>NW_028153773.1:0-705109 GCF_964211835.1 Anser anser
CAGCGGTCTTCGCTCAGGGGCTCTTCAGGCCGGGGATCGGGGTCCTCTCCGAGAATCGCTCGGTGCTGCCTGAGGTTCCGCCATCCCAGGAACCGTCGAGGCTCTCCCAGGAAACAGTCCTCGAGAAGAGCTCCGAGACCCCAGCCGGGGCTAAAGGGCCAGTCTCCCCCTGACTGGGGCTGCCCACGGCCTGTCCCCAGGCCAGGGGAACCGCCCCAAGGTACACAACACGCCACGGCACGACGCAGGGCCGGGCAGCGGCTGCCCTCACGCTGCCGGGGCTCTGGGAGCCACCCCTCACAGCCTCTGCCTCCCCTCAGTGCTTCCCGCTCCTCCCTCCCGCTCCTCCCTCAGGGCTCGCCTCTCCTCAGCCCGGGCTCCGATTGGCTGCCAGAGCCGCCAGGCAAACGGAGCCCCACCCCCTGCCGGCTGGCTGGGGCTCGCTGCCATGGCAACCGTGCAACCGCCTGACCAGGCAGGGCGGGCGCCGCCATCTTAGGAGTCGTGGGCGGGCTGGGGGCGTCTCGGGGCCTGAGGGGGGGACCTGGCCTGTGTGCCCGGGGCGCCCCTGCCCGCCCCTGCCTTTGCTCGCTCCCTGTGCCTCACCACCTCGTCTTCCCTTTTCTTTGCGGTGTCGAACGCCCGAGAAGCCCGACAGGCTCAGGAAGGCGGCCATTCAGTTGCACAAGAAGCAATAGGGCCGGATGCTCCTGGAATGCTACTTGTTGCAGCTTTGTGCCTGGGTATCACTGTGAGATCAGGCTAACAGGATGAAGGCTTTGTTCCTCGTCCCTTCTGTTGAGAGAGGGGTTTTGCCTCTCGGCAGAAGCTATCCCCAGGCTCTCGGCATATTTAAGCAAACTAAATGCAGCTACAGCCTCTTCTTTGTCTGAGACCGGATCGCAGCTGATGAGGAAGTAACGGGACCAGCAAACCCTTTCTGGCTGCAGCAGCTTGGGCCCGGCTGCCCTGGCCCTGGGGCAGGAGGAGCTGCCTGAAGACCCCCAGGGATGGCACGGAGGGGCTGCGGGCCTCCCGGGGGCTGTCTTGTGCCTTGGATGTCCCATCTGTGGGGCTGAGCCCTCTGTGCCCCCAGGAGCTGCTGTGCCCTTCAGAGGGGCTGGGGCTGTGGTGGCAGTGCCCAGAGCCCTGCAGCAGCCTGCTCCGGACACTGCCCTGGGGCCAGCCCGGCCTGAGCTGCTGGACTGCGCTGGGCAGAGGGCAGGGAGGTGGGCATGTTAGCGTTCATGAAAACACATAATCCACAAAGTGATTATACGAAGGTGCTTTATTAGGCGCCGCAAGTTAGGGGCAAGCCTGCCCAAATCTAACTTTGTCCGATTTGTTCACTCAGTTCTCTTTTATCTCCTAAAATATTACATATGCATTAGGTTTCACAACTCATCTATGCATATTCATTTCCTAGCTCCGCCTAGCCCCGCTTCGTATGCTTCGTATCTTATCAGTCCTTCTGCGCTTGCGTATTACTCTCGGGTGGTCGTCGGGATGAAGTAAGATGTCTTATTGTTAGCGTTCATGAAAACACATAATCCACAAAGTGATTACATGAAGGTGCTTTATTAGGCGCCGGAAGTTAGGGGCAAGCCTGCCCAAATCTAACTTCGTTTGATTTGTTCTCTTAGTTCTCTTTTATCTCCTAAGATACTACATATGCATTAGGTTTCACAACTCATCTATGCATATTCATTTCCTAACTCCGCCTAGCCTCGCTTCGTATGCTAGTTATCTTATCAGTCCTTCTGCGCTTGCGTACTACTCTCTGGTGGTCGTCCGGGTGGTCGTCGGGATGAAGTAAGATGTCTTATCAGAGTTGAACTTTTTAACCTTTCCTTCTCACGCATGCTCTCTGAGCCCTTGGTCTCAGTCCAAACCGCAAGGTTGGTTTGATCCAGTTCCCAGGGTCCAAGAAGCCCCAGTTATCCAGATGTCTTGCAAATTGAGCATTCTTTTAATCCTCCTTACTCCTCATCATGAATTGGTGCATTCTCATGTTACCCTTGCACATATCTCATATGTACCCTTGCACCTTTCTTCCAAGCGCAGCCTCGGAACAGTACATCGCAAATGTAACATATTAAACAATATTGTATTATTTCTTCTTCTATTACTAACATTTCCCCCCTTTGAAAGCATTTCACTCCTTTCGAGGAGTGGTTTTCTGCTAGGGGAAATGACCCAGGTGTGAAGAAGTGTGTGTGCCAGGTGAGGGAGGGAACCCCAGGGATCCCTTCAGGCTGTTTCCCAGCAGGTTCCCCTGCAGCCCCAGGGCCATGGGCAGGGAGCCTGGTGGGGGGCAGAGCAAGGGAGGCCTTGGGCTGGGCCTCTGCTGCTGAGCTGGGCCGGGCTCCTGGGCCCAAGGGGAGCTCCTGGCAAGCGGGCAGCGCTGCAGAGAGCCAGCTCTGCCCAGGAGCAGCTCCTCTGCCCAGCGCAGCAGGGCTGGGGGCACTGCCTGCAGCTGGCACGGGTAGGGGAGAGAAGGGAGAGGGAGGTTACCGGCTGAGTGGAATATGAGAATACTGAGAGCTGAGAGGAGGAGAAATCTTCATAGCACATAACAGGGTAAGCCTCCTTCTGCAGTGCAGTGCACAGGAGTATCAGGGAAGATTTCCAGACCCAGAACTTCCCACAGAAGATCTGGCTGGTTGCACTTGGTATTTCTTTAGTGTGGAGAAGCACAAGCTCCATTGCTAAGGTTCCCTGCTGCAGGGTGAACGTGCAGGCCTCCGAGGGCTCCCTTGTTGCAGGCCAGCTGCAGGCTGTGAATCCTGGGGTGCAGGCAGGGGTGCCCGGGGCTGTGGTGCAGAGCAGGGTCCCTGCTGTGCCCCAGGGGCTGTGTGCCGGGGCAGGGCCTCTGCCGCCTGCCAGGCTCAGCACTCAGCCTGCCCCGGGAGCTGCCCAGGGCGCTGCGCGGAGAAGCTGCGGGTGGAAGGAGCCCCCCCGGCAGGGCAGGGTCCTGCTGCTGGCGGGAGGCTGCTGCCTGGGGCAGCCTGCTCACAGCTCCATTGTACGACAAGGGCATTTCCCAAGCAATTTTTTCTAAGCAAACAAGGTCAAAATAGGGATTTTCTGCCCTCTTTTCAATTGCCTACTCTACTGGACAGGAGGGGAAGCAGGAAGAAGTGGAAGAGGAGCTGTGAGTTTGAGCACATTGCTGAGACTCCTGAACTGTAACTCTGAGGATCAGTATGTTTGTGAGCTGCCCCAAATGTACCTTCAGCCTCTCCTCTTCATATTGAAAGCGACAGCATCAACTTTGCTGAACCCAGCAGGGCTTTCTGACAGGTCCTTTTGCACCTGCAAAGATGCACATGCACCTAGGCAGTCTCTTGCATACAGGCAGGTTTCTGAAGGGCAACGATTACTGCACACAGATTTGGTTGAGGCTGTGAGCAGAAACAGGAATAAGACATGAGACAGGGAAACAACTCCCAGAAATAAAACCTTCAGGCATCAGGGATATGATCAAGGAATGAGGGGAAAGTTAATCAGAAATCTTGTCAGAGGGAGAATTCATCAGAAAACTCCATATTTTTTCCATTCAGTGCAGACCCCTTCCTCTGAACATGCCCCCTTGCCTCCTCTCCCACCCAGAAAACCCTCTGCCCTCACGCCCATGGGTCCAAGGCATGGGGCATGTCTTCTGCAGCCAGAGCTCCAGCAGAGCAGAGGTGCATCTCTCCAGCCATGCGCCCATTTCCACCTGTGCTGCAACTGCAGAGGGGGTCAGCTGCCTGGGGGTCGTGGGCAATGCAGTTTTTGAGGCTGGGGATGTTAGCGTTCATGAAGACACATAATCCACAAAGTGATTATATGAAGGTGCTTTATTAGGCGCCGGAAGTTAGGGGCATGCCTGCCCAAATCTAACTTCGTCTGATTTGTTCTCTTAGTTCTCTTTTATCCCCTAAGATATTACATATGCATTAGGTTTCACAACTCATCTATGCATATTCATTTCCTAGCTCCGCCTAGCCTTGCTTCGTATGCTAGTTATCTTATCAGTCCTTCTGCGCTTGCGTATTACTCTCTGGTGGTCGTCCGGGTGGTCGTCGGGATGAAGTAAGATGTCTTCATCAGAGTTGAACTTTTTAACCTTTCCTTTTCACGCATGCTCTCTGAGCCCTCGGTCTCAGTCCAAACCGCAAGGTTGGTTTGATCCAGTTCCCAGGGTCCAAGAGGCCCCAGTTATCCAGATGTCTTGCAAACTGAGCGTTCTTTTAATCCTCCTTACTCCTCAGCATGAATTGGTGCATTCTCATGTTACCCTTGCACATATATTTTGTATCTTCCAAGCGCAGCCTCGGAACAGTACATCGCAAATGTAACATATTAAACAATATTGTATTATTTCTTCTTCTATTACTAACATTTCCCCCCTTTGAAAGCATTTCACTCCTTTCGAGGAGGGCAAATGCTTTCACTAACTAACTAAAATATTTTACACTCAGTGCTCACCAATAATATAATCACGGAAAATTACATCATTAAGAATCAAGGAAATTACAAAGATTAGGATTGTCACAACATTTCATAAGTCCACCACTTCTGCTTTATGTTACGTTCACCCTTCTGGTTGGGTTCACTTGATCTGAAACTGATCTTGTCTATTCGGTTTTCATTCCATTTCACCTCCTGGGTTCCTCAGATTCTTTCTCTGAAATCCAAAGTTGTTAGATGCCGGTGGAGGATATTGAGGATGTGGTTCCATTTGCCGAGCAATAGTTTGCATCACTGTCCGGTTCCAGGTTGTCTTCCTTAGAACCAGACTTTTCAGCATTATAAATGTTAACCAAATTAGTACCCCTACAATCACCAATATAATTATTGTCTCCAGTAAGGACTTAACCCAATTACTAATATTCCATCCACTAAAAATGTTATCCAACCAGCTTGTTGTCATATCTTTCTCTTCCTGTTCTGCATCTTGTTCCACTCGAGCCAGTTGTTCTATGTCATGTTCTACATCAATAGTCACATTTGGAATGTGGATGCAGCAATGATCAATACGATCTTTTAGAAATCCACATACTCCATGTTCCTTTAATAACAGTGTATCTAATGCTAATCGATTCTGTAGCACCATTTTAGCTGTAGCTTGTAGTTGGATATTAAGGTCTCTAAAGCCTTCTTTCGTGGCTCTCGTGCGCCTACTCACTTGTCCTGTAAGTTTATAAATCATTTCCCTATTTCGATAAGTAGCTACCTTTGCAAATAGAGATTCTAATGCCCAATTGAATTTTACTCCATCCGAGGGTTCATGCCATATATCTTCATCTGCCCCTTCTTCTAAACTTCTTTTTGCCCTACTAATTTGTAGGGTTTCCAACTTTCCCTTAAAAGGAGACTTTTTCCATATTGGACGCAGTGTGGGGAGGGAGTCCTAGAGTTATTTCTTTTACTTCCCCATCTATCGGTGGGTGTGTAGTCCAAGTTCCATTACTGGCTGCCCATACAAATTGTCCTGGACTTTGTATGGTACTATAGCTACAATCCACTGCGACTTGACTAGCCTGGCTATTTCTTTCCGAATTGTACTTAATTCCTCGGCAAGCACATCCTGCCCTAAGAGCTATCAATACCGGAAGTAAGTGCTCAACATCTTCATTATTGCTGTCGCAAGTATATTTCTTCTCACAAGTCCACCAAGCTACCTTTGTTGACTCTTGTCTACCACTCCTATCAACCCGGCTTACTGTATAAAACTGATCAGTTCCATTCTGCTTTCCCTGCCATTTAATACACCATGATGTATTCCCTCCATACTGGAATTTCTGCAATAAACTTACTGTCCAATCACTATCCCACCCTTTCATTCCTTTTGGCTTATTTTTCTCTTGACATTCCCAAACAATCTTTTCTCTAACTCCTTCTACTACACGTAGTTCGTCGTAATGACACTGTCCCACATTCTTAAATCTGCCTATCGTTATGAAATGATAGTTCTTCTTTTCACATTCAGACCTCGATGTTGGGGGGCTCAGTTTCCTGTAGTATTGTGTAACATTTATCCTCTCTAAAACTTTCACTTCTTTACATTGAATTGTTTCATTTCCTTTTACTTGGGGCAGTGGGAGGTGGTTATACCCCACTCAAGCGGGTCCCCTGTTGCTTTTGGAATGGGCATACAAGCAGTAATTCTATCAGTTCCTTTCATTATGGCAAAATCTTTAATCAATCCTACCAGTAAATTCTCTGATGGTTGCCTGTGTGGGATCTGTACCACTTGTGTCCATGGCACCTGGCCCTCTCTTTTTCTTCTAGATCCTTTTCAGTGGGCTACCAATATTCCTTTATCCAATTTCGGATATACCAATATTTCTCTTATCCCGTAATCTGTGCTATTTTCACGTGTTACCATGCACCGGTAGTTTCCTTTGTTGACTTTAGTAACACTAAACAGGGTTCAGGTGGTAGCTCCTCTCAGTTGTTGGCCCAATTCTATGGGTTTACTTACGTACGCCTTCCCCTTCCATCCAGCCTTCAGTCCTGTATTGTCCCTGGTTGTGTCTACGTATATTTCCTGGCTCTGTCTGGAGTCATTTATTTTTCCCCACACCACCTGTAGAGAGCTAATTGTTATTGGTTTATCGTTGTGCATTCCACATTCCAAAGTAACATTTTCTCCTCTGAATATTTCCTCTTTCTTATATTTTTCTGGTATTTCTAGGAACTCAATTACAAGGTATTTACACAAAACAATTACTGTTATCGATACTGTTGTTAAGAACCCCAACATCGTATGGTTATACGCGCCTCATCTGTAGTTTTGTATCTCCGATTGCTCGCACTGACCAAAATTCGGGAACCTTTTTCACCCGAGTATAATGAATCCAAGCATCCACCCCTTCTACCTTTACAGCTGTAAAAGTAGTCAATAATACTTGATAAGGTCCGGCCCACCGTTCTCTCAGGGGTTCTTCATTCCAGTTTTTAATGTACACTCGGTCACCTGGCTGAATGTCGTGGATAGGATTTTCCAGTGCCAACGGTCGCTTCCACACCAGAACACTTTGAAGTTGAGCTAAAGTTTTACCAAGAGACAATACATAATTATAAACATCCTGGTTCCCTGTTATATGCATGTTAGGATTTGGTTCTGGGGATTCATAAGGCTTTCCATACATTATCTCGTATGGGCTTACTGACATTCCACTCCTTGGCTTTATCCTTATTCTCAGTAAAGCTATAGGGAAAGCTTGTGGCCATTGTATTTTGGCTTCCTGGCAGATTTTACTGATCTGTCCCTTTAGAGTTTGGTTCATCCTTTCTACCTGTCCCCTAGATTGGGGTCTCCATGCAGTATGTAAATTCCAAGAAATTCCTAATAGTCGACTTACGTCTTTAACCACAGATGAAACAAAGTGCGGACCCCTATCCGAGGATATTCCTAATGGTACCCCAAACCTCGGAATGATTTCCCGCAGTAACCATTTTACTGTCTCTTTAGCTTGATTGGTGCGACAGGGAAGGGCTTCCGGCCATCCGGAAAAGGTGTCAACCCCTACTAACAAATACCTATATCCCCCGGTCCTAGGTAACTCTACAAAATCAACTTGCCAGTAATCTCCTGGTTCTATTCCTACTCTAACTCTTCCCATTTCAGCATGTTTTCTTGCTACTGGATTATTTTTCAGACAAATCTCACACTTTGACATTACTGATTTTGCCATTGTTAACATGTGTGTAGAGATGATGCTACGTTTTAAAAATGTTACCATTGCCTCTGCACCCCAGTGACATTCATTATGTCTCATCTGAAGTATTTCTCGCATCACCAAGGGGGGTATTACTACCTGGCCCATAGCAGTTACATACCATCCATCAGAGTTCTTTCGGGCCTTTAGGAGATTTGCTAATTTCTCATCCTCTGGTGAATATCTTGGTTCCTTGGGAAGATTAAGACAAGTGGGGCCTACCTTGAGTGGTACCAAAGCCATTACATTCCACACCTCCCGAGCAATTTGTCGAGCTGCTCGATCTGCCAGCCGATTCCCTTCTGATATTTTTGAGGTTCCTCCTTGATGAGCTTTACAGTGCATAATAGCCACTTGGTTTGGTTTTTGTACCGCATTTATCAAATTTAACACCTCCTCTTGATATCTTATATTGGCTCCTTGTGAGGACAACAGCCCTCTTTCTTTCCATAATGCTCCATGAACATGGACTACTCCAAAAGCATACTTTGAATCTGTCCAAATATTTACCATCTTCCCTTTACTCAGTTCCAGTGCTCGAGTCAGGGCTATCAGTTCCGCTCGCTGTGCTGATGTTCCAGGTGGTAAAGGTTTTGCTTCGATCACTGTCTTCAGGGTTGTTACTGCATACCCTGCATATCGTGTTCCGTTCTCCACAAAACTACTACCATCAGTAAGAAGTTCCCAGTCATACCTTTCAAGGGGTACATCCTTCAAATCCTCGCGGCTCGCATGGGTATGTTCAATTATTTCCACACAGTTGTGTTCCAACGGTCCTTCTTCTGGAACAGTTCCTAGAAATACTGCTGAATTTAACAGGTTAGTCGTTTTCAAGGTTACGTCATCTTGTTCAGTTAGTATTGCCTGATATTTCATCATTCGGCTGGGTGATAACCAGTGGCCCCCCTTTTGTTCTAAAACAGTTGTTACCATATGTGGTACAAAAACTTCAATATGTTTTCCCATTTGAAGGCAAATAATTTTCTACTATCTTTATCAAGAGGTATGCAAAAGAAGGCATCCTTTAAATCTATCACAGTAAACCATTTATATATCTCTCTCACAGATGTTAACAATGTGTAAGGATTAGCCACTACCGGGTAAATGTCCGTTGTTATTTCATTTATTGCTCTAAGATCTCGTACCAATCTATATTCGCCATTCCGCTTCTTTACTGGAAAAATTGGAGTATTGTATTCCGATTTACATTCTTCCAAAATCTGATATTTGAGAAATTTGTCAATAATTTTCACTGTCCCCTGCCTAGCTTCTATCTTAAGTGGATATTGTTTGATTCGAACAGGTTTGGCTCTTTCCTATAATTCCACCTTTACCAGTTGTGCCAGTTTCGACTTCCCTGGTACATCTGTTTCCCATACTGTTGGTATAACTGCATTTTCTACTTCTCTTGGAATATTAACAAAGGGTTTATCTTTGATCATTAGGATTTGTCCTACTTTGGACTCAGGTACCTTCATTATTAATTCTCCATCCTCAAAGGTTATTGTTGCATCTAATTTAGCTAATAGATCTCGTCCCAAGAGTGGAATCGGGCATTCTGGTACATACAAAAAATCATAGTTTAGTTCCTTACCCCCAAAACGCAAATCAAGGGGTTATAAGAATGGCCGTTCCTCCTCCTTCCCTGTGGCTCCAATTATTGTAGTTGTCTTAGTTCCTAATCGTCCTTTTAAACTATTTAACACTGAATATGTTGTTCCTATTACATTTACAGACTAATTAACACAGAGAAAGAAGCTCCTGTAACCAACAACAACAAAAAATTCAAGCCTCTCTCTTCGTTTCCTAGCTTTATTTCAACTAGTGGACCTGCTAGGGTAGATGCCCCAGGTCCCCGTCATTTCTGACTGTTGTAAGTTTATCCTGCAGCCTAAGACAAATTCTTTCTGATATCAGGGGCCGATTGCCCTAGAAAGAGGCTAGCCAATTGCCTCTGTTTGTTTTCTGAAGCCAGGTCCAAATTTTCTGTCTTTTTTTTTTTTTCCATTGCATTTCAAAGTTGGTCCAAAAATTCAAAAATTCCATAGGGTTTTCTTTTGGACCTTGTTGGAACAGATTCTCAATTCCTAATTTAAACAGATTTTGGTATTTACATAATTTCCGGGGTGGTAAGGGTCTCAGTGGGGAGGGGGGGGGTCGGTCAGGGGAATGCAATGGTTGAAAGTTCCCTGAGCGGTCCCGTTGGCAATCTGAGCTCACACATGAACTCAGGTTGTTTTAAGAGTTAGCTGCTTTTCTGTTTCCATGACAAATCTCTCCCGGACCCATCATGGTCCCTCTGCCCCAGAGGGCTCACACCGTGATTTCGAGCTCTCAGCCTCGGGTTGAGGCGGAACTATTAACATTCCTACATCCTCTTCCCCTGCTCATTCAACTTCAAAGAGCTCTGTTAAATACTACATGCCACACAACCTTTAACACCTTCAACAACCCTTTTAACACTTCCTTTATCTTCCTCCAGCCTGTACTTTTCTAATGCCAACACCAAAGGCTCAGTCAGGGGCCAACTTAATTCCATACCTTTTCCCTCCAAGATGCTGAAACAACATACCAGTATACAACATTTCATCCTATTTTCCTTCTCTCCTCACAAACAACATTAATTGCAAGACACTGTTATAGTCGATTGACCCATAAAGTGGCCATTTAGTTTATACAGTGGCCACCATTGATTGCAATACTTAGTGGAAATCCTCTTGCTTTCCGCGCCCCCCCCACTCCCCGTTCCGACAATATCCTTGCAATGTGCCAATATACACCCAAGGAGGCTTTCTTTAAAACGTCTTTGTTTTGGATATTACCCATTTCCTTGATTTCCCATTCCCTTTTATTTATTTATATTAATTACTGTCCCTTGTTACAATTTCCACGCAAACCTTTTTATTGCAGGTTTTTACTGTGTTTTCCTAATCTTCTCAAATGTCCCAATTCTCTAGGATTAGACTCCACATACAAACTTCACTATTTCAGATTATTAATGAGCCCCGTTCCAATCATAAATCCACAGGACTTCGGAAAAACACCTGAAGCACTCAGCCTTCCGTCTTCTAGACAAACAATACCACCTTTTCCACAAAATTTACATTTCAGCAAGGCCGAATTTCAAGCCGAATGCTAATTTTTCTCATGCACTTTGTTAGTAAGCCTACACAAAACAAGGAATCACTCCTGTGTATCCATCAAGACGGGGGTTTAAAAGGTATTGAGGCCTAAATAAATTCGCTCTCCCCCTTCTTACCAAATTCCCAGGGCTCAAGCCCGAACCACCAAAGAAGTGACTCTCCGTTCTACCGCTTTGATAATCAGTCAGCCCCCTTCCCCTGATACTTGGGAAACCGACCAAACACCACCGCAAATATACCGAAACTTTTAAACTGTTACTTAGATAATGCTCCCACCTTCCTCCTTGTCACACTCAAAACATTTAAGAACGAAATAGGATTGCAAGATGCACCGTCGGGCCCATATATTGGGCACCACCAATCAACATTTGGATAAAGCAGCACTTCTTTTCGGTCTGTCATGCGCTTCGTTCGTCTCCGGCTGCTCCCCTCGCGGAGAATACGGAACCGCGGATCGGAACTCCGCACTCGCTTCGCAGCGATGCTGCGTCTCACTCACAACACAATCACGCAATCACACAGAGAGGCCCCTTGCACTTCTTGCTCACAAAATAACATTAATTGTAAGATAGCATTGTACTGTAAGGTTCCGTTTTCTGGCCAACTTTCTTGATCTTCTAGTTCGTACTGTGGCCACCAAACATTACAGTAATCAACCAGTTTACCCTTTCGTAACTCCTGCCCGAAACACCCCTCCTTCCAGTGTGCTAGTAAACAGCCCAAAGGGGAGGATCGCGGTACTGAAGCATTACCGCCCAGAATACTTTTAAGTTTTTCCATTATCAGCTATAGCTTTTACCGAACCGAACCAGATGCTGAGCCTGCAGCAAAACCAGACCACTGATGCCGAACCTGCAGCGCTTTCGCGACTGTCTGATGGACGGCGCCTAGGCTTACCACGGGAATTCCCTAGCCCAACCGTCCGTGGCTTTCGCCGCGTCTGACCGGCAGGCTCCCAGACCAGATCGGTACCGATTACCAGAAAGCACCTTTTTCTTACCCTTTCAGAGGTACGTTGTGAGCAGCGGGGGTCGGTCGCGGCCGATGGCTCCCCGAGAAACTCCTCGGTGCCGGCTGGAGCGTGATCAGTTCGCGAGCCGCCTCAGCAGTGAACACGAGGTCCCATCTGGGTCGCCAAAATGTTAGCGTTCATGAAAACACATGATCCACAGAGTGATTATATGAAGGTGCTTTATTAGGCGCCGAAAGTTAGGGGCATGCCTGCCCAAATCTAACTTCGTCTGATTTGTTCTCTTAGTTCTCTTTTATCTCCTAAGATACTACATATGCATTAGGTTTCACAACTCATCTATGCATATTCATTTCCTAGCTCCGCCTAGCCTCGCTTCGTATGCTAGTTATCTTATCAGTCCTTCTGCGCTTGCGTACTACTCTCTGGTGGTCGTCCGGGTGGTCGTCGGGATGAAGTAAGATGTCTTCATCAGAGTTGAACTTTTTAACCTTTCCTTCTCACGCATGCTCTCTGAGCCCTTGGTCTCAGTCCAAACCGCAAGGTTGGTTTGATCCAGTTCCCAGAGTCCAAGAAGCCCCAGTTATCCAGATGTCTTGCAAATTGAGCATTCTTCTAATCCGCCTTACAACTCATCATGAATCGGTGCATTCTCTCATGTTACCCTTACACATATATTTTGTATCTTCCAAGCGCAGCCTCGGAACAGTACATCGCAAATGTAACATATTAAACAATATTGTATTATTTCTTCTTCTATTACTAACACAGGGAGGTGGGAATGGTTCTCTTCTCCCAAGCCCCACGTGACAAGACAAGAGCAAAAACCCTTAAGTTGCGCCAGGGGAGGTTTAGGTTGGTTATTAGGAAAAATTTCTTCACCAAAAGGGTTGCTCTGGTGGGTTTATGTGGCAAGGTTTTGGTAGCAGGGGGCCATAGGGGTGGCTTCTGTAAGAAGAATCTAGAAGCTGCCCCATGTCAGATAAAGGCCCTGCTGCTGACCAGAGCCGAGCCAATAACCTATGTTGTTTGCACCTCTGTGAGAGCATATTTAAGGAAGTGGGAAAAAAATAACAAAAAAGGCTGCTTCACAGGGAGAGAGAGAGGAGTGAGAAACAGCCTTGCAGGCACTTACATCAGCGAAGAAGGAGGGGGACAGGTGCTCCGGGTGCCAGAGCAGAAGTCCCCTGCAGCATGAGAAGAGGCCCCTGGTGGAGCAGGCTGTCCCCCTGCAGCCCATGGGTCCCACACGGAGCAGATCTCCACGCTGCAGCCCCCCCGTGGAGGAGCCCCCGGTGGAGCAGGTGGATGTGGCCTGGAGGAGGCTGCGGCCCATGGAGAGCCCCCGCAGGAGCAGGCCCCGGGCCGGAGCTGCAGCCCGTGGACAGGAGCCCATGCAGGAGCAGGGGGGCTGGGGGGAGCTGCCGCCCACCCGTGGGGGACCCGTGCTGGAGCAGTTTGCTCCTGGGGGATGGATGGACCCCGTGGTACGGAGCCATGTGGGAGCTGTTCTTGAAGAGCTGCTGCCTGCGGGCAGCCCCCGCAGGCTCAGTTCGGGAAGGACGGCATCCCGTGGGAGGGACCCCACGTGGAGCAGGGGCAGGGGGCTATCTCCCCGTCCTTATCTCAACCCTTGAGCCCTTTGCATCGCATTTGCTCCCCCTTTCTCTTTGAGGAAGGGGAGTGAGAGAGTGGCCGTGGTGGAACTCGGCTGCCCACCCGATTAAAACCACCGCAGCTGCAAAGTACTGGAAAATTTTTCAGAAGAAACAAGGTGTTTAACAAGGAAAAATATAGTTTCCTTTTTAAGGCTTCCTGGATAATTGGGCTTATTTCATATTCCCAACTCGGAGGAAGAGAATTGTTGAGTTCACCTTCTTTTTTCTTACACGGAAATAAAAAGTCAACAGCTCTGGAAGTAAGGGGAACGTATCACAATCAAGCTCCTTTTGTCTGTAATCCTTGCTGAAGGACAAGATTTATCCCACACCTTCCACGGATGTATGGTAGCAGAGAATCATTTTTGAACTACTCTAATTCAAGTCAACTTGGGGATAGTGGCACTTCTCTAATTGTTTCTGAGACATACGCATTAGCAACAGAGAGTGTTCTGTTGTCATTGCAAGGCGCCTACGGTGATGACTTCAGAAACAGAACTGAGTGATGTCACCATGGCAATTTGGGAGCAGCTGCCTCTGTGCAAGTTTAGCTAGGAGGGACAGAGAAGCGTGCTGGATGTGATGAAACCACGTGAGGATTTGTGGATCCCACCTTGAGGTGCACAGAGAGGGCCCATGCCCTTCTGTAAGTGGTTTGATGCTTGGCTGAGGCAAAAAATGTGTTTTTATTGTGAATGCTTCGTTTTAGTATTCTGTAGTTTGTGTAAAGTCCTTTCACAAGCATTACGTTTGGTACTTTTGCTCAGTGATGTAGCTGCACAGAGTGACAGATGCAATGTATGGGTGAGGGCCTCTGCACGTTCTCTTTTTCCTACACACCATCAACAAATAAGGGTGGACAAATAAGAGTGTGCTGTGCTCCTGCCATACGCCTCAAGTACTAAAGCATAAACAAGAGACTTAAAAGTACCCCTGTCACATTAAAATTCAGGACAGCAATGTACTTCATCAAATGGGCTGACCTGTTGAGCGTCTCAGGATGTGGTGTATGAAGATGCACTCCATCTGCTTCCAGATTAGCACTTGCAGTGAGCAAGCTGCCTGACCTTAACATTTTTCATTTCATTTTTCACCTCAGTTTTGCTGGTTCTCCGTGATTCATTCTTGGTCTAGAAAGAAAAAACCAAAAAAAAACAAAAAACAAAAAAGTGAACTCAGATCAAAATAAAAGGATTTCCTTCTCATTAATTACATGTTCTTAACTTGACAGATTTGGTTATTGACTAAGAAGGCAAATATCTGGCCAGATATGGCCAAATATCTGGCCAAATGAAACAAGCAGCTAGCTTGCTGGAGACATTGTCTGGGAAACAGTGAAAACACTTGCAGACAAAAACATATCAAAGGACTAACGCTTTGAGCTTAATTCTAAGCAAACATCATAAACTCAAAACTCTTGTTTGTCTTCCTAACAGGCTGGTATAGTAACATGTCACATTGGATGACTTTGCAGCATAGATGTCAGGAATGCAGCTTGGGATCACCTCCTTCTACTTAGAGTTTAGTTTGAAGGGATGAGCAAGTAATTTTTCCTGGGTTGATGGAAATCTGTTCTAAAGTCTGTTTTCTAACACTCTCATAGATACTTCTCTGTCCATCGCTCTGTCCTGCCAACTCTGCTGTGAGTGTGAAGTTGTGGCAAGAGGGATTTCCTCTTCCTAATTTGACCTGGTGGACACCAACTTTCCTACTAAATTGCCGATGTTGCTGAGGAGGCAGCAGTATCAAAGCCCTGTTGATGAAGATATAACAAGCTTGGGGAGGCTTTGGCATTTCTGTACAATGCTGCTCCCTGATTGTGACCCAAGACTCAGATTCTGAATGAAGCAAAGCAAGCTAGAAGAAAACTGTATGTCCTGGTAATTTTTTATTTTGTTTTATTTTATATTTTCATTCTTCACCTGTAAGAAAATCTAAATCTTTAAACCATTTGTTTGAAACCACGGTTTTATGGAAATGATTTTGGGTGTGCTCCTTCACCTTCTTTGGAACCTGTTTAACCTCGCTTCACTTATAGGAGACCTATGCTCAAATTTATGCTTACCGTGATAAAGCAGTATCCTTTTGGTATTCTTTTCTTTGATGATTGCACGTGAGGCTGAAAAGAGTTTTCAGTATGATTCTTCTTTTCCTTTGCAGTCTCCAAAACTCTGTATTATAGCTGATCTTCATCTCTGATCTGAAAAGCTTCACAGGCCAGAAGAGAATTGAGATGAAGAAGGAAATAGAGAATGCTGATGAATATTTCCAATTACCACCCGTAAGTTTTGTGAAAGACTCAGGTGCATTTCTGTAGTGGTAGAAAGTTAATAAAATCATGATCGTGCACTTGAAGGCAAGTAATGGTATAAAAATGAAGAATGCAAGGCCCTGGTTAAAGACAATCTTTAGGCTGCTTCCAGATCAACACTTTATTTGCTTATTCCGCAACCTCATCTCCACTTGCTTAGAAGCTGTGAAGATTGGAAGTACACTCAGTGTTTTTCATCCACTCTGTGTAAAATTATAAGAATTTTCACTGGCTATAAAAGCAAAAAAGACAAACAGACCCTCCTCTGGGGCTTCAGAATGCTCCTAAGATCACCCAGACTGGATAAGTAGAGATGCTCCACTATAGGTGCATATAGATGCACTACAGATGCTGGCAGAGATGCTCTAGCGTAGACGTGACGCACTTTGACAGCATCTTTTCTCTGACAGCAACTTACGTCTTGGTTCTTCACATCAAACCAGAGCAGTTTCTTTGCCTTCACAACCTGCAGACTGACCTCTCGTGTGTACCTGTGGTGGATTGAAGGTAATGCTTGTAATGTTTCTAACACACCCTGATGCTGTATTCACTTTAACTTTTAGAAAAGAGAGCAAGAAGCTTCACAGCAGTTTCTTAGGTGCCTGTCTGTCTGTCTATCTATCTGTCAATCTATCTACCTATATGCATATTTATTTAATTATTTATTTACTTATTTAAAGACATCTTTTGTTCACTAACATGAATCCTCTGACTGTTACTAATGTACGGCACATACCGTGACAGTATAATAGTGTATAAATACCCTTCATCTCATCCTTGCTATTGTTACTGTATTTTAAAAATAATTGTGCACATAATTACCCGCTTTTACCCTGTTTTAAAAAAATACCTACTTACTCGATTATAAAATCCTATAAAAAGGGGTGAACTCAAAAGGAAAGAGAAGCCAATTTTCATTACATTTCTAAACTAAACAGCTAATCCTGATAGATTCACTCCCTTTCAAATAGAACACTCAAGAAATAAAACAGTAAAAATTCACATAATACTTCTTTTATAACAAGATTGCATTGCACAATAGTTCTTTGCCTAACCCTGCAGTTACCCCACAGGCACTGCAATTGCTTACTTGGTCTTCTCCTTTACTTGTTTTCAAGGTTTACTTTTCTAACCAATCCTTAATGTTACAACATTGGATTTATTTACCTCCTTCGATATCAAGAGAATAAAGCATTTGCTTCAGAGGACAGCACTTTGATGCTTTATGGGGCTAATGACCAACGTTCTCAAAGCACTTTTCATCCGTGATTTAGATATTTCTCCATCTTTCCGTCTTCCTTTAGAACTCTTAATTGAAGTATTAGGTGAAGAAGAACACTGAAACCAGCTGAAGCCATAGCAGACATAGTAAGGACATGCTTCTGTTAGGAAGTAATTCAGAGTGATTCCATGGTGTATTTTAGACGGATTTACTCTGGTCCTCTGGACTAAGCATCCCCAAGGGCTATTTCAAAGCTCTCTGAATGATCTGTCATTATCTCTTACACTGTAGTCTCCATTAGGAAAGGGTAAACATTCATTGCCCATGTGGAAAGGAACTGCTCAGTTAGTTGTTTCTAACCAAAATCTCTTGACTGTGTTCTATTTACAGAAGCCACTTGGCTAGCCAAGCTAAATCATTGAAAATGGAAGTAGTGGAACTACTTCAAAACCGTGCTTCTGCTTCTAAGCAAAACTGCACTGTAGGTGGGGACACAGCAAGAGGACGTGTCCAAGGCAGGGTGGAATTGAAAGTCACCTGTCTGAGCCACAGAAAGAAGTCAGCGATTCCCAGTTTGAGACTCTTGCTTGACTAGTGACCCAGCAGCTGCAACGCTTATGATTACCGCTGATGGATTCCCATGAATCAGGCAGTGATATAAGCTACGAGAATGACTGAAGCGATTTGAAGTGACGGTTCTCCCTCTTCGGCATTCAAGTTTGTGAAAGAAAGGGGAAGAGAGGAGAAGAAGAGAGGAGAGGAGGAGAAGAGAGGACAAGAGGGGAGGGAAGGGGAGGGAAGGGGAGGGGAGGGGAGGGGAGGGGAGGGGAGGGGAGGGGAGGGGAGGGGAGGGCAGGGCAGGGCAGGGGAGGGGAGGGCAGGGGAGGGGAGGGCCGTGTAGGGGAGTATAGGGGAGCGTAGGGGAGAGGAGTGTAGGGAGGGGTAGTATAGGGGAATATAGGGGAGTGTAGGGGAGGGTATTGTAGGGGAGGGGAGTGTAGGGGAGAGGAGTATAGGGGAGGGGAGCGTAGGGGAGTATTGGGGAGTGTAGGGGAGGGGAGTGTAGGGCAGGGGAGTGTAAGGGGGGGGGAGGGGAGGGGAGGGGAGTGTAGGGGAGGGGAGGGGAGGGAAGGGAGGTGGAAGGAATGGGAGGGGCGGGGGGTGCTACCCTAAATAAAATGGCCAAATAAATGACATTTTGGATCTGGAGCCAAATATTTATGTTGCCATTCATTCCACAACCTGATTTATCACTGCAATGTGCGTATTGCACAGTGCCATTAAAGGTTTGGCATGCACAGAGGGGGCTGAGTATTTTCAGAAATAACTTTCCTTAATAACTGAATCAAGACTTCTGCTGTAATGCAAAAGATCAGGCAATTGATTAACATAGGGATGGCAGCTGAGCAGGGGAAACATCTTCAAAACTTCCAAACATTTCCTTTATACAGAACTACAGCTCCTTCTTCTCTGCTCACCGGTTATGAAAGTTTCTCTCACCTGCTTAGTAAGCAGAAGCAGTAAAATGGGATTTAGAGGATCCGGCTAGAGCAGAAGCGCCACTTAGAGGAAGCAATCAATTTATAGGTAGTGCAGTGTTTGAAGAGAGTTTAAGCGGCTTTCCAAGGAACATATACTAGTGCAAAGCAACCGATTTATCTGACTCTCCAATGAAAGAAAAGGAAGTGCAAAGCAGCAAGTGCTTGGGAGAGGGAAAAAGAGGTGCATCTCAGCTGTCTGGGGGGAAGAAGGCAGTCAGCTCTTAACAGATTATTTGCCATCTGATTTGTTTCTCAAAGGCGTAACATTTAGTTAAGACAGTGGCAGTTTACTACCTGTGGTGCTGATAGAGGTTAAACAAAAGACACAAGGGCAGCAAAATCCCTCACTCGCTTCTCACACAAGGACAAAACTGTTATGGGAGAGAAATGCAGGTTACTTTCTCAAATCTCACAGCACTTTTTGACACCATTGGCTACGGGTTACCTCTTAAGTATTTGAAGATTTCAGTAGGGCTGACTGATTTAGATGTGGATAGGTTTAAATCACACTTGTCAATGTGCTATTAATGTCGAACCACAGCCATTTCTTCCCTAGACCTCTTAATATGCTAGGCAGTCCCAGGAAGCGTAAAACTTTGACCCGTGCTCTCCAGCATTTGCGTACTGCACTTTCTGTAGGTTCCTTATTCTCTAATCAGAATTCTGACAATCTCCTCAACAGCATACAGATACAAAATGCACAGACCCAGTGTTGTGGTTTAACCCGGCTGGCAGCTAAACACCACACAGCCGTTCGCTCACCCTCCCCCCTCCCTCTCTGGGATGGGGGAGAGAAACGGGAAAGTGAAGCCGGTGAGTTGAGATAAAGACAGTTTATTAAGACAGGAATATAATAATAACAATAATAATAATAATAGTGATAATGATAATAGTATTAATAATAATAATGTGTAAGAAAACAAGTGATGCACAATGCAATTGCTCACCACCCGCTGACCGATGCCCAGCCTTTCCCCGAGCAGCCGGCCCCCCACCCCGGCCAGCCACCCCTATATATTGTTCAGCATGACGTCAGATGGTATGGAATACCCCTTTGGCCAGTTTGGGTCAGCTGTCCTGGCTCTGTCCCCTCCCAGCTCCTGCTGCACCCCCAGCCTGCTCGCTGGCAGGACAGAGCGAGAAGCCGAAAAGTCCTTGGCCTGGTGTAAACACTGCTCTGCAACAATTAAAACATCAGCATGTTATCAGCGCTCTTCTCATCCTAATCCAAAACATAGCACCCTACCAGCTAGAATGAGGAAAAATTAACTCTGTCCTAACTGGAACCAGGACACCCAGATAAAACAGGCTCCCATCCGCTTGTATGATTGTCAGACATGCATTCTTTTATATTAACTGCTCTTTTCTTACTCCCTTCAGATGAAACATAAATAACTTCAGCTGACTTCTAAACTCTACAGACAGCTCTGGTGGTGCTGTGTGATGGAATGTGATTTTTCCTTACAAGCCACCAATTATTTCCATGTCTTTTCTGGACCTTGGGATCTCTTTTGGGAGCTACATTACTCAGAGAAATACAAGAAGGCTGAGATCACCACTGCCTCAACATAATGCAAAGTTTAAGGCCTTTAGGACAGCCAGTTTGCAAATGAATGCAGCCCCATCTTCTCAGCATTTTGAGACAGACGACTACCCAACACTGAACTGTCTCAAGGTTTCAAACTGAGACAGCTTTGTAGAAATAATAGAAAAATTTCATTACAATTGGCCTAGCATGGAATTTATTCTTAAAAAGTTTGGTAGAATATACTTGTAGACTTCAAAACTAGTACATCATCATTTGAGCACTCCTTCGTCTACACGATCTTCTCCAGAAATACCAAACTTTTAGTCCTGGTAGTTAGAGCTAATCAGTCATATTAGCTAATCAAATTCCCTGATCAGTCACTTGAAGTCTGTTGATGACATCTGTTCTGAGCTCTACAGCATTGGTCAGCTACTGACTTGCGGAAGTCAGACTCTATCTAGAACCTCACAATGGTTATAAAGCAGGTCTGTTTATTCGGCGCTGCGCACCCACGCCGGGCACAAGGGGGATAGCTCCACCTAACTTGCGCACCAACAGTTGCAGGGAGTCCTATCTGGAGCTTTCTCTGGACTCGCCGCGGATAGATAGACTTCAGAGCTTAAGATGTTACTTTGATTTCCATTTTCCCTTGTTCCAAAGAAACTTTTGCATCCAATTTTTCCGGCACGTCCCTTCCTAAGAAGGGCCTAAGCAAATTGGGTAAGTAGAAAAACGGATGGATTCCCATCATTTTTTCCCCAATTCCAATCTTGAGCACTGAGAAAAAAAAAAAAAAAAAAAAAAAGCCTTTTCCTTTTGGCCAGTTGCTCTGGTAGAACTAAGCATTAGTATACATTCTCCGTAGAACTAAGCATTTATCCCGGGATGTTCAGTTTTTCGACACTGTATAAGCCTTCCTGCTCTCACTCCCCTCCGTTTTTCATTTCTTTTCCTCCTAAGACACCCGTGAAAAACTTAAGAAACCTCCTGGTCAATAACTTTCTTCAGACAGCGTCAATGATATCACAGCAACCCAGACTTATTTAACTTTTTCTTTAAAACAGCTAACACAGATTCTGTATCATTCTCACGCAGACCAGTCCCCAGCTTGATCATCTGAATTGAATTTGTTTTATATTAAACAGATTTTCTTATCATTTTTATTACAGCAGATGAAAAAAGCGCTCACTCTTTTGCTGGCTTTCCATCAGGCACCCTGATTCCCTGTCTTTATTTGCTTTCTGCAGAATTCTCCCATCTCTTTTGGTTCAAGTTCGACTGGCAAAACGCTTTTCACTGGTTACTACACTTAGCTGCTATACATCTTTGTTTCTTAAGATAACTGTTTTCATATTTTACAATAGAACGTTGCCATGATCTATTTTGTAAGGTCTAGAAAAAAGACCCCCCCTTCCCACAGCCCCCACCCCACCCAGAAAAAAAAAAAAAAAAAAAAAAAAGATGCTTAGTCCTTTAACATAAAATACTTATTCATTTGGCTGGATGGAGGAAGTTAAACACGGTTTATATTCTATCCATGTAGACTGCACTCAGGAAAAGTTTATGTAAAATTCTGCTGACAAATGCAGAATCCAGCTTGCCTGCTCTAGGAAGCGGAACAGACCCACAGCGGACACGAGAATGTACTGTCAGAACAATTAGGAAATAAAATCTATCGTGATCTAAGTTACTGACAACTGTCAAATTAATTCACTTTGTTCTTATTCAGCTTGGAGGAAACGGGCACAGAAATTACTCATTTACCCTAAGTACATCTCTGTCACCTTCTTCTCATCTCCAACACGATTCTCATTTTCAGATTGACCTCAGTGTCAACTGTGAGTCTATGTTAAGTGTCATGCACCAAGTGTCAGAGGCAACTGTGCTCTGACCAACACTACCCGTGCTGGACAAGCTATGGAGAGCAGAAGTATTTCTGTAGTGGTCCTAGGAGAACCCCAGTTCCTTCGGATGCAGCTCTTCTTAGAACACTAAGGAAAATCTATTCCTCAAAGGCTGCATCTCTGTTAGATGCTGGGATGGAGCAAGAATGTAGTTTTACAATAAAACTCCAGTAATCACATTTATTCCATCCAGTTGCAGTTTCACAGAGGATTAGTGCTACATGAATGAATGTTCTCTCTAAAGAAACAGAAATTAAAGATCTGTTTCAGGTGCAAGATCAATGTATTGCAACCCCGAAAGGGGATATAAAAACCCAAACTAATCACCTGTTCTTCGGATAGATTTGAATCAAAGTTTGCAGGCGTTTTTGTCCAATGGCTCCAAACGAATCTAGTCCAAAGCTCCTAGATGCTGGAACCACATGATGAATATGTAAGGCCTTTAGCCTTAGCTGCTTTGATCTACTGATCTTCTCCAATTGGACTACATTGCTTGTTGCTATACCTCCAAGGGAACACAACACAGTTTGGATAAATTCACAGTCTAGAAAGAGCTCCAGCAGGAACATGGGTCTCCCTTGCTACCATCATCACAGAAGGTGTGGCAGCCACAGGGCCACTTCATTCATTCACTCACAGAGCACCAATAACAAATACTCCTTGCTGTAATATTCATTTGTTGCAAAACTACATTCTTGCTCCATCTCCACACCTAATATAGATGCAGCCTTCGATGAATAGACTTTCTTCAGTGTTCCAGTAAAAGTCATTGCTTATTAAGTTTAACTGCCTTTGAAAAAATAATACTCGGAGGTCTGTACAATTGGCAGCACAGGGGTTGACCCATATATCATCAAGGGTCTGTCTGGAACGGTACGAGCTGGTAATAGTTTTGTTTCAGATGTGTTTCAGCTATGCCCATTGCCTACCACAGAAGCAGGAGAAAATGCCTCTTTACTGTTCTACATGTCCAACGCTCCATTTGAATTCTTCTTGAAGTTAGGGCTTCCAACAATCCAAACCAGATGCCCAGCCTCCCAATCTAATGCATGAGCAGAGGGGCTCTCTGAAACACCAGTACAGACTAGGTGAGAAATACCTTGAAAGCAGCCCTGTGGAGAAGGACGTGGGGGTACTGGTCGATGAGAAGCTCAACAGGAGCCAGCAATATGCACTTGCAACCCAGAAATCCAACTGTATCCTGGGCTGCATCAAAAGCAGAGTGGCCAGCAGGGCGAGAGAGGTGATTCTCCCCCTCTGCTCTGCCCTCCAGAGTCCGGGGGATGGAATAGCAGGGCTCCCAGCACAAGAGAGACCCGGACCTGCACTTGGTCCAGAGCAGAGCCACAAAAATGATCATCAGAGGTATGGAGTACCTCTCCTATGAAGACAGGCTGAGGATAGACTCAGGTAAGGAAGAGATTTTTACTGTGAGGGTGAGGAGACACTGGAAGAGGTCGCCCAAAGAAGCTGTGGATGCCCCATTCCTGGAAGTGTCCAAGGCTAGGACAGATGGGGCATTGAGCAACCTCGTCTGGTGGGAGGTGTTCCTGCCCATGGCAGGGGGGTTGGAACTTGATGATCTTTAAGATTCCTTCCATCCCAAACCGGTCTATGATTCTATATGCTAGGGAATAGCCCTTTGGCCAGTTTGCCTCAGATGTCCTGGCTGTGTTGCCTCCCAGCTTTTTTGCAACCACAGCCTCCTCACTGGCAGGGCAATGTGAAAAAAAAAATAAAAAAAAAAACGGAAAAGGCCTTAAAACTGTGCAAGCCCTTCTCAGCAATAACTAAAACAATGGAGTGAAGCCAGGATTGCTCTGATAGCATTCTTCATGATCCAGTACAGACCGATACCACCCAGCATGGTCCTGCACGGCCGCTGGAACCCAGCCCAGTGCCCAGGGTCCCCAGCCCAGGGGGTTGGTCTCCGCCCAGGCCGGTCTGCGCCCAGGCTCAGGGACACCGCCGCCAGTTTCCCCTTTGCAGGTTCAAGCAGTAACGAAGCTGAGCACCTGTGCCAGGGACACCCAGGGAGGACACTGATACAGCCGGCCACACAGACAACCACAGACAAGGCGCTGCTTGCAACAGCACCCACACACAGGCCTCACGTAACACACAGGCACAGACAGCCGAGTCCCCTCCTGCCCTGGGGCTGGCAGAGACAGCAGGTCACTGCTGCAGGCACACACACGGCACTCTCGGGGTTCACAAGCACATACACACCCGCACACCTGGCCCTGAGAGTCCTTTCACATGCCCTCAGATTCCCCATGCCTCTGCCTGCTCCTCGTCCCCATGGGCCTCCCCTCCAGGTCTGCCACGGAGCTCCCCTAGCTAGGAGGGAGCTATGGGGACGTGGGCTGAGACACAGACTTCTGCCCTGGAAATGCGCGCAACTGGCAGCGATGAGCATCATGACGGGAAGCCACACTTAAGACAGCGCAGGCATAGCAATGGGAGCCTTGGAAAGAGCTCTCCTTTCAACCCACATTCCTCTTTCAAAGCAGAGATCCAGCTTATGCGTACTCAAGTCTAGGGTGGATGAAGTGACACAAGCAGTCTGTTTGGGAAGAGCCCCGGTGCTCTTTATTTTCCATTCAGGGGTGGAAAGCGGGAGAGCTTCCCAGCCCCTTTGCTCAGAGCTCCGCTGCTGCCGCCGTCGCCATTCCCAGCACCTTCCCCTCCACTGCGGTACCAGCATCTAGCGCTAGGGAGTCAAAAGAAAAAAGAGGATGAGCAGGTTGTGTACAGGCTGAACACAGAGAAATACTGCAGGCTTAGCTCGGGCCGTGCACGTAGGGGTCTGCTTCCCAGGAAGCTTCAAGGCTGCCGAGAAGTGAGACAGATGCCTCGTGCCCGAGCTCACGACAGGGTCCCCAGGGGTGCAGCTCACCAGCCTGGGGCTGGGTCAGGTGGAGCGGAGGACCCTGGGTATTCTGCACAGGTATTCCCCCTCAGGGCAAGGTGTCCTGGCGTCAGCGCTCTCCAAAGGAAGGACAGCCTCTCGGCTTTGGAAAGGGGAGAGGCAGCCATCCAGGGGACCCCTCTGTTTTCAGACAGGACTTTCACATCCCACATGGGAAAGCCTGTTCTGGGTGCCCAGCCGCTCCCCGTCAGGTGTCAGGGAGCTCCAGTCCCAAAGTCTCCAGAGTCTCCAAAGCCTGCGTCCGTCTCGGGAGGGGTGTCGGAGACGTGCCCTCTTTCTCCCAGTGCTGCCCCCAGGGGAAGGATGGGCCTTGCAGCAGCGGGAAGCACCATCCCTTTTTGGAGATACTTACCGGGGGAGCTGCTGCTGCTGCTGCTCTTGCCGCAGCCGGTTTGCCTCCGCAACGTTTCTGAATACACTTTGTTGATGGCGATGCGGCTCCAACCTTTCCAAAACTTGGAGTGCTCGTGGGGAAAGGCGGCTGCAACAACAGGAGAAAGGGATCCCTCAGCCTCTGTCAGACACCCCTTCTGCCTCTCCCCTCATCCATGTTATACATTAGTTTTGGTAGAAATCATTCCCGACACATCGTGGGTAAGGTAGATCGAATTTCTATTTATTTGAGCAACTCAGCAAGCAGCGATAAGTAAAACAGCGCTGGGCGGCCGGGGAGTCTCCTGCTCCGCCAACGGCGCGCACCTAAGCCCGCCAGAGTCTCCATTTATAGCCTAGTAGTTCCGGGTTTAGTGGCACATCCTGGTGTCTTCTTACGACTGCGAGGCCTGTTGCTAGGGGGTCTTCGTCAGTCCTCTGGTGGTCGTGGGGATGAAGATCGTTGTCTTCCTCTGCGTCGGGGTCGTGACTTTGCTGCTGATATGTGTGTTCTCATGTGAGGGGGAATGCCATTTTGCCCTTTTTTGGAGCTGGTTTCTACTGCAATTGTTAACTTAACAGGAAATTCCTATACTTGTTTTTTTCCTTCAACAGGACATTGGGGGTATAAGCAGTTAACCATTGAAAACCTTCCCATCAGCAATATTTAATGAACAAACAAGGCTTTACCCATTACAATCCAGACCCTGCACCCATGCGGTGCCACGTGCACCCACCCTTTCAACCTGTGATGAGTTTTAGGCCTTGGCGGTAACCAAGGTCATGCCCGCTTTAGGAGGAATCAAAGGGTGTCACAGGCAACCCCAGGACTCAGGGACCAGGCTCCTGGACATGTCCTGACATCACTCAAGAGCTACTCCAGTGCCCCACGACGGGAACGGAGCCGGCACACACTTACTCAGGCTGGAGTCTCTCCAGCTTGCCTGCTGCTCCCAACTCCTCTGCTGGGGCAGGGTTCTCAGCCTTCCTCCACCTCTTCCTGACCTTGCTCCTGGGCTGGGCTGGAGGATGGGGAGTCCGAGCATGTTGGCTGTTGAATCGCTGCAAGGAGAAGTCCCTCTCATCAAACAGGACTGGACGTACAGCTGCTCTTTCCCAGAGGACCTCTTGAAAGGACCCTGCAGCAGGACCTGCGAACCAGGCGACTCGGCGCTGCCAGCCCACGTCTGGCTGCTGCTTTTATCCCTCACTTTCTGCTGACAACCTCTCCCTCACAGGGAGGAGCAGCAAAAGCCCTGACCTGCGGCCTCGTGCCCGTCCTGCTCCCACCACCCTGGGACCTGCCGCCCTCGGAGCCCGGGCAGAGAGGATCGCCGCTGTTCTCAGCGGTGTTGATCACTGCCAGTACCTGGGGTATCTGTTGGTCCTCCCCCTCAGACCAGGCTTCCCATGCAGCCATGGCTGCCTGGGCTTGCTCTTGTAGCTTTTGGTACGTGGGCCATGAGCTGTCTGTTTGGTCCCACTGTGAAGACAGGTTCCAGACATCCTGGAGGAAAAAAAAAAAAAACAAAAAAAACAACAAAACAAACACAACAGCAGACAGGATTGGTCTCAGCTGTCCCTCAGGCCTAACCCACACTCCTGCCCCCTCGCCTCAGCCGGTCTGTCAGCAGTGCTTCGACCCTCAAGGATGAGGGGCCCTGAAGCTAGGCCAGGCTCCTCAACTCGTGACAAACACAGCTGAACAGCCCGCGGTGACCAAAGCCCTCTGCCATCAACGACTCAGAAAGGCCTTGCTCCTTTTCCATGGCCCCTGGTCAAAATGAAGTGGCTCATGGCAACACGGGAGGCAGTAAGAGGCAGGGAAGGTGTGCGGGACGCCACCTTCCGTCTCCTGAGGAAGAGATGAAGGAGGTAACAAATGTGAAGACGAACGCATCCCAAGGGACCTGCTCGGGATCGCTCCACACAGAGGCTTTTGTACAGGCCCAAACAGCACAGTCATTGCAGCAAGGCAGAGCAGGTACCTGCAGCGCTCTCCTGGAGGCTTCAGGAGCAGGGAGCGCAGTGGTGGTGGACTTGGCTTGAGGAGCTGTTTCCTGCCTGTCTGCCTTCTTCGTCCCGGGGGAGCTGCCTGGACACAGGGGGAGCACGCTGCAAACAGACGCCGGGAGGAGGCTGCATGAGCCCAGGGAAATTCGGTCTCCAGTCCGCGCTCGCAAGCTGCGTCAGCCTCTGCAGCAGACGGCACTTCCGCAGCGAGCGGGCATATTGGACTGGCCGTGTTCACTTCAGCGGAGACAGAGAGAGCCAAACGCGAAGCTGTGGCACCACCTGCCTTCAGGAAGGCTCGGGATGCCCGTATCCAGGCCCTTTTTGGTGGAAGAAGGAGGGGAGCGGTGTCTTGTGCAAGGACAGGATCCGAGAGACACCATTATGGCCCACCCGGGCTTTACTTCAGCTTCTCCTCTGTGGCCCTGAAACACGGTGCGCTTATGGGTGGAAAACAGGTTATCGCTGGGGAGCCAGCGGAGCCATTGGAGAAAGCCGTCAGGTAAGGAGGCCAGTCATGCCATCTCCCTACCTCAGCACTCTCTTGTGCCTGCCACAACGTTTGGGATAGCGTTTGAAAAAAATGCCTGAAAGAAACTTTTCCATCTGGTATCACAGCTCCTTAGGCTGGAAGAAACAGCAGGGGAGATGGGGCCACGGCAATCCTAAGACACGGTGAGACATGTTAGAATGAAGGCAGGGGACGTTTGCTCCCACAGACAAGAAGATGGGCTCTGCTGCAATGTGGGGGGGCTCCTGAAGGGAGAAGAGCTTCTGCAACAAGGCTCTGCGTTCAGCTCCCCCAAGGATCGGGGCCCTGCTGGAAAATGAAGCTGGTGTGCCAGTCTCAGGCAAACGTGCTGCACGCTTGCCATCCGTTGAGAGAGCGGCCTCCGCTGGGACGTGTGTCAGGAGCCACCCTGCGGCTGGTGGGTCCAAAGGGGACATCTCTCCAGTGTGGCTGCAAGGGGCTCCTTCCTCCTTTCCCCCAGGGGTCTCACCTGGTAGAAGGCTTCTTCTCCACATCTTGCTGCCTTGTGCCTGGCTCCCAGCTTGTCAGGATGGGGAGGGAAAGCTACTTCCTCCTCTGCAGCAGGTTGCCAGGATGGCACTCTGAAACTAGGAAAGGAGGAAGCTCTTCCGAGCAGCTGCGTGGGCACTGCCTTTTAACCTGGTTCAAGTCAGCCAGCACGGGACAGGGACCACCCCCAGACAGCAGGGACCTGTTCCCTTACCTCTTCTGATCCTGCGCTCTCCTGCAGCTTCCTCCTGCGAGGTGGTGGAAACTTTGGCCTCTGGCCTTCTCCTCACAGTCAGATGAAACCTGGAAAACAAACGATGACACGGGCTTGAAGAAGGCTGGCCTCCTACCCATTGCAGCTTGCTGGCAGTAATCCTCCTGGTGTCGCACAAGGCATGGCATCCCTTTTCCGTCATGTCCATGCATGGGGTTTGTTGTCAGTCTTCCCGCAGCACCACAGAAGGTAGCCTAAATTCCCCTCCACATGCAGGCAATTCTCTCTGACGGGAATCGCGGCAGCACGGGCACAAGAATGGCAGAATATGGAGGCTGTACAGTAACACTGCCAGGCTTTTTGCAGGGGCAAGCATCCAGACGCTCAGAAGAAACTCTCTTTGCTCGTGGAGAGAGCAGCTAAGGTGGCAAGCGTGGGGAAAGGCATTTGACTGGCCTGCCATGTCCGGGCTGGCCAATAGCAGTCAGATTGCTCACCCTTTGCTAGGATTCCCAAAGAAATGGAAGTAGCCCCCAAAACCTCACCAACTTACGCTGTGGAGCAGTGCAACCAGGCCCGCGGCGCTCTCCGGACGTTTGACGCAGTCTAGATAAGACTTCACGCACAGAAAACCATCTTCGCGTGGCAGAACTCCAATGTCCCTGACGGCAAAGGGGACGTGCTCCTTGTTCCTCACGAGGAAGCAGTACAAGAGGATGGTCTCTTGCACGCAGTTCTTCGCCACGTGCAGCGGGAAGGAGGTGGCTCGCGATAGCTGCACGTACTTCAGCGGCTCAATCTTGACACCATCTGCAAGGAGAAGCAACATCCTCAGCGACACGGCAAGCCCAAGTTGCTTGCAACATTCAGAACAAGTTCCCAGAGAAAGGGTCGCTAAGAGAAAGAGCTCCTGGGGCACGGTTTCTTTTGGGGGAACTCAAGCTGTACCCTGACCGTTGGAGACAATCCTCTACTTCTCCCAGGCCTTTCCAAAGAGCAGGGAGAACAAACCGTTCCGGACATGGGGCAGGAAGAGGGGGGCTGCTGCCTTCTCACCAGGGAGGAGCTCAGTGGGACAGTAGATCTCCTCCAGCCACAACTCATCGATGTCCAGCTGGAAGAAAGGTCTTCGAACCAAGAGCAGCCCTTCTTTGCCATGGAACTGCTCTCGGACAACACCAAAGGTCCCGAGTCCCGCAACCCAAACGCCCTGCACACAGAAAAGACAGAAAGGCCGATGAGGGAGTTCTTGAGAGACGGGAAAAGGGATGGCTGTCAGAGCAGGGGGACACTGCTCTGTGCCCTGCCCACTCCTGAGGGACAATGGGGCAAGGTGGGGCACTTTGGAAAGCTTTGCAAAAGAGCCGCATCCTCAGTTTCTTTCGTCTCCCCCCTCACAGCATTTGCCAACATCCCTTGGCTAGAGAAGCGCCCAGAGGTTTCCAGCACACGGATTAGACCTGGCACTGATTCCCAGCAATTGTCCTAGGCACGGACCCAGGATATTCCCCCCTCTCTCTGCTCGCCCTCCCCACTCAGACCGCAGGGAAGAGGGAAGCCCTAGGGTGTGCCAAACACCTGAGAGGCAGAGCACATCTGGCCTTGGTTTCTCTCCCAGCTGGCCAAGAAGCTGCTCCGGGCACCCTGGGCAGTCTCAGTGCACCGCCATGCTGCTCGGGCAGGGATTGCCTCATGCAGGGCCCACGACACCGGCCCACCTTATCCCGCTTCAGCTCTTTCGGAATGTAGTCGCATACAGCATCCCAGATAGCCTCAGTCCCTGGAAAGCAAGGAAAAGACACCTCAGGCTCCAGGCCAGCCAGCTCACAACCTCTTGGCAAGCACCTCACCCAGGCGATGACACATGCAGGCATACACAAGCACCCCAGAAAAACACCACGCACGCATTCCTGGGACATTCCTGAGAGGCCTGTGGGAGCTGCAGGCCACACCTAACAAATTTGACTAACAAATACTTCAGCCCCCCTTTTCTAGGCAGTCCGGTAAAGTCTATCTGCCAATACTCTCCAGGCGCCTGCCCCTCAGCAGTGGAGTTTTGCATGTTTATCGGATTATTTCTCCAACATATGTCACACCTTTCGGTGACCGACCTAATAGTCTCCACCATAGTCCTGCGTATAAATGACTTCTTTAAATGCTTTAGCAAATGTTCTGTTGCCCCAGCGCACAGCATTATGCTCCTCCTTCACTAGACCATTTGTAAGGGAAGAGGGTACCACTGCTGGACCTGATAGGTACCTACCTGTCGGGCACCACAGCCCTGCGCAGCTTCCACGGTGTCTCACGGGCAGGGGCCAACAATTTCTGAAAGACTGCCCTTGTACTTAAAAAGCAGCGGTCTTCGCTCAGGGGCTCTTCAGGCCGGGGATCGGGGTCCTCTCCGAGAATCGCTCGGTGCTGCCTGAGGTTCCGCCATCCCAGGAACCGTCGAGGCTCTCCCAGGAAACAGTCCTCGAGAAGAGCTCCGAGACCCCAGCCGGGGCTAAAGGGCCAGTCTCCCCCTGACTGGGGCTGCCCACGGCCTGTCCCCAGGCCAGGGGAACCGCCCCAAGGTACACAACACGCCACGGCACGACGCAGGGCCGGGCAGCGGCTGCCCTCACGCTGCCGGGGCTCTGGGAGCCACCCCTCACAGCCTCTGCCTCCCCTCAGTGCTTCCCGCTCCTCCCTCCCGCTCCTCCCTCAGGGCTCGCCTCTCCTCAGCCCGGGCTCCGATTGGCTGCCAGAGCCGCCAGGCAAACGGAGCCCCACCCCCTGCCGGCTGGCTGGGGCTCGCTGCCATGGCAACCGTGCAACCGCCTGACCAGGCAGGGCGGGCGCCGCCATCTTAGGAGTCGTGGGCGGGCTGGGGGCGTCTCGGGGCCTGAGGGGGGGACCTGGCCTGTGTGCCCGGGGCGCCCCTGCCCGCCCCTGCCCGCCCCTGCCTTTGCTCGCTCCCTGTGCCTCACCACCTCGTCTTCCCTTTTCTTTGCGGTGTCGAACGCCCGAGAAGCCCGACAGGCTCAGGAAGGCGGCCAGTCACTTGCACAAGAAGCAATAGGGCCGGATGCTCCTGGAATGCTACTTGTTGCAGCTTTGTGCCTGGGTATCACTGTGAGATCAGGCTAACAGGATGAAGGCTTTGTTCCTCGTCCCTTCTGTTGAGAGAGGGGTTTTGCCTCTCGGCAGAAGCTATCCCCAGGCTCTCGGCATATTTAAGCAAACTAAATGCAGCTACAGCCTCTTCTTTGTCTGAGACCGGATCGCAGCTGATGAGGAAGTAACGGGACCAGCAAACCCTTTCTGGCTGCAGCAGCTTGGGCCCGGCTGCCCTGGCCCTGGGGCAGGAGGAGCTGCCTGAAGACCCCCAGGGATGGCACGGAGGGGCTGCGGGCCTCCCGGGGGCTGTCTTGTGCCTTGGATGTCCCATCTGTGGGGCTGAGCCCTCTGTGCCCCCAGGAGCTGCTGTGCCCTTCAGAGGGGCTGGGGCTGTGGTGGCAGTGCCCAGAGCCCTGCAGCAGCCTGCTCCGGACACTGCCCTGGGGCCAGCCCAGCCTGAGCTGCTGGACTGCGCTGGGCAGAGGGCAGGGAGGTGGGCATGTTAGCGTTCATGAAAACACATAATCCACAAAGTGATTATACGAAGGTGCTTTATTAGGCGCCGCAAGTTAGGGGCAAGCCTGCCCAAATCTAACTTTGTCCGATTTGTTCACTCAGTTCTCTTTTATCTCCTAAAATATTACATATGCATTAGGTTTCACAACTCATCTATGCATATTCATTTCCTAGCTCCGCCTAGCCCCGCTTCGTATGCTTCGTATCTTATCAGTCCTTCTGCGCTTGCGTATTACTCTCGGGTGGTCGTCGGGATGAAGTAAGATGTCTTATTGTTAGCGTTCATGAAAACACATAATCCACAAAGTGATTACATGAAGGTGCTTTATTAGGCGCCGGAAGTTAGGGGCATGCCTGCCCAAATCTAACTTCGTTTGATTTGTTCTCTTAGCTCTCTTTTATCTCCTAAGATACTACATATGCATTAGGTTTCACAACTCATCTATGCATATTCATTTCCTAACTCCGCCTAGCCTCGCTTCGTATGCTAGTTATCTTATCAGTCCTTCTGCGCTTGCGTACTACTCTCTGGTGGTCGTCCGGGTGGTCGTCGGGATGAAGTAAGATGTCTTATCAGAGTTGAACTTTTTAACCTTTCCTTCTCACGCATGCTCTCTGAGCCCTTGGTCTCAGTCCAAACCGCAAGGTTGGTTTGATCCAGTTCCCAGGGTCCAAGAAGCCCCAGTTATCCAGATGTCTTGCAAATTGAGCGTTCTTTTAATCCTCCTTACTCCTCATCATGAATTGGTGCATTCTCATGTTACCCTTGCACATATCTCATATGTACCCTTGCACCTTTCTTCCAAGCGCAGCCTCGGAACAGTACATCGCAAATGTAACATATTAAACAATATTGTATTATTTCTTCTTCTATTACTAACATTTCCCCCCTTTGAAAGCATTTCACTCCTTTCGAGGAGTGGTTTTCTGCTAGGGGAAATGACCCAGGTGTGAAGAAGTGTGTGTGCCAGGTGAGGGAGGGAACCCCAGGGATCCCTTCAGGCTGTTTCCCAGCAGGTTCCCCTGCAGCCCCAGGGCCATGGGCAGGGAGCCTGGTGGGGGGCAGAGCAAGGGAGGCCTTGGGCTGGGCCTCTGCTGCTGAGCTGGGCCGGGCTCCTGGGCCCAAGGGGAGCTCCTGGCAAGCGGGCAGCGCTGCAGAGAGCCAGCTCTGCCCAGGAGCAGCTCCTCTGCCCAGCGCAGCAGGGCTGGGGGCACTGCCTGCAGCTGGCACGGGTAGGGGAGAGAAGGGAGAGGGAGGTTACCGGCTGAGTGGAATATGAGAATACTGAGAGCTGAGAGGAGGAGAAATCTTCATAGCACATAACAGGGTAAGCCTCCTTCTGCAGTGCAGTGCACAGGAGTATCAGGGAAGATTTCCAGACCCAGAACTTCCCACAGAAGATCTGGCTGGTTGCACTTGGTATTTCTTTAGTGTGGAGAAGCACAAGCTCCATTGCTAAGGTTCCCTGCTGCAGGGTGAACGTGCAGGCCTCCGAGGGCTCCCTTGTTGCAGGCCAGCTGCAGGCTGTGAATCCTGGGGTGCAGGCAGGGGTGCCCGGGGCTGTGGTGCAGAGCAGGGTCCCTGCTGTGCCCCAGGGGCTGTGTGCCGGGGCAGGGCCTCTGCCGCCTGCCAGGCTCAGCACTCAGCCTGCCCGGGGAGCTGCCCAGGGCGCTGCGCGGAGAAGCTGCGGGTGGAAGGAGCCCCCCCGGCAGGGCAGGGTCCTGCTGCTGGCGGGAGGCTGCTGCCTGGGGCAGCCTGCTCACAGCTCCATTGTACGACAAGGGCATTTCCCAAGCAATTTTTTCTAAGCAAACAAGGTCAAAATAGGGATTTTCTGCCCTCTTTTCAATTGCCTACTCTACTGGACAGGAGGGGAAGCAGGAAGAAGTGGAAGAGGAGCTGTGAGTTTGAGCACATTGCTGAGACTCCTGAACTGTAACTCTGAGGATCAGTATGTTTGTGAGCTGCCCCAAATGTACCTTCAGCCTCTCCTCTTCATATTGAAAGCGACAGCATCAACTTTGCTGAACCCAGCAGGGCTTTCTGACAGGTCCTTTTGCACCTGCAAAGATGCACATGCACCTAGGCAGTCTCTTGCATACAGGCAGGTTTCTGAAGGGCAACGATTACTGCACACAGATTTGGTTGAGGCTGTGAGCAGAAACAGGAATAAGACATGAGACAGGGAAACAACTCCCAGAAATAAAACCTTCAGGCATCAGGGATATGATCAAGGAATGAGGGGAAAGTTAATCAGAAATCTTGTCAGAGGGAGAATTCATCAGAAAACTCCATATTTTTTCCATTCAGTGCAGACCCCTTCCTCTGAACATGCCCCCTTGCCTCCTCTCCCACCCAGAAAACCCTCTGCCCTCACGCCCATGGGTCCAAGGCATGGGGCATGTCTTCTGCAGCCAGAGCTCCAGCAGAGCAGAGGTGCATCTCTCCAGCCATGCGCCCATTTCCACCTGTGCTGCAACTGCAGAGGGGGTCAGCTGCCTGGGGGTCGTGGGCAATGCAGTTTTTGAGGCTGGGGATGTTAGCGTTCATGAAGACACATAATCCACAAAGTGATTATATGAAGGTGCTTTATTAGGCGCCGGAAGTTAGGGGCATGCCTGCCCAAATCTAACTTCGTCTGATTTGTTCTCTTAGTTCTCTTTTATCCCCTAAGATATTACATATGCATTAGGTTTCACAACTCATCTATGCATATTCATTTCCTAGCTCCGCCTAGCCTTGCTTCGTATGCTAGTTATCTTATCAGTCCTTCTGCGCTTGCGTATTACTCTCTGGTGGTCGTCCGGGTGGTCGTCGGGATGAAGTAAGATGTCTTCATCAGAGTTGAACTTTTTAACCTTTCCTTTTCACGCATGCTCTCTGAGCCCTCGGTCTCAGTCCAAACCGCAAGGTTGGTTTGATCCAGTTCCCAGGGTCCAAGAGGCCCCAGTTATCCAGATGTCTTGCAAACTGAGCGTTCTTTTAATCCTCCTTACTCCTCATCATGAATTGGTGCATTCTCATGTTACCCTTGCACATATATTTTGTATCTTCCAAGCGCAGCCTCGGAACAGTACATCGCAAATGTAACATATTAAACAATATTGTATTATTTCTTCTTCTATTACTAACATTTCCCCCCTTTGAAAGCATTTCACTCCTTTCGAGGAGGGCAAATGCTTTCACTAACTAACTAAAATATTTTACACTCAGTGCTCACCAATAATATAATCACGGAAAATTACATCATTAAGAATCAAGGAAATTACAAAGATTAGGATTGTCACAACATTTCATAAGTCCACCACTTCTGCTTTATGTTACGTTCACCCTTCTGGTTGGGTTCACTTGATCTGAAACTGATCTTGTCTATTCGGTTTTCATTCCATTTCACCTCCTGGGTTCCTCAGATTCTTTCTCTGAAATCCAAAGTTGTTAGATGCCGGTGGAGGATATTGAGGATGTGGTTCCATTTGCCGAGCAATAGTTTGCATCACTGTCCGGTTCCAGGTTGTCTTCCTTAGAACCAGACTTTTCAGCATTATAAATGTTAACCAAATTAGTACCCCTACAATCACCAATATAATTATTGTCTCCAGTAAGGACTTAACCCAATTACTAATATTCCATCCACTAAAAATGTTATCCAACCAGCTTGTTGTCATATCTTTCTCTTCCTGTTCTGCATCTTGTTCCACTCGAGCCAGTTGTTCTATGTCATGTTCTACATCAATAGTCACATTTGGAATGTGGATGCAGCAATGATCAATACGATCTTTTAGAAATCCACATACTCCATGTTCCTTTAATAACAGTGTATCTAATGCTAATCGATTCTGTAGCACCATTTTAGCTGTAGCTTGTAGTTGGATATTAAGGTCTCTAAAGCCTTCTTTCGTGGCTCTCGTGCGCCTACTCACTTGTCCTGTAAGTTTATAAATCATTTCCCTATTTCGATAAGTAGCTACCTTTGCAAATAGAGATTCTAATGCCCAATTGAATTTTACTCCATCCGAGGGTTCATGCCATATATCTTCATCTGCCCCTTCTTCTAAACTTCTTTTTGCCCTACTAATTTGTAGGGTTTCCAACTTTCCCTTAAAAGGAGACTTTTTCCATATTGGACGCAGTGTGGGGAGGGAGTCCTAGAGTTATTTCTTTTACTTCCCCATCTATCGGTGGGTGTGTAGTCCAAGTTCCATTACTGGCTGCCCATACAAATTGTCCTGGACTTTGTATGGTACTATAGCTACAATCCACTGCGACTTGACTAGCCTGGCTATTTCTTTCCGAATTGTACTTAATTCCTCGGCAAGCACATCCTGCCCTAAGAGCTATCAATACCGGAAGTAAGTGCTCAACATCTTCATTATTGCTGTCGCAAGTATATTTCTTCTCACAAGTCCACCAAGCTACCTTTGTTGACTCTTGTCTACCACTCCTATCAACCCGGCTTACTGTATAAAACTGATCAGTTCCATTCTGCTTTCCCTGCCATTTAATACACCATGATGTATTCCCTCCATACTGGAATTTCTGCAATAAACTTACTGTCCAATCACTATCCCACCCTTTCATTCCTTTTGGCTTATTTTTCTCTTGACATTCCCAAACAATCTTTTCTCTAACTCCTTCTACTACACGTAGTTCGTCGTAATGACACTGTCCCACATTCTTAAATCTGCCTATCGTTATGAAATGATAGTTCTTCTTTTCACATTCAGACCTCGATGTTGGGGGGCTCAGTTTCCTGTAGTATTGTGTAACATTTATCCTCTCTAAAACTTTCACTTCTTTACATTGAATTGTTTCATTTCCTTTTACTTGGGGCAGTGGAAGGTGGTTATACCCCACTCAAGCGGGTCCCCTGTTGCTTTTGGAATGGGCATACAAGCAGTAATTCTATCAGTTCCTTTCATTATGGCAAAATCTTTAATCAATCCTACCAGTAAATTCTCTGATGGTTGCCTGTGTGGGATCTGTACCACTTGTGTCCATGGCACCTGGCCCTCTCTTTTTCTTCTAGATCCTTTTCAGTGGGCTACCAATATTCCTTTATCCAATTTCGGATATACCAATATTTCTCTTATCCCGTAATCTGTGCTATTTTCACGTGTTACCATGCACCGGTAGTTTCCTTTGTTGACTTTAGTAACACTAAACAGGGTTCAGGTGGTAGCTCCTCTCAGTTGTTGGCCCAATTCTATGGGTTTACTTACGTACGCCTTCCCCTTCCATCCAGCCTTCAGTCCTGTATTGTCCCTGGTTGTGTCTACGTATATTTCCTGGCTCTGTCTGGAGTCATTTATTTTTCCCCACACCACCTGTAGAGAGCTAATTGTTATTGGTTTATCGTTGTGCATTCCACATTCCAAAGTAACATTTTCTCCTCTGAATATTTCCTCTTTCTTATATTTTTCTGGTATTTCTAGGAACTCAATTACAAGGTATTTACACAAAACAATTACTGTTATCGATACTGTTGTTAAGAACCCCAACATCGTATGGTTATACGCGCCTCATCTGTAGTTTTGTATCTCCGATTGCTCGCACTGACCAAAATTCGGGAACCTTTTTCACCCGAGTATAATGAATCCAAGCATCCACCCCTTCTACCTTTACAGCTGTAAAAGTAGTCAATAATACTTGATAAGGTCCGGCCCACCGTTCTCTCAGGGGTTCTTCATTCCAGTTTTTAATGTACACTCGGTCACCTGGCTGAATGTCGTGGATAGGATTTTCCAGTGCCAACGGTCGCTTCCACACCAGAACACTTTGAAGTTGAGCTAAAGTTTTACCAAGAGACAATACATAATTATAAACATCCTGGTTCCCTGTTATATGCATGTTAGGATTTGGTTCTGGGGATTCATAAGGCTTTCCATACATTATCTCGTATGGGCTTACTGACATTCCACTCCTTGGCTTTATCCTTATTCTCAGTAAAGCTATAGGGAAAGCTTGTGGCCATTGTATTTTGGCTTCCTGGCAGATTTTACTGATCTGTCCCTTTAGAGTTTGGTTCATCCTTTCTACCTGTCCCCTAGATTGGGGTCTCCATGCAGTATGTAAATTCCAAGAAATTCCTAATAGTCGACTTACGTCTTTAACCACAGATGAAACAAAGTGCGGACCCCTATCCGAGGATATTCCTAATGGTACCCCAAACCTCGGAATGATTTCCCGCAGTAACCATTTTACTGTCTCTTTAGCTTGATTGGTGCGACAGGGAAGGGCTTCCGGCCATCCGGAAAAGGTGTCAACCCCTACTAACAAATACCTATATCCCCCGGTCCTAGGTAACTCTACAAAATCAACTTGCCAGTAATCTCCTGGTTCTATTCCTACTCTAACTCTTCCCATTTCAGCATGTTTTCTTGCTACTGGATTATTTTTCAGACAAATCTCACACTTTGACATTACTGATTTTGCCATTGTTAACATGTGTGTAGAGATGATGCTACGTTTTAAAAATGTTACCATTGCCTCTGCACCCCAGTGACATTCATTATGTCTCATCTGAAGTATTTCTCGCATCACCAAGGGGGGTATTACTACCTGGCCCATAGCAGTTACATACCATCCATCAGAGTTCTTTCGGGCCTTTAGGAGATTTGCTAATTTCTCATCCTCTGGTGAATATCTTGGTTCCTTGGGAAGATTAAGACAAGTGGGGCCTACCTTGAGTGGTACCAAAGCCATTACATTCCACACCTCCCGAGCAATTTGTCGAGCTGCTCGATCTGCCAGCCGATTCCCTTCTGATATTTTTGAGGTTCCTCCTTGATGAGCTTTACAGTGCATAATAGCCACTTGGTTTGGTTTTTGTACCGCATTTATCAAATTTAACACCTCCTCTTGATATCTTATATTGGCTCCTTGTGAGGACAACAGCCCTCTTTCTTTCCATAATGCTCCATGAACATGGACTACTCCAAAAGCATACTTTGAATCTGTCCAAATATTTACCATCTTCCCTTTACTCAGTTCCAGTGCTCGAGTCAGGGCTATCAGTTCCGCTCGCTGTGCTGATGTTCCAGGTGGTAAAGGTTTTGCTTCGATCACTGTCTTCAGGGTTGTTACTGCATACCCTGCATATCGTGTTCCGTTCTCCACAAAACTACTACCATCAGTAAGAAGTTCCCAGTCATACCTTTCAAGGGGTACATCCTTCAAATCCTCGCGGCTCGCATGGGTATGTTCAATTATTTCCACACAGTTGTGTTCCAACGGTCCTTCTTCTGGAACAGTTCCTAGAAATACTGCTGAATTTAACAGGTTAGTCGTTTTCAAGGTTACGTCATCTTGTTCAGTTAGTATTGCCTGATATTTCATCATTCGGCTGGGTGATAACCAGTGGCCCCCCTTTTGTTCTAAAACAGTTGTTACCATATGTGGTACAAAAACTTCAATATGTTTTCCCATTTGAAGGCAAATAATTTTCTACTATCTTTATCAAGAGGTATGCAAAAGAAGGCATCCTTTAAATCTATCACAGTAAACCATTTATATATCTCTCTCACAGATGTTAACAATGTGTAAGGATTAGCCACTACCGGGTAAATGTCCGTTGTTATTTCATTTATTGCTCTAAGATCTCGTACCAATCTATATTCGCCATTCCGCTTCTTTACTGGAAAAATTGGAGTATTGTATTCCGATTTACATTCTTCCAAAATCTGATATTTGAGAAATTTGTCAATAATTTTCACTGTCCCCTGCCTAGCTTCTATCTTAAGTGGATATTGTTTGATTCGAACAGGTTTGGCTCTTTCCTATAATTCCACCTTTACCAGTTGTGCCAGTTTCGACTTCCCTGGTACATCTGTTTCCCATACTGTTGGTATAACTGCATTTTCTACTTCTCTTGGAATATTAACAAAGGGTTTATCTTTGATCATTAGGATTTGTCCTACTTTGGACTCAGGTACCTTCATTATTAATTCTCCATCCTCAAAGGTTATTGTTGCATCTAATTTAGCTAATAGATCTCGTCCCAAGAGTGGAATCGGGCATTCTGGTACATACAAAAAATCATAGTTTAGTTCCTTACCCCCAAAACGCAAATCAAGGGGTTATAAGAATGGCCGTTCCTCCTCCTTCCCTGTGGCTCCAATTATTGTAGTTGTCTTAGTTCCTAATCGTCCTTTTAAACTATTTAACACTGAATATGTTGTTCCTATTACATTTACAGACTAATTAACACAGAGAAAGAAGCTCCTGTAACCAACAACAACAAAAAATTCAAGCCTCTCTCTTCGTTTCCTAGCTTTATTTCAACTAGTGGACCTGCTAGGGTAGATGCCCCAGGTCCCCGTCATTTCTGACTGTTGTAAGTTTATCCTGCAGCCTAAGACAAATTCTTTCTGATATCAGGGGCCGATTGCCCTAGAAAGAGGCTAGCCAATTGCCTCTGTTTGTTTTCTGAAGCCAGGTCCAAATTTTCTGTCTTTTTTTTTTTTTCCATTGCATTTCAAAGTTGGTCCAAAAATTCAAAAATTCCATAGGGTTTTCTTTTGGACCTTGTTGGAACAGATTCTCAATTCCTAATTTAAACAGATTTTGGTATTTACATAATTTCCGGGGTGGTAAGGGTCTCAGTGGGGAGGGGGGGGGTCGGTCAGGGGAATGCAATGGTTGAAAGTTCCCTGAGCGGTCCCGTTGGCAATCTGAGCTCACACATGAACTCAGGTTGTTTTAAGAGTTAGCTGCTTTTCTGTTTCCATGACAAATCTCTCCCGGACCCATCATGGTCCCTCTGCCCCAGAGGGCTCACACCGTGATTTCGAGATCTCAGCCTCGGGTTGAGGCGGAACTATTAACATTCCTACATCCTCTTCCCCTGCTCATTCAACTTCAAAGAGCTCTGTTAAATACTACATGCCACACAACCTTTAACACCTTCAACAACCCTTTTAACACTTCCTTTATCTTCCTCCAGCCTGTACTTTTCTAATGCCAACACCAAAGGCTCAGTCAGGGGCCAACTTAATTCCATACCTTTTCCCTCCAAGATGCTGAAACAACATACCAGTATACAACATTTCATCCTATTTTCCTTCTCTCCTCACAAACAACATTAATTGCAAGACACTGTTATAGTCGATTGACCCATAAAGTGGCCATTTAGTTTATACAGTGGCCACCATTGATTGCAATACTTAGTGGAAATCCTCTTGCTTTCCGCGCCCCCCCCACTCCCCGTTCCGACAATATCCTTGCAATGTGCCAATATACACCCAAGGAGGCTTTCTTTAAAACGTCTTTGTTTTGGATATTACCCATTTCCTTGATTTCCCATTCCCTTTTATTTATTTATATTAATTACTGTCCCTTGTTACAATTTCCACGCAAACCTTTTTATTGCAGGTTTTTACTGTGTTTTCCTAATCTTCTCAAATGTCCCAATTCTCTAGGATTAGACTCCACATACAAACTTCACTATTTCAGATTATTAATGAGCCCCGTTCCAATCATAAATCCACAGGACTTCGGAAAAACACCTGAAGCACTCAGCCTTCCGTCTTCTAGACAAACAATACCACCTTTTCCACAAAATTTACATTTCAGCAAGGCCGAATTTCAAGCCGAATGCTAATTTTTCTCATGCACTTTGTTAGTAAGCCTACACAAAACAAGGAATCACTCCTGTGTATCCATCAAGACGGGGGTTTAAAAGGTATTGAGGCCTAAATAAATTCGCTCTCCCCCTTCTTACCAAATTCCCAGGGCTCAAGCCCGAACCACCAAAGAAGTGACTCTCCGTTCTACCGCTTTGATAATCAGTCAGCCCCCTTCCCCTGATACTTGGGAAACCGACCAAACACCACCGCAAATATACCGAAACTTTTAAACTGTTACTTAGATAATGCTCCCACCTTCCTCCTTGTCACACTCAAAACATTTAAGAACGAAATAGGATTACAAGATGCACCGCCGGGCCCGTATATTGGGCACCACCAATCAACATTTGGATAAAGCAGCACTTCTTTTCGGTCTGTCATGCGCTTCGTTCGTCTCCGGCTGCTCCCCTCGCGGAGAATACGGAACCGCGGATCGGAACTCCGCACTCGCTTCGCAGCGATGCTGCGTCTCACTCACAACACAATCACGCAATCACACAGAGAGGCCCCTTGCACTTCTTGCTCACAAAATAACATTAATTGTAAGATAGCATTGTACTGTAAGGTTCCGTTTTCTGGCCAACTTTCTTGATCTTCTAGTTCGTACTGTGGCCACCAAACATTACAGTAATCAACCAGTTTACCCTTTCGTAACTCCTGCCCGAAACACCCCTCCTTCCAGTGTGCTAGTAAACAGCCCAAAGGGGAGGATCGCGGTACTGAAGCATTACCGCCCAGAATACTTTTAAGTTTTTCCATTATCAGCTATAGCTTTTACCGAACCGAACCAGATGCTGAGCCTGCAGCAAAACCAGACCACTGATGCCGAACCTGCAGCGCTTTCGCGACTGTCTGATGGACGGCGCCTAGGCTTACCACGGGAATTCCCTAGCCCAACCGTCCGTGGCTTTCGCCGCGTCTGACCGGCAGGCTCCCAGACCAGATCGGTACCGATTACCAGAAAGCACCTTTTTCTTACCCTTTCAGAGGTACGTTGTGAGCAGCGGGGGTCGGTCGCGGCCGATGGCTCCCCGAGAAACTCCTCGGTGCCGGCTGGAGCGTGATCAGTTCGCGAGCCGCCTCAGCAGTGAACACGAGGTCCCATCTGGGTCGCCAAAATGTTAGCGTTCATGAAAACACATGATCCACAGAGTGATTATATGAAGGTGCTTTATTAGGCGCCGAAAGTTAGGGGCATGCCTGCCCAAATCTAACTTCGTCTGATTTGTTCTCTTAGTTCTCTTTTATCTCCTAAGATACTACATATGCATTAGGTTTCACAACTCATCTATGCATATTCATTTCCTAGCTCCACCTAGCCTCGCTTCGTATGCTAGTTATCTTATCAGTCCTTCTGCGCTTGCGTACTACTCTCTGGTGGTCGTCCGGGTGGTCGTCGGGATGAAGTAAGATGTCTTCATCAGAGTTGAACTTTTTAACCTTTCCTTCTCACGCATGCTCTCTGAGCCCTTGGTCTCAGTCCAAACCGCAAGGTTGGTTTGATCCAGTTCCCAGAGTCCAAGAAGCCCCAGTTATCCAGATGTCTTGCAAATTGAGCATTCTTCTAATCCGCCTTACAACTCATCATGAATCGGTGCATTCTCTCATGTTACCCTTACACATATATTTTGTATCTTCCAAGCGCAGCCTCGGAACAGTACATCGCAAATGTAACATATTAAACAATATTGTATTATTTCTTCTTCTATTACTAACACAGGGAGGTGGGAATGGTTCTCTTCTCCCAAGCCCCACGTGACAAGACAAGAGCAAAAACCCTTAAGTTGCGCCAGGGGAGGTTTAGGTTGGTTATTAGGAAAAATTTCTTCACCAAAAGGGTTGCTCTGGTGGGTTTATGTGGCAAGGTTTTGGTAGCAGGGGGCCATAGGGGTGGCTTCTGTAAGAAGAATCTAGAAGCTGCCCCATGTCAGATAAAGGCCCTGCTGCTGACCAGAGCCGAGCCAATAACCTATGTTGTTTGCACCTCTGTGAGAGCATATTTAAGGAAGTGGGAAAAAAATAACAAAAAAGGCTGCTTCACAGGGAGAGAGAGAGGAGTGAGAAACAGCCTTGCAGGCACTTACATCAGCGAAGAAGGAGGGGGACAGGTGCTCCGGGTGCCAGAGCAGAAGTCCCCTGCAGCATGAGAAGAGGCCCCTGGTGGAGCAGGCTGTCCCCCTGCAGCCCATGGGTCCCACACGGAGCAGATCTCCACGCTGCAGCCCCCCCGTGGAGGAGCCCCCGGTGGAGCAGGTGGATGTGGCCTGGAGGAGGCTGCGGCCCATGGAGAGCCCCCGCAGGAGCAGGCCCCGGGCCGGAGCTGCAGCCCGTGGACAGGAGCCCATGCAGGAGCAGGGGGGCTGGGGGGAGCTGCCGCCCACCCGTGGGGGACCCGTGCTGGAGCAGTTTGCTCCTGGGGGATGGATGGACCCCGTGGTACGGAGCCATGTGGGAGCTGTTCTTGAAGAGCTGCTGCCTGCGGGCAGCCCCCGCAGGCTCAGTTCGGGAAGGACGGCATCCCGTGGGAGGGACCCCACGTGGAGCAGGGGCAGGGGGCTATCTCCCCGTCCTTATCTCAACCCTTGAGCCCTTTGCATCGCATTTGCTCCCCCTTTCTCTTTGAGGAAGGGGAGTGAGAGAGTGGCCGTGGTGGAACTCGGCTGCCCACCCGATTAAAACCACCGCAGCTGCAAAGTACTGGAAAATTTTTCAGAAGAAACAAGGTGTTTAACAAGGAAAAATATAGTTTCCTTTTTAAGGCTTCCTGGATAATTGGGCTTATTTCATATTCCCAACTCGGAGGAAGAGAATTGTTGAGTTCACCTTCTTTTTTCTTACACGGAAATAAAAAGTCAACAGCTCTGGAAGTAAGGGGAACGTATCACAATCAAGCTCCTTTTGTCTGTAATCCTTGCTGAAGGACAAGATTTATCCCACACCTTCCACGGATGTATGGTAGCAGAGAATCATTTTTGAACTACTCTAATTCAAGTCAACTTGGGGATAGTGGCACTTCTCTAATTGTTTCTGAGACATACGCATTAGCAACAGAGAGTGTTCTGTTGTCATTGCAAGGCGCCTACGGTGATGACTTCAGAAACAGAACTGAGTGATGTCACCATGGCAATTTGGGAGCAGCTGCCTCTGTGCAAGTTTAGCTAGGAGGGACAGAGAAGCGTGCTGGATGTGATGAAACCACGTGAGGATTTGTGGATCCCACCTTGAGGTGCACAGAGAGGGCCCATGCCCTTCTGTAAGTGGTTTGATGCTTGGCTGAGGCAAAAAATGTGTTTTTATTGTGAATGCTTCGTTTTAGTATTCTGTAGTTTGTGTAAAGTCCTTTCACAAGCATTACGTTTGGTACTTTTGCTCAGTGATGTAGCTGCACAGAGTGACAGATGCAATGTATGGGTGAGGGCCTCTGCACGTTCTCTTTTTCCTACACACCATCAACAAATAAGGGTGGACAAATAAGAGTGTGCTGTGCTCCTGCCATACGCCTCAAGTACTAAAGCATAAACAAGAGACTTAAAAGTACCCCTGTCACATTAAAATTCAGGACAGCAATGTACTTCATCAAATGGGCTGACCTGTTGAGCGTCTCAGGATGTGGTGTATGAAGATGCACTCCATCTGCTTCCAGATTAGCACTTGCAGTGAGCAAGCTGCCTGACCTTAACATTTTTCATTTCATTTTTCACCTCAGTTTTGCTGGTTCTCCGTGATTCATTCTTGGTCTAGAAAGAAAAAACCAAAAAAAAACAAAAAACAAAAAAGTGAACTCAGATCAAAATAAAAGGATTTCCTTCTCATTAATTACATGTTCTTAACTTGACAGATTTGGTTATTGACTAAGAAGGCAAATATCTGGCCAGATATGGCCAAATATCTGGCCAAATGAAACAAGCAGCTAGCTTGCTGGAGACATTGTCTGGGAAACAGTGAAAACACTTGCAGACAAAAACATATCAAAGGACTAACGCTTTGAGCTTAATTCTAAGCAAACATCATAAACTCAAAACTCTTGTTTGTCTTCCTAACAGGCTGGTATAGTAACATGTCACATTGGATGACTTTGCAGCATAGATGTCAGGAATGCAGCTTGGGATCACCTCCTTCTACTTAGAGTTTAGTTTGAAGGGATGAGCAAGTAATTTTTCCTGGGTTGATGGAAATCTGTTCTAAAGTCTGTTTTCTAACACTCTCATAGATACTTCTCTGTCCATCGCTCTGTCCTGCCAACTCTGCTGTGAGTGTGAAGTTGTGGCAAGAGGGATTTCCTCTTCCTAATTTGACCTGGTGGACACCAACTTTCCTACTAAATTGCCGATGTTGCTGAGGAGGCAGCAGTATCAAAGCCCTGTTGATGAAGATATAACAAGCTTGGGGAGGCTTTGGCATTTCTGTACAATGCTGCTCCCTGATTGTGACCCAAGACTCAGATTCTGAATGAAGCAAAGCAAGCTAGAAGAAAACTGTATGTCCTGGTAATTTTTTATTTTGTTTTATTTTATATTTTCATTCTTCACCTGTAAGAAAATCTAAATCTTTAAACCATTTGTTTGAAACCACGGTTTTATGGAAATGATTTTGGGTGTGCTCCTTCACCTTCTTTGGAACCTGTTTAACCTCGCTTCACTTATAGGAGACCTATGCTCAAATTTATGCTTACCGTGATAAAGCAGTATCCTTTTGGTATTCTTTTCTTTGATGATTGCACGTGAGGCTGAAAAGAGTTTTCAGTATGATTCTTCTTTTCCTTTGCAGTCTCCAAAACTCTGTATTATAGCTGATCTTCATCTCTGATCTGAAAAGCTTCACAGGCCAGAAGAGAATTGAGATGAAGAAGGAAATAGAGAATGCTGATGAATATTTCCAATTACCACCCGTAAGTTTTGTGAAAGACTCAGGTGCATTTCTGTAGTGGTAGAAAGTTAATAAAATCATGATCGTGCACTTGAAGGCAAGTAATGGTATAAAAATGAAGAATGCAAGGCCCTGGTTAAAGACAATCTTTAGGCTGCTTCCAGATCAACACTTTATTTGCTTATTCCGCAACCTCATCTCCACTTGCTTAGAAGCTGTGAAGATTGGAAGTACACTCAGTGTTTTTCATCCACTCTGTGTAAAATTATAAGAATTTTCACTGGCTATAAAAGCAAAAAAGACAAACAGACCCTCCTCTGGGGCTTCAGAATGCTCCTAAGATCACGCAGACTGGATAAGTAGAGATGCTCCACTATAGGTGCATATAGATGCACTACAGATGCTGGCAGAGATGCTCTAGCGTAGACGTGACGCACTTTGACAGCATCTTTTCTCTGACAGCAACTTACGTCTTGGTTCTTCACATCAAACCAGAGCAGTTTCTTTGCCTTCACAACCTGCAGACTGACCTCTCGTGTGTACCTGTGGTGGATTGAAGGTAATGCTTGTAATGTTTCTAACACACCCTGATGCTGTATTCACTTTAACTTTTAGAAAAGAGAGCAAGAAGCTTCACAGCAGTTTCTTAGGTGCCTGTCTGTCTGTCTATCTATCTGTCAATCTATCTACCTATATGCATATTTATTTAATTATTTATTTACTTATTTAAAGACATCTTTTGTTCACTAACATGAATCCTCTGACTGTTACTAATGTACGGCACATACCGTGACAGTATAATAGTGTATAAATACCCTTCATCTCATCCTTGCTATTGTTACTGTATTTTAAAAATAATTGTGCACATAATTACCCGCTTTTACCCTGTTTTAAAAAAATACCTACTTACTCGATTATAAAATCCTATAAAAAGGGGTGAACTCAAAAGGAAAGAGAAGCCAATTTTCATTACATTTCTAAACTAAACAGCTAATCCTGATAGATTCACTCCCTTTCAAATAGAACACTCAAGAAATAAAACAGTAAAAATTCACATAATACTTCTTTTATAACAAGATTGCATTGCACAATAGTTCTTTGCCTAACCCTGCAGTTACCCCACAGGCACTGCAATTGCTTACTTGGTCTTCTCCTTTACTTGTTTTCAAGGTTTACTTTTCTAACCAATCCTTAATGTTACAACATTGGATTTATTTACCTCCTTCGATATCAAGAGAATAAAGCATTTGCTTCAGAGGACAGCACTTTGATGCTTTATGGGGCTAATGACCAACGTTCTCAAAGCACTTTTCATCCGTGATTTAGATATTTCTCCATCTTTCCGTCTTCCTTTAGAACTCTTAATTGAAGTATTAGGTGAAGAAGAACACTGAAACCAGCTGAAGCCATAGCAGACATAGTAAGGACATGCTTCTGTTAGGAAGTAATTCAGAGTGATTCCATGGTGTATTTTAGACGGATTTACTCTGGTCCTCTGGACTAAGCATCCCCAAGGGCTATTTCAAAGCTCTCTGAATGATCTGTCATTATCTCTTACACTGTAGTCTCCATTAGGAAAGGGTAAACATTCATTGCCCATGTGGAAAGGAACTGCTCAGTTAGTTGTTTCTAACCAAAATCTCTTGACTGTGTTCTATTTACAGAAGCCACTTGGCTAGCCAAGCTAAATCATTGAAAATGGAAGTAGTGGAACTACTTCAAAACCGTGCTTCTGCTTCTAAGCAAAACTGCACTGTAGGTGGGGACACAGCAAGAGGACGTGTCCAAGGCAGGGTGGAATTGAAAGTCACCTGTCTGAGCCACAGAAAGAAGTCAGCGATTCCCAGTTTGAGACTCTTGCTTGACTAGTGACCCAGCAGCTGCAACGCTTATGATTACCGCTGATGGATTCCCATGAATCAGGCAGTGATATAAGCTACGAGAATGACTGAAGCGATTTGAAGTGACGGTTCTCCCTCTTCGGCATTCAAGTTTGTGAAAGAAAGGGGAAGAGAGGAGAAGAAGAGAGGAGAGGAGGAGAAGAGAGGACAAGAGGGGAGGGAAGGGGAGGGAAGGGGAGGGGAGGGGAGGGGAGGGGAGGGCAGGGCAGGGGAGGGGAGGGCAGGGGAGGGGAGGGCCGTGTAGGGGAGTATAGGGGAGCGTAGGGGAGAGGAGTGTAGGGAGGGGTAGTATAGGGGAATATAGGGGAGTGTAGGGGAGGGTATTGTAGGGGAGGGGAGTGTAGGGGAGAGGAGTATAGGGGAGGGGAGCGTAGGGGAGTATTGGGGAGTGTAGGGGAGGGGAGTGTAGGGCAGGGGAGTGTAAGGGGGGGGGAGGGGAGGGGAGGGGAGTGTAGGGGAGGGGAGGGGAGGGAAGGGAGGTGGAAGGAATGGGAGGGGCGGGGGGTGCTACCCTAAATAAAATGGCCAAATAAATGACATTTTGGATCTGGAGCCAAATATTTATGTTGCCATTCATTCCACAACCTGATTTATCACTGCAATGTGCGTATTGCACAGTGCCATTAAAGGTTTGGCATGCACAGAGGGGGCTGAGTATTTTCAGAAATAACTTTCCTTAATAACTGAATCAAGACTTCTGCTGTAATGCAAAAGATCAGGCAATTGATTAACATAGGGATGGCAGCTGAGCAGGGGAAACATCTTCAAAACTTCCAAACATTTCCTTTATACAGAACTACAGCTCCTTCTTCTCTGCTCACCGGTTATGAAAGTTTCTCTCACCTGCTTAGTAAGCAGAAGCAGTAAAATGGGATTTAGAGGATCCGGCTAGAGCAGAAGCGCCACTTAGAGGAAGCAATCAATTTATAGGTAGTGCAGTGTTTGAAGAGAGTTTAAGCGGCTTTCCAAGGAACATATACTAGTGCAAAGCAACCGATTTATCTGACTCTCCAATGAAAGAAAAGGAAGTGCAAAGCAGCAAGTGCTTGGGAGAGGGAAAAAGAGGTGCATCTCAGCTGTCTGGGGGGAAGAAGGCAGTCAGCTCTTAACAGATTATTTGCCATCTGATTTGTTTCTCAAAGGCGTAACATTTAGTTAAGACAGTGGCAGTTTACTACCTGTGGTGCTGATAGAGGTTAAACAAAAGACACAAGGGCAGCAAAATCCCTCACTCGCTTCTCACACAAGGACAAAACTGTTATGGGAGAGAAATGCAGGTTACTTTCTCAAATCTCACAGCACTTTTTGACACCATTGGCTACGGGTTACCTCTTAAGTATTTGAAGATTTCAGTAGGGCTGACTGATTTAGATGTGGATAGGTTTAAATCACACTTGTCAATGTGCTATTAATGTCGAACCACAGCCATTTCTTCCCTAGACCTCTTAATATGCTAGGCAGTCCCAGGAAGCGTAAAACTTTGACCCGTGCTCTCCAGCATTTGCGTACTGCACTTTCTGTAGGTTCCTTATTCTCTAATCAGAATTCTGACAATCTCCTCAACAGCATACAGATACAAAATGCACAGACCCAGTGTTGTGGTTTAACCCGGCTGGCAGCTAAACACCACACAGCCGTTCGCTCACCCTCCCCCCTCCCTCTCTGGGATGGGGGAGAGAAACGGGAAAGTGAAGCCGGTGAGTTGAGATAAAGACAGTTTATTAAGACAGGAATATAATAATAACAATAATAATAATAATAGTGATAATGATAATAGTATTAATAATAATAATGTGTAAGAAAACAAGTGATGCACAATGCAATTGCTCACCACCCGCTGACCGATGCCCAGCCTTTCCCCGAGCAGCCGGCCCCCCACCCCGGCCAGCCACCCCTATATATTGTTCAGCATGACGTCAGATGGTATGGAATACCCCTTTGGCCAGTTTGGGTCAGCTGTCCTGGGTCTGTCCCCTCCCAGCTCCTGCTGCACCCCCAGCCTGCTCGCTGGCAGGACAGAGCGAGAAGCCGAAAAGTCCTTGGCCTGGTGTAAACACTGCTCTGCAACAATTAAAACATCAGCATGTTATCAGCGCTCTTCTCATCCTAATCCAAAACATAGCACCCTACCAGCTAGAATGAGGAAAAATTAACTCTGTCCTAACTGGAACCAGGACACCCAGATAAAACAGGCTCCCATCCGCTTGTATGATTGTCAGACATGCATTCTTTTATATTAACTGCTCTTTTCTTACTCCCTTCAGATGAAACATAAATAACTTCAGCTGACTTCTAAACTCTACAGACAGCTCTGGTGGTGCTGTGTGATGGAATGTGATTTTTCCTTACAAGCCACCAATTATTTCCATGTCTTTTCTGGACCTTGGGATCTCTTTTGGGAGCTACATTACTCAGAGAAATACAAGAAGGCTGAGATCACCACTGCCTCAACATAATGCAAAGTTTAAGGCCTTTAGGACAGCCAGTTTGCAAATGAATGCAGCCCCATCTTCTCAGCATTTTGAGACAGACGACTACCCAACACTGAACTGTCTCAAGGTTTCAAACTGAGACAGCTTTGTAGAAATAATAGAAAAATTTCATTACAATTGGCCTAGCATGGAATTTATTCTTAAAAAGTTTGGTAGAATATACTTGTAGACTTCAAAACTAGTACATCATCATTTGAGCACTCCTTCGTCTACACGATCTTCTCCAGAAATACCAAACTTTTAGTCCTGGTAGTTAGAGCTAATCAGTCATATTAGCTAATCAAATTCCCTGATCAGTCACTTGAAGTCTGTTGATGACATCTGTTCTGAGCTCTACAGCATTGGTCAGCTACTGACTTGCGGAAGTCAGACTCTATCTAGAACCTCACAATGGTTATAAAGCAGGTCTGTTTATTCGGCGCTGCGCACCCACGCCGGGCACAAGGGGGATAGCTCCACCTAACTTGCGCACCAACAGTTGCAGGGAGTCCTATCTGGAGCTTTCTCTGGACTCGCCGCGGATAGATAGACTTCAGAGCTTAAGATGTTACTTTGATTTCCATTTTCCCTTGTTCCAAAGAAACTTTTGCATCCAATTTTTCCGGCACGTCCCTTCCTAAGAAGGGCCTAAGCAAATTGGGTAAGTAGAAAAACGGATGGATTCCCATCATTTTTTCCCCAATTCCAATCTTGAGCACTGAGAAAAAAAAAAAAAAAAAAAAAAAGCCTTTTCCTTTTGGCCAGTTGCTCTGGTAGAACTAAGCATTAGTATACATTCTCCGTAGAACTAAGCATTTATCCCGGGATGTTCAGTTTTTCGACACTGTATAAGCCTTCCTGCTCTCACTCCCCTCCGTTTTTCATTTCTTTTCCTCCTAAGACACCCGTGAAAAACTTAAGAAACCTCCTGGTCAATAACTTTCTTCAGACAGCGTCAATGATATCACAGCAACCCAGACTTATTTAACTTTTTCTTTAAAACAGCTAACACAGATTCTGTATCATTCTCACGCAGACCAGTCCCCAGCTTGATCATCTGAATTGAATTTGTTTTATATTAACCAGATTTTCTTATCATTTTTATTACAGCAGATGAAAAAAGCGCTCACGCTTTTGCTGGCTTTCCATCACATCTGATTGACTGAGGCACCCTGATTCCCTGTCTTTATTTGCTTTCTGCAGAATTCTCCCATCTCTTTTGGTTCAAGTTCGACTGGCAAAACGCTTTTCACTGGTTACTACACTTAGCTGCTATACATCTTTGTTTCTTAAGATAACTGTTTTCATATTTTACAATAGAACGTTGCCATGATCTATTTTGTAAGGTCTAGAAAAAAGACCCCCCCTTCCCACAGCCCCCACCCCACCCAGAAAAAAAAAAAAAAAAAAAAAAAAGATGCTTAGTCCTTTAACATAAAATACTTATTCATTTGGCTGGATGGAGGAAGTTAAACACGGTTTATATTCTATCCATGTAGACTGCACTCAGGAAAAGTTTATGTAAAATTCTGCTGACAAATGCAGAATCCAGCTTGCCTGCTCTAGGAAGCGGAACAGACCCACAGCGGACACGAGAATGTACTGTCAGAACAATTAGGAAATAAAATCTATCGTGATCTAAGTTACTGACAACTGTCAAATTAATTCACTTTGTTCTTATTCAGCTTGGAGGAAACGGGCACAGAAATTACTCATTTACCCTAAGTACATCTCTGTCACCTTCTTCTCATCTCCAACACGATTCTCATTTTCAGATTGACCTCAGTGTCAACTGTGAGTCTATGTTAAGTGTCATGCACCAAGTGTCACAGGCAACTGTGCTCTGACCAACACTACCTGTGCTGGACAAGCTATGGAGAGCAGAAGTATTTCTGTAGTGGTCCTAGGAGAACCCCAGTTCCTTCGGATGCAGCTCTTCTTAGAACACTAAAGAAAATCTATTCCTCAAAGGCTGCATCTCTGTTAGATGCTGGGATGGAGCAAGAATGTAGTTTTACAATAAAACTCCAGTAATCACATTTATTCCATCCAGTTGCAGTTTCACAGAGGATTAGTGCTACATGAATGAATGTTCTCTCTAAAGAAACAGAAATTAAAGATCTGTTTCAGGTGCAAGATCAATGTATTGCAACCCCGAAAGGGGATATAAAAACCCAAACTAATCACCTGTTCTTCGGATAGATTTGAATCAAAGTTTGCAGGCGTTTTTGTCCAATGGCTCCAAACGAATCTAGTCCAAAGCTCCTAGATGCTGGAACCACATGATGAATATGTAAGGCCTTTAGCCTTAGCTGCTTTGATCTACTGATCTTCTCCAATTGGACTACATTGCTTGTTGCTATACCTCCAAGGGAACACAACACAGTTTGGATAAATTCACAGTCTAGAAAGAGCTCCAGCAGGAACATGGGTCTCCCTTGCTACCATCATCACAGAAGGTGTGGCAGCCACAGGGCCACTTCATTCATTCACTCACAGAGCACCAATAACAAATACTCCTTGCTGTAATATTCATTTGTTGCAAAACTACATTCTTGCTCCATCTCCACACCTAATATAGATGCAGCCTTCGATGAATAGACTTTCTTCAGTGTTCCAGTAAAAGTCATTGCTTATTAAGTTTAACTGCCTTTGAAAAAATAATACTCGGAGGTCTGTACAATTGGCAGCACAGGGGTTGACCCATATATCATCAAGGGTCTGTCTGGAACGGTACGAGCTGGTAATAGTTTTGTTTCAGATGTGTTTCAGCTATGCCCATTGCCTACCACAGAAGCAGGAGAAAATGCCTCTTTACTGTTCTACATGTCCAACGCTCAATTTGAATTCTTCTTGAAGTTAGGGCTTCCAACAATCCAAACCAGATGCCCAGCCTCCCAATCTAATGCATGAGCAGAGGGGCTCTCTGAAACACCAGTACAGACTAGGTGAGAAATACCTTGAAAGCAGCCCTGTGGAGAAGGACGTGGGGGTACTGGTCGATGAGAAGCTCAACAGGAGCCAGCAATATGCACTTGCAACCCAGAAATCCAACTGTATCCTGGGCTGCATCAAAAGCAGAGTGGCCAGCAGGGCGAGAGAGGTGATTCTCCCCCTCTGCTCTGCCCTCCAGAGTCCGGGGGATGGAATAGCAGGGCTCCCAGCACAAGAGAGACCCGGACCTGCACTTGGTCCAGAGCAGAGCCACAAAAATGATCATCAGAGGTATGGAGTACCTCTCCTATGAAGACAGGCTGAGGGTAGACTCAGGTAAGGAAGAGATTTTTACTGTGAGGGTGAGGAGACACTGGAAGAGGTCGCCCAAAGAAGCTGTGGATGCCCCATTCCTGGAAGTGTCCAAGGCTAGGACAGATGGGGCATTGAGCAACCTCGTCTGGTGGGAGGTGTTCCTGCCCATGGCAGGGGGGTTGGAACTTGATGATCTTTAAGATTCCTTCCATCCCAAACCGGTCTATGATTCTATATGCTAGGGAATAGCCCTTTGGCCAGTTTGCCTCAGATGTCCTGGCTGTGTTGCCTCCCAGCTTTTTTGCAACCACAGCCTCCTCACTGGCAGGGCAATGTGAAAAAAAAAATAAAAAAAAAACGGAAAAGGCCTTAAAACTGTGCAAGCCCTTCTCAGCAATAACTAAAACAATGGAGTGAAGCCAAGATTGCTCTGATAGCATTCTTCATGATCCAGTACAGACCGATACCACCCAGCATGGTCCTGCACGGCCGCTGGAACCCAGCCCAGTGCCCAGGGTCCCCAGCCCAGGGGGTTGGTCTCCGCCCAGGCCGGTCTGCGCCCAGGCTCAGGGACACCGCCGCCAGTTTCCCCTTTGCAGGTTCAAGCAGTAACGAAGCTGAGCACCTGTGCCAGGGACACCCAGGGAGGACACTGATACAGCCGGCCACACAGACAACCACAGACAAGGCGCTGCTTGCAACAGCACCCACACACAGGCCTCACGTAACACACAGGCACAGACAGCCGAGTCCCCTCCTGCCCTGGGGCTGGCAGAGACAGCAGGTCACTGCTGCAGGCACACACACGGCACTCTCGGGGTTCACAAGCACATACACACCCGCACACCTGGCCCTGAGAGTCCTTTCACATGCCCTCAGATTCCCCATGCCTCTGCCTGCTGCTCGTCCCCATGGGCCTCCCCTCCAGGTCTGCCACGGAGCTCCCCTAGCTAGGAGGGAGCTATGGGGACGTGGGCTGAGACACAGACTTCTGCCCTGGAAATGCGCGCAACTGGCAGCGATGAGCATCATGACGGGAAGCCACACTTAAGACAGCGCAGGCATAGCAATGGGAGCCTTGGAAAGAGCTCTCCTTTCAACCCACATTCCTCTTTCAAAGCAGAGATCCAGCTTATGCGTACTCAAGTCTAGGGTGGATGAAGTGACACAAGCAGTCTGTTTGGGAAGAGCCCCGGTGCTCTTTATTTTCCATTCAGGGGTGGAAAGCGGGAGAGCTTCCCAGCCCCTTTGCTCAGAGCTCCGCTGCTGCCGCCGTCGCCATTCCCAGCACCTTCCCCTCCACTGCGGTACCAGCATCTAGCGCTAGGGAGTCAAAAGAAAAAAGAGGATGAGCAGGTTGTGTACAGGCTGAACACAGAGAAATACTGCAGGCTTAGCTCGGGCCGTGCACGTAGGGGTCTGCTTCCCAGGAAGCTTCAAGGCTGCCGAGAAGTGAGACAGATGCCTCGTGCCCGAGCTCACGACAGGGTCCCCAGGGGTGCAGCTCACCAGCCTGGGGCTGGGTCAGGTGGAGCGGAGGACCCTGGGTATTCTGCACAGGTATTCCCCCTCAGGGCAAGGTGTCCTGGCGTCAGCGCTCTCCAAAGGAAGGACAGCCTCTCGGCTTTGGAAAGGGGAGAGGCAGCCATCCAGGGGACCCCTCTGTTTTCAGACAGGACTTTCACATCCCACATGGGAAAGCCTGTTCTGGGTGCCCAGCCGCTCCCCGTCAGGTGTCAGGGAGCTCCAGTCCCAAAGTCTCCAGAGTCTCCAAAGCCTGCGTCCGTCTCGGGAGGGGTGTCGGAGACGTGCCCTCTTTCTCCCAGTGCTGCCCCCAGGGGAAGGATGGGCCTTGCAGCAGCGGGAAGCACCATCCCTTTTTGGAGATACTTACCGGGGGAGCTGCTGCTGCTGCTGCTCTTGCCGCAGCCGGTTTGCCTCCGCAACATTTCTGAATACACTTTGTTGATGGCGATGCGGCTCCAACCTTTCCAAAACTTGGAGTGCTCGTGGGGAAAGGCGGCTGCAACAACAGGAGAAAGGGATCCCTCAGCCTCTGTCAGACACCCCTTCTGCCTCTCCCCTCATCCATGTTATACATTAGTTTTGGTAGAAATCATTCCCGACACATCGTGGGTAAGGTAGATCGAATTTCTATTTATTTGAGCAACTCAGCAAGCAGCGATAAGTAAAACAGCGCTGGGCGGCCGGGGAGTCTCCTGCTCCGCCAACGGCGCGCACCTAAGCCCGCCAGAGTCTCCATTTATAGCCTAGTAGTTCCGGGTTTAGTGGCACATCCTGGTGTCTTCTTACGACTGCGAGGCCTGTTGCTAGGGGGTCTTCGTCAGTCCTCTGGTGGTCGTGGGGATGAAGATCGTTGTCTTCCTCTGCGTCGGGGTCGTGACTTTGCTGCTGATATGTGTGTTCTCATGTGAGGGGGAATGCCATTTTGCCCTTTTTTGGAGCTGGTTTCTACTGCAATTGTTAACTTAACAGGAAATTCCTATACTTGTTTTTTTCCTTCAACAGGACATTGGGGGTATAAGCAGTTAACCATTGAAAACCTTCCCATCAGCAATATTTAATGAACAAACAAGGCTTTACCCATTACAATCCAGACCCTGCACCCATGCGGTGCCACGTGCACCCACCCTTTCAACCTGTGGTGAGTTTTAGGCCTTGGCGGTAACCAAGGTCACGCCCGCTTTAGGAGGAATCAAAGGGTGTCACAGGCAACCCCAGGACTCAGGGACCAGGCTCCTGGACATGTCCTGACATCACTCAAGAGCTACTCCAGTGCCCCACGACGGGAACGGAGCCGGCACACACTTACTCAGGCTGGAGTCTCTCCAGCTTGCCTGCTGCTCCCAACTCCTCTGCTGGGGCAGGGTTCTCAGCCTTCCTCCACCTCTTCCTGACCTTGCTCCTGGGCTGGGCTGGAGGATGGGGAGTCCGAGCATGTTGGCTGTTGAATCGCTGCAAGGAGAAGTCCCTCTCATCAAACAGGACTGGACGTACAGCTGCTCTTTCCCAGAGGACCTCTTGAAAGGACCCTGCAGCAGGACCTGCGAACCAGGCGACTCGGCGCTGCCAGCCCACGTCTGGCTGCTGCTTTTATCCCTCACTTTCTGCTGACAACCTCTCCCTCACAGGGAGGAGCAGCAAAAGCCCTGACCTGCGGCCTCGTGCCCGTCCTGCTCCCACCACCCTGGGACCTGCCGCCCTCGGAGCCCGGGCAGAGAGGATCGCCGCTGTTCTCAGCGGTGTTGATCACTGCCAGTACCTGGGGTATCTGTTGGTCCTCCCCCTCAGACCAGGCTTCCCATGCAGCCATGGCTGCCTGGGCTTGCTCTTGTAGCTTTTGGTACGTGGGCCATGAGCTGTCTGTTTGGTCCCACTGTGAAGACAGGTTCCAGACATCCTGGAGGAAAAAAACAAAAAAAACAAAAAAAACAACAAAACAAACACAACAGCAGACAGGATTGGTCTCAGCTGTCCCTCAGGCCTAACCCACACTCCTGCCCCCTCGCCTCAGCCGGTCTGTCAGCAGTGCTTCGACCCTCAAGGATGAGGGGCCCTGAAGCTAGGCCAGGCTCCTCAACTCGTGACAAACACAGCTGAACAGCCCGCGGTGACCAAAGCCCTCTGCCATCAACGACTCAGAAAGGCCTTGCTCCTTTTCCATGGCCCCTGGTCAAAATGAAGTGGCTCATGGCAACACGGGAGGCAGTAAGAGGCAGGGAAGGTGTGCGGGACGCCACCTTCCGTCTCCTGAGGAAGAGATGAAGGAGGTAACAAATGTGAAGACGAACGCATCCCAAGGGACCTGCTCGGGATCGCTCCACACAGAGGCTTTTGTACAGGCCCAAACAGCACAGTCATTGCAGCAAGGCAGAGCAGGTACCTGCAGCGCTCTCCTGGAGGCTTCAGGAGCAGGGAGCGCAGTGGTGGTGGACTTGGCTTGAGGAGCTGTTTCCTGCCTGTCTGCCTTCTTCGTCCCGGGGGAGCTGCCTGGACACGGGGGGAGCACGCTGCAAACAGACGCCGGGAGGAGGCTGCATGAGCCCAGGGAAATTCGGTCTCCAGTCCGCGCTCGCAAGCTGCGTCAGCCTCTGCAGCAGACGGCACTTCCGCAGCGAGCGGGCATATTGGACTGGCCGTGTTCACTTCAGCGGAGACAGAGAGAGCCAAACGCGAAGCTGTGGCACCACCTGCCTTCAGGAAGGCTCGGGATGCCCGTATCCAGGCCCTTTTTGGTGGAAGAAGGAGGGGAGCGGTGTCTTGTGCAAGGACAGGATCCGAGAGACACCATTATGGCCCACCCGGGCTTTACTTCAGCTTCTCCTCTGTGGCCCTGAAACACGGTGCGCTTATGGGTGGAAAACAGGTTATCGCTGGGGAGCCAGCGGAGCCATTGGAGAAAGCCGTCAGGTAAGGAGGCCAGTCATGCCATCTCCCTACCTCAGCACTCTCTTGTGCCTGCCACAACGTTTGGGATAGCGTTTGAAAAAAATGCCTGAAAGAAACTTTTCCATCTGGTATCACAGCTCCTTAGGCTGGAAGAAACAGCAGGGGAGATGGGGCCACGGCAATCCTAAGACACGGTGAGACATGTTAGAATGAAGGCAGGGGACGTTTGCTCCCACAGACAAGAAGATGGGCTCTGCTGCAATGTGGGGGGGCTCCTGAAGGGAGAAGAGCTTCTGCAACAAGGCTCTGCGTTCAGCTCCCCCAAGGATCGGGGCCCTGCTGGAAAATGAAGCTGGTGTGCCAGTCTCAGGCAAACGTGCTGCACGCTTGCCATCCGTTGAGAGAGCGGCCTCCGCTGGGACGTGTGTCAGGAGCCACCCTGCGGCTGGTGGGTCCAAAGGGGACATCTCTCCAGTGTGGCTGCAAGGGGCTCCTTCCTCCTTTCCCCCAGGGGTCTCACCTGGTAGAAGGCTTCTTCTCCACATCTTGCTGCCTTGTGCCTGGCTCCCAGCTTGTCAGGATGGGGAGGGAAAGCTACTTCCTCCTCTGCAGCAGGTTGCCAGGATGGCACTCTGAAACTAGGAAAGGAGGAAGCTCTTCCGAGCAGCTGCGTGGGCACTGCCTTTTAACCTGGTTCAAGTCAGCCAGCACGGGACAGGGACCACCCCCAGACAGCAGGGACCTGTTCCCTTACCTCTTCTGATCCTGCGCTCTCCTGCAGCTTCCTCCTGCGAGGTGGTGGAAACTTTGGCCTCCGGCCTTCTCCTCACAGTCAGATGAAACCTGGAAAACAAACGATGACACGGGCTTGAAGAAGGCTGGCCTCCTACCCGTTGCAGCTTGCTGGCAGTAATCCTCCTGGTGTCGCACAAGGCATGGCATCCCTTTTCCGTCATGTCCATGCATGGGGTTTGTTGTCAGTCTTCCCGCAGCACCACAGAAGGTAGCCTAAATTCCCCTCCACATGCAGGCAATTCTCTCTGACGGGAATCGCGGCAGCACGGGCACAAGAATGGCAGAATATGGAGGCTGTACAGTAACACTGCCAGGCTTTTTGCAGGGGCAAGCATCCAGACGCTCAGAAGAAACTCTCTTTGCTCGTGGAGAGAGCAGCTAAGGGGGCAAGCGTGGGGAAAGGCATTTGACTGGCCTGCCATGTTCGGGCTGGCCAATAGCAGTCAGATTGCTCACCCTTTGCTAGGATTCCCAAAGAAATGGAAGTAGCCCCCAAAACCTCACCAACTTACGCTGTGGAGCAGTGCAACCAGGCCCGCGGCGCTCTCCGGACGTTTGACGCAGTCTAGATAAGACTTCACGCACAGAAAACCATCTTCGCGTGGCAGAACTCCAATGTCCCTGACGGCAAAGGGGACGTGCTCCTTGTTCCTCACGAGGAAGCAGTACAAGAGGATGGTCTCTTGCACGCAGTTCTTCGCCACGTGCAGCGGGAAGGAGGTGGCTCGCGATAGCTGCACGTACTTCAGCGGCTCAATCTTGACACCATCTGCAAGGAGAAGCAACATCCTCAGCGACACGGCAAGCCCAAGTTGCTTGCAACATTCAGAACAAGTTCCCAGAGAAAGGGTCGCTAAGAGAAAGAGCTCCTGGGGCACGGTTTCTTTTGGGGGAACTCAAGCTGTACCCTGACCGTTGGAGACAATCCTCTACTTCTCCCAGGCCTTTCCAAAGAGCAGGGAGAACAAACCGTTCCGGACATGGGGCAGGAAGAGGGGGGCTGCTGCCTTCTCACCAGGGAGGAGCTCAGTGGGACAGTAGATCTCCTCCAGCCACAACTCATCGATGTCCAGCTGGAAGAAAGGTCTTCGAACCAAGAGCAGCCCTTCTTTGCCATGGAACTGCTCTCGGACAACACCAAAGGTCCCGAGTCCCGCAACCCAAACGCCCTGCACACAGAAAAGACAGAAAGGCCGATGAGGGAGTTCTTGAGAGACGGGAAAAGGGATGGCTGTCAGAGCAGGGGGACACTGCTCTGTGCCCTGCCCACTCCTGAGGGACAACGGGGCAAGGTGGGGCACTTTGGAAAGCTTTGCAAAAGAGCCGCATCCTCAGTTTCTTTCGTCTCCCCCCTCACAGCATTTGCCAACATCCCTTGGCTAGAGAAGCGCCCAGAGGTTTCCAGCACACGGATTAGACCTGGCACTGATTCCCAGCAATTGTCCTAGGCACGGACCCAGGATATTCCCCCCTCTCTCTGCTCGCCCTCCCCACTCAGACCGCAGGGAAGAGGGAAGCCCTAGGGTGTGCCAAACACCTGAGAGGCAGAGCACATCTGGCCTTGGTTTCTCTCCCAGCTGGCCAAGAAGCTGCTCCGGGCACCCTGGGCAGTCTCAGTGCACCGCCATGCTGCTCGGGCAGGGATTGCCTCATGCAGGGCCCACGACACCGGCCCACCTTATCCCGCTTCAGCTCTTTCGGAATGTAGTCGCATACAGCATCCCAGATAGCCTCAGTCCCTGGAAAGCAAGGAAAAGACACCTCAGGCTCCAGGCCAGCCAGCTCACAACCTCTTGGCAAGCACCTCACCCAGGCGATGACACATGCAGGCATACACAAGCACCCCAGAAAAACACCACGCACGCATTCCTGGGACATTCCTGAGAGGCCTGTGGGAGCTGCAGGCCACACCTAACAAATTTGACTAACAAATACTTCAGCCCCCCTTTTCTAGGCAGTCCGGTAAAGTCTATCTGCCAATACTCTCCAGGCGCCTGCCCCTCAGCAGTGGAGTTTTGCATGTTTATCGGATTATTTCTCCAACATATGTCACACCTTTCGGTGACCGACCTAATAGTCTCCACCATAGTCCTGCGTATAAATGACTTCTTTAAATGCTTTAGCAAATGTTCTGTTGCCCCAGCGCACAGCATTATGCTCCTCCTTCACTAGACCATTTGTAAGGGAAGAGGGTACCACTGCTGGACCTGATAGGTACCTACCTGTCGGGCACCACAGCCCTGCGCAGCTTCCACGGTGTCTCACGGGCAGGGGCCAACAATTTCTGAAAGACTGCCCTTGTACTTAAAAAGCAGCGGTCTTCGCTCAGGGGCTCTTCAGGCCGGGGATCGGGGTCCTCTCCGAGAATCGCTCGGTGCTGCCTGAGGTTCCGCCATCCCAGGAACCGTCGAGGCTCTCCCAGGAAACAGTCCTCGAGAAGAGCTCCGAGACCCCAGCCGGGGCTAAAGGGCCAGTCTCCCCCTGACTGGGGCTGCCCACGGCCTGTCCCCAGGCCAGGGGAACCGCCCCAAGGTACACAACACGCCACGGCACGACGCAGGGCCGGGCAGCGGCTGCCCTCACGCTGCCGGGGCTCTGGGAGCCACCCCTCACAGCCTCTGCCTCCCCTCAGTGCTTCCCGCTCCTCCCTCCCGCTCCTCCCTCAGGGCTCGCCTCTCCTCAGCCCGGGCTCCGATTGGCTGCCAGAGCCGCCAGGCAAACGGAGCCCCACCCCCTGCCGGCTGGCTGGGGCTCGCTGCCATGGCAACCGTGCGACCGCCTGACCAGGCAGGGCGGGCGCCGCCATCTTAGGAGTCGTGGGCGGGCTGGGGGCGTCTCGGGGCCTGAGGGGGGGACCTGGCCTGTGTGCCCGGGGCGCCCCTGCCCGCCCCTGCCTTTGCTCGCTCCCTGTGCCTCACCACCTCGTCTTCCCTTTTCTTTGCGGTGTCGAACGCCCGAGAAGCCCGACAGGCTCAGGAAGGCGGCCATTCAGTTGCACAAGAAGCAATAGGGCCGGATGCTCCTGGAATGCTACTTGTTGCAGCTTTGTGCCTGGGTATCACTGTGAGATCAGGCTAACAGGATGAAGGCTTTGTTCCTCGTCCCTTCTGTTGAGAGAGGGGTTTTGCCTCTCGGCAGAAGCTATCCCCAGGCTCTCGGCATATTTAAGCAAACTAAATGCAGCTACAGCCTCTTCTTTGTCTGAGACCGGATCGCAGCTGATGAGGAAGTAACGGGACCAGCAAACCCTTTCTGGCTGCAGCAGCTTGGGCCCGGCTGCCCTGGCCCTGGGGCAGGAGGAGCTGCCTGAAGACCCCCAGGGATGGCACGGAGGGGCTGCGGGCCTCCCGGGGGCTGTCTTGTGCCTTGGATGTCCCATCTGTGGGGCTGAGCCCTCTGTGCCCCCAGGAGCTGCTGTGCCCTTCAGAGGGGCTGGGGCTGTGGTGGCAGTGCCCAGAGCCCTGCAGCAGCCTGCTCCGGACACTGCCCTGGGGCCAGCCCGGCCTGAGCTGCTGGACTGCGCTGGGCAGAGGGCAGGGAGGTGGGCATGTTAGCGTTCATGAAAACACATAATCCACAAAGTGATTATACGAAGGTGCTTTATTAGGCGCCGCAAGTTAGGGGCAAGCCTGCCCAAATCTAACTTTGTCCGATTTGTTCACTCAGTTCTCTTTTATCTCCTAAAATATTACATATGCATTAGGTTTCACAACTCATCTATGCATATTCATTTCCTAGCTCCGCCTAGCCCCGCTTCGTATGCTTCGTATCTTATCAGTCCTTCTGCGCTTGCGTATTACTCTCGGGTGGTCGTCGGGATGAAGTAAGATGTCTTATTGTTAGCGTTCATGAAAACACATAATCCACAAAGTGATTACATGAAGGTGCTTTATTAGGCGCCGGAAGTTAGGGGCAAGCCTGCCCAAATCTAACTTCGTTTGATTTGTTCTCTTAGTTCTCTTTTATCTCCTAAGATACTACATATGCATTAGGTTTCACAACTCATCTATGCATATTCATTTCCTAACTCCGCCTAGCCTCGCTTCGTATGCTAGTTATCTTATCAGTCCTTCTGCGCTTGCGTACTACTCTCTGGTGGTCGTCCGGGTGGTCGTCGGGATGAAGTAAGATGTCTTATCAGAGTTGAACTTTTTAACCTTTCCTTCTCACGCATGCTCTCTGAGCCCTTGGTCTCAGTCCAAACCGCAAGGTTGGTTTGATCCAGTTCCCAGGGTCCAAGAAGCCCCAGTTATCCAGATGTCTTGCAAATTGAGCATTCTTTTAATCCTCCTTACTCCTCATCATGAATTGGTGCATTCTCATGTTACCCTTGCACATATCTCATATGTACCCTTGCACCTTTCTTCCAAGCGCAGCCTCGGAACAGTACATCGCAAATGTAACATATTAAACAATATTGTATTATTTCTTCTTCTATTACTAACATTTCCCCCCTTTGAAAGCATTTCACTCCTTTCGAGGAGTGGTTTTCTGCTAGGGGAAATGACCCAGGTGTGAAGAAGTGTGTGTGCCAGGTGAGGGAGGGAACCCCAGGGATCCCTTCAGGCTGTTTCCCAGCAGGTTCCCCTGCAGCCCCAGGGCCATGGGCAGGGAGCCTGGTGGGGGGCAGAGCAAGGGAGGCCTTGGGCTGGGCCTCTGCTGCTGAGCTGGGCCGGGCTCCTGGGCCCAAGGGGAGCTCCTGGCAAGCGGGCAGCGCTGCAGAGAGCCAGCTCTGCCCAGGAGCAGCTCCTCTGCCCAGCGCAGCAGGGCTGGGGGCACTGCCTGCAGCTGGCACGGGTAGGGGAGAGAAGGGAGAGGGAGGTTACCGGCTGAGTGGAATATGAGAATACTGAGAGCTGAGAGGAGGAGAAATCTTCATAGCACATAACAGGGTAAGCCTCCTTCTGCAGTGCAGTGCACAGGAGTATCAGGGAAGATTTCCAGACCCAGAACTTCCCACAGAAGATCTGGCTGGTTGCACTTGGTATCTCTTTAGTGTGGAGAAGCACAAGCTCCATTGCTAAGGTTCCCTGCTGCAGGGTGAACGTGCAGGCCTCCGAGGGCTCCCTTGTTGCAGGCCAGCTGCAGGCTGTGAATCCTGGGGTGCAGGCAGGGGTGCCCGGGGCTGTGGTGCAGAGCAGGGTCCCTGCTGTGCCCCAGGGGCTGTGTGCCGGGGCAGGGCCTCTGCCGCCTGCCAGGCTCAGCACTCAGCCTGCCCGGGGAGCTGCCCAGGGCGCTGCGCGGAGAAGCTGCGGGTGGAAGGAGCCCCCCCGGCAGGGCAGGGTCCTGCTGCTGGCGGGAGGCTGCTGCCTGGGGCAGCCTGCTCACAGCTCCATTGTACGACAAGGGCATTTCCCAAGCAATTTTTTCTAAGCAAACAAGGTCAAAATAGGGATTTTCTGCCCTCTTTTCAATTGCCTACTCTACTGGACAGGAGGGGAAGCAGGAAGAAGTGGAAGAGGAGCTGTGAGTTTGAGCACATTGCTGAGACTCCTGAACTGTAACTCTGAGGATCAGTATGTTTGTGAGCTGCCCCAAATGTACCTTCAGCCTCTCCTCTTCATATTGAAAGCGACAGCATCAACTTTGCTGAACCCAGCAGGGCTTTCTGACAGGTCCTTTTGCACCTGCAAAGATGCACATGCACCTAGGCAGTCTCTTGCATACAGGCAGGTTTCTGAAGGGCAACGATTACTGCACACAGATTTGGTTGAGGCTGTGAGCAGAAACAGGAATAAGACATGAGACAGGGAAACAACTCCCAGAAATAAAACCTTCAGGCATCAGGGATATGATCAAGGAATGAGGGGAAAGTTAATCAGAAATCTTGTCAGAGGGAGAATTCATCAGAAAACTCCATATTTTTTCCATTCAGTGCAGACCCCTTCCTCTGAACATGCCCCCTTGCCTCCTCTCCCACCCAGAAAACCCTCTGCCCTCACGCCCATGGGTCCAAGGCATGGGGCATGTCTTCTGCAGCCAGAGCTCCAGCAGAGCAGAGGTGCATCTCTCCAGCCATGCGCCCATTTCCACCTGTGCTGCAACTGCAGAGGGGGTCAGCTGCCTGGGGGTCGTGGGCAATGCAGTTTTTGAGGCTGGGGATGTTAGCGTTCATGAAGACACATAATCCACAAAGTGATTATATGAAGGTGCTTTATTAGGCGCCGGAAGTTAGGGGCATGCCTGCCCAAATCTAACTTCGTCTGATTTGTTCTCTTAGTTCTCTTTTATCCCCTAAGATATTACATATGCATTAGGTTTCACAACTCATCTATGCATATTCATTTCCTAGCTCCGCCTAGCCTTGCTTCGTATGCTAGTTATCTTATCAGTCCTTCTGCGCTTGCGTATTACTCTCTGGTGGTCGTCCGGGTGGTCGTCGGGATGAAGTAAGATGTCTTCATCAGAGTTGAACTTTTTAACCTTTCCTTTTCACGCATGCTCTCTGAGCCCTCGGTCTCAGTCCAAACCGCAAGGTTGGTTTGATCCAGTTCCCAGGGTCCAAGAGGCCCCAGTTATCCAGATGTCTTGCAAACTGAGCGTTCTTTTAATCCTCCTTACTCCTCATCATGAATTGGTGCATTCTCATGTTACCCTTGCACATATATTTTGTATCTTCCAAGCGCAGCCTCGGAACAGTACATCGCAAATGTAACATATTAAACAATATTGTATTATTTCTTCTTCTATTACTAACATTTCCCCCCTTTGAAAGCATTTCACTCCTTTCGAGGAGGGCAAATGCTTTCACTAACTAACTAAAATATTTTACACTCAGTGCTCACCAATAATATAATCACGGAAAATTACATCATTAAGAATCAAGGAAATTACAAAGATTAGGATTGTCACAACATTTCATAAGTCCACCACTTCTGCTTTATGTTACGTTCACCCTTCTGGTTGGGTTCACTTGATCTGAAACTGATCTTGTCTATTCGGTTTTCATTCCATTTCACCTCCTGGGTTCCTCAGATTCTTTCTCTGAAATCCAAAGTTGTTAGATGCCGGTGGAGGATATTGAGGATGTGGTTCCATTTGCCGAGCAATAGTTTGCATCACTGTCCGGTTCCAGGTTGTCTTCCTTAGAACCAGACTTTTCAGCATTATAAATGTTAACCAAATTAGTACCCCTACAATCACCAATATAATTATTGTCTCCAGTAAGGACTTAACCCAATTACTAATATTCCATCCACTAAAAATGTTATCCAACCAGCTTGTTGTCATATCTTTCTCTTCCTGTTCTGCATCTTGTTCCACTCGAGCCAGTTGTTCTATGTCATGTTCTACATCAATAGTCACATTTGGAATGTGGATGCAGCAATGATCAATACGATCTTTTAGAAATCCACATACTCCATGTTCCTTTAATAACAGTGTATCTAATGCTAATCGATTCTGTAGCACCATTTTAGCTGTAGCTTGTAGTTGGATATTAAGGTCTCTAAAGCCTTCTTTCGTGGCTCTCGTGCGCCTACTCACTTGTCCTGTAAGTTTATAAATCATTTCCCTATTTCGATAAGTAGCTACCTTTGCAAATAGAGATTCTAATGCCCAATTGAATTTTACTCCATCCGAGGGTTCATGCCATATATCTTCATCTGCCCCTTCTTCTAAACTTCTTTTTGCCCTACTAATTTGTAGGGTTTCCAACTTTCCCTTAAAAGGAGACTTTTTCCATATTGGACGCAGTGTGGGGAGGGAGTCCTAGAGTTATTTCTTTTACTTCCCCATCTATCGGTGGGTGTGTAGTCCAAGTTCCATTACTGGCTGCCCATACAAATTGTCCTGGACTTTGTATGGTACTATAGCTACAATCCACTGCGACTTGACTAGCCTGGCTATTTCTTTCCGAATTGTACTTAATTCCTCGGCAAGCACATCCTGCCCTAAGAGCTATCAATACCGGAAGTAAGTGCTCAACATCTTCATTATTGCTGTCGCAAGTATATTTCTTCTCACAAGTCCACCAAGCTACCTTTGTTGACTCTTGTCTACCACTCCTATCAACCCGGCTTACTGTATAAAACTGATCAGTTCCATTCTGCTTTCCCTGCCATTTAATACACCATGATGTATTCCCTCCATACTGGAATTTCTGCAATAAACTTACTGTCCAATCACTATCCCACCCTTTCATTCCTTTTGGCTTATTTTTCTCTTGACATTCCCAAACAATCTTTTCTCTAACTCCTTCTACTACACGTAGTTCGTCGTAATGACACTGTCCCACATTCTTAAATCTGCCTATCGTTATGAAATGATAGTTCTTCTTTTCACATTCAGACCTCGATGTTGGGGGGCTCAGTTTCCTGTAGTATTGTGTAACATTTATCCTCTCTAAAACTTTCACTTCTTTACATTGAATTGTTTCATTTCCTTTTACTTGGGGCAGTGGGAGGTGGTTATACCCCACTCAAGCGGGTCCCCTGTTGCTTTTGGAATGGGCATACAAGCAGTAATTCTATCAGTTCCTTTCATTATGGCAAAATCTTTAATCAATCCTACCAGTAAATTCTCTGATGGTTGCCTGTGTGGGATCTGTACCACTTGTGTCCATGGCACCTGGCCCTCTCTTTTTCTTCTAGATCCTTTTCAGTGGGCTACCAATATTCCTTTATCCAATTTCGGATATACCAATATTTCTCTTATCCCGTAATCTGTGCTATTTTCACGTGTTACCATGCACCGGTAGTTTCCTTTGTTGACTTTAGTAACACTAAACAGGGTTCAGGTGGTAGCTCCTCTCAGTTGTTGGCCCAATTCTATGGGTTTACTTACGTACGCCTTCCCCTTCCATCCAGCCTTCAGTCCTGTATTGTCCCTGGTTGTGTCTACGTATATTTCCTGGCTCTGTCTGGAGTCATTTATTTTTCCCCACACCACCTGTAGAGAGCTAATTGTTATTGGTTTATCGTTGTGCATTCCACATTCCAAAGTAACATTTTCTCCTCTGAATATTTCCTCTTTCTTATATTTTTCTGGTATTTCTAGGAACTCAATTACAAGGTATTTACACAAAACAATTACTGTTATCGATACTGTTGTTAAGAACCCCAACATCGTATGGTTATACGCGCCTCATCTGTAGTTTTGTATCTCCGATTGCTCGCACTGACCAAAATTCGGGAACCTTTTTCACCCGAGTATAATGAATCCAAGCATCCACCCCTTCTACCTTTACAGCTGTAAAAGTAGTCAATAATACTTGATAAGGTCCGGCCCACCGTTCTCTCAGGGGTTCTTCATTCCAGTTTTTAATGTACACTCGGTCACCTGGCTGAATGTCGTGGATAGGATTTTCCAGTGCCAACGGTCGCTTCCACACCAGAACACTTTGAAGTTGAGCTAAAGTTTTACCAAGAGACAATACATAATTATAAACATCCTGGTTCCCTGTTATATGCATGTTAGGATTTGGTTCTGGGGATTCATAAGGCTTTCCATACATTATCTCGTATGGGCTTACTGACATTCCACTCCTTGGCTTTATCCTTATTCTCAGTAAAGCTATAGGGAAAGCTTGTGGCCATTGTATTTTGGCTTCCTGGCAGATTTTACTGATCTGTCCCTTTAGAGTTTGGTTCATCCTTTCTACCTGTCCCCTAGATTGGGGTCTCCATGCAGTATGTAAATTCCAAGAAATTCCTAATAGTCGACTTACGTCTTTAACCACAGATGAAACAAAGTGCGGACCCCTATCCGAGGATATTCCTAATGGTACCCCAAACCTCGGAATGATTTCCCGCAGTAACCATTTTACTGTCTCTTTAGCTTGATTGGTGCGACAGGGAAGGGCTTCCGGCCATCCGGAAAAGGTGTCAACCCCTACTAACAAATACCTATATCCCCCGGTCCTAGGTAACTCTACAAAATCAACTTGCCAGTAATCTCCTGGTTCTATTCCTACTCTAACTCTTCCCATTTCAGCATGTTTTCTTGCTACTGGATTATTTTTCAGACAAATCTCACACTTTGACATTACTGATTTTGCCATTGTTAACATGTGTGTAGAGATGATGCTACGTTTTAAAAATGTTACCATTGCCTCTGCACCCCAGTGACATTCATTATGTCTCATCTGAAGTATTTCTCGCATCACCAAGGGGGGTATTACTACCTGGCCCATAGCAGTTACATACCATCCATCAGAGTTCTTTCGGGCCTTTAGGAGATTTGCTAATTTCTCATCCTCTGGTGAATATCTTGGTTCCTTGGGAAGATTAAGACAAGTGGGGCCTACCTTGAGTGGTACCAAAGCCATTACATTCCACACCTCCCGAGCAATTTGTCGAGCTGCTCGATCTGCCAGCCGATTCCCTTCTGATATTTTTGAGGTTCCTCCTTGATGAGCTTTACAGTGCATAATAGCCACTTGGTTTGGTTTTTGTACCGCATTTATCAAATTTAACACCTCCTCTTGATATCTTATATTGGCTCCTTGTGAGGACAACAGCCCTCTTTCTTTCCATAATGCTCCATGAACATGGACTACTCCAAAAGCATACTTTGAATCTGTCCAAATATTTACCATCTTCCCTTTACTCAGTTCCAGTGCTCGAGTCAGGGCTATCAGTTCCGCTCGCTGTGCTGATGTTCCAGGTGGTAAAGGTTTTGCTTCGATCACTGTCTTCAGGGTTGTTACTGCATACCCTGCATATCGTGTTCCGTTCTCCACAAAACTACTACCATCAGTAAGAAGTTCCCAGTCATACCTTTCAAGGGGTACATCCTTCAAATCCTCGCGGCTCGCATGGGTATGTTCAATTATTTCCACACAGTTGTGTTCCAACGGTCCTTCTTCTGGAACAGTTCCTAGAAATACTGCTGAATTTAACAGGTTAGTCGTTTTCAAGGTTACGTCATCTTGTTCAGTTAGTATTGCCTGATATTTCATCATTCGGCTGGGTGATAACCAGTGGCCCCCCTTTTGTTCTAAAACAGTTGTTACCATATGTGGTACAAAAACTTCAATATGTTTTCCCATTTGAAGGCAAATAATTTTCTACTATCTTTATCAAGAGGTATGCAAAAGAAGGCATCCTTTAAATCTATCACAGTAAACCATTTATATATCTCTCTCACAGATGTTAACAATGTGTAAGGATTAGCCACTACCGGGTAAATGTCCGTTGTTATTTCATTTATTGCTCTAAGATCTCGTACCAATCTATATTCGCCATTCCGCTTCTTTACTGGAAAAATTGGAGTATTGTATTCCGATTTACATTCTTCCAAAATCTGATATTTGAGAAATTTGTCAATAATTTTCACTGTCCCCTGCCTAGCTTCTATCTTAAGTGGATATTGTTTGATTCGAACAGGTTTGGCTCTTTCCTATAATTCCACCTTTACCAGTTGTGCCAGTTTCGACTTCCCTGGTACATCTGTTTCCCATACTGTTGGTATAACTGCATTTTCTACTTCTCTTGGAATATTAACAAAGGGTTTATCTTTGATCATTAGGATTTGTCCTACTTTGGACTCAGGTACCTTCATTATTAATTCTCCATCCTCAAAGGTTATTGTTGCATCTAATTTAGCTAATAGATCTCGTCCCAAGAGTGGAATCGGGCATTCTGGTACATACAAAAAATCATAGTTTAGTTCCTTACCCCCAAAACGCAAATCAAGGGGTTATAAGAATGGCCGTTCCTCCTCCTTCCCTGTGGCTCCAATTATTGTAGTTGTCTTAGTTCCTAATCGTCCTTTTAAACTATTTAACACTGAATATGTTGTTCCTATTACATTTACAGACTAATTAACACAGAGAAAGAAGCTCCTGTAACCAACAACAACAAAAAATTCAAGCCTCTCTCTTCGTTTCCTAGCTTTATTTCAACTAGTGGACCTGCTAGGGTAGATGCCCCAGGTCCCCGTCATTTCTGACTGTTGTAAGTTTATCCTGCAGCCTAAGACAAATTCTTTCTGATATCAGGGGCCGATTGCCCTAGAAAGAGGCTAGCCAATTGCCTCTGTTTGTTTTCTGAAGCCAGGTCCAAATTTTCTGTCTTTTTTTTTTTTTCCATTGCATTTCAAAGTTGGTCCAAAAATTCAAAAATTCCATAGGGTTTTCTTTTGGACCTTGTTGGAACAGATTCTCAATTCCTAATTTAAACAGATTTTGGTATTTACATAATTTCCGGGGTGGTAAGGGTCTCAGTGGGGAGGGGGGGGGTCGGTCAGGGGAATGCAATGGTTGAAAGTTCCCTGAGCGGTCCCGTTGGCAATCTGAGCTCACACATGAACTCAGGTTGTTTTAAGAGTTAGCTGCTTTTCTGTTTCCATGACAAATCTCTCCCGGACCCATCATGGTCCCTCTGCCCCAGAGGGCTCACACCGTGATTTCGAGATCTCAGCCTCGGGTTGAGGCGGAACTATTAACATTCCTACATCCTCTTCCCCTGCTCATTCAACTTCAAAGAGCTCTGTTAAATACTACATGCCACACAACCTTTAACACCTTCAACAACCCTTTTAACACTTCCTTTATCTTCCTCCAGCCTGTACTTTTCTAATGCCAACACCAAAGGCTCAGTCAGGGGCCAACTTAATTCCATACCTTTTCCCTCCAAGATGCTGAAACAACATACCAGTATACAACATTTCATCCTATTTTCCTTCTCTCCTCACAAACAACATTAATTGCAAGACACTGTTATAGTCGATTGACCCATAAAGTGGCCATTTAGTTTATACAGTGGCCACCATTGATTGCAATACTTAGTGGAAATCCTCTTGCTTTCCGCGCCCCCCCCACTCCCCGTTCCGACAATATCCTTGCAATGTGCCAATATACACCCAAGGAGGCTTTCTTTAAAACGTCTTTGTTTTGGATATTACCCATTTCCTTGATTTCCCATTCCCTTTTATTTATTTATATTAATTACTGTCCCTTGTTACAATTTCCACGCAAACCTTTTTATTGCAGGTTTTTACTGTGTTTTCCTAATCTTCTCAAATGTCCCAATTCTCTAGGATTAGACTCCACATACAAACTTCACTATTTCAGATTATTAATGAGCCCCGTTCCAATCATAAATCCACAGGACTTCGGAAAAACACCTGAAGCACTCAGCCTTCCGTCTTCTAGACAAACAATACCACCTTTTCCACAAAATTTACATTTCAGCAAGGCCGAATTTCAAGCCGAATGCTAATTTTTCTCATGCACTTTGTTAGTAAGCCTACACAAAACAAGGAATCACTCCTGTGTATCCATCAAGACGGGGGTTTAAAAGGTATTGAGGCCTAAATAAATTCGCTCTCCCCCTTCTTACCAAATTCCCAGGGCTCAAGCCCGAACCACCAAAGAAGTGACTCTCCGTTCTACCGCTTTGATAATCAGTCAGCCCCCTTCCCCTGATACTTGGGAAACCGACCAAACACCACCGCAAATATACCGAAACTTTTAAACTGTTACTTAGATAATGCTCCCACCTTCCTCCTTGTCACACTCAAAACATTTAAGAACGAAATAGGATTACAAGATGCACCGCCGGGCCCGTATATTGGGCACCACCAATCAACATTTGGATAAAGCAGCACTTCTTTTCGGTCTGTCATGCGCTTCGTTCGTCTCCGGCTGCTCCCCTCGCGGAGAATACGGAACCGCGGATCGGAACTCCGCACTCGCTTCGCAGCGATGCTGCGTCTCACTCACAACACAATCACGCAATCACACAGAGAGGCCCCTTGCACTTCTTGCTCACAAAATAACATTAATTGTAAGATAGCATTGTACTGTAAGGTTCCGTTTTCTGGCCAACTTTCTTGATCTTCTAGTTCGTACTGTGGCCACCAAACATTACAGTAATCAACCAGTTTACCCTTTCGTAACTCCTGCCCGAAACACCCCTCCTTCCAGTGTGCTAGTAAACAGCCCAAAGGGGAGGATCGCGGTACTGAAGCATTACCGCCCAGAATACTTTTAAGTTTTTCCATTATCAGCTATAGCTTTTACCGAACCGAACCAGATGCTGAGCCTGCAGCAAAACCAGACCACTGATGCCGAACCTGCAGCGCTTTCGCGACTGTCTGATGGACGGCGCCTAGGCTTACCACGGGAATTCCCTAGCCCAACCGTCCGTGGCTTTCGCCGCGTCTGACCGGCAGGCTCCCAGACCAGATCGGTACCGATTACCAGAAAGCACCTTTTTCTTACCCTTTCAGAGGTACGTTGTGAGCAGCGGGGGTCGGTCGCGGCCGATGGCTCCCCGAGAAACTCCTCGGTGCCGGCTGGAGCGTGATCAGTTCGCGAGCCGCCTCAGCAGTGAACACGAGGTCCCATCTGGGTCGCCAAAATGTTAGCGTTCATGAAAACACATGATCCACAGAGTGATTATATGAAGGTGCTTTATTAGGCGCCGAAAGTTAGGGGCATGCCTGCCCAAATCTAACTTCGTCTGATTTGTTCTCTTAGTTCTCTTTTATCTCCTAAGATACTACATATGCATTAGGTTTCACAACTCATCTATGCATATTCATTTCCTAGCTCCACCTAGCCTCGCTTCGTATGCTAGTTATCTTATCAGTCCTTCTGCGCTTGCGTACTACTCTCTGGTGGTCGTCCGGGTGGTCGTCGGGATGAAGTAAGATGTCTTCATCAGAGTTGAACTTTTTAACCTTTCCTTCTCACGCATGCTCTCTGAGCCCTTGGTCTCAGTCCAAACCGCAAGGTTGGTTTGATCCAGTTCCCAGAGTCCAAGAAGCCCCAGTTATCCAGATGTCTTGCAAATTGAGCATTCTTCTAATCCGCCTTACAACTCATCATGAATCGGTGCATTCTCTCATGTTACCCTTACACATATATTTTGTATCTTCCAAGCGCAGCCTCGGAACAGTACATCGCAAATGTAACATATTAAACAATATTGTATTATTTCTTCTTCTATTACTAACACAGGGAGGTGGGAATGGTTCTCTTCTCCCAAGCCCCACGTGACAAGACAAGAGCAAAAACCCTTAAGTTGCGCCAGGGGAGGTTTAGGTTGGTTATTAGGAAAAATTTCTTCACCAAAAGGGTTGCTCTGGTGGGTTTATGTGGCAAGGTTTTGGTAGCAGGGGGCCATAGGGGTGGCTTCTGTAAGAAGAATCTAGAAGCTGCCCCATGTCAGATAAAGGCCCTGCTGCTGACCAGAGCCGAGCCAATAACCTATGTTGTTTGCACCTCTGTGAGAGCATATTTAAGGAAGTGGGAAAAAAATAACAAAAAAGGCTGCTTCACAGGGAGAGAGAGAGGAGTGAGAAACAGCCTTGCAGGCACTTACATCAGCGAAGAAGGAGGGGGACAGGTGCTCCGGGTGCCAGAGCAGAAGTCCCCTGCAGCATGAGAAGAGGCCCCTGGTGGAGCAGGCTGTCCCCCTGCAGCCCATGGGTCCCACACGGAGCAGATCTCCACGCTGCAGCCCCCCCGTGGAGGAGCCCCCGGTGGAGCAGGTGGATGTGGCCTGGAGGAGGCTGCGGCCCATGGAGAGCCCCCGCAGGAGCAGGCCCCGGGCCGGAGCTGCAGCCCGTGGACAGGAGCCCATGCAGGAGCAGGGGGGCTGGGGGGAGCTGCCGCCCACCCGTGGGGGACCCGTGCTGGAGCAGTTTGCTCCTGGGGGATGGATGGACCCCGTGGTACGGAGCCATGTGGGAGCTGTTCTTGAAGAGCTGCTGCCTGCGGGCAGCCCCCGCAGGCTCAGTTCGGGAAGGACGGCATCCCGTGGGAGGGACCCCACGTGGAGCAGGGGCAGGGGGCTATCTCCCCGTCCTTATCTCAACCCTTGAGCCCTTTGCATCGCATTTGCTCCCCCTTTCTCTTTGAGGAAGGGGAGTGAGAGAGTGGCCGTGGTGGAACTCGGCTGCCCACCCGATTAAAACCACCGCAGCTGCAAAGTACTGGAAAATTTTTCAGAAGAAACAAGGTGTTTAACAAGGAAAAATATAGTTTCCTTTTTAAGGCTTCCTGGATAATTGGGCTTATTTCATATTCCCAACTCGGAGGAAGAGAATTGTTGAGTTCACCTTCTTTTTTCTTACACGGAAATAAAAAGTCAACAGCTCTGGAAGTAAGGGGAACGTATCACAATCAAGCTCCTTTTGTCTGTAATCCTTGCTGAAGGACAAGATTTATCCCACACCTTCCACGGATGTATGGTAGCAGAGAATCATTTTTGAACTACTCTAATTCAAGTCAACTTGGGGATAGTGGCACTTCTCTAATTGTTTCTGAGACATACGCATTAGCAACAGAGAGTGTTCTGTTGTCATTGCAAGGCGCCTACGGTGATGACTTCAGAAACAGAACTGAGTGATGTCACCATGGCAATTTGGGAGCAGCTGCCTCTGTGCAAGTTTAGCTAGGAGGGACAGAGAAGCGTGCTGGATGTGATGAAACCACGTGAGGATTTGTGGATCCCACCTTGAGGTGCACAGAGAGGGCCCATGCCCTTCTGTAAGTGGTTTGATGCTTGGCTGAGGCAAAAAATGTGTTTTTATTGTGAATGCTTCGTTTTAGTATTCTGTAGTTTGTGTAAAGTCCTTTCACAAGCATTACGTTTGGTACTTTTGCTCAGTGATGTAGCTGCACAGAGTGACAGATGCAATGTATGGGTGAGGGCCTCTGCACGTTCTCTTTTTCCTACACACCATCAACAAATAAGGGTGGACAAATAAGAGTGTGCTGTGCTCCTGCCATACGCCTCAAGTACTAAAGCATAAACAAGAGACTTAAAAGTACCCCTGTCACATTAAAATTCAGGACAGCAATGTACTTCATCAAATGGGCTGACCTGTTGAGCGTCTCAGGATGTGGTGTATGAAGATGCACTCCATCTGCTTCCAGATTAGCACTTGCAGTGAGCAAGCTGCCTGACCTTAACATTTTTCATTTCATTTTTCACCTCAGTTTTGCTGGTTCTCCGTGATTCATTCTTGGTCTAGAAAGAAAAAACCAAAAAAAAACAAAAAACAAAAAAGTGAACTCAGATCAAAATAAAAGGATTTCCTTCTCATTAATTACATGTTCTTAACTTGACAGATTTGGTTATTGACTAAGAAGGCAAATATCTGGCCAGATATGGCCAAATATCTGGCCAAATGAAACAAGCAGCTAGCTTGCTGGAGACATTGTCTGGGAAACAGTGAAAACACTTGCAGACAAAAACATATCAAAGGACTAACGCTTTGAGCTTAATTCTAAGCAAACATCATAAACTCAAAACTCTTGTTTGTCTTCCTAACAGGCTGGTATAGTAACATGTCACATTGGATGACTTTGCAGCATAGATGTCAGGAATGCAGCTTGGGATCACCTCCTTCTACTTAGAGTTTAGTTTGAAGGGATGAGCAAGTAATTTTTCCTGGGTTGATGGAAATCTGTTCTAAAGTCTGTTTTCTAACACTCTCATAGATACTTCTCTGTCCATCGCTCTGTCCTGCCAACTCTGCTGTGAGTGTGAAGTTGTGGCAAGAGGGATTTCCTCTTCCTAATTTGACCTGGTGGACACCAACTTTCCTACTAAATTGCCGATGTTGCTGAGGAGGCAGCAGTATCAAAGCCCTGTTGATGAAGATATAACAAGCTTGGGGAGGCTTTGGCATTTCTGTACAATGCTGCTCCCTGATTGTGACCCAAGACTCAGATTCTGAATGAAGCAAAGCAAGCTAGAAGAAAACTGTATGTCCTGGTAATTTTTTATTTTGTTTTATTTTATATTTTCATTCTTCACCTGTAAGAAAATCTAAATCTTTAAACCATTTGTTTGAAACCACGGTTTTATGGAAATGATTTTGGGTGTGCTCCTTCACCTTCTTTGGAACCTGTTTAACCTCGCTTCACTTATAGGAGACCTATGCTCAAATTTATGCTTACCGTGATAAAGCAGTATCCTTTTGGTATTCTTTTCTTTGATGATTGCACGTGAGGCTGAAAAGAGTTTTCAGTATGATTCTTCTTTTCCTTTGCAGTCTCCAAAACTCTGTATTATAGCTGATCTTCATCTCTGATCTGAAAAGCTTCACAGGCCAGAAGAGAATTGAGATGAAGAAGGAAATAGAGAATGCTGATGAATATTTCCAATTACCACCCGTAAGTTTTGTGAAAGACTCAGGTGCATTTCTGTAGTGGTAGAAAGTTAATAAAATCATGATCGTGCACTTGAAGGCAAGTAATGGTATAAAAATGAAGAATGCAAGGCCCTGGTTAAAGACAATCTTTAGGCTGCTTCCAGATCAACACTTTATTTGCTTATTCCGCAACCTCATCTCCACTTGCTTAGAAGCTGTGAAGATTGGAAGTACACTCAGTGTTTTTCATCCACTCTGTGTAAAATTATAAGAATTTTCACTGGCTATAAAAGCAAAAAAGACAAACAGACCCTCCTCTGGGGCTTCAGAATGCTCCTAAGATCACCCAGACTGGATAAGTAGAGATGCTCCACTATAGGTGCATATAGATGCACTACAGATGCTGGCAGAGATGCTCTAGCGTAGACGTGACGCACTTTGACAGCATCTTTTCTCTGACAGCAACTTACGTCTTGGTTCTTCACATCAAACCAGAGCAGTTTCTTTGCCTTCACAACCTGCAGACTGACCTCTCGTGTGTACCTGTGGTGGATTGAAGGTAATGCTTGTAATGTTTCTAACACACCCTGATGCTGTATTCACTTTAACTTTTAGAAAAGAGAGCAAGAAGCTTCACAGCAGTTTCTTAGGTGCCTGTCTGTCTGTCTATCTATCTGTCAATCTATCTACCTATATGCATATTTATTTAATTATTTATTTACTTATTTAAAGACATCTTTTGTTCACTAACATGAATCCTCTGACTGTTACTAATGTACGGCACATACCGTGACAGTATAATAGTGTATAAATACCCTTCATCTCATCCTTGCTATTGTTACTGTATTTTAAAAATAATTGTGCACATAATTACCCGCTTTTACCCTGTTTTAAAAAAATACCTACTTACTCGATTATAAAATCCTATAAAAAGGGGTGAACTCAAAAGGAAAGAGAAGCCAATTTTCATTACATTTCTAAACTAAACAGCTAATCCTGATAGATTCACTCCCTTTCAAATAGAACACTCAAGAAATAAAACAGTAAAAATTCACATAATACTTCTTTTATAACAAGATTGCATTGCACAATAGTTCTTTGCCTAACCCTGCAGTTACCCCACAGGCACTGCAATTGCTTACTTGGTCTTCTCCTTTACTTGTTTTCAAGGTTTACTTTTCTAACCAATCCTTAATGTTACAACATTGGATTTATTTACCTCCTTCGATATCACGAGAATAAAGCATTTGCTTCAGAGGACAGCACTTTGATGCTTTATGGGGCTAATGACCAACGTTCTCAAAGCACTTTTCATCCGTGATTTAGATATTTCTCCATCTTTCCGTCTTCCTTTAGAACTCTTAATTGAAGTATTAGGTGAAGAAGAACACTGAAACCAGCTGAAGCCATAGCAGACATAGTAAGGACATGCTTCTGTTAGGAAGTAACTCAGAGTGATTCCATGGTGTATTTTAGACGGATTTACTCTGGTCCTCTGGACTAAGCATCCCCAAGGGCTATTTCAAAGCTCTCTGAATGATCTGTCATTATCTCTTACACTGTAGTCTCCATTAGGAAAGGGTAAACATTCATTGCCCATGTGGAAAGGAACTGCTCAGTTAGTTGTTTCTAACCAAAATCTCTTGACTGTGTTCTATTTACAGAAGCCACTTGGCTAGCCAAGCTAAATCATTGAAAATGGAAGTAGTGGAACTACTTCAAAACCGTGCTTCTGCTTCTAAGCAAAACTGCACTGTAGGTGGGGACACAGCAAGAGGACGTGTCCAAGGCAGGGTGGAATTGAAAGTCACCTGTCTGAGCCACAGAAAGAAGTCAGCGATTCCCAGTTTGAGACTCTTGCTTGACTAGTGACCCAGCAGCTGCAACGCTTATGATTACCGCTGATGGATTCCCATGAATCAGGCAGTGATATAAGCTACGAGAATGACTGAAGCGATTTGAAGTGACGGTTCTCCCTCTTCGGCATTCAAGTTTGTGAAAGAAAGGGGAAGAGAGGAGAAGAAGAGAGGAGAGGAGGAGAAGAGAGGACAAGAGGGGAGGGAAGGGGAGGGAAGGGGAGGGGAGGGGAGGGGAGGGCAGGGCAGGGCAGGGGAGGGGAGGGCAGGGGAGGGGAGGGCCGTGTAGGGGAGTATAGGGGAGCGTAGGGGAGAGGAGTGTAGGGAGGGGTAGTATAGGGGAATATAGGGGAGTGTAGGGGAGGGTATTGTAGGGGAGGGGAGTGTAGGGGAGAGGAGTATAGGGGAGGGGAGCGTAGGGGAGTATTGGGGAGTGTAGGGGAGGGGAGTGTAGGGCAGGGGAGTGTAAGGGGGGGGGAGGGGAGGGGAGGGGAGTGTAGGGGAGGGGAGGGGAGGGAAGGGAGGTGGAAGGAATGGGAGGGGCGGGGGGTGCTACCCTAAATAAAATGGCCAAATAAATGACATTTTGGATCTGGAGCCAAATATTTATGTTGCCATTCATTCCACAACCTGATTTATCACTGCAATGTGCGTATTGCACAGTGCCATTAAAGGTTTGGCATGCACAGAGGGGGCTGAGTATTTTCAGAAATAACTTTCCTTAATAACTGAATCAAGACTTCTGCTGTAATGCAAAAGATCAGGCAATTGATTAACATAGGGATGGCAGCTGAGCAGGGGAAACATCTTCAAAACTTCCAAACATTTCCTTTATACAGAACTACAGCTCCTTCTTCTCTGCTCACCGGTTATGAAAGTTTCTCTCACCTGCTTAGTAAGCAGAAGCAGTAAAATGGGATTTAGAGGATCCGGCTAGAGCAGAAGCGCCACTTAGAGGAAGCAATCAATTTATAGGTAGTGCAGTGTTTGAAGAGAGTTTAAGCGGCTTTCCAAGGAACATATACTAGTGCAAAGCAACCGATTTATCTGACTCTCCAATGAAAGAAAAGGAAGTGCAAAGCAGCAAGTGCTTGGGAGAGGGAAAAAGAGGTGCATCTCAGCTGTCTGGGGGGAAGAAGGCAGTCAGCTCTTAACAGATTATTTGCCATCTGATTTGTTTCTCAAAGGCGTAACATTTAGTTAAGACAGTGGCAGTTTACTACCTGTGGTGCTGATAGAGGTTAAACAAAAGACACAAGGGCAGCAAAATCCCTCACTCGCTTCTCACACAAGGACAAAACTGTTATGGGAGAGAAATGCAGGTTACTTTCTCAAATCTCACAGCACTTTTTGACACCATTGGCTACGGGTTACCTCTTAAGTATTTGAAGATTTCAGTAGGGCTGACTGATTTAGATGTGGATAGGTTTAAATCACACTTGTCAATGTGCTATTAATGTCGAACCACAGCCATTTCTTCCCTAGACCTCTTAATATGCTAGGCAGTCCCAGGAAGCGTAAAACTTTGACCCGTGCTCTCCAGCATTTGCGTACTGCACTTTCTGTAGGTTCCTTATTCTCTAATCAGAATTCTGACAATCTCCTCAACAGCATACAGATACAAAATGCACAGACCCAGTGTTGTGGTTTAACCCGGCTGGCAGCTAAACACCACACAGCCGTTCGCTCACCCTCCCCCCTCCCTCTCTGGGATGGGGGAGAGAAACGGGAAAGTGAAGCCGGTGAGTTGAGATAAAGACAGTTTATTAAGACAGGAATATAATAATAACAATAATAATAATAATAGTGATAATGATAATAGTATTAATAATAATAATGTGTAAGAAAACAAGTGATGCACAATGCAATTGCTCACCACCCGCTGACCGATGCCCAGCCTTTCCCCGAGCAGCCGGCCCCCCACCCCGGCCAGCCACCCCTATATATTGTTCAGCATGACGTCAGATGGTATGGAATACCCCTTTGGCCAGTTTGGGTCAGCTGTCCTGGGTCTGTCCCCTCCCAGCTCCTGCTGCACCCCCAGCCTGCTCGCTGGCAGGACAGAGCGAGAAGCCGAAAAGTCCTTGGCCTGGTGTAAACACTGCTCTGCAACAATTAAAACATCAGCATGTTATCAGCGCTCTTCTCATCCTAATCCAAAACATAGCACCCTACCAGCTAGAATGAGGAAAAATTAACTCTGTCCTAACTGGAACCAGGACACCCAGATAAAACAGGCTCCCATCCGCTTGTATGATTGTCAGACATGCATTCTTTTATATTAACTGCTCTTTTCTTACTCCCTTCAGATGAAACATAAATAACTTCAGCTGACTTCTAAACTCTACAGACAGCTCTGGTGGTGCTGTGTGATGGAATGTGATTTTTCCTTACAAGCCACCAATTATTTCCATGTCTTTTCTGGACCTTGGGATCTCTTTTGGGAGCTACATTACTCAGAGAAATACAAGAAGGCTGAGATCACCACTGCCTCAACATAATGCAAAGTTTAAGGCCTTTAGGACAGCCAGTTTGCAAATGAATGCAGCCCCATCTTCTCAGCATTTTGAGACAGACGACTACCCAACACTGAACTGTCTCAAGGTTTCAAACTGAGACAGCTTTGTAGAAATAATAGAAAAATTTCATTACAATTGGCCTAGCATGGAATTTATTCTTAAAAAGTTTGGTAGAATATACTTGTAGACTTCAAAACTAGTACATCATCATTTGAGCACTCCTTCGTCTACACGATCTTCTCCAGAAATACCAAACTTTTAGTCCTGGTAGTTAGAGCTAATCAGTCATATTAGCTAATCAAATTCCCTGATCAGTCACTTGAAGTCTGTTGATGACATCTGTTCTGAGCTCTACAGCATTGGTCAGCTACTGACTTGCGGAAGTCAGACTCTATCTAGAACCTCACAATGGTTATAAAGCAGGTCTGTTTATTCGGCGCTGCGCACCCACGCCGGGCACAAGGGGGATAGCTCCACCTAACTTGCGCACCAACAGTTGCAGGGAGTCCTATCTGGAGCTTTCTCTGGACTCGCCGCGGATAGATAGACTTCAGAGCTTAAGATGTTACTTTGATTTCCATTTTCCCTTGTTCCAAAGAAACTTTTGCATCCAATTTTTCCGGCACGTCCCTTCCTAAGAAGGGCCTAAGCAAATTGGGTAAGTAGAAAAACGGATGGATTCCCATCATTTTTTCCCCAATTCCAATCTTGAGCACTGAGAAAAAAAAAAAAAAAAAAAAAAAGCCTTTTCCTTTTGGCCAGTTGCTCTGGTAGAACTAAGCATTAGTATACATTCTCCGTAGAACTAAGCATTTATCCCGGGATGTTCAGTTTTTCGACACTGTATAAGCCTTCCTGCTCTCACTCCCCTCCGTTTTTCATTTCTTTTCCTCCTAAGACACCCGTGAAAAACTTAAGAAACCTCCTGGTCAATAACTTTCTTCAGACAGCGTCAATGATATCACAGCAACCCAGACTTATTTAACTTTTTCTTTAAAACAGCTAACACAGATTCTGTATCATTCTCACGCAGACCAGTCCCCAGCTTGATCATCTGAATTGAATTTGTTTTATATTAACCAGATTTTCTTATCATTTTTATTACAGCAGATGAAAAAAGCGCTCACGCTTTTGCTGGCTTTCCATCACATCTGATTGACTGAGGCACCCTGATTCCCTGTCTTTATTTGCTTTCTGCAGAATTCTCCCATCTCTTTTGGTTCAAGTTCGACTGGCAAAACGCTTTTCACTGGTTACTACACTTAGCTGCTATACATCTTTGTTTCTTAAGATAACTGTTTTCATATTTTACAATAGAACGTTGCCATGATCTATTTTGTAAGGTCTAGAAAAAAGACCCCCCCTTCCCACAGCCCCCACCCCACCCAGAAAAAAAAAAAAAAAAAAAAAAAAGATGCTTAGTCCTTTAACATAAAATACTTATTCATTTGGCTGGATGGAGGAAGTTAAACACGGTTTATATTCTATCCATGTAGACTGCACTCAGGAAAAGTTTATGTAAAATTCTGCTGACAAATGCAGAATCCAGCTTGCCTGCTCTAGGAAGCGGAACAGACCCACAGCGGACACGAGAATGTACTGTCAGAACAATTAGGAAATAAAATCTATCGTGATCTAAGTTACTGACAACTGTCAAATTAATTCACTTTGTTCTTATTCAGCTTGGAGGAAACGGGCACAGAAATTACTCATTTACCCTAAGTACATCTCTGTCACCTTCTTCTCATCTCCAACACGATTCTCATTTTCAGATTGACCTCAGTGTCAACTGTGAGTCTATGTTAAGTGTCATGCACCAAGTGTCACAGGCAACTGTGCTCTGACCAACACTACCTGTGCTGGACAAGCTATGGAGAGCAGAAGTATTTCTGTAGTGGTCCTAGGAGAACCCCAGTTCCTTCGGATGCAGCTCTTCTTAGAACACTAAAGAAAATCTATTCCTCAAAGGCTGCATCTCTGTTAGATGCTGGGATGGAGCAAGAATGTAGTTTTACAATAAAACTCCAGTAATCACATTTATTCCATCCAGTTGCAGTTTCACAGAGGATTAGTGCTACATGAATGAATGTTCTCTCTAAAGAAACAGAAATTAAAGATCTGTTTCAGGTGCAAGATCAATGTATTGCAACCCCGAAAGGGGATATAAAAACCCAAACTAATCACCTGTTCTTCGGATAGATTTGAATCAAAGTTTGCAGGCGTTTTTGTCCAATGGCTCCAAACGAATCTAGTCCAAAGCTCCTAGATGCTGGAACCACATGATGAATATGTAAGGCCTTTAGCCTTAGCTGCTTTGATCTACTGATCTTCTCCAATTGGACTACATTGCTTGTTGCTATACCTCCAAGGGAACACAACACAGTTTGGATAAATTCACAGTCTAGAAAGAGCTCCAGCAGGAACATGGGTCTCCCTTGCTACCATCATCACAGAAGGTGTGGCAGCCACAGGGCCACTTCATTCATTCACTCACAGAGCACCAATAACAAATACTCCTTGCTGTAATATTCATTTGTTGCAAAACTACATTCTTGCTCCATCTCCACACCTAATATAGATGCAGCCTTCGATGAATAGACTTTCTTCAGTGTTCCAGTAAAAGTCATTGCTTATTAAGTTTAACTGCCTTTGAAAAAATAATACTCGGAGGTCTGTACAATTGGCAGCACAGGGGTTGACCCATATATCATCAAGGGTCTGTCTGGAACGGTACGAGCTGGTAATAGTTTTGTTTCAGATGTGTTTCAGCTATGCCCATTGCCTACCACAGAAGCAGGAGAAAATGCCTCTTTACTGTTCTACATGTCCAACGCTCAATTTGAATTCTTCTTGAAGTTAGGGCTTCCAACAATCCAAACCAGATGCCCAGCCTCCCAATCTAATGCATGAGCAGAGGGGCTCTCTGAAACACCAGTACAGACTAGGTGAGAAATACCTTGAAAGCAGCCCTGTGGAGAAGGACGTGGGGGTACTGGTCGATGAGAAGCTCAACAGGAGCCAGCAATATGCACTTGCAACCCAGAAATCCAACTGTATCCTGGGCTGCATCAAAAGCAGAGTGGCCAGCAGGGCGAGAGAGGTGATTCTCCCCCTCTGCTCTGCCCTCCAGAGTCCGGGGGATGGAATAGCAGGGCTCCCAGCACAAGAGAGACCCGGACCTGCACTTGGTCCAGAGCAGAGCCACAAAAATGATCATCAGAGGTATGGAGTACCTCTCCTATGAAGACAGGCTGAGGGTAGACTCAGGTAAGGAAGAGATTTTTACTGTGAGGGTGAGGAGACACTGGAAGAGGTCGCCCAAAGAAGCTGTGGATGCCCCATTCCTGGAAGTGTCCAAGGCTAGGACAGATGGGGCATTGAGCAACCTCGTCTGGTGGGAGGTGTTCCTGCCCATGGCAGGGGGGTTGGAACTTGATGATCTTTAAGATTCCTTCCATCCCAAACCGGTCTATGATTCTATATGCTAGGGAATAGCCCTTTGGCCAGTTTGCCTCAGATGTCCTGGCTGTGTTGCCTCCCAGCTTTTTTGCAACCACAGCCTCCTCACTGGCAGGGCAATGTGAAAAAAAAAATAAAAAAAAAACGGAAAAGGCCTTAAAACTGTGCAAGCCCTTCTCAGCAATAACTAAAACAATGGAGTGAAGCCAAGATTGCTCTGATAGCATTCTTCATGATCCAGTACAGACCGATACCACCCAGCATGGTCCTGCACGGCCGCTGGAACCCAGCCCAGTGCCCAGGGTCCCCAGCCCAGGGGGTTGGTCTCCGCCCAGGCCGGTCTGCGCCCAGGCTCAGGGACACCGCCGCCAGTTTCCCCTTTGCAGGTTCAAGCAGTAACGAAGCTGAGCACCTGTGCCAGGGACACCCAGGGAGGACACTGATACAGCCGGCCACACAGACAACCACAGACAAGGCGCTGCTTGCAACAGCACCCACACACAGGCCTCACGTAACACACAGGCACAGACAGCCGAGTCCCCTCCTGCCCTGGGGCTGGCAGAGACAGCAGGTCACTGCTGCAGGCACACACACGGCACTCTCGGGGTTCACAAGCACATACACACCCGCACACCTGGCCCTGAGAGTCCTTTCACATGCCCTCAGATTCCCCATGCCTCTGCCTGCTCCTCGTCCCCATGGGCCTCCCCTCCAGGTCTGCCACGGAGCTCCCCTAGCTAGGAGGGAGCTATGGGGACGTGGGCTGAGACACAGACTTCTGCCCTGGAAATGCGCGCAACTGGCAGCGATGAGCATCATGACGGGAAGCCACACTTAAGACAGCGCAGGCATAGCAATGGGAGCCTTGGAAAGAGCTCTCCTTTCAACCCACATTCCTCTTTCAAAGCAGAGATCCAGCTTATGCGTACTCAAGTCTAGGGTGGATGAAGTGACACAAGCAGTCTGTTTGGGAAGAGCCCCGGTGCTCTTTATTTTCCATTCAGGGGTGGAAAGCGGGAGAGCTTCCCAGCCCCTTTGCTCAGAGCTCCGCTGCTGCCGCCGTCGCCATTCCCAGCACCTTCCCCTCCACTGCGGTACCAGCATCTAGCGCTAGGGAGTCAAAAGAAAAAAGAGGATGAGCAGGTTGTGTACAGGCTGAACACAGAGAAATACTGCAGGCTTAGCTCGGGCCGTGCACGTAGGGGTCTGCTTCCCAGGAAGCTTCAAGGCTGCCGAGAAGTGAGACAGATGCCTCGTGCCCGAGCTCACGACAGGGTCCCCAGGGGTGCAGCTCACCAGCCTGGGGCTGGGTCAGGTGGAGCGGAGGACCCTGGGTATTCTGCACAGGTATTCCCCCTCAGGGCAAGGTGTCCTGGCGTCAGCGCTCTCCAAAGGAAGGACAGCCTCTCGGCTTTGGAAAGGGGAGAGGCAGCCATCCAGGGGACCCCTCTGTTTTCAGACAGGACTTTCACATCCCACATGGGAAAGCCTGTTCTGGGTGCCCAGCCGCTCCCCGTCAGGTGTCAGGGAGCTCCAGTCCCAAAGTCTCCAGAGTCTCCAAAGCCTGCGTCCGTCTCGGGAGGGGTGTCGGAGACGTGCCCTCTTTCTCCCAGTGCTGCCCCCAGGGGAAGGATGGGCCTTGCAGCAGCGGGAAGCACCATCCCTTTTTGGAGATACTTACCGGGGGAGCTGCTGCTGCTGCTGCTCTTGCCGCAGCCGGTTTGCCTCCGCAACATTTCTGAATACACTTTGTTGATGGCGATGCGGCTCCAACCTTTCCAAAACTTGGAGTGCTCGTGGGGAAAGGCGGCTGCAACAACAGGAGAAAGGGATCCCTCAGCCTCTGTCAGACACCCCTTCTGCCTCTCCCCTCATCCATGTTATACATTAGTTTTGGTAGAAATCATTCCCGACACATCGTGGGTAAGGTAGATCGAATTTCTATTTATTTGAGCAACTCAGCAAGCAGCGATAAGTAAAACAGCGCTGGGCGGCCGGGGAGTCTCCTGCTCCGCCAACGGCGCGCACCTAAGCCCGCCAGAGTCTCCATTTATAGCCTAGTAGTTCCGGGTTTAGTGGCACATCCTGGTGTCTTCTTACGACTGCGAGGCCTGTTGCTAGGGGGTCTTCGTCAGTCCTCTGGTGGTCGTGGGGATGAAGATCGTTGTCTTCCTCTGCGTCGGGGTCGTGACTTTGCTGCTGATATGTGTGTTCTCATGTGAGGGGGAATGCCATTTTGCCCTTTTTTGGAGCTGGTTTCTACTGCAATTGTTAACTTAACAGGAAATTCCTATACTTGTTTTTTTCCTTCAACAGGACATTGGGGGTATAAGCAGTTAACCATTGAAAACCTTCCCATCAGCAATATTTAATGAACAAACAAGGCTTTACCCATTACAATCCAGACCCTGCACCCATGCGGTGCCACGTGCACCCACCCTTTCAACCTGTGGTGAGTTTTAGGCCTTGGCGGTAACCAAGGTCACGCCCGCTTTAGGAGGAATCAAAGGGTGTCACAGGCAACCCCAGGACTCAGGGACCAGGCTCCTGGACATGTCCTGACATCACTCAAGAGCTACTCCAGTGCCCCACGACGGGAACGGAGCCGGCACACACTTACTCAGGCTGGAGTCTCTCCAGCTTGCCTGCTGCTCCCAACTCCTCTGCTGGGGCAGGGTTCTCAGCCTTCCTCCACCTCTTCCTGACCTTGCTCCTGGGCTGGGCTGGAGGATGGGGAGTCCGAGCATGTTGGCTGTTGAATCGCTGCAAGGAGAAGTCCCTCTCATCAAACAGGACTGGACGTACAGCTGCTCTTTCCCAGAGGACCTCTTGAAAGGACCCTGCAGCAGGACCTGCGAACCAGGCGACTCGGCGCTGCCAGCCCACGTCTGGCTGCTGCTTTTATCCCTCACTTTCTGCTGACAACCTCTCCCTCACAGGGAGGAGCAGCAAAAGCCCTGACCTGCGGCCTCGTGCCCGTCCTGCTCCCACCACCCTGGGACCTGCCGCCCTCGGAGCCCGGGCAGAGAGGATCGCCGCTGTTCTCAGCGGTGTTGATCACTGCCAGTACCTGGGGTATCTGTTGGTCCTCCCCCTCAGACCAGGCTTCCCATGCAGCCATGGCTGCCTGGGCTTGCTCTTGTAGCTTTTGGTACGTGGGCCATGAGCTGTCTGTTTGGTCCCACTGTGAAGACAGGTTCCAGACATCCTGGAGGAAAAAAACAAAAAAAACAAAAAAAAACAACAAAACAAACACAACAGCAGACAGGATTGGTCTCAGCTGTCCCTCAGGCCTAACCCACACTCCTGCCCCCTCGCCTCAGCCGGTCTGTCAGCAGTGCTTCGACCCTCAAGGATGAGGGGCCCTGAAGCTAGGCCAGGCTCCTCAACTCGTGACAAACACAGCTGAACAGCCCGCGGTGACCAAAGCCCTCTGCCATCAACGACTCAGAAAGGCCTTGCTCCTTTTCCATGGCCCCTGGTCAAAATGAAGTGGCTCATGGCAACACGGGAGGCAGTAAGAGGCAGGGAAGGTGTGCGGGACGCCACCTTCCGTCTCCTGAGGAAGAGATGAAGGAGGTAACAAATGTGAAGACGAACGCATCCCAAGGGACCTGCTCGGGATCGCTCCACACAGAGGCTTTTGTACAGGCCCAAACAGCACAGTCATTGCAGCAAGGCAGAGCAGGTACCTGCAGCGCTCTCCTGGAGGCTTCAGGAGCAGGGAGCGCAGTGGTGGTGGACTTGGCTTGAGGAGCTGTTTCCTGCCTGTCTGCCTTCTTCGTCCCGGGGGAGCTGCCTGGACACGGGGGGAGCACGCTGCAAACAGACGCCGGGAGGAGGCTGCATGAGCCCAGGGGAATTCGGTCTCCAGTCCGCGCTCGCAAGCTGCGTCAGCCTCTGCAGCAGACGGCACTTCCGCAGCGAGCGGGCATATTGGACTGGCCGTGTTCACTTCAGCGGAGACAGAGAGAGCCAAACGCGAAGCTGTGGCACCACCTGCCTTCAGGAAGGCTCGGGATGCCCGTATCCAGGCCCTTTTTGGTGGAAGAAGGAGGGGAGCGGTGTCTTGTGCAAGGACAGGATCCGAGAGACACCATTATGGCCCACCCGGGCTTTACTTCAGCTTCTCCTCTGTGGCCCTGAAACACGGTGCGCTTATGGGTGGAAAACAGGTTATCGCTGGGGAGCCAGCGGAGCCATTGGAGAAAGCCGTCAGGTAAGGAGGCCAGTCATGCCATCTCCCTACCTCAGCACTCTCTTGTGCCTGCCACAACGTTTGGGATAGCGTTTGAAAAAAATGCCTGAAAGAAACTTTTCCATCTGGTATCACAGCTCCTTAGGCTGGAAGAAACAGCAGGGGAGATGGGGCCACGGCAATCCTAAGACACGGTGAGACATGTTAGAATGAAGGCAGGGGACGTTTGCTCCCACAGACAAGAAGATGGGCTCTGCTGCAATGTGGGGGGGCTCCTGAAGGGAGAAGAGCTTCTGCAACAAGGCTCTGCGTTCAGCTCCCCCAAGGATCGGGGCCCTGCTGGAAAATGAAGCTGGTGTGCCAGTCTCAGGCAAACGTGCTGCACGCTTGCCATCCGTTGAGAGAGCGGCCTCCGCTGGGACGTGTGTCAGGAGCCACCCTGCGGCTGGTGGGTCCAAAGGGGACATCTCTCCAGTGTGGCTGCAAGGGGCTCCTTCCTCCTTTCCCCCAGGGGTCTCACCTGGTAGAAGGCTTCTTCTCCACATCTTGCTGCCTTGTGCCTGGCTCCCAGCTTGTCAGGATGGGGAGGGAAAGCTACTTCCTCCTCTGCAGCAGGTTGCCAGGATGGCACTCTGAAACTAGGAAAGGAGGAAGCTCTTCCGAGCAGCTGCGTGGGCACTGCCTTTTAACCTGGTTCAAGTCAGCCAGCACGGGACAGGGACCACCCCCAGACAGCAGGGACCTGTTCCCTTACCTCTTCTGATCCTGCGCTCTCCTGCAGCTTCCTCCTGCGAGGTGGTGGAAACTTTGGCCTCCGGCCTTCTCCTCACAGTCAGATGAAACCTGGAAAACAAACGATGACACGGGCTTGAAGAAGGCTGGCCTCCTACCCGTTGCAGCTTGCTGGCAGTAATCCTCCTGGTGTCGCACAAGGCATGGCATCCCTTTTCCGTCATGTCCATGCATGGGGTTTGTTGTCAGTCTTCCCGCAGCACCACAGAAGGTAGCCTAAATTCCCCTCCACATGCAGGCAATTCTCTCTGACGGGAATCGCGGCAGCACGGGCACAAGAATGGCAGAATATGGAGGCTGTACAGTAACACTGCCAGGCTTTTTGCAGGGGCAAGCATCCAGACGCTCAGAAGAAACTCTCTTTGCTCGTGGAGAGAGCAGCTAAGGGGGCAAGCGTGGGGAAAGGCATTTGACTGGCCTGCCATGTCCGGGCTGGCCAATAGCAGTCAGGTTGCTCACCCTTTGCTAGGATTCCCAAAGAAATGGAAGTAGCCCCCAAAACCTCACCAACTTACGCTGTGGAGCAGTGCAACCAGGCCCGCGGCGCTCTCCGGACGTTTGACGCAGTCTAGATAAGACTTCACGCACAGAAAACCATCTTCGCGTGGCAGAACTCCAATGTCCCTGACGGCAAAGGGGACGTGCTCCTTGTTCCTCACGAGGAAGCAGTACAAGAGGATGGTCTCTTGCACGCAGTTCTTCGCCACGTGCAGCGGGAAGGAGGTGGCTCGCGATAGCTGCACGTACTTCAGCGGCTCAATCTTGACACCATCTGCAAGGAGAAGCAACATCCTCAGCGACACGGCAAGCCCAAGTTGCTTGCAACATTCAGAACAAGTTCCCAGAGAAAGGGTCGCTAAGAGAAAGAGCTCCTGGGGCACGGTTTCTTTTGGGGGAACTCAAGCTGTACCCTGACCGTTGGAGACAATCCTCTACTTCTCCCAGGCCTTTCCAAAGAGCAGGGAGAACAAACCGTTCCGGACATGGGGCAGGAAGAGGGGGGCTGCTGCCTTCTCACCAGGGAGGAGCTCAGTGGGACAGTAGATCTCCTCCAGCCACAACTCATCGATGTCCAGCTGGAAGAAAGGTCTTCGAACCAAGAGCAGCCCTTCTTTGCCATGGAACTGCTCTCGGACAACACCAAAGGTCCCGAGTCCCGCAACCCAAACGCCCTGCACACAGAAAAGACAGAAAGGCCGATGAGGGAGTTCTTGAGAGACGGGAAAAGGGATGGCTGTCAGAGCAGGGGGACACTGCTCTGTGCCCTGCCCACTCCTGAGGGACAACGGGGCAAGGTGGGGCACTTTGGAAAGCTTTGCAAAAGAGCCGCATCCTCAGTTTCTTTCGTCTCCCCCCTCACAGCATTTGCCAACATCCCTTGGCTAGAGAAGCGCCCAGAGGTTTCCAGCACACGGATTAGACCTGGCACTGATTCCCAGCAATTGTCCTAGGCACGGACCCAGGATATTCCCCCCTCTCTCTGCTCGCCCTCCCCACTCAGACCGCAGGGAAGAGGGAAGCCCTAGGGTGTGCCAAACACCTGAGAGGCAGAGCACATCTGGCCTTGGTTTCTCTCCCAGCTGGCCAAGAAGCTGCTCCGGGCACCCTGGGCAGTCTCAGTGCACCGCCATGCTGCTCGGGCAGGGATTGCCTCATGCAGGGCCCACGACACCGGCCCACCTTATCCCGCTTCAGCTCTTTCGGAATGTAGTCGCATACAGCATCCCAGATAGCCTCAGTCCCTGGAAAGCAAGGAAAAGACACCTCAGGCTCCAGGCCAGCCAGCTCACAACCTCTTGGCAAGCACCTCACCCAGGCGATGACACATGCAGGCATACACAAGCACCCCAGAAAAACACCACGCACGCATTCCTGGGACATTCCTGAGAGGCCTGTGGGAGCTGCAGGCCACACCTAACAAATTTGACTAACAAATACTTCAGCCCCCCTTTTCTAGGCAGTCCGGTAAAGTCTATCTGCCAATACTCTCCAGGCGCCTGCCCCTCAGCAGTGGAGTTTTGCATGTTTATCGGATTATTTCTCCAACATATGTCACACCTTTCGGTGACCGACCTAATAGTCTCCACCATAGTCCTGCGTATAAATGACTTCTTTAAATGCTTTAGCAAATGTTCTGTTGCCCCAGCGCACAGCATTATGCTCCTCCTTCACTAGACCATTTGTAAGGGAAGAGGGTACCACTGCTGGACCTGATAGGTACCTACCTGTCGGGCACCACAGCCCTGCGCAGCTTCCACGGTGTCTCACGGGCAGGGGCCAACAATTTCTGAAAGACTGCCCTTGTACTTAAAAAGCAGCGGTCTTCGCTCAGGGGCTCTTCAGGCCGGGGATCGGGGTCCTCTCCGAGAATCGCTCGGTGCTGCCTGAGGTTCCGCCATCCCAGGAACCGTCGAGGCTCTCCCAGGAAACAGTCCTCGAGAAGAGCTCCGAGACCCCAGCCGGGGCTAAAGGGCCAGTCTCCCCCTGACTGGGGCTGCCCACGGCCTGTCCCCAGGCCAGGGGAACCGCCCCAAGGTACACAACACGCCACGGCACGACGCAGGGCCGGGCAGCGGCTGCCCTCACGCTGCCGGGGCTCTGGGAGCCACCCCTCACAGCCTCTGCCTCCCCTCAGTGCTTCCCGCTCCTCCCTCCCGCTCCTCCCTCAGGGCTCGCCTCTCCTCAGCCCGGGCTCCGATTGGCTGCCAGAGCCGCCAGGCAAACGGAGCCCCACCCCCTGCCGGCTGGCTGGGGCTCGCTGCCATGGCAACCGTGCAACCGCCTGACCAGGCAGGGCGGGCGCCGCCATCTTAGGAGTCGTGGGCGGGCTGGGGGCGTCTCGGGGCCTGAGGGGGGGACCTGGCCTGTGTGCCCGGGGCGCCCCTGCCCGCCCCTGCCTTTGCTCGCTCCCTGTGCCTCACCACCTCGTCTTCCCTTTTCTTTGCGGTGTCGAACGCCCGAGAAGCCCGACAGGCTCAGGAAGGCGGCCATTCAGTTGCACAAGAAGCAATAGGGCCGGATGCTCCTGGAATGCTACTTGTTGCAGCTTTGTGCCTGGGTATCACTGTGAGATCAGGCTAACAGGATGAAGGCTTTGTTCCTCGTCCCTTCTGTTGAGAGAGGGGTTTTGCCTCTCGGCAGAAGCTATCCCCAGGCTCTCGGCATATTTAAGCAAACTAAATGCAGCTACAGCCTCTTCTTTGTCTGAGACCGGATCGCAGCTGATGAGGAAGTAACGGGACCAGCAAACCCTTTCTGGCTGCAGCAGCTTGGGCCCGGCTGCCCTGGCCCTGGGGCAGGAGGAGCTGCCTGAAGACCCCCAGGGATGGCACGGAGGGGCTGCGGGCCTCCCGGGGGCTGTCTTGTGCCTTGGATGTCCCATCTGTGGGGCTGAGCCCTCTGTGCCCCCAGGAGCTGCTGTGCCCTTCAGAGGGGCTGGGGCTGTGGTGGCAGTGCCCAGAGCCCTGCAGCAGCCTGCTCCGGACACTGCCCTGGGGCCAGCCCGGCCTGAGCTGCTGGACTGCGCTGGGCAGAGGGCAGGGAGGTGGGCATGTTAGCGTTCATGAAAACACATAATCCACAAAGTGATTATACGAAGGTGCTTTATTAGGCGCCGCAAGTTAGGGGCAAGCCTGCCCAAATCTAACTTTGTCCGATTTGTTCACTCAGTTCTCTTTTATCTCCTAAAATATTACATATGCATTAGGTTTCACAACTCATCTATGCATATTCATTTCCTAGCTCCGCCTAGCCCCGCTTCGTATGCTTCGTATCTTATCAGTCCTTCTGCGCTTGCGTATTACTCTCGGGTGGTCGTCGGGATGAAGTAAGATGTCTTATTGTTAGCGTTCATGAAAACACATAATCCACAAAGTGATTACATGAAGGTGCTTTATTAGGCGCCGGAAGTTAGGGGCAAGCCTGCCCAAATCTAACTTCGTTTGATTTGTTCTCTTAGCTCTCTTTTATCTCCTAAGATACTACATATGCATTAGGTTTCACAACTCATCTATGCATATTCATTTCCTAACTCCGCCTAGCCTCGCTTCGTATGCTAGTTATCTTATCAGTCCTTCTGCGCTTGCGTACTACTCTCTGGTGGTCGTCCGGGTGGTCGTCGGGATGAAGTAAGATGTCTTATCAGAGTTGAACTTTTTAACCTTTCCTTCTCACGCATGCTCTCTGAGCCCTTGGTCTCAGTCCAAACCGCAAGGTTGGTTTGATCCAGTTCCCAGGGTCCAAGAAGCCCCAGTTATCCAGATGTCTTGCAAATTGAGCATTCTTTTAATCCTCCTTACTCCTCATCATGAATTGGTGCATTCTCATGTTACCCTTGCACATATCTCATATGTACCCTTGCACCTTTCTTCCAAGCGCAGCCTCGGAACAGTACATCGCAAATGTAACATATTAAACAATATTGTATTATTTCTTCTTCTATTACTAACATTTCCCCCCTTTGAAAGCATTTCACTCCTTTCGAGGAGTGGTTTTCTGCTAGGGGAAATGACCCAGGTGTGAAGAAGTGTGTGTGCCAGGTGAGGGAGGGAACCCCAGGGATCCCTTCAGGCTGTTTCCCAGCAGGTTCCCCTGCAGCCCCAGGGCCATGGGCAGGGAGCCTGGTGGGGGGCAGAGCAAGGGAGGCCTTGGGCTGGGCCTCTGCTGCTGAGCTGGGCCGGGCTCCTGGGCCCAAGGGGAGCTCCTGGCAAGCGGGCAGCGCTGCAGAGAGCCAGCTCTGCCCAGGAGCAGCTCCTCTGCCCAGCGCAGCAGGGCTGGGGGCACTGCCTGCAGCTGGCACGGGTAGGGGAGAGAAGGGAGAGGGAGGTTACCGGCTGAGTGGAATATGAGAATACTGAGAGCTGAGAGGAGGAGAAATCTTCATAGCACATAACAGGGTAAGCCTCCTTCTGCAGTGCAGTGCACAGGAGTATCAGGGAAGATTTCCAGACCCAGAACTTCCCACAGAAGATCTGGCTGGTTGCACTTGGTATTTCTTTAGTGTGGAGAAGCACAAGCTCCATTGCTAAGGTTCCCTGCTGCAGGGTGAACGTGCAGGCCTCCGAGGGCTCCCTTGTTGCAGGCCAGCTGCAGGCTGTGAATCCTGGGGTGCAGGCAGGGGTGCCCGGGGCTGTGGTGCAGAGCAGGGTCCCTGCTGTGCCCCAGGGGCTGTGTGCCGGGGCAGGGCCTCTGCCGCCTGCCAGGCTCAGCACTCAGCCTGCCCGGGGAGCTGCCCAGGGCGCTGCGCGGAGAAGCTGCGGGTGGAAGGAGCCCCCCCGGCAGGGCAGGGTCCTGCTGCTGGCGGGAGGCTGCTGCCTGGGGCAGCCTGCTCACAGCTCCATTGTACGACAAGGGCATTTCCCAAGCAATTTTTTCTAAGCAAACAAGGTCAAAATAGGGATTTTCTGCCCTCTTTTCAATTGCCTACTCTACTGGACAGGAGGGGAAGCAGGAAGAAGTGGAAGAGGAGCTGTGAGTTTGAGCACATTGCTGAGACTCCTGAACTGTAACTCTGAGGATCAGTATGTTTGTGAGCTGCCCCAAATGTACCTTCAGCCTCTCCTCTTCATATTGAAAGCGACAGCATCAACTTTGCTGAACCCAGCAGGGCTTTCTGACAGGTCCTTTTGCACCTGCAAAGATGCACATGCACCTAGGCAGTCTCTTGCATACAGGCAGGTTTCTGAAGGGCAACGATTACTGCACACAGATTTGGTTGAGGCTGTGAGCAGAAACAGGAATAAGACATGAGACAGGGAAACAACTCCCAGAAATAAAACCTTCAGGCATCAGGGATATGATCAAGGAATGAGGGGAAAGTTAATCAGAAATCTTGTCAGAGGGAGAATTCATCAGAAAACTCCATATTTTTTCCATTCAGTGCAGACCCCTTCCTCTGAACATGCCCCCTTGCCTCCTCTCCCACCCAGAAAACCCTCTGCCCTCACGCCCATGGGTCCAAGGCATGGGGCATGTCTTCTGCAGCCAGAGCTCCAGCAGAGCAGAGGTGCATCTCTCCAGCCATGCGCCCATTTCCACCTGTGCTGCAACTGCAGAGGGGGTCAGCTGCCTGGGGGTCGTGGGCAATGCAGTTTTTGAGGCTGGGGATGTTAGCGTTCATGAAGACACATAATCCACAAAGTGATTATATGAAGGTGCTTTATTAGGCGCCGGAAGTTAGGGGCATGCCTGCCCAAATCTAACTTCGTCTGATTTGTTCTCTTAGTTCTCTTTTATCCCCTAAGATATTACATATGCATTAGGTTTCACAACTCATCTATGCATATTCATTTCCTAGCTCCGCCTAGCCTTGCTTCGTATGCTAGTTATCTTATCAGTCCTTCTGCGCTTGCGTATTACTCTCTGGTGGTCGTCCGGGTGGTCGTCGGGATGAAGTAAGATGTCTTCATCAGAGTTGAACTTTTTAACCTTTCCTTTTCACGCATGCTCTCTGAGCCCTCGGTCTCAGTCCAAACCGCAAGGTTGGTTTGATCCAGTTCCCAGGGTCCAAGAGGCCCCAGTTATCCAGATGTCTTGCAAACTGAGCGTTCTTTTAATCCTCCTTACTCCTCATCATGAATTGGTGCATTCTCATGTTACCCTTGCACATATATTTTGTATCTTCCAAGCGCAGCCTCGGAACAGTACATCGCAAATGTAACATATTAAACAATATTGTATTATTTCTTCTTCTATTACTAACATTTCCCCCCTTTGAAAGCATTTCACTCCTTTCGAGGAGGGCAAATGCTTTCACTAACTAACTAAAATATTTTACACTCAGTGCTCACCAATAATATAATCACGGAAAATTACATCATTAAGAATCAAGGAAATTACAAAGATTAGGATTGTCACAACATTTCATAAGTCCACCACTTCTGCTTTATGTTACGTTCACCCTTCTGGTTGGGTTCACTTGATCTGAAACTGATCTTGTCTATTCGGTTTTCATTCCATTTCACCTCCTGGGTTCCTCAGATTCTTTCTCTGAAATCCAAAGTTGTTAGATGCCGGTGGAGGATATTGAGGATGTGGTTCCATTTGCCGAGCAATAGTTTGCATCACTGTCCGGTTCCAGGTTGTCTTCCTTAGAACCAGACTTTTCAGCATTATAAATGTTAACCAAATTAGTACCCCTACAATCACCAATATAATTATTGTCTCCAGTAAGGACTTAACCCAATTACTAATATTCCATCCACTAAAAATGTTATCCAACCAGCTTGTTGTCATATCTTTCTCTTCCTGTTCTGCATCTTGTTCCACTCGAGCCAGTTGTTCTATGTCATGTTCTACATCAATAGTCACATTTGGAATGTGGATGCAGCAATGATCAATACGATCTTTTAGAAATCCACATACTCCATGTTCCTTTAATAACAGTGTATCTAATGCTAATCGATTCTGTAGCACCATTTTAGCTGTAGCTTGTAGTTGGATATTAAGGTCTCTAAAGCCTTCTTTCGTGGCTCTCGTGCGCCTACTCACTTGTCCTGTAAGTTTATAAATCATTTCCCTATTTCGATAAGTAGCTACCTTTGCAAATAGAGATTCTAATGCCCAATTGAATTTTACTCCATCCGAGGGTTCATGCCATATATCTTCATCTGCCCCTTCTTCTAAACTTCTTTTTGCCCTACTAATTTGTAGGGTTTCCAACTTTCCCTTAAAAGGAGACTTTTTCCATATTGGACGCAGTGTGGGGAGGGAGTCCTAGAGTTATTTCTTTTACTTCCCCATCTATCGGTGGGTGTGTAGTCCAAGTTCCATTACTGGCTGCCCATACAAATTGTCCTGGACTTTGTATGGTACTATAGCTACAATCCACTGCGACTTGACTAGCCTGGCTATTTCTTTCCGAATTGTACTTAATTCCTCGGCAAGCACATCCTGCCCTAAGAGCTATCAATACCGGAAGTAAGTGCTCAACATCTTCATTATTGCTGTCGCAAGTATATTTCTTCTCACAAGTCCACCAAGCTACCTTTGTTGACTCTTGTCTACCACTCCTATCAACCCGGCTTACTGTATAAAACTGATCAGTTCCATTCTGCTTTCCCTGCCATTTAATACACCATGATGTATTCCCTCCATACTGGAATTTCTGCAATAAACTTACTGTCCAATCACTATCCCACCCTTTCATTCCTTTTGGCTTATTTTTCTCTTGACATTCCCAAACAATCTTTTCTCTAACTCCTTCTACTACACGTAGTTCGTCGTAATGACACTGTCCCACATTCTTAAATCTGCCTATCGTTATGAAATGATAGTTCTTCTTTTCACATTCAGACCTCGATGTTGGGGGGCTCAGTTTCCTGTAGTATTGTGTAACATTTATCCTCTCTAAAACTTTCACTTCTTTACATTGAATTGTTTCATTTCCTTTTACTTGGGGCAGTGGGAGGTGGTTATACCCCACTCAAGCGGGTCCCCTGTTGCTTTTGGAATGGGCATACAAGCAGTAATTCTATCAGTTCCTTTCATTATGGCAAAATCTTTAATCAATCCTACCAGTAAATTCTCTGATGGTTGCCTGTGTGGGATCTGTACCACTTGTGTCCATGGCACCTGGCCCTCTCTTTTTCTTCTAGATCCTTTTCAGTGGGCTACCAATATTCCTTTATCCAATTTCGGATATACCAATATTTCTCTTATCCCGTAATCTGTGCTATTTTCACGTGTTACCATGCACCGGTAGTTTCCTTTGTTGACTTTAGTAACACTAAACAGGGTTCAGGTGGTAGCTCCTCTCAGTTGTTGGCCCAATTCTATGGGTTTACTTACGTACGCCTTCCCCTTCCATCCAGCCTTCAGTCCTGTATTGTCCCTGGTTGTGTCTACGTATATTTCCTGGCTCTGTCTGGAGTCATTTATTTTTCCCCACACCACCTGTAGAGAGCTAATTGTTATTGGTTTATCGTTGTGCATTCCACATTCCAAAGTAACATTTTCTCCTCTGAATATTTCCTCTTTCTTATATTTTTCTGGTATTTCTAGGAACTCAATTACAAGGTATTTACACAAAACAATTACTGTTATCGATACTGTTGTTAAGAACCCCAACATCGTATGGTTATACGCGCCTCATCTGTAGTTTTGTATCTCCGATTGCTCGCACTGACCAAAATTCGGGAACCTTTTTCACCCGAGTATAATGAATCCAAGCATCCACCCCTTCTACCTTTACAGCTGTAAAAGTAGTCAATAATACTTGATAAGGTCCGGCCCACCGTTCTCTCAGGGGTTCTTCATTCCAGTTTTTAATGTACACTCGGTCACCTGGCTGAATGTCGTGGATAGGATTTTCCAGTGCCAACGGTCGCTTCCACACCAGAACACTTTGAAGTTGAGCTAAAGTTTTACCAAGAGACAATACATAATTATAAACATCCTGGTTCCCTGTTATATGCATGTTAGGATTTGGTTCTGGGGATTCATAAGGCTTTCCATACATTATCTCGTATGGGCTTACTGACATTCCACTCCTTGGCTTTATCCTTATTCTCAGTAAAGCTATAGGGAAAGCTTGTGGCCATTGTATTTTGGCTTCCTGGCAGATTTTACTGATCTGTCCCTTTAGAGTTTGGTTCATCCTTTCTACCTGTCCCCTAGATTGGGGTCTCCATGCAGTATGTAAATTCCAAGAAATTCCTAATAGTCGACTTACGTCTTTAACCACAGATGAAACAAAGTGCGGACCCCTATCCGAGGATATTCCTAATGGTACCCCAAACCTCGGAATGATTTCCCGCAGTAACCATTTTACTGTCTCTTTAGCTTGATTGGTGCGACAGGGAAGGGCTTCCGGCCATCCGGAAAAGGTGTCAACCCCTACTAACAAATACCTATATCCCCCGGTCCTAGGTAACTCTACAAAATCAACTTGCCAGTAATCTCCTGGTTCTATTCCTACTCTAACTCTTCCCATTTCAGCATGTTTTCTTGCTACTGAATTATTTTTCAGACAAATCTCACACTTTGACATTACTGATTTTGCCATTGTTAACATGTGTGTAGAGATGATGCTACGTTTTAAAAATGTTACCATTGCCTCTGCACCCCAGTGACATTCATTATGTCTCATCTGAAGTATTTCTCGCATCACCAAGGGGGGTATTACTACCTGGCCCATAGCAGTTACATACCATCCATCAGAGTTCTTTCGGGCCTTTAGGAGATTTGCTAATTTCTCATCCTCTGGTGAATATCTTGGTTCCTTGGGAAGATTAAGACAAGTGGGGCCTACCTTGAGTGGTACCAAAGCCATTACATTCCACACCTCCCGAGCAATTTGTCGAGCTGCTCGATCTGCCAGCCGATTCCCTTCTGATATTTTTGAGGTTCCTCCTTGATGAGCTTTACAGTGCATAATAGCCACTTGGTTTGGTTTTTGTACCGCATTTATCAAATTTAACACCTCCTCTTGATATCTTATATTGGCTCCTTGTGAGGACAACAGCCCTCTTTCTTTCCATAATGCTCCATGAACATGGACTACTCCAAAAGCATACTTTGAATCTGTCCAAATATTTACCATCTTCCCTTTACTCAGTTCCAGTGCTCGAGTCAGGGCTATCAGTTCCGCTCGCTGTGCTGATGTTCCAGGTGGTAAAGGTTTTGCTTCGATCACTGTCTTCAGGGTTGTTACTGCATACCCTGCATATCGTGTTCCGTTCTCCACAAAACTACTACCATCAGTAAGAAGTTCCCAGTCATACCTTTCAAGGGGTACATCCTTCAAATCCTCGCGGCTCGCATGGGTATGTTCAATTATTTCCACACAGTTGTGTTCCAACGGTCCTTCTTCTGGAACAGTTCCTAGAAATACTGCTGAATTTAACAGGTTAGTCGTTTTCAAGGTTACGTCATCTTGTTCAGTTAGTATTGCCTGATATTTCATCATTCGGCTGGGTGATAACCAGTGGCCCCCCTTTTGTTCTAAAACAGTTGTTACCATATGTGGTACAAAAACTTCAATATGTTTTCCCATTTGAAGGCAAATAATTTTCTACTATCTTTATCAAGAGGTATGCAAAAGAAGGCATCCTTTAAATCTATCACAGTAAACCATTTATATATCTCTCTCACAGATGTTAACAATGTGTAAGGATTAGCCACTACCGGGTAAATGTCCGTTGTTATTTCATTTATTGCTCTAAGATCTCGTACCAATCTATATTCGCCATTCCGCTTCTTTACTGGAAAAATTGGAGTATTGTATTCCGATTTACATTCTTCCAAAATCTGATATTTGAGAAATTTGTCAATAATTTTCACTGTCCCCTGCCTAGCTTCTATCTTAAGTGGATATTGTTTGATTCGAACAGGTTTGGCTCTTTCCTATAATTCCACCTTTACCAGTTGTGCCAGTTTCGACTTCCCTGGTACATCTGTTTCCCATACTGTTGGTATAACTGCATTTTCTACTTCTCTTGGAATATTAACAAAGGGTTTATCTTTGATCATTAGGATTTGTCCTACTTTGGACTCAGGTACCTTCATTATTAATTCTCCATCCTCAAAGGTTATTGTTGCATCTAATTTAGCTAATAGATCTCGTCCCAAGAGTGGAATCGGGCATTCTGGTACATACAAAAAATCATAGTTTAGTTCCTTACCCCCAAAACGCAAATCAAGGGGTTATAAGAATGGCCGTTCCTCCTCCTTCCCTGTGGCTCCAATTATTGTAGTTGTCTTAGTTCCTAATCGTCCTTTTAAACTATTTAACACTGAATATGTTGTTCCTATTACATTTACAGACTAATTAACACAGAGAAAGAAGCTCCTGTAACCAACAACAACAAAAAATTCAAGCCTCTCTCTTCGTTTCCTAGCTTTATTTCAACTAGTGGACCTGCTAGGGTAGATGCCCCAGGTCCCCGTCATTTCTGACTGTTGTAAGTTTATCCTGCAGCCTAAGACAAATTCTTTCTGATATCAGGGGCCGATTGCCCTAGAAAGAGGCTAGCCAATTGCCTCTGTTTGTTTTCTGAAGCCAGGTCCAAATTTTCTGTCTTTTTTTTTTTTTCCATTGCATTTCAAAGTTGGTCCAAAAATTCAAAAATTCCATAGGGTTTTCTTTTGGACCTTGTTGGAACAGATTCTCAATTCCTAATTTAAACAGATTTTGGTATTTACATAATTTCCGGGGTGGTAAGGGTCTCAGTGGGGAGGGGGGGGGTCGGTCAGGGGAATGCAATGGTTGAAAGTTCCCTGAGCGGTCCCGTTGGCAATCTGAGCTCACACATGAACTCAGGTTGTTTTAAGAGTTAGCTGCTTTTCTGTTTCCATGACAAATCTCTCCCGGACCCATCATGGTCCCTCTGCCCCAGAGGGCTCACACCGTGATTTCGAGATCTCAGCCTCGGGTTGAGGCAGAACTATTAACATTCCTACATCCTCTTCCCCTGCTCATTCAACTTCAAAGAGCTCTGTTAAATACTACATGCCACACAACCTTTAACACCTTCAACAACCCTTTTAACACTTCCTTTATCTTCCTCCAGCCTGTACTTTTCTAATGCCAACACCAAAGGCTCAGTCAGGGGCCAACTTAATTCCATACCTTTTCCCTCCAAGATGCTGAAACAACATACCAGTATACAACATTTCATCCTATTTTCCTTCTCTCCTCACAAACAACATTAATTGCAAGACACTGTTATAGTCGATTGACCCATAAAGTGGCCATTTAGTTTATACAGTGGCCACCATTGATTGCAATACTTAGTGGAAATCCTCTTGCTTTCCGCGCCCCCCCCACTCCCCGTTCCGACAATATCCTTGCAATGTGCCAATATACACCCAAGGAGGCTTTCTTTAAAACGTCTTTGTTTTGGATATTACCCATTTCCTTGATTTCCCATTCCCTTTTATTTATTTATATTAATTACTGTCCCTTGTTACAATTTCCACGCAAACCTTTTTATTGCAGGTTTTTACTGTGTTTTCCTAATCTTCTCAAATGTCCCAATTCTCTAGGATTAGACTCCACATACAAACTTCACTATTTCAGATTATTAATGAGCCCCGTTCCAATCATAAATCCACAGGACTTCGGAAAAACACCTGAAGCACTCAGCCTTCCGTCTTCTAGACAAACAATACCACCTTTTCCACAAAATTTACATTTCAGCAAGGCCGAATTTCAAGCCGAATGCTAATTTTTCTCATGCACTTTGTTAGTAAGCCTACACAAAACAAGGAATCACTCCTGTGTATCCATCAAGACGGGGGTTTAAAAGGTATTGAGGCCTAAATAAATTCGCTCTCCCCCTTCTTACCAAATTCCCAGGGCTCAAGCCCGAACCACCAAAGAAGTGACTCTCCGTTCTACCGCTTTGATAATCAGTCAGCCCCCTTCCCCTGATACTTGGGAAACCGACCAAACACCACCGCAAATATACCGAAACTTTTAAACTGTTACTTAGATAATGCTCCCACCTTCCTCCTTGTCACACTCAAAACATTTAAGAACGAAATAGGATTACAAGATGCACCGTCGGGCCCGTATATTGGGCACCACCAATCAACATTTGGATAAAACAGCACTTCTTTTCGGTCTGTCATGCGCTTCGTTCGTCTCCGGCCGCTCCCCTCGCGGAGAATACGGAACCGCGGATCGGAACTCCGCACTCGCTTCGCAGCGATGCTGCGTCTCACTCACAACACAATCACGCAATCACACAGAGAGGCCCCTTGCACTCTCGCTCACAAAATAACATTAATTGTAAGATAGCATTGTACTGTAAGGTTCCGTTTTCTGGCCAACTTTCTTGATCTTCTAGTTCATACTGTGGCCACCAAACATTACAGTAATCAACCAGTTTACCCTTTCGTAACTCCTGCCCGAAACACCCCTCCTTCCAGTGTGCTAGTAAACAGCCCAAAGGGGAGGATCGCGGAACTGAAGCATTACCGCCCAGAATACTTTTAAGTTTTTCCATTATCAGCTATAGCTTTTACCGAACCGAACCAGATGTTGAGCCTGCAGCAAAACCAGACCACTGATGCCGAACCTGCAGCGCTTTCGTGACTGTCTGACGGACGGCGCCTAGGCTTACCACGGGAATTCCCTAGCCCAACCGTCCGTGGCTTTCGCCGCGTCTGACCGGCAGGCTCCCAGACCAGATCGGTACCGATTACCAGAAAGCACCTTTTTCTTACCCTTTCAGAGGTACGTTGTGAGCAGCGGGGGTCGGTCGCGGCCGATGGCTCCCCGAGAAACTCCTCGGTGCCGGCTGGAGCGTGATCAGTTCGCGAGCCGCCTCAGCAGTGAACACGAGGTCCCATCTGGGTCGCCAAAATGTTAGCGTTCATGAAAACACATGATCCACAGAGTGATTATATGAAGGTGCTTTATTAGGCGCCGAAAGTTAGGGGCATGCCTGCCCAAATCTAACTTCGTCTGATTTGTTCTCTTAGTTCTCTTTTATCCCCTAAGATATTACATATGCATTAGGTTTCACAACTCATCTATGCATATTCATTTCCTAGCTCCACCTAGCCTCGCTTCGTATGCTAGTTATCTTATCAGTCCTTCTGCGCTTGCGTACTACTCTCTGGTGGTCGTCCGGGTGGTCGTCGGGATGAAGTAAGATGTCTTCATCAGAGTTGAACTTTTTAACCTTTCCTTCTCACGCATGCTCTCTGAGCCCTTGGTCTCAGTCCAAACCGCAAGGTTGGTTTGATCCAGTTCCCAGAGTCCAAGAAGCCCCAGTTATCCAGATGTCTTGCAAATTGAGCATTCTTCTAATCCGCCTTACAACTCATCATGAATCGGTGCATTCTCTCATGTTACCCTTACACATATATTTTGTATCTTCCAAGCGCAGCCTCGGAACAGTACATCGCAAATGTAACATATTAAACAATATTGTATTATTTCTTCTTCTATTACTAACACAGGGAGGTGGGAATGGTTCTCTTCTCCCAAGCCCCACGTGACAAGACAAGAGCAAAAACCCTTAAGTTGCGCCAGGGGAGGTTTAGGTTGGTTATTAGGAAAAATTTCTTCACCAAAAGGGTTGCTCTGGTGGGTTTATGTGGCAAGGTTTTGGTAGCAGGGGGCCATAGGGGTGGCTTCTGTAAGAAGAATCTAGAAGCTGCCCCATGTCAGATAAAGGCCCTGCTGCTGACCAGAGCCGAGCCAATAACCTATGTTGTTTGCACCTCTGTGAGAGCATATTTAAGGAAGTGGGAAAAAAATAACAAAAAAGGCTGCTTCACAGGGAGAGAGAGAGGAGTGAGAAACAGCCTTGCAGGCACTTACATCAGCGAAGAAGGAGGGGGACAGGTGCTCCGGGTGCCAGAGCAGAAGTCCCCTGCAGCATGAGAAGAGGCCCCTGGTGGAGCAGGCTGTCCCCCTGCAGCCCATGGGTCCCACACGGAGCAGATCTCCACGCTGCAGCCCCCCCGTGGAGGAGCCCCCGGTGGAGCAGGTGGATGTGGCCTGGAGGAGGCTGCGGCCCATGGAGAGCCCCCGCAGGAGCAGGCCCCGGGCCGGAGCTGCAGCCCGTGGACAGGAGCCCATGCAGGAGCAGGGGGGCTGGGGGGAGCTGCCGCCCACCCGTGGGGGACCCGTGCTGGAGCAGTTTGCTCCTGGGGGATGGATGGACCCCGTGGTACGGAGCCATGTGGGAGCTGTTCTTGAAGAGCTGCTGCCTGCGGGCAGCCCCCGCAGGCTCAGTTCGGGAAGGACGGCATCCCGTGGGAGGGACCCCACGTGGAGCAGGGGCAGGGGGCTATCTCCCCGTCCTTATCTCAACCCTTGAGCCCTTTGCATCGCATTTGCTCCCCCTTTCTCTTTGAGGAAGGGGAGTGAGAGAGTGGCCGTGGTGGAACTCGGCTGCCCACCCGATTAAAACCACCGCAGCTGCAAAGTACTGGAAAATTTTTCAGAAGAAACAAGGTGTTTAACAAGGAAAAATATAGTTTCCTTTTTAAGGCTTCCTGGATAATTGGGCTTATTTCATATTCCCAACTCGGAGGAAGAGAATTGTTGAGTTCACCTTCTTTTTTCTTACACGGAAATAAAAAGTCAACAGCTCTGGAAGTAAGGGGAACGTATCACAATCAAGCTCCTTTTGTCTGTAATCCTTGCTGAAGGACAAGATTTATCCCACACCTTCCACGGATGTATGGTAGCAGAGAATCATTTTTGAACTACTCTAATTCAAGTCAACTTGGGGATAGTGGCACTTCTCTAATTGTTTCTGAGACATACGCATTAGCAACAGAGAGTGTTCTGTTGTCATTGCAAGGCGCCTACGGTGATGACTTCAGAAACAGAACTGAGTGATGTCACCATGGCAATTTGGGAGCAGCTGCCTCTGTGCAAGTTTAGCTAGGAGGGACAGAGAAGCGTGCTGGATGTGATGAAACCACGTGAGGATTTGTGGATCCCACCTTGAGGTGCACAGAGAGGGCCCATGCCCTTCTGTAAGTGGTTTGATGCTTGGCTGAGGCAAAAAATGTGTTTTTATTGTGAATGCTTCGTTTTAGTATTCTGTAGTTTGTGTAAAGTCCTTTCACAAGCATTACGTTTGGTACTTTTGCTCAGTGATGTAGCTGCACAGAGTGACAGATGCAATGTATGGGTGAGGGCCTCTGCACGTTCTCTTTTTCCTACACACCATCAACAAATAAGGGTGGACAAATAAGAGTGTGCTGTGCTCCTGCCATACGCCTCAAGTACTAAAGCATAAACAAGAGACTTAAAAGTACCCCTGTCACATTAAAATTCAGGACAGCAATGTACTTCATCAAATGGGCTGACCTGTTGAGCGTCTCAGGATGTGGTGTATGAAGATGCACTCCATCTGCTTCCAGATTAGCACTTGCAGTGAGCAAGCTGCCTGACCTTAACATTTTTCATTTCATTTTTCACCTCAGTTTTGCTGGTTCTCCGTGATTCATTCTTGGTCTAGAAAGAAAAAACCAAAAAAAAACAAAAAACAAAAAAGTGAACTCAGATCAAAATAAAAGGATTTCCTTCTCATTAATTACATGTTCTTAACTTGACAGATTTGGTTATTGACTAAGAAGGCAAATATCTGGCCAGATATGGCCAAATATCTGGCCAAATGAAACAAGCAGCTAGCTTGCTGGAGACATTGTCTGGGAAACAGTGAAAACACTTGCAGACAAAAACATATCAAAGGACTAACGCTTTGAGCTTAATTCTAAGCAAACATCATAAACTCAAAACTCTTGTTTGTCTTCCTAACAGGCTGGTATAGTAACATGTCACATTGGATGACTTTGCAGCATAGATGTCAGGAATGCAGCTTGGGATCACCTCCTTCTACTTAGAGTTTAGTTTGAAGGGATGAGCAAGTAATTTTTCCTGGGTTGATGGAAATCTGTTCTAAAGTCTGTTTTCTAACACTCTCATAGATACTTCTCTGTCCATCGCTCTGTCCTGCCAACTCTGCTGTGAGTGTGAAGTTGTGGCAAGAGGGATTTCCTCTTCCTAATTTGACCTGGTGGACACCAACTTTCCTACTAAATTGCCGATGTTGCTGAGGAGGCAGCAGTATCAAAGCCCTGTTGATGAAGATATAACAAGCTTGGGGAGGCTTTGGCATTTCTGTACAATGCTGCTCCCTGATTGTGACCCAAGACTCAGATTCTGAATGAAGCAAAGCAAGCTAGAAGAAAACTGTATGTCCTGGTAATTTTTTATTTTGTTTTATTTTATATTTTCATTCTTCACCTGTAAGAAAATCTAAATCTTTAAACCATTTGTTTGAAACCACGGTTTTATGGAAATGATTTTGGGTGTGCTCCTTCACCTTCTTTGGAACCTGTTTAACCTCGCTTCACTTATAGGAGACCTATGCTCAAATTTATGCTTACCGTGATAAAGCAGTATCCTTTTGGTATTCTTTTCTTTGATGATTGCACGTGAGGCTGAAAAGAGTTTTCAGTATGATTCTTCTTTTCCTTTGCAGTCTCCAAAACTCTGTATTATAGCTGATCTTCATCTCTGATCTGAAAAGCTTCACAGGCCAGAAGAGAATTGAGATGAAGAAGGAAATAGAGAATGCTGATGAATATTTCCAATTACCACCCGTAAGTTTTGTGAAAGACTCAGGTGCATTTCTGTAGTGGTAGAAAGTTAATAAAATCATGATCGTGCACTTGAAGGCAAGTAATGGTATAAAAATGAAGAATGCAAGGCCCTGGTTAAAGACAATCTTTAGGCTGCTTCCAGATCAACACTTTATTTGCTTATTCCGCAACCTCATCTCCACTTGCTTAGAAGCTGTGAAGATTGGAAGTACACTCAGTGTTTTTCATCCACTCTGTGTAAAATTATAAGAATTTTCACTGGCTATAAAAGCAAAAAAGACAAACAGACCCTCCTCTGGGGCTTCAGAATGCTCCTAAGATCACCCAGACTGGATAAGTAGAGATGCTCCACTATAGGTGCATATAGATGCACTACAGATGCTGGCAGAGATGCTCTAGCGTAGACGTGACGCACTTTGACAGCATCTTTTCTCTGACAGCAACTTACGTCTTGGTTCTTCACATCAAACCAGAGCAGTTTCTTTGCCTTCACAACCTGCAGACTGACCTCTCGCGTGTACCTGTGGTGGATTGAAGGTAATGCTTGTAATGTTTCTAACACACCCTGATGCTGTATTCACTTTAACTTTTAGAAAAGAGAGCAAGAAGCTTCACAGCAGTTTCTTAGGTGCCTGTCTGTCTGTCTATCTATCTGTCAATCTATCTACCTATATGCATATTTATTTAATTATTTATTTACTTATTTAAAGACATCTTTTGTTCACTAACATGAATCCTCTGACTGTTACTAATGTACGGCACATACCGTGACAGTATAATAGTGTATAAATACCCTTCATCTCATCCTTGCTATTGTTACTGTATTTTAAAAATAATTGTGCACATAATTACCCGCTTTTACCCTGTTTTAAAAAAATACCTACTTACTCGATTATAAAATCCTATAAAAAGGGGTGAACTCAAAAGGAAAGAGAAGCCAATTTTCATTACATTTCTAAACTAAACAGCTAATCCTGATAGATTCACTCCCTTTCAAATAGAACACTCAAGAAATAAAACAGTAAAAATTCACATAATACTTCTTTTATAACAAGATTGCATTGCACAATAGTTCTTTGCCTAACCCTGCAGTTACCCCACAGGCACTGCAATTGCTTACTTGGTCTTCTCCTTTACTTGTTTTCAAGGTTTACTTTTCTAACCAATCCTTAATGTTACAACATTGGATTTATTTACCTCCTTCGATATCAAGAGAATAAAGCATTTGCTTCAGAGGACAGCACTTTGATGCTTTATGGGGCTAATGACCAACGTTCTCAAAGCACTTTTCATCCGTGATTTAGATATTTCTCCATCTTTCCGTCTTCCTTTAGAACTCTTAATTGAAGTATTAGGTGAAGAAGAACACTGAAACCAGCTGAAGCCATAGCAGACATAGTAAGGACATGCTTCTGTTAGGAAGTAATTCAGAGTGATTCCATGGTGTATTTTAGACGGATTTACTCTGGTCCTCTGGACTAAGCATCCCCAAGGGCTATTTCAAAGCTCTCTGAATGATCTGTCATTATCTCTTACACTGTAGTCTCCATTAGGAAAGGGTAAACATTCATTGCCCATGTGGAAAGGAACTGCTCAGTTAGTTGTTTCTAACCAAAATCTCTTGACTGTGTTCTATTTACAGAAGCCACTTGGCTAGCCAAGCTAAATCATTGAAAATGGAAGTAGTGGAACTACTTCAAAACCGTGCTTCTGCTTCTAAGCAAAACTGCACTGTAGGTGGGGACACAGCAAGAGGACGTGTCCAAGGCAGGGTGGAATTGAAAGTCACCTGTCTGAGCCACAGAAAGAAGTCAGCGATTCCCAGTTTGAGACTCTTGCTTGACTAGTGACCCAGCAGCTGCAACGCTTATGATTACCGCTGATGGATTCCCATGAATCAGGCAGTGATATAAGCTACGAGAATGACTGAAGTGATTTGAAGTGACGGTTCTCCCTCTTCGGCATTCAAGTTTGTGAAAGAAAGGGGAAGAGAGGAGAAGAAGAGAGGAGAGGAGGAGAAGAGAGGACAAGAGGGGAGGGAAGGGGAGGGAAGGGGAGGGGAGGGGAGGGGAGGGGAGGGCAGGGCAGGGCAGGGGAGGGGAGGGCAGGGGAGGGGAGGGCCGTGTAGGGGAGTATAGGGGAGCGTAGGGGAGAGGAGTGTAGGGAGGGGTAGTATAGGGGAATATAGGGGAGTGTAGGGGAGGGTATTGTAGGGGAGGGGAGTGTAGGGGAGAGGAGTATAGGGGAGGGGAGCGTAGGGGAGTATTGGGGAGTGTAGGGGAGGGGAGTGTAGGGCAGGGGAGTGTAAGGGGGGGGAGGGGAGGGGAGGGGAGTGTAGGGGAGGGGAGGGGAGGGAAGGGAGGTGGAAGGAATGGGAGGGGCGGGGGGTGCTACCCTAAATAAAATGGCCAAATAAATGACATTTTGGATCTGGAGCCAAATATTTATGTTGCCATTCATTCCACAACCTGATTTATCACTGCAATGTGCGTATTGCACAGTGCCATTAAAGGTTTGGCATGCACAGAGGGGGCTGAGTATTTTCAGAAATAACTTTCCTTAATAACTGAATCAAGACTTCTGCTGTAATGCAAAAGATCAGGCAATTGATTAACATAGGGATGGCAGCTGAGCAGGGGAAACATCTTCAAAACTTCCAAACATTTCCTTTATACAGAACTACAGCTCCTTCTTCTCTGCTCACCGGTTATGAAAGTTTCTCTCACCTGCTTAGTAAGCAGAAGCAGTAAAATGGGATTTAGAGGATCCGGCTAGAGCAGAAGCGCCACTTAGAGGAAGCAATCAATTTATAGGTAGTGCAGTGTTTGAAGAGAGTTTAAGCGGCTTTCCAAGGAACATATACTAGTGCAAAGCAACCGATTTATCTGACTCTCCAATGAAAGAAAAGGAAGTGCAAAGCAGCAAGTGCTTGGGAGAGGGAAAAAGAGGTGCATCTCAGCTGTCTGGGGGGAAGAAGGCAGTCAGCTCTTAACAGATTATTTGCCATCTGATTTGTTTCTCAAAGGCGTAACATTTAGTTAAGACAGTGGCAGTTTACTACCTGTGGTGCTGATAGAGGTTAAACAAAAGACACAAGGGCAGCAAAATCCCTCACTCGCTTCTCACACAAGGACAAAACTGTTATGGGAGAGAAATGCAGGTTACTTTCTCAAATCTCACAGCACTTTTTGACACCATTGGCTACGGGTTACCTCTTAAGTATTTGAAGATTTCAGTAGGGCTGACTGATTTAGATGTGGATAGGTTTAAATCACACTTGTCAATGTGCTATTAATGTCGAACCACAGCCATTTCTTCCCTAGACCTCTTAATATGCTAGGCAGTCCCAGGAAGCGTAAAACTTTGACCCGTGCTCTCCAGCATTTGCGTACTGCACTTTCTGTAGGTTCCTTATTCTCTAATCAGAATTCTGACAATCTCCTCAACAGCATACAGATACAAAATGCACAGACCCAGTGTTGTGGTTTAACCCGGCTGGCAGCTAAACACCACACAGCCGTTCGCTCACCCTCCCCCCTCCCTCTCTGGGATGGGGGAGAGAAACGGGAAAGTGAAGCCGGTGAGTTGAGATAAAGACAGTTTATTAAGACAGGAATATAATAATAACAATAATAATAATAATAGTGATAATGATAATAGTATTAATAATAATAATGTGTAAGAAAACAAGTGATGCACAATGCAATTGCTCACCACCCGCTGACCGATGCCCAGCCTTTCCCCGAGCAGCCGGCCCCCCACCCCGGCCAGCCACCCCTATATATTGTTCAGCATGACGTCAGATGGTATGGAATACCCCTTTGGCCAGTTTGGGTCAGCTGTCCTGGGTCTGTCCCCTCCCAGCTCCTGCTGCACCCCCAGCCTGCTCGCTGGCAGGACAGAGCGAGAAGCCGAAAAGTCCTTGGCCTGGTGTAAACACTGCTCTGCAACAATTAAAACATCAGCATGTTATCAGCGCTCTTCTCATCCTAATCCAAAACATAGCACCCTACCAGCTAGAATGAGGAAAAATTAACTCTGTCCTAACTGGAACCAGGACACCCAGATAAAACAGGCTCCCATCCGCTTGTATGATTGTCAGACATGCATTCTTTTATATTAACTGCTCTTTTCTTACTCCCTTCAGATGAAACATAAATAACTTCAGCTGACTTCTAAACTCTACAGACAGCTCTGGTGGTGCTGTGTGATGGAATGTGATTTTTCCTTACAAGCCACCAATTATTTCCATGTCTTTTCTGGACCTTGGGATCTCTTTTGGGAGCTACATTACTCAGAGAAATACAAGAAGGCTGAGATCACCACTGCCTCAACATAATGCAAAGTTTAAGGCCTTTAGGACAGCCAGTTTGCAAATGAATGCAGCCCCATCTTCTCAGCATTTTGAGACAGACGACTACCCAACACTGAACTGTCTCAAGGTTTCAAACTGAGACAGCTTTGTAGAAATAATAGAAAAATTTCATTACAATTGGCCTAGCATGGAATTTATTCTTAAAAAGTTTGGTAGAATATACTTGTAGACTTCAAAACTAGTACATCATCATTTGAGCACTCCTTCGTCTACACGATCTTCTCCAGAAATACCAAACTTTTAGTCCTGGTAGTTAGAGCTAATCAGTCATATTAGCTAATCAAATTCCCTGATCAGTCACTTGAAGTCTGTTGATGACATCTGTTCTGAGCTCTACAGCATTGGTCAGCTACTGACTTGCGGAAGTCAGACTCTATCTAGAACCTCACAATGGTTATAAAGCAGGTCTGTTTATTCGGCGCTGCGCACCCACGCCGGGCACAAGGGGGATAGCTCCACCTAACTTGCGCACCAACAGTTGCAGGGAGTCCTATCTGGAGCTTTCTCTGGACTCGCCGCGGATAGATAGACTTCAGAGCTTAAGATGTTACTTTGATTTCCATTTTCCCTTGTTCCAAAGAAACTTTTGCATCCAATTTTTCCGGCACGTCCCTTCCTAAGAAGGGCCTAAGCAAATTGGGTAAGTAGAAAAACGGATGGATTCCCATCATTTTTTCCCCAATTCCAATCTTGAGCACTGAGAAAAAAAAAAAAAAAAAAAAAAAGCCTTTTCCTTTTGGCCAGTTGCTCTGGTAGAACTAAGCATTAGTATACATTCTCCGTAGAACTAAGCATTTATCCCGGGATGTTCAGTTTTTCGACACTGTATAAGCCTTCCTGCTCTCACTCCCCTCCGTTTTTCATTTCTTTTCCTCCTAAGACACCCGTGAAAAACTTAAGAAACCTCCTGGTCAATAACTTTCTTCAGACAGCGTCAATGATATCACAGCAACCCAGACTTATTTAACTTTTTCTTTAAAACAGCTAACACAGATTCTGTATCATTCTCACGCAGACCAGTCCCCAGCTTGATCATCTGAATTGAATTTGTTTTATATTAACCAGATTTTCTTATCATTTTTATTACAGCAGATGAAAAAAGCGCTCACGCTTTTGCTGGCTTTCCATCACATCTGATTGACTGAGGCACCCTGATTCCCTGTCTTTATTTGCTTTCTGCAGAATTCTCCCATCTCTTTTGGTTCAAGTTCGACTGGCAAAACGCTTTTCACTGGTTACTACACTTAGCTGCTATACATCTTTGTTTCTTAAGATAACTGTTTTCATATTTTACAATAGAACGTTGCCATGATCTATTTTGTAAGGTCTAGAAAAAAGACCCCCCCTTCCCACAGCCCCCACCCCACCCAGAAAAAAAAAAAAAAAAAAAAAAAAGATGCTTAGTCCTTTAACATAAAATACTTATTCATTTGGCTGGATGGAGGAAGTTAAACACGGTTTATATTCTATCCATGTAGACTGCACTCAGGAAAAGTTTATGTAAAATTCTGCTGACAAATGCAGAATCCAGCTTGCCTGCTCTAGGAAGCGGAACAGACCCACAGCGGACACGAGAATGTACTGTCAGAACAATTAGGAAATAAAATCTATCGTGATCTAAGTTACTGACAACTGTCAAATTAATTCACTTTGTTCTTATTCAGCTTGGAGGAAACGGGCACAGAAATTACTCATTTACCCTAAGTACATCTCTGTCACCTTCTTCTCATCTCCAACACGATTCTCATTTTCAGATTGACCTCAGTGTCAACTGTGAGTCTATGTTAAGTGTCATGCACCAAGTGTCACAGGCAACTGTGCTCTGACCAACACTACCCGTGCTGGACAAGCTATGGAGAGCAGAAGTATTTCTGTAGTGGTCCTAGGAGAACCCCAGTTCCTTCGGATGCAGCTCTTCTTAGAACACTAAGGAAAATCTATTCCTCAAAGGCTGCATCTCTGTTAGATGCTGGGATGGAGCAAGAATGTAGTTTTACAATAAAACTCCAGTAATCACATTTATTCCATCCAGTTGCAGTTTCACAGAGGATTAGTGCTACATGAATGAATGTTCTCTCTAAAGAAACAGAAATTAAAGATCTGTTTCAGGTGCAAGATCAATGTATTGCAACCCCGAAAGGGGATATAAAAACCCAAACTAATCACCTGTTCTTCGGATAGATTTGAATCAAAGTTTGCAGGCGTTTTTGTCCAATGGCTCCAAACGAATCTAGTCCAAAGCTCCTAGATGCTGGAACCACATGATGAATATGTAAGGCCTTTAGCCTTAGCTGCTTTGATCTACTGATCTTCTCCAATTGGACTACATTGCTTGTTGCTATACCTCCAAGGGAACACAACACAGTTTGGATAAATTCACAGTCTAGAAAGAGCTCCAGCAGGAACATGGGTCTCCCTTGCTACCATCATCACAGAAGGTGTGGCAGCCACAGGGCCACTTCATTCATTCACTCACAGAGCACCAATAACAAATACTCCTTGCTGTAATATTCATTTGTTGCAAAACTACATTCTTGCTCCATCTCCACACCTAATATAGATGCAGCCTTCGATGAATAGACTTTCTTCAGTGTTCCAGTAAAAGTCATTGCTTATTAAGTTTAACTGCCTTTGAAAAAATAATACTCGGAGGTCTGTACAATTGGCAGCACAGGGGTTGACCCATATATCATCAAGGGTCTGTCTGGAACGGTACGAGCTGGTAATAGTTTTGTTTCAGATGTGTTTCAGCTATGCCCATTGCCTACCACAGAAGCAGGAGAAAATGCCTCTTTACTGTTCTACATGTCCAACGCTCCATTTGAATTCTTCTTGAAGTTAGGGCTTCCAACAATCCAAACCAGATGCCCAGCCTCCCAATCTAATGCATGAGCAGAGGGGCTCTCTGAAACACCAGTACAGACTAGGTGAGAAATACCTTGAAAGCAGCCCTGTGGAGAAGGACGTGGGGGTACTGGTCGATGAGAAGCTCAACAGGAGCCAGCAATATGCACTTGCAACCCAGAAATCCAACTGTATCCTGGGCTGCATCAAAAGCAGAGTGGCCAGCAGGGCGAGAGAGGTGATTCTCCCCCTCTGCTCTGCCCTCCAGAGTCCGGGGGATGGAATAGCAGGGCTCCCAGCACAAGAGAGACCCGGACCTGCACTTGGTCCAGAGCAGAGCCACAAAAATGATCATCAGAGGTATGGAGTACCTCTCCTATGAAGACAGGCTGAGGATAGACTCAGGTAAGGAAGAGATTTTTACTGTGAGGGTGAGGAGACACTGGAAGAGGTCGCCCAAAGAAGCTGTGGATGCCCCATTCCTGGAAGTGTCCAAGGCTAGGACAGATGGGGCATTGAGCAACCTCGTCTGGTGGGAGGTGTTCCTGCCCATGGCAGGGGGGTTGGAACTTGATGATCTTTAAGATTCCTTCCATCCCAAACCGGTCTATGATTCTATATGCTAGGGAATAGCCCTTTGGCCAGTTTGCCTCAGATGTCCTGGCTGTGTTGCCTCCCAGCTTTTTTGCAACCACAGCCTCCTCACTGGCAGGGCAATGTGAAAAAAAAAATAAAAAAAAAAACGGAAAAGGCCTTAAAACTGTGCAAGCCCTTCTCAGCAATAACTAAAACAATGGAGTGAAGCCAGGATTGCTCTGATAGCATTCTTCATGATCCAGTACAGACCGATACCACCCAGCATGGTCCTGCACGGCCGCTGGAACCCAGCCCAGTGCCCAGGGTCCCCAGCCCAGGGGGTTGGTCTCCGCCCAGGCCGGTCTGCGCCCAGGCTCAGGGACACCGCCGCCAGTTTCCCCTTTGCAGGTTCAAGCAGTAACGAAGCTGAGCACCTGTGCCAGGGACACCCAGGGAGGACACTGATACAGCCGGCCACACAGACAACCACAGACAAGGCGCTGCTTGCAACAGCACCCACACACAGGCCTCACGTAACACACAGGCACAGACAGCCGAGTCCCCTCCTGCCCTGGGGCTGGCAGAGACAGCAGGTCACTGCTGCAGGCACACACACGGCACTCTCGGGGTTCACAAGCACATACACACCCGCACACCTGGCCCTGAGAGTCCTTTCACATGCCCTCAGATTCCCCATGCCTCTGCCTGCTCCTCGTCCCCATGGGCCTCCCCTCCAGGTCTGCCACGGAGCTCCCCTAGCTAGGAGGGAGCTATGGGGACGTGGGCTGAGACACAGACTTCTGCCCTGGAAATGCGCGCAACTGGCAGCGATGAGCATCATGACGGGAAGCCACACTTAAGACAGCGCAGGCATAGCAATGGGAGCCTTGGAAAGAGCTCTCCTTTCAACCCACATTCCTCTTTCAAAGCAGAGATCCAGCTTATGCGTACTCAAGTCTAGGGTGGATGAAGTGACACAAGCAGTCTGTTTGGGAAGAGCCCCGGTGCTCTTTATTTTCCATTCAGGGGTGGAAAGCGGGAGAGCTTCCCAGCCCCTTTGCTCAGAGCTCCGCTGCTGCCGCCGTCGCCATTCCCAGCACCTTCCCCTCCACTGCGGTACCAGCATCTAGCGCTAGGGAGTCAAAAGAAAAAAGAGGATGAGCAGGTTGTGTACAGGCTGAACACAGAGAAATACTGCAGGCTTAGCTCGGGCCGTGCACGTAGGGGTCTGCTTCCCAGGAAGCTTCAAGGCTGCCGAGAAGTGAGACAGATGCCTCGTGCCCGAGCTCACGACAGGGTCCCCAGGGGTGCAGCTCACCAGCCTGGGGCTGGGTCAGGTGGAGCGGAGGACCCTGGGTATTCTGCACAGGTATTCCCCCTCAGGGCAAGGTGTCCTGGCGTCAGCGCTCTCCAAAGGAAGGACAGCCTCTCGGCTTTGGAAAGGGGAGAGGCAGCCATCCAGGGGACCCCTCTGTTTTCAGACAGGACTTTCACATCCCACATGGGAAAGCCTGTTCTGGGTGCCCAGCCGCTCCCCGTCAGGTGTCAGGGAGCTCCAGTCCCAAAGTCTCCAGAGTCTCCAAAGCCTGCGTCCGTCTCGGGAGGGGTGTCGGAGACGTGCCCTCTTTCTCCCAGTGCTGCCCCCAGGGGAAGGATGGGCCTTGCAGCAGCGGGAAGCACCATCCCTTTTTGGAGATACTTACCGGGGGAGCTGCTGCTGCTGCTGCTCTTGCCGCAGCCGGTTTGCCTCCGCAACATTTCTGAATACACTTTGTTGATGGCGATGCGGCTCCAACCTTTCCAAAACTTGGAGTGCTCGTGGGGAAAGGCGGCTGCAACAACAGGAGAAAGGGATCCCTCAGCCTCTGTCAGACACCCCTTCTGCCTCTCCCCTCATCCATGTTATACATTAGTTTTGGTAGAAATCATTCCCGACACATCGTGGGTAAGGTAGATCGAATTTCTATTTATTTGAGCAACTCAGCAAGCAGCGATAAGTAAAACAGCGCTGGGCGGCCGGGGAGTCTCCTGCTCCGCCAACGGCGCGCACCTAAGCCCGCCAGAGTCTCCATTTATAGCCTAGTAGTTCCGGGTTTAGTGGCACATCCTGGTGTCTTCTTACGACTGCGAGGCCTGTTGCTAGGGGGTCTTCGTCAGTCCTCTGGTGGTCGTGGGGATGAAGATCGTTGTCTTCCTCTGCGTCGGGGTCGTGACTTTGCTGCTGATATGTGTGTTCTCATGTGAGGGGGAATGCCATTTTGCCCTTTTTTGGAGCTGGTTTCTACTGCAATTGTTAACTTAACAGGAAATTCCTATACTTGTTTTTTTCCTTCAACAGGACATTGGGGGTATAAGCAGTTAACCATTGAAAACCTTCCCATCAGCAATATTTAATGAACAAACAAGGCTTTACCCATTACAATCCAGACCCTGCACCCATGCGGTGCCACGTGCACCCACCCTTTCAACCTGTGATGAGTTTTAGGCCTTGGCGGTAACCAAGGTCATGCCCGCTTTAGGAGGAATCAAAGGGTGTCACAGGCAACCCCAGGACTCAGGGACCAGGCTCCTGGACATGTCCTGACATCACTCAAGAGCTACTCCAGTGCCCCACGACGGGAACGGAGCCGGCACACACTTACTCAGGCTGGAGTCTCTCCAGCTTGCCTGCTGCTCCCAACTCCTCTGCTGGGGCAGGGTTCTCAGCCTTCCTCCACCTCTTCCTGACCTTGCTCCTGGGCTGGGCTGGAGGATGGGGAGTCCGAGCATGTTGGCTGTTGAATCGCTGCAAGGAGAAGTCCCTCTCATCAAACAGGACTGGACGTACAGCTGCTCTTTCCCAGAGGACCTCTTGAAAGGACCCTGCAGCAGGACCTGCGAACCAGGCGACTCGGCGCTGCCAGCCCACGTCTGGCTGCTGCTTTTATCCCTCACTTTCTGCTGACAACCTCTCCCTCACAGGGAGGAGCAGCAAAAGCCCTGACCTGCGGCCTCGTGCCCGTCCTGCTCCCACCACCCTGGGACCTGCCGCCCTCGGAGCCCGGGCAGAGAGGATCGCCGCTGTTCTCAGCGGTGTTGATCACTGCCAGTACCTGGGGTATCTGTTGGTCCTCCCCCTCAGACCAGGCTTCCCATGCAGCCATGGCTGCCTGGGCTTGCTCTTGTAGCTTTTGGTACGTGGGCCATGAGCTGTCTGTTTGGTCCCACTGTGAAGACAGGTTCCAGACATCCTGGAGGAAAAAAAAAAAAAACAAAAAAAACAACAAAACAAACACAACAGCAGACAGGATTGGTCTCAGCTGTCCCTCAGGCCTAACCCACACTCCTGCCCCCTCGCCTCAGCCGGTCTGTCAGCAGTGCTTCGACCCTCAAGGATGAGGGGCCCTGAAGCTAGGCCAGGCTCCTCAACTCGTGACAAACACAGCTGAACAGCCCGCGGTGACCAAAGCCCTCTGCCATCAACGACTCAGAAAGGCCTTGCTCCTTTTCCATGGCCCCTGGTCAAAATGAAGTGGCTCATGGCAACACGGGAGGCAGTAAGAGGCAGGGAAGGTGTGCGGGACGCCACCTTCCGTCTCCTGAGGAAGAGATGAAGGAGGTAACAAATGTGAAGACGAACGCATCCCAAGGGACCTGCTCGGGATCGCTCCACACAGAGGCTTTTGTACAGGCCCAAACAGCACAGTCATTGCAGCAAGGCAGAGCAGGTACCTGCAGCGCTCTCCTGGAGGCTTCAGGAGCAGGGAGCGCAGTGGTGGTGGACTTGGCTTGAGGAGCTGTTTCCTGCCTGTCTGCCTTCTTCGTCCCGGGGGAGCTGCCTGGACACAGGGGGAGCACGCTGCAAACAGACGCCGGGAGGAGGCTGCATGAGCCCAGGGAAATTCGGTCTCCAGTCCGCGCTCGCAAGCTGCGTCAGCCTCTGCAGCAGACGGCACTTCCGCAGCGAGCGGGCATATTGGACTGGCCGTGTTCACTTCAGCGGAGACAGAGAGAGCCAAACGCGAAGCTGTGGCACCACCTGCCTTCAGGAAGGCTCGGGATGCCCGTATCCAGGCCCTTTTTGGTGGAAGAAGGAGGGGAGCGGTGTCTTGTGCAAGGACAGGATCCGAGAGACACCATTATGGCCCACCCGGGCTTTACTTCAGCTTCTCCTCTGTGGCCCTGAAACACGGTGCGCTTATGGGTGGAAAACAGGTTATCGCTGGGGAGCCAGCGGAGCCATTGGAGAAAGCCGTCAGGTAAGGAGGCCAGTCATGCCATCTCCCTACCTCAGCACTCTCTTGTGCCTGCCACAACGTTTGGGATAGCGTTTGAAAAAAATGCCTGAAAGAAACTTTTCCATCTGGTATCACAGCTCCTTAGGCTGGAAGAAACAGCAGGGGAGATGGGGCCACGGCAATCCTAAGACACGGTGAGACATGTTAGAATGAAGGCAGGGGACGTTTGCTCCCACAGACAAGAAGATGGGCTCTGCTGCAATGTGGGGGGGCTCCTGAAGGGAGAAGAGCTTCTGCAACAAGGCTCTGCGTTCAGCTCCCCCAAGGATCGGGGCCCTGCTGGAAAATGAAGCTGGTGTGCCAGTCTCAGGCAAACGTGCTGCACGCTTGCCATCCGTTGAGAGAGCGGCCTCCGCTGGGACGTGTGTCAGGAGCCACCCTGCGGCTGGTGGGTCCAAAGGGGACATCTCTCCAGTGTGGCTGCAAGGGGCTCCTTCCTCCTTTCCCCCAGGGGTCTCACCTGGTAGAAGGCTTCTTCTCCACATCTTGCTGCCTTGTGCCTGGCTCCCAGCTTGTCAGGATGGGGAGGGAAAGCTACTTCCTCCTCTGCAGCAGGTTGCCAGGATGGCACTCTGAAACTAGGAAAGGAGGAAGCTCTTCCGAGCAGCTGCGTGGGCACTGCCTTTTAACCTGGTTCAAGTCAGCCAGCACGGGACAGGGACCACCCCCAGACAGCAGGGACCTGTTCCCTTACCTCTTCTGATCCTGCGCTCTCCTGCAGCTTCCTCCTGCGAGGTGGTGGAAACTTTGGCCTCTGGCCTTCTCCTCACAGTCAGATGAAACCTGGAAAACAAACGATGACACGGGCTTGAAGAAGGCTGGCCTCCTACCCATTGCAGCTTGCTGGCAGTAATCCTCCTGGTGTCGCACAAGGCATGGCATCCCTTTTCCGTCATGTCCATGCATGGGGTTTGTTGTCAGTCTTCCCGCAGCACCACAGAAGGTAGCCTAAATTCCCCTCCACATGCAGGCAATTCTCTCTGACGGGAATCGCGGCAGCACGGGCACAAGAATGGCAGAATATGGAGGCTGTACAGTAACACTGCCAGGCTTTTTGCAGGGGCAAGCATCCAGACGCTCAGAAGAAACTCTCTTTGCTCGTGGAGAGAGCAGCTAAGGGGGCAAGCGTGGGGAAAGGCATTTGACTGGCCTGCCATGTCCGGGCTGGCCAATAGCAGTCAGATTGCTCACCCTTTGCTAGGATTCCCAAAGAAATGGAAGTAGCCCCCAAAACCTCACCAACTTACGCTGTGGAGCAGTGCAACCAGGCCCGCGGCGCTCTCCGGACGTTTGACGCAGTCTAGATAAGACTTCACGCACAGAAAACCATCTTCGCGTGGCAGAACTCCAATGTCCCTGACGGCAAAGGGGACGTGCTCCTTGTTCCTCACGAGGAAGCAGTACAAGAGGATGGTCTCTTGCACGCAGTTCTTCGCCACGTGCAGCGGGAAGGAGGTGGCTCGCGATAGCTGCACGTACTTCAGCGGCTCAATCTTGACACCATCTGCAAGGAGAAGCAACATCCTCAGCGACACGGCAAGCCCAAGTTGCTTGCAACATTCAGAACAAGTTCCCAGAGAAAGGGTCGCTAAGAGAAAGAGCTCCTGGGGCACGGTTTCTTTTGGGGGAACTCAAGCTGTACCCTGACCGTTGGAGACAATCCTCTACTTCTCCCAGGCCTTTCCAAAGAGCAGGGAGAACAAACCGTTCCGGACATGGGGCAGGAAGAGGGGGGCTGCTGCCTTCTCACCAGGGAGGAGCTCAGTGGGACAGTAGATCTCCTCCAGCCACAACTCATCGATGTCCAGCTGGAAGAAAGGTCTTCGAACCAAGAGCAGCCCTTCTTTGCCATGGAACTGCTCTCGGACAACACCAAAGGTCCCGAGTCCCGCAACCCAAACGCCCTGCACACAGAAAAGACAGAAAGGCCGATGAGGGAGTTCTTGAGAGACGGGAAAAGGGATGGCTGTCAGAGCAGGGGGACACTGCTCTGTGCCCTGCCCACTCCTGAGGGACAATGGGGCAAGGTGGGGCACTTTGGAAAGCTTTGCAAAAGAGCCGCATCCTCAGTTTCTTTCGTCTCCCCCCTCACAGCATTTGCCAACATCCCTTGGCTAGAGAAGCGCCCAGAGGTTTCCAGCACACGGATTAGACCTGGCACTGATTCCCAGCAATTGTCCTAGGCACGGACCCAGGATATTCCCCCCTCTCTCTGCTCGCCCTCCCCACTCAGACCGCAGGGAAGAGGGAAGCCCTAGGGTGTGCCAAACACCTGAGAGGCAGAGCACATCTGGCCTTGGTTTCTCTCCCAGCTGGCCAAGAAGCTGCTCCGGGCACCCTGGGCAGTCTCAGTGCACCGCCATGCTGCTCGGGCAGGGATTGCCTCATGCAGGGCCCACGACACCGGCCCACCTTATCCCGCTTCAGCTCTTTCGGAATGTAGTCGCATACAGCATCCCAGATAGCCTCAGTCCCTGGAAAGCAAGGAAAAGACACCTCAGGCTCCAGGCCAGCCAGCTCACAACCTCTTGGCAAGCACCTCACCCAGGCGATGACACATGCAGGCATACACAAGCACCCCAGAAAAACACCACGCATGCATTCCTGGGACATTCCTGAGAGGCCTGTGGGAGCTGCAGGCCACACCTAACAAATTTGACTAACAAATACTTCAGCCCCCCTTTTCTAGGCAGTCCGGTAAAGTCTATCTGCCAATACTCTCCAGGCGCCTGCCCCTCAGCAGTGGAGTTTTGCATGTTTATCGGATTATTTCTCCAACATATGTCACACCTTTCGGTGACCGACCTAATAGTCTCCACCATAGTCCTGCGTATAAATGACTTCTTTAAATGCTTTAGCAAATGTTCTGTTGCCCCAGCGCACAGCATTATGCTCCTCCTTCACTAGACCATTTGTAAGGGAAGAGGGTACCACTGCTGGACCTGATAGGTACCTACCTGTCGGGCACCACAGCCCTGCGCAGCTTCCACGGTGTCTCACGGGCAGGGGCCAACAATTTCTGAAAGACTGCCCTTGTACTTAAAAAGCAGCGGTCTTCGCTCAGGGGCTCTTCAGGCCGGGGATCGGGGTCCTCTCCGAGAATCGCTCGGTGCTGCCTGAGGTTCCGCCATCCCAGGAACCGTCGAGGCTCTCCCAGGAAACAGTCCTCGAGAAGAGCTCCGAGACCCCAGCCGGGGCTAAAGGGCCAGTCTCCCCCTGACTGGGGCTGCCCACGGCCTGTCCCCAGGCCAGGGGAACCGCCCCAAGGTACACAACACGCCACGGCACGACGCAGGGCCGGGCAGCGGCTGCCCTCACGCTGCCGGGGCTCTGGGAGCCACCCCTCACAGCCTCTGCCTCCCCTCAGTGCTTCCCGCTCCTCCCTCCCGCTCCTCCCTCAGGGCTCGCCTCTCCTCAGCCCGGGCTCCGATTGGCTGCCAGAGCCGCCAGGCAAACGGAGCCCCACCCCCTGCCGGCTGGCTGGGGCTCGCTGCCATGGCAACCGTGCAACCGCCTGACCAGGCAGGGCGGGCGCCGCCATCTTAGGAGTCGTGGGCGGGCTGGGGGCGTCTCGGGGCCTGAGGGGGGGACCTGGCCTGTGTGCCCGGGGCGCCCCTGCCCGCCCCTGCCCGCCCCTGCCTTTGCTCGCTCCCTGTGCCTCACCACCTCGTCTTCCCTTTTCTTTGCGGTGTCGAACGCCCGAGAAGCCCGACAGGCTCAGGAAGGCGGCCATTCAGTTGCACAAGAAGCAATAGGGCCGGATGCTCCTGGAATGCTACTTGTTGCAGCTTTGTGCCTGGGTATCACTGTGAGATCAGGCTAACAGGATGAAGGCTTTGTTCCTCGTCCCTTCTGTTGAGAGAGGGGTTTTGCCTCTCGGCAGAAGCTATCCCCAGGCTCTCGGCATATTTAAGCAAACTAAATGCAGCTACAGCCTCTTCTTTGTCTGAGACCGGATCGCAGCTGATGAGGAAGTAACGGGACCAGCAAACCCTTTCTGGCTGCAGCAGCTTGGGCCCGGCTGCCCTGGCCCTGGGGCAGGAGGAGCTGCCTGAAGACCCCCAGGGATGGCACGGAGGGGCTGCGGGCCTCCCGGGGGCTGTCTTGTGCCTTGGATGTCCCATCTGTGGGGCTGAGCCCTCTGTGCCCCCAGGAGCTGCTGTGCCCTTCAGAGGGGCTGGGGCTGTGGTGGCAGTGCCCAGAGCCCTGCAGCAGCCTGCTCCGGACACTGCCCTGGGGCCAGCCCAGCCTGAGCTGCTGGACTGCGCTGGGCAGAGGGCAGGGAGGTGGGCATGTTAGCGTTCATGAAAACACATAATCCACAAAGTGATTATACGAAGGTGCTTTATTAGGCGCCGCAAGTTAGGGGCAAGCCTGCCCAAATCTAACTTTGTCCGATTTGTTCACTCAGTTCTCTTTTATCTCCTAAAATATTACATATGCATTAGGTTTCACAACTCATCTATGCATATTCATTTCCTAGCTCCGCCTAGCCCCGCTTCGTATGCTTCGTATCTTATCAGTCCTTCTGCGCTTGCGTATTACTCTCGGGTGGTCGTCGGGATGAAGTAAGATGTCTTATTGTTAGCGTTCATGAAAACACATAATCCACAAAGTGATTACATGAAGGTGCTTTATTAGGCGCCGGAAGTTAGGGGCATGCCTGCCCAAATCTAACTTCGTTTGATTTGTTCTCTTAGCTCTCTTTTATCTCCTAAGATACTACATATGCATTAGGTTTCACAACTCATCTATGCATATTCATTTCCTAACTCTGCCTAGCCTCGCTTCGTATGCTAGTTATCTTATCAGTCCTTCTGCGCTTGCGTACTACTCTCTGGTGGTCGTCCGGGTGGTCGTCGGGATGAAGTAAGATGTCTTATCAGAGTTGAACTTTTTAACCTTTCCTTCTCACGCATGCTCTCTGAGCCCTTGGTCTCAGTCCAAACCGCAAGGTTGGTTTGATCCAGTTCCCAGGGTCCAAGAAGCCCCAGTTATCCAGATGTCTTGCAAATTGAGCGTTCTTTTAATCCTCCTTACTCCTCATCATGAATTGGTGCATTCTCATGTTACCCTTGCACATATCTCATATGTACCCTTGCACCTTTCTTCCAAGCGCAGCCTCGGAACAGTACATCGCAAATGTAACATATTAAACAATATTGTATTATTTCTTCTTCTATTACTAACATTTCCCCCCTTTGAAAGCATTTCACTCCTTTCGAGGAGTGGTTTTCTGCTAGGGGAAATGACCCAGGTGTGAAGAAGTGTGTGTGCCAGGTGAGGGAGGGAACCCCAGGGATCCCTTCAGGCTGTTTCCCAGCAGGTTCCCCTGCAGCCCCAGGGCCATGGGCAGGGAGCCTGGTGGGGGGCAGAGCAAGGGAGGCCTTGGGCTGGGCCTCTGCTGCTGAGCTGGGCCGGGCTCCTGGGCCCAAGGGGAGCTCCTGGCAAGCGGGCAGCGCTGCAGAGAGCCAGCTCTGCCCAGGAGCAGCTCCTCTGCCCAGCGCAGCAGGGCTGGGGGCACTGCCTGCAGCTGGCACGGGTAGGGGAGAGAAGGGAGAGGGAGGTTACCGGCTGAGTGGAATATGAGAATACTGAGAGCTGAGAGGAGGAGAAATCTTCATAGCACATAACAGGGTAAGCCTCCTTCTGCAGTGCAGTGCACAGGAGTATCAGGGAAGATTTCCAGACCCAGAACTTCCCACAGAAGATCTGGCTGGTTGCACTTGGTATTTCTTTAGTGTGGAGAAGCACAAGCTCCATTGCTAAGGTTCCCTGCTGCAGGGTGAACGTGCAGGCCTCCGAGGGCTCCCTTGTTGCAGGCCAGCTGCAGGCTGTGAATCCTGGGGTGCAGGCAGGGGTGCCCGGGGCTGTGGTGCAGAGCAGGGTCCCTGCTGTGCCCCAGGGGCTGTGTGCCGGGGCAGGGCCTCTGCCGCCTGCCAGGCTCAGCACTCAGCCTGCCCGGGGAGCTGCCCAGGGCGCTGCGCGGAGAAGCTGCGGGTGGAAGGAGCCCCCCCGGCAGGGCAGGGTCCTGCTGCTGGCGGGAGGCTGCTGCCTGGGGCAGCCTGCTCACAGCTCCATTGTACGACAAGGGCATTTCCCAAGCAATTTTTTCTAAGCAAACAAGGTCAAAATAGGGATTTTCTGCCCTCTTTTCAATTGCCTACTCTACTGGACAGGAGGGGAAGCAGGAAGAAGTGGAAGAGGAGCTGTGAGTTTGAGCACATTGCTGAGACTCCTGAACTGTAACTCTGAGGATCAGTATGTTTGTGAGCTGCCCCAAATGTACCTTCAGCCTCTCCTCTTCATATTGAAAGCGACAGCATCAACTTTGCTGAACCCAGCAGGGCTTTCTGACAGGTCCTTTTGCACCTGCAAAGATGCACATGCACCTAGGCAGTCTCTTGCATACAGGCAGGTTTCTGAAGGGCAACGATTACTGCACACAGATTTGGTTGAGGCTGTGAGCAGAAACAGGAATAAGACATGAGACAGGGAAACAACTCCCAGAAATAAAACCTTCAGGCATCAGGGATATGATCAAGGAATGAGGGGAAAGTTAATCAGAAATCTTGTCAGAGGGAGAATTCATCAGAAAACTCCATATTTTTTCCATTCAGTGCAGACCCCTTCCTCTGAACATGCCCCCTTGCCTCCTCTCCCACCCAGAAAACCCTCTGCCCTCACGCCCATGGGTCCAAGGCATGGGGCATGTCTTCTGCAGCCAGAGCTCCAGCAGAGCAGAGGTGCATCTCTCCAGCCATGCGCCCATTTCCACCTGTGCTGCAACTGCAGAGGGGGTCAGCTGCCTGGGGGTCGTGGGCAATGCAGTTTTTGAGGCTGGGGATGTTAGCGTTCATGAAGACACATAATCCACAAAGTGATTATATGAAGGTGCTTTATTAGGCGCCGGAAGTTAGGGGCATGCCTGCCCAAATCTAACTTCGTCTGATTTGTTCTCTTAGTTCTCTTTTATCCCCTAAGATATTACATATGCATTAGGTTTCACAACTCATCTATGCATATTCATTTCCTAGCTCCGCCTAGCCTTGCTTCGTATGCTAGTTATCTTATCAGTCCTTCTGCGCTTGCGTATTACTCTCTGGTGGTCGTCCGGGTGGTCGTCGGGATGAAGTAAGATGTCTTATCAGAGTTGAACTTATTAACCTTTCCTTCTCACGCATGCTCTCTGAGCCCTTGGTCTCAGTCCAAACCGCAAGGTTGGTTTGATCCAGTTCCCAGGGTCCAAGAAGCCCCAGTTATCCAGATGTCTTGCAAACTGAGCGTTCTTTTAATCCTCCTTACTCCTCATCATGAATTGGTGCATTCTCATGTTACCCTTGCACATATATTTTGTATCTTCCAAGCGCAGCCTCGGAACAGTACATCGCAAATGTAACATATTAAACAATATTGTATTATTTCTTCTTCTATTACTAACATTTCCCCCCTTTGAAAGCATTTCACTCCTTTCGAGGAGGGCAAATGCTTTCACTAACTAACTAAAATATTTTACACTCAGTGCTCACCAATAATATAATCACGGAAAATTACATCATTAAGAATCAAGGAAATTACAAAGATTAGGATTGTCACAACATTTCATAAGTCCACCACTTCTGCTTTATGTTACGTTCACCCTTCTGGTTGGGTTCACTTGATCTGAAACTGATCTTGTCTATTCGGTTTTCATTCCATTTCACCTCCTGGGTTCCTCAGATTCTTTCTCTGAAATCCAAAGTTGTTAGATGCCGGTGGAGGATATTGAGGATGTGGTTCCATTTGCCGAGCAATAGTTTGCATCACTGTCCGGTTCCAGGTTGTCTTCCTTAGAACCAGACTTTTCAGCATTATAAATGTTAACCAAATTAGTACCCCTACAATCACCAATATAATTATTGTCTCCAGTAAGGACTTAACCCAATTACTAATATTCCATCCACTAAAAATGTTATCCAACCAGCTTGTTGTCATATCTTTCTCTTCCTGTTCTGCATCTTGTTCCACTCGAGCCAGTTGTTCTATGTCATGTTCTACATCAATAGTCACATTTGGAATGTGGATGCAGCAATGATCAATACGATCTTTTAGAAATCCACATACTCCATGTTCCTTTAATAACAGTGTATCTAATGCTAATCGATTCTGTAGCACCATTTTAGCTGTAGCTTGTAGTTGGATATTAAGGTCTCTAAAGCCTTCTTTCGTGGCTCTCGTGCGCCTACTCACTTGTCCTGTAAGTTTATAAATCATTTCCCTATTTCGATAAGTAGCTACCTTTGCAAATAGAGATTCTAATGCCCAATTGAATTTTACTCCATCCGAGGGTTCATGCCATATATCTTCATCTGCCCCTTCTTCTAAACTTCTTTTTGCCCTACTAATTTGTAGGGTTTCCAACTTTCCCTTAAAAGGAGACTTTTTCCATATTGGACGCAGTGTGGGGAGGGAGTCCTAGAGTTATTTCTTTTACTTCCCCATCTATCGGTGGGTGTGTAGTCCAAGTTCCATTACTGGCTGCCCATACAAATTGTCCTGGACTTTGTATGGTACTATAGCTACAATCCACTGCGACTTGACTAGCCTGGCTATTTCTTTCCGAATTGTACTTAATTCCTCGGCAAGCACATCCTGCCCTAAGAGCTATCAATACCGGAAGTAAGTGCTCAACATCTTCATTATTGCTGTCGCAAGTATATTTCTTCTCACAAGTCCACCAAGCTACCTTTGTTGACTCTTGTCTACCACTCCTATCAACCCGGCTTACTGTATAAAACTGATCAGTTCCATTCTGCTTTCCCTGCCATTTAATACACCATGATGTATTCCCTCCATACTGGAATTTCTGCAATAAACTTACTGTCCAATCACTATCCCACCCTTTCATTCCTTTTGGCTTATTTTTCTCTTGACATTCCCAAACAATCTTTTCTCTAACTCCTTCTACTACACGTAGTTCGTCGTAATGACACTGTCCCACATTCTTAAATCTGCCTATCGTTATGAAATGATAGTTTTTCTTTTCACATTCAGACCTCGATGTTGGGGGGCTCAGTTTCCTATAGTATTGTGTAACATTTATCCTCTCTAAAACTTTCACTTCTTTACATTGAATTGTTTCATTTCCTTTTACTTGGGGCAGTGGGAGGTGGTTATACCCCACTCAAGCGGGTCCCCTGTTGCTTTTGGAATGGGCATACAAGCAGTAATTCTATCAGTTCCTTTCATTATGGCAAAATCTTTAATCAATCCTACCAGTAAATTCTCTGATGGTTGCCTGTGTGGGATCTGTACCACTTGTGTCCATGGCACCTGGCCCTCTCTTTTTCTTCTAGATCCTTTTCAGTGGGCTACCAATATTCCTTTATCCAATTTCAGATATACCAATATTTCTCTTATCCCGTAATCTGTGCTATTTTCACGTGTTACCATGCACCGGTAGTTTCCTTTGTTGACTTTAGTAACACTAAACAGGGTTCAGGTGGTAGCTCCTCTCAGTTGTTGGCCCAATTCTATGGGTTTACTTACGTACGCCTTCCCCTTCCATCCAGCCTTCAGTCCTGTATTGTCCCTGGTTGTGTCTACGTATATTTCCTGGCTCTGTCTGGAGTCATTTATTTTTCCCCACACCACCTGTAGAGAGCTAATTGTTATTGGTTTATCGTTGTGCATTCCACATTCCAAAGTAACATTTTCTCCTCTGAATATTTCCTCTTTCTTATATTTTTCTGGTATTTCTAGGAACTCAATTACAAGGTATTTACACAAAACAATTACTGTTATCGATACTGTTGTTAAGAACCCCAACATCGTATGGTTATACGCGCCTCATCTGTAGTTTTGTATCTCCGATTGCTCGCACTGACCAAAATTCGGGAACCTTTTTCACCCGAGTATAATGAATCCAAGCATCCACCCCTTCTACCTTTACAGCTGTAAAAGTAGTCAATAATACTTGATAAGGTCCGGCCCACCGTTCTCTCAGGGGTTCTTCATTCCAGTTTTTAATGTACACTCGGTCACCTGGCTGAATGTCGTGGATAGGATTTTCCAGTGCCAACGGTCGCTTCCACACCAGAACACTTTGAAGTTGAGCTAAAGTTTTACCAAGAGACAATACATAATTATAAACATCCTGGTTCCCTGTTATATGCATGTTAGGATTTGGTTCTGGGGATTCATAAGGCTTTCCATACATTATCTCGTATGGGCTTACTGACATTCCACTCCTTGGCTTTATCCTTATTCTCAGTAAAGCTATAGGGAAAGCTTGTGGCCATTGTATTTTGGCTTCCTGGCAGATTTTACTGATCTGTCCCTTTAGAGTTTGGTTCATCCTTTCTACCTGTCCCCTAGATTGGGGTCTCCATGCAGTATGTAAATTCCAAGAAATTCCTAATAGTCGACTTACGTCTTTAACCACAGATGAAACAAAGTGCGGACCCCTATCCGAGGATATTCCTAATGGTACCCCAAACCTCGGAATGATTTCCCGCAGTAACCATTTTACTGTCTCTTTAGCTTGATTGGTGCGACAGGGAAGGGCTTCCGGCCATCCGGAAAAGGTGTCAACCCCTACTAACAAATACCTATATCCCCCGGTCCTAGGTAACTCTACAAAATCAACTTGCCAGTAATCTCCTGGTTCTATTCCTACTCTAACTCTTCCCATTTCAGCATGTTTTCTTGCTACTGGATTATTTTTCAGACAAATCTCACACTTTGACATTACTGATTTTGCCATTGTTAACATGTGTGTAGAGATGATGCTACGTTTTAAAAATGTTACCATTGCCTCTGCACCCCAGTGACATTCATTATGTCTCATCTGAAGTATTTCTCGCATCACCAAGGGGGGTATTACTACCTGGCCCATAGCAGTTACATACCATCCATCAGAGTTCTTTCGGGCCTTTAGGAGATTTGCTAATTTCTCATCCTCTGGTGAATATCTTGGTTCCTTGGGAAGATTAAGACAAGTGGGGCCTACCTTGAGTGGTACCAAAGCCATTACATTCCACACCTCCCGAGCAATTTGTCGAGCTGCTCGATCTGCCAGCCGATTCCCTTCTGATACTTTTGAGGTTCCTCCTTGATGAGCTTTACAGTGCATAATAGCCACTTGGTTTGGTTTTTGTACCGCATTTATCAAATTTAACACCTCCTCTTGATATCTTATATTGGCTCCTTGTGAGGACAACAGCCCTCTTTCTTTCCATAATGCTCCATGAACATGGACTACTCCAAAAGCATACTTTGAATCTGTCCAAATATTTACCATCTTCCCTTTACTCAGTTCCAGTGCTCGAGTCAGGGCTATCAGTTCCGCTCGCTGTGCTGATGTTCCAGGTGGTAAAGGTTTTGCTTCGATCACTGTCTTCAGGGTTGTTACTGCATACCCTGCATATCGTGTTCCGTTCTCCACAAAACTACTACCATCAGTAAGAAGTTCCCAGTCATACCTTTCAAGGGGTACATCCTTCAAATCCTCGCGGCTCGCATGGGTATGTTCAATTATTTCCACACAGTTGTGTTCCAACGGTCCTTCTTCTGGAACAGTTCCTAGAAATACTGCTGAATTTAACAGGTTAGTCGTTTTCAAGGTTACGTCATCTTGTTCAGTTAGTATTGCCTGATATTTCATCATTCGGCTGGGTGATAACCAGTGGCCCCCCTTTTGTTCTAAAACAGTTGTTACCATATGTGGTACAAAAACTTCAATATGTTTTCCCATTTGAAGGCAAATAATTTTCTACTATCTTTATCAAGAGGTATGCAAAAGAAGGCATCCTTTAAATCTATCACAGTAAACCATTTATATATCTCTCTCACAGATGTTAACAATGTGTAAGGATTAGCCACTACCGGGTAAATGTCCGTTGTTATTTCATTTATTGCTCTAAGATCTCGTACCAATCTATATTCGCCATTCCGCTTCTTTACTGGAAAAATTGGAGTATTGTATTCCGATTTACATTCTTCCAAAATCTGATATTTGAGAAATTTGTCAATAATTTTCACTGTCCCCTGCCTAGCTTCTATCTTAAGTGGATATTGTTTGATTCGAACAGGTTTGGCTCTTTCCTATAATTCCACCTTTACCAGTTGTGCCAGTTTCGACTTCCCTGGTACATCTGTTTCCCATACTGTTGGTATAACTGCATTTTCTACTTCTCTTGGAATATTAACAAAGGGTTTATCTTTGATCATTAGGATTTGTCCTACTTTGGACTCAGGTACCTTCATTATTAATTCTCCATCCTCAAAGGTTATTGTTGCATCTAATTTAGCTAATAGATCTCGTCCCAAGAGTGGAATCGGGCATTCTGGTACATACAAAAAATCATAGTTTAGTTCCTTACCCCCAAAACGCAAATCAAGGGGTTATAAGAATGGCCGTTCCTCCTCCTTCCCTGTGGCTCCAATTATTGTAGTTGTCTTAGTTCCTAATCGTCCTTTTAAACTATTTAACACTGAATATGTTGTTCCTATTACATTTACAGACTAATTAACACAGAGAAAGAAGCTCCTGTAACCAACAACAACAAAAAATTCAAGCCTCTCTCTTCGTTTCCTAGCTTTATTTCAACTAGTGGACCTGCTAGGGTAGATGCCCCAGGTCCCCGTCATTTCTGACTGTTGTAAGTTTATCCTGCAGCCTAAGACAAATTCTTTCTGATATCAGGGGCCGATTGCCCTAGAAAGAGGCTAGCCAATTGCCTCTGTTTGTTTTCTGAAGCCAGGTCCAAATTTTCTGTCTTTTTTTTTTTTTCCATTGCATTTCAAAGTTGGTCCAAAAATTCAAAAATTCCATAGGGTTTTCTTTTGGACCTTGTTGGAACAGATTCTCAATTCCTAATTTAAACAGATTTTGGTATTTACATAATTTCCGGGGTGGTAAGGGTCTCAGTGGGGAGGGGGGGGGTCGGTCAGGGGAATGCAATGGTTGAAAGTTCCCTGAGCGGTCCCGTTGGCAATCTGAGCTCACACATGAACTCAGGTTGTTTTAAGAGTTAGCTGCTTTTCTGTTTCCATGACAAATCTCTCCCGGACCCATCATGGTCCCTCTGCCCCAGAGGGCTCACACCGTGATTTCGAGCTCTCAGCCTCGGGTTGAGGCGGAACTATTAACATTCCTACATCCTCTTCCCCTGCTCATTCAACTTCAAAGAGCTCTGTTAAATACTACATGCCACACAACCTTTAACACCTTCAACAACCCTTTTAACACTTCCTTTATCTTCCTCCAGCCTGTACTTTTCTAATGCCAACACCAAAGGCTCAGTCAGGGGCCAACTTAATTCCATACCTTTTCCCTCCAAGATGCTGAAACAACATACCAGTATACAACATTTCATCCTATTTTCCTTCTCTCCTCACAAACAACATTAATTGCAAGACACTGTTATAGTCGATTGACCCATAAAGTGGCCATTTAGTTTATACAGTGGCCACCATTGATTGCAATACTTAGTGGAAATCCTCTTGCTTTCCGCGCCCCCCCCACTCCCCGTTCCGACAATATCCTTGCAATGTGCCAATATACACCCAAGGAGGCTTTCTTTAAAACGTCTTTGTTTTGGATATTACCCATTTCCTTGATTTCCCATTCCCTTTTATTTATTTATATTAATTACTGTCCCTTGTTACAATTTCCACGCAAACCTTTTTATTGCAGGTTTTTACTGTGTTTTCCTAATCTTCTCAAATGTCCCAATTCTCTAGGATTAGACTCCACATACAAACTTCACTATTTCAGATTATTAATGAGCCCCGTTCCAATCATAAATCCACAGGACTTCGGAAAAACACCTGAAGCACTCAGCCTTCCGTCTTCTAGACAAACAATACCACCTTTTCCACAAAATTTACATTTCAACAAGGCCGAATTTCAAGCCGAATGCTAATTTTTCTCATGCACTTTGTTAGTAAGCCTACACAAAACAAGGAATCACTCCTGTGTATCCATCAAGACGGGGGTTTAAAAGGTATTGAGGCCTAAATAAATTCGCTCTCCCCCTTCTTACCAAATTCCCAGGGCTCAAGCCCGAACCACCAAAGAAGTGACTCTCCGTTCTACCGCTTTGATAATCAGTCAGCCCCCTTCCCCTGATACTTGGGAAACCGACCAAACACCACCGCAAATATACCGAAACTTTTAAACTGTTACTTAGATAATGCTCCCACCTTCCTCCTTGTCACACTCAAAACATTTAAGAACGAAATAGGATTGCAAGATGCACCGTCGGGCCCATATATTGGGCACCACCAATCAACATTTGGATAAAGCAGCACTTCTTTTCGGTCTGTCATGCGCTTCGTTCGTCTCCGGCTGCTCCCCTCGCGGAGAATACGGAACCGCGGATCGGAACTCCGCACTCGCTTCGCAGCGATGCTGCGTCTCACTCACAACACAATCACGCAATCACACAGAGAGGCCCCTTGCACTTCTTGCTCACAAAATAACATTAATTGTAAGATAGCATTGTACTGTAAGGTTCTGTTTTCTGGCCAACTCTCTTGATCTTCTAGTTCATACTGTGGCCACCAAACATTACAGTAATCAACCAGTTTACCCTTTCGTAACTCCTGCCCGAAACACCCCTCCTTCCAGTGTGCTAGTAAACAGCCCAAAGGGGAGGATCGCGGTACTGAAGCATTACCGCCCAGAATACTTTTAAGTTTTTCCATTATCAGCTATAGCTTTTACCGAACCGAACCAGATGTTGAGCCTGCAGCAAAACCAGACCACTGATGCCGAACCTGCAGCGCTTTCGTGACTGTCTGACGGACGGCGCCTAGGCTTACCACGGGAATTCCCTAGCCCAACCGTCCGTGGCTTTCGCCGCGTCTGACCGGCAGGCTCCCAGACCAGATCGGTACCGATTACCAGAAAGCACCTTTTTCTTACCCTTTCAGAGGTACGTTGTGAGCAGCGGGGGTCGGTCGCGGCCGATGGCTCCCCGAGAAACTCCTCGGTGCCGGCTGGAGCGTGATCAGTTCGCGAGCCGCCTCAGCAGTGAACACGAGGTCCCATCTGGGTCGCCAAAATGTTAGCGTTCATGAAAACACATGATCCACAGAGTGATTATATGAAGGTGCTTTATTAGGCGCCGAAAGTTAGGGGCATGCCTGCCCAAATCTAACTTCGTCTGATTTGTTCTCTTAGTTCTCTTTTATCTCCTAAGATACTACATATGCATTAGGTTTCACAACTCATCTATGCATATTCATTTCCTAGCTCCGCCTAGCCTCGCTTCGTATGCTAGTTATCTTATCAGTCCTTCTGCGCTTGCGTACTACTCTCTGGTGGTCGTCCGGGTGGTCGTCGGGATGAAGTAAGATGTCTTCATCAGAGTTGAACTTTTTAACCTTTCCTTCTCACGCATGCTCTCTGAGCCCTTGGTCTCAGTCCAAACCGCAAGGTTGGTTTGATCCAGTTCCCAGAGTCCAAGAAGCCCCAGTTATCCAGATGTCTTGCAAATTGAGCATTCTTCTAATCCGCCTTACAACTCATCATGAATCGGTGCATTCTCTCATGTTACCCTTACACATATATTTTGTATCTTCCAAGCGCAGCCTCGGAACAGTACATCGCAAATGTAACATATTAAACAATATTGTATTATTTCTTCTTCTATTACTAACACAGGGAGGTGGGAATGGTTCTCTTCTCCCAAGCCCCACGTGACAAGACAAGAGCAAAAACCCTTAAGTTGCGCCAGGGGAGGTTTAGGTTGGTTATTAGGAAAAATTTCTTCACCAAAAGGGTTGCTCTGGTGGGTTTATGTGGCAAGGTTTTGGTAGCAGGGGGCCATAGGGGTGGCTTCTGTAAGAAGAATCTAGAAGCTGCCCCATGTCAGATAAAGGCCCTGCTGCTGACCAGAGCCGAGCCAATAACCTATGTTGTTTGCACCTCTGTGAGAGCATATTTAAGGAAGTGGGAAAAAAATAACAAAAAAGGCTGCTTCACAGGGAGAGAGAGAGGAGTGAGAAACAGCCTTGCAGGCACTTACATCAGCGAAGAAGGAGGGGGACAGGTGCTCCGGGTGCCAGAGCAGAAGTCCCCTGCAGCATGAGAAGAGGCCCCTGGTGGAGCAGGCTGTCCCCCTGCAGCCCATGGGTCCCACACGGAGCAGATCTCCACGCTGCAGCCCCCCCGTGGAGGAGCCCCCGGTGGAGCAGGTGGATGTGGCCTGGAGGAGGCTGCGGCCCATGGAGAGCCCCCGCAGGAGCAGGCCCCGGGCCGGAGCTGCAGCCCGTGGACAGGAGCCCATGCAGGAGCAGGGGGGCTGGGGGGAGCTGCCGCCCACCCGTGGGGGACCCGTGCTGGAGCAGTTTGCTCGTGGGGGATGGATGGACCCCGTGGTACGGAGCCATGTGGGAGCTGTTCTTGAAGAGCTGCTGCCTGCGGGCAGCCCCCGCAGGCTCAGTTCGGGAAGGACGGCATCCCGTGGGAGGGACCCCACGTGGAGCAGGGGCAGGGGGCTATCTCCCCGTCCTTATCTCAACCCTTGAGCCCTTTGCATCGCATTTGCTCCCCCTTTCTCTTTGAGGAAGGGGAGTGAGAGAGTGGCCGTGGTGGAACTCGGCTGCCCACCCGATTAAAACCACCGCAGCTGCAAAGTACTGGAAAATTTTTCAGAAGAAACAAGGTGTTTAACAAGGAAAAATATAGTTTCCTTTTTAAGGCTTCCTGGATAATTGGGCTTATTTCATATTCCCAACTCGGAGGAAGAGAATTGTTGAGTTCACCTTCTTTTTTCTTACACGGAAATAAAAAGTCAACAGCTCTGGAAGTAAGGGGAACGTATCACAATCAAGCTCCTTTTGTCTGTAATCCTTGCTGAAGGACAAGATTTATCCCACACCTTCCACGGATGTATGGTAGCAGAGAATCATTTTTGAACTACTCTAATTCAAGTCAACTTGGGGATAGTGGCACTTCTCTAATTGTTTCTGAGACATACGCATTAGCAACAGAGAGTGTTCTGTTGTCATTGCAAGGCGCCTACGGTGATGACTTCAGAAACAGAACTGAGTGATGTCACCATGGCAATTTGGGAGCAGCTGCCTCTGTGCAAGTTTAGCTAGGAGGGACAGAGAAGCGTGCTGGATGTGATGAAACCACGTGAGGATTTGTGGATCCCACCTTGAGGTGCACAGAGAGGGCCCATGCCCTTCTGTAAGTGGTTTGATGCTTGGCTGAGGCAAAAAATGTGTTTTTATTGTGAATGCTTCGTTTTAGTATTCTGTAGTTTGTGTAAAGTCCTTTCACAAGCATTACGTTTGGTACTTTTGCTCAGTGATGTAGCTGCACAGAGTGACAGATGCAATGTATGGGTGAGGGCCTCTGCACGTTCTCTTTTTCCTACACACCATCAACAAATAAGGGTGGACAAATAAGAGTGTGCTGTGCTCCTGCCATACGCCTCAAGTACTAAAGCATAAACAAGAGACTTAAAAGTACCCCTGTCACATTAAAATTCAGGACAGCAATGTACTTCATCAAATGGGCTGACCTGTTGAGCGTCTCAGGATGTGGTGTATGAAGATGCACTCCATCTGCTTCCAGATTAGCACTTGCAGTGAGCAAGCTGCCTGACCTTAACATTTTTCATTTCATTTTTCACCTCAGTTTTGCTGGTTCTCTGTGATTCATTCTTGGTCTAGAAAGAAAAAACCAAAAAAAAACAAAAAACAAAAAAGTGAACTCAGATCAAAATAAAAGGATTTCCTTCTCATTAATTACATGTTCTTAACTTGACAGATTTGGTTATTGACTAAGAAGGCAAATATCTGGCCAGATATGGCCAAATATCTGGCCAAATGAAACAAGCAGCTAGCTTGCTGGAGACATTGTCTGGGAAACAGTGAAAACACTTGCAGACAAAAACATATCAAAGGACTAACGCTTTGAGCTTAATTCTAAGCAAACATCATAAACTCAAAACTCTTGTTTGTCTTCCTAACAGGCTGGTATAGTAACATGTCACATTGGATGACTTTGCAGCATAGATGTCAGGAATGCAGCTTGGGATCACCTCCTTCTACTTAGAGTTTAGTTTGAAGGGATGAGCAAGTAATTTTTCCTGGGTTGATGGAAATCTGTTCTAAAGTCTGTTTTCTAACACTCTCATAGATACTTCTCTGTCCATCGCTCTGTCCTGCCAACTCTGCTGTGAGTGTGAAGTTGTGGCAAGAGGGATTTCCTCTTCCTAATTTGACCTGGTGGACACCAACTTTCCTACTAAATTGCCGATGTTGCTGAGGAGGCAGCAGTATCAAAGCCCTGTTGATGAAGATATAACAAGCTTGGGGAGGCTTTGGCATTTCTGTACAATGCTGCTCCCTGATTGTGACCCAAGACTCAGATTCTGAATGAAGCAAAGCAAGCTAGAAGAAAACTGTATGTCCTGGTAATTTTTTATTTTGTTTTATTTTATATTTTCATTCTTCACCTGTAAGAAAATCTAAATCTTTAAACCATTTGTTTGAAACCACGGTTTTATGGAAATGATTTTGGGTGTGCTCCTTCACCTTCTTTGGAACCTGTTTAACCTCGCTTCACTTATAGGAGACCTATGCTCAAATTTATGCTTACCGTGATAAAGCAGTATCCTTTTGGTATTCTTTTCTTTGATGATTGCACGTGAGGCTGAAAAGAGTTTTCAGTATGATTCTTCTTTTCCTTTGCAGTCTCCAAAACTCTGTATTATAGCTGATCTTCATCTCTGATCTGAAAAGCTTCACAGGCCAGAAGAGAATTGAGATGAAGAAGGAAATAGAGAATGCTGATGAATATTTCCAATTACCACCCGTAAGTTTTGTGAAAGACTCAGGTGCATTTCTGTAGTGGTAGAAAGTTAATAAAATCATGATCGTGCACTTGAAGGCAAGTAATGGTATAAAAATGAAGAATGCAAGGCCCTGGTTAAAGACAATCTTTAGGCTGCTTCCAGATCAACACTTTATTTGCTTATTCCGCAACCTCATCTCCACTTGCTTAGAAGCTGTGAAGATTGGAAGTACACTCAGTGTTTTTCATCCACTCTGTGTAAAATTATAAGAATTTTCACTGGCTATAAAAGCAAAAAAGACAAACAGACCCTCCTCTGGGGCTTCAGAATGCTCCTAAGATCACCCAGACTGGATAAGTAGAGATGCTCCACTATAGGTGCATATAGATGCACTACAGATGCTGGCAGAGATGCTCTAGCGTAGACGTGACGCACTTTGACAGCATCTTTTCTCTGACAGCAACTTACGTCTTGGTTCTTCACATCAAACCAGAGCAGTTTCTTTGCCTTCACAACCTGCAGACTGACCTCTCGTGTGTACCTGTGGTGGATTGAAGGTAATGCTTGTAATGTTTCTAACACACCCTGATGCTGTATTCACTTTAACTTTTAGAAAAGAGAGCAAGAAGCTTCACAGCAGTTTCTTAGGTGCCTGTCTGTCTGTCTATCTATCTGTCAATCTATCTACCTATATGCATATTTATTTAATTATTTATTTACTTATTTAAAGACATCTTTTGTTCACTAACATGAATCCTCTGACTGTTACTAATGTACGGCACATACCGTGACAGTATAATAGTGTATAAATACCCTTCATCTCATCCTTGCTATTGTTACTGTATTTTAAAAATAATTGTGCACATAATTACCCGCTTTTACCCTGTTTTAAAAAAATACCTACTTACTCGATTATAAAATCCTATAAAAAGGGGTGAACTCAAAAGGAAAGAGAAGCCAATTTTCATTACATTTCTAAACTAAACAGCTAATCCTGATAGATTCACTCCCTTTCAAATAGAACACTCAAGAAATAAAACAGTAAAAATTCACATAATACTTCTTTTATAACAAGATTGCATTGCACAATAGTTCTTTGCCTAACCCTGCAGTTACCCCACAGGCACTGCAATTGCTTACTTGGTCTTCTCCTTTACTTGTTTTCAAGGTTTACTTTTCTAACCAATCCTTAATGTTACAACATTGGATTTATTTACCTCCTTCGATATCAAGAGAATAAAGCATTTGCTTCAGAGGACAGCACTTTGATGCTTTATGGGGCTAATGACCAACGTTCTCAAAGCACTTTTCATCCGTGATTTAGATATTTCTCCATCTTTCCGTCTTCCTTTAGAACTCTTAATTGAAGTATTAGGTGAAGAAGAACACTGAAACCAGCTGAAGCCATAGCAGACATAGTAAGGACATGCTTCTGTTAGGAAGTAATTCAGAGTGATTCCATGGTGTATTTTAGACGGATTTACTCTGGTCCTCTGGACTAAGCATCCCCAAGGGCTATTTCAAAGCTCTCTGAATGATCTGTCATTATCTCTTACACTGTAGTCTCCATTAGGAAAGGGTAAACATTCATTGCCCATGTGGAAAGGAACTGCTCAGTTAGTTGTTTCTAACCAAAATCTCTTGACTGTGTTCTATTTACAGAAGCCACTTGGCTAGCCAAGCTAAATCATTGAAAATGGAAGTAGTGGAACTACTTCAAAACCGTGCTTCTGCTTCTAAGCAAAACTGCACTGTAGGTGGGGACACAGCAAGAGGACGTGTCCAAGGCAGGGTGGAATTGAAAGTCACCTGTCTGAGCCACAGAAAGAAGTCAGCGATTCCCAGTTTGAGACTCTTGCTTGACTAGTGACCCAGCAGCTGCAACGCTTATGATTACCGCTGATGGATTCCCATGAATCAGGCAGTGATATAAGCTACGAGAATGACTGAAGCGATTTGAAGTGACGGTTCTCCCTCTTCGGCATTCAAGTTTGTGAAAGAAAGGGGAAGAGAGGAGAAGAAGAGAGGAGAGGAGGAGAAGAGAGGACAAGAGGGGAGGGAAGGGGAGGGAAGGGGAGGGGAGGGGAGGGGAGGGGAGGGGAGGGGAGGGGAGGGCAGGGGAGGGGAGGGCAGGGGAGGGGAGGGGAGGGGAGGGGAGGGGAGGGGAGGGGAGGGCAGGGCAGGGCAGGGCAGGGGAGGGGAGGGCAGGGGAGGGGAGGGCCGTGTAGGGGAGTATAGGGGAGCGTAGGGGAGAGGAGTGTAGGGAGGGGTAGTATAGGGGAATATAGGGGAGTGTAGGGGAGGGTATTGTAGGGGAGGGGAGTGTAGGGGAGAGGAGTATAGGGGAGGGGAGCGTAGGGGAGTATTGGGGAGTGTAGGGGAGGGGAGTGTAGGGCAGGGGAGTGTAAGGGGGGGGGAGGGGAGGGGAGGGGAGTGTAGGGGAGGGGAGGGGAGGGAAGGGAGGTGGAAGGAATGGGAGGGGCGGGGGGTGCTACCCTAAATAAAATGGCCAAATAAATGACATTTTGGATCTGGAGCCAAATATTTATGTTGCCATTCATTCCACAACCTGATTTATCACTGCAATGTGCGTATTGCACAGTGCCATTAAAGGTTTGGCATGCACAGAGGGGGCTGAGTATTTTCAGAAATAACTTTCCTTAATAACTGAATCAAGACTTCTGCTGTAATGCAAAAGATCAGGCAATTGATTAACATAGGGATGGCAGCTGAGCAGGGGAAACATCTTCAAAACTTCCAAACATTTCCTTTATACAGAACTACAGCTCCTTCTTCTCTGCTCACCGGTTATGAAAGTTTCTCTCACCTGCTTAGTAAGCAGAAGCAGTAAAATGGGATTTAGAGGATCCGGCTAGAGCAGAAGCGCCACTTAGAGGAAGCAATCAATTTATAGGTAGTGCAGTGTTTGAAGAGAGTTTAAGCGGCTTTCCAAGGAACATATACTAGTGCAAAGCAACCGATTTATCTGACTCTCCAATGAAAGAAAAGGAAGTGCAAAGCAGCAAGTGCTTGGGAGAGGGAAAAAGAGGTGCATCTCAGCTGTCTGGGGGGAAGAAGGCAGTCAGCTCTTAACAGATTATTTGCCATCTGATTTGTTTCTCAAAGGCGTAACATTTAGTTAAGACAGTGGCAGTTTACTACCTGTGGTGCTGATAGAGGTTAAACAAAAGACACAAGGGCAGCAAAATCCCTCACTCGCTTCTCACACAAGGACAAAACTGTTATGGGAGAGAAATGCAGGTTACTTTCTCAAATCTCACAGCACTTTTTGACACCATTGGCTACGGGTTACCTCTTAAGTATTTGAAGATTTCAGTAGGGCTGACTGATTTAGATGTGGATAGGTTTAAATCACACTTGTCAATGTGCTATTAATGTCGAACCACAGCCATTTCTTCCCTAGACCTCTTAATATGCTAGGCAGTCCCAGGAAGCGTAAAACTTTGACCCGTGCTCTCCAGCATTTGCGTACTGCACTTTCTGTAGGTTCCTTATTCTCTAATCAGAATTCTGACAATCTCCTCAACAGCATACAGATACAAAATGCACAGACCCAGTGTTGTGGTTTAACCCGGCTGGCAGCTAAACACCACACAGCCGTTCGCTCACCCTCCCCCCTCCCTCTCTGGGATGGGGGAGAGAAACGGGAAAGTGAAGCCGGTGAGTTGAGATAAAGACAGTTTATTAAGACAGGAATATAATAATAACAATAATAATAATAATAGTGATAATGATAATAGTATTAATAATAATAATGTGTAAGAAAACAAGTGATGCACAATGCAATTGCTCACCACCCGCTGACCGATGCCCAGCCTTTCCCCGAGCAGCCGGCCCCCCACCCCGGCCAGCCACCCCTATATATTGTTCAGCATGACGTCAGATGGTATGGAATACCCCTTTGGCCAGTTTGGGTCAGCTGTCCTGGCTCTGTCCCCTCCCAGCTCCTGCTGCACCCCCAGCCTGCTCGCTGGCAGGACAGAGCGAGAAGCCGAAAAGTCCTTGGCCTGGTGTAAACACTGCTCTGCAACAATTAAAACATCAGCATGTTATCAGCGCTCTTCTCATCCTAATCCAAAACATAGCACCCTACCAGCTAGAATGAGGAAAAATTAACTCTGTCCTAACTGGAACCAGGACACCCAGATAAAACAGGCTCCCATCCGCTTGTATGATTGTCAGACATGCATTCTTTTATATTAACTGCTCTTTTCTTACTCCCTTCAGATGAAACATAAATAACTTCAGCTGACTTCTAAACTCTACAGACAGCTCTGGTGGTGCTGTGTGATGGAATGTGATTTTTCCTTACAAGCCACCAATTATTTCCATGTCTTTTCTGGACCTTGGGATCTCTTTTGGGAGCTACATTACTCAGAGAAATACAAGAAGGCTGAGATCACCACTGCCTCAACATAATGCAAAGTTTAAGGCCTTTAGGACAGCCAGTTTGCAAATGAATGCAGCCCCATCTTCTCAGCATTTTGAGACAGACGACTACCCAACACTGAACTGTCTCAAGGTTTCAAACTGAGACAGCTTTGTAGAAATAATAGAAAAATTTCATTACAATTGGCCTAGCATGGAATTTATTCTTAAAAAGTTTGGTAGAATATACTTGTAGACTTCAAAACTAGTACATCATCATTTGAGCACTCCTTCGTCTACACGATCTTCTCCAGAAATACCAAACTTTTAGTCCTGGTAGTTAGAGCTAATCAGTCATATTAGCTAATCAAATTCCCTGATCAGTCACTTGAAGTCTGTTGATGACATCTGTTCTGAGCTCTACAGCATTGGTCAGCTACTGACTTGCGGAAGTCAGACTCTATCTAGAACCTCACAATGGTTATAAAGCAGGTCTGTTTATTCGGCGCTGCGCACCCACGCCGGGCACAAGGGGGATAGCTCCACCTAACTTGCGCACCAACAGTTGCAGGGAGTCCTATCTGGAGCTTTCTCTGGACTCGCCGCGGATAGATAGACTTCAGAGCTTAAGATGTTACTTTGATTTCCATTTTCCCTTGTTCCAAAGAAACTTTTGCATCCAATTTTTCCGGCACGTCCCTTCCTAAGAAGGGCCTAAGCAAATTGGGTAAGTAGAAAAACGGATGGATTCCCATCATTTTTTCCCCAATTCCAATCTTGAGCACTGAGAAAAAAAAAAAAAAAAAAAAAAAGCCTTTTCCTTTTGGCCAGTTGCTCTGGTAGAACTAAGCATTAGTATACATTCTCCGTAGAACTAAGCATTTATCCCGGGATGTTCAGTTTTTCGACACTGTATAAGCCTTCCTGCTCTCACTCCCCTCCGTTTTTCATTTCTTTTCCTCCTAAGACACCCGTGAAAAACTTAAGAAACCTCCTGGTCAATAACTTTCTTCAGACAGCGTCAATGATATCACAGCAACCCAGACTTATTTAACTTTTTCTTTAAAACAGCTAACACAGATTCTGTATCATTCTCACGCAGACCAGTCCCCAGCTTGATCATCTGAATTGAATTTGTTTTATATTAAACAGATTTTCTTATCATTTTTATTACAGCAGATGAAAAAAGCGCTCACTCTTTTGCTGGCTTTCCATCAGGCACCCTGATTCCCTGTCTTTATTTGCTTTCTGCAGAATTCTCCCATCTCTTTTGGTTCAAGTTCGACTGGCAAAACGCTTTTCACTGGTTACTACACTTAGCTGCTATACATCTTTGTTTCTTAAGATAACTGTTTTCATATTTTACAATAGAACGTTGCCATGATCTATTTTGTAAGGTCTAGAAAAAAGACCCCCCCTTCCCACAGCCCCCACCCCACCCAGAAAAAAAAAAAAAAAAAAAAAAAAGATGCTTAGTCCTTTAACATAAAATACTTATTCATTTGGCTGGATGGAGGAAGTTAAACACGGTTTATATTCTATCCATGTAGACTGCACTCAGGAAAAGTTTATGTAAAATTCTGCTGACAAATGCAGAATCCAGCTTGCCTGCTCTAGGAAGCGGAACAGACCCACAGCGGACACGAGAATGTACTGTCAGAACAATTAGGAAATAAAATCTATCGTGATCTAAGTTACTGACAACTGTCAAATTAATTCACTTTGTTCTTATTCAGCTTGGAGGAAACGGGCACAGAAATTACTCATTTACCCTAAGTACATCTCTGTCACCTTCTTCTCATCTCCAACACGATTCTCATTTTCAGATTGACCTCAGTGTCAACTGTGAGTCTATGTTAAGTGTCATGCACCAAGTGTCAGAGGCAACTGTGCTCTGACCAACACTACCCGTGCTGGACAAGCTATGGAGAGCAGAAGTATTTCTGTAGTGGTCCTAGGAGAACCCCAGTTCCTTCGGATGCAGCTCTTCTTAGAACACTAAGGAAAATCTATTCCTCAAAGGCTGCATCTCTGTTAGATGCTGGGATGGAGCAAGAATGTAGTTTTACAATAAAACTCCAGTAATCACATTTATTCCATCCAGTTGCAGTTTCACAGAGGATTAGTGCTACATGAATGAATGTTCTCTCTAAAGAAACAGAAATTAAAGATCTGTTTCAGGTGCAAGATCAATGTATTGCAACCCCGAAAGGGGATATAAAAACCCAAACTAATCACCTGTTCTTCGGATAGATTTGAATCAAAGTTTGCAGGCGTTTTTGTCCAATGGCTCCAAACGAATCTAGTCCAAAGCTCCTAGATGCTGGAACCACATGATGAATATGTAAGGCCTTTAGCCTTAGCTGCTTTGATCTACTGATCTTCTCCAATTGGACTACATTGCTTGTTGCTATACCTCCAAGGGAACACAACACAGTTTGGATAAATTCACAGTCTAGAAAGAGCTCCAGCAGGAACATGGGTCTCCCTTGCTACCATCATCACAGAAGGTGTGGCAGCCACAGGGCCACTTCATTCATTCACTCACAGAGCACCAATAACAAATACTCCTTGCTGTAATATTCATTTGTTGCAAAACTACATTCTTGCTCCATCTCCACACCTAATATAGATGCAGCCTTCGATGAATAGACTTTCTTCAGTGTTCCAGTAAAAGTCATTGCTTATTAAGTTTAACTGCCTTTGAAAAAATAATACTCGGAGGTCTGTACAATTGGCAGCACAGGGGTTGACCCATATATCATCAAGGGTCTGTCTGGAACGGTACGAGCTGGTAATAGTTTTGTTTCAGATGTGTTTCAGCTATGCCCATTGCCTACCACAGAAGCAGGAGAAAATGCCTCTTTACTGTTCTACATGTCCAACGCTCCATTTGAATTCTTCTTGAAGTTAGGGCTTCCAACAATCCAAACCAGATGCCCAGCCTCCCAATCTAATGCATGAGCAGAGGGGCTCTCTGAAACACCAGTACAGACTAGGTGAGAAATACCTTGAAAGCAGCCCTGTGGAGAAGGACGTGGGGGTACTGGTCGATGAGAAGCTCAACAGGAGCCAGCAATATGCACTTGCAACCCAGAAATCCAACTGTATCCTGGGCTGCATCAAAAGCAGAGTGGCCAGCAGGGCGAGAGAGGTGATTCTCCCCCTCTGCTCTGCCCTCCAGAGTCCGGGGGATGGAATAGCAGGGCTCCCAGCACAAGAGAGACCCGGACCTGCACTTGGTCCAGAGCAGAGCCACAAAAATGATCATCAGAGGTATGGAGTACCTCTCCTATGAAGACAGGCTGAGGATAGACTCAGGTAAGGAAGAGATTTTTACTGTGAGGGTGAGGAGACACTGGAAGAGGTCGCCCAAAGAAGCTGTGGATGCCCCATTCCTGGAAGTGTCCAAGGCTAGGACAGATGGGGCATTGAGCAACCTCGTCTGGTGGGAGGTGTTCCTGCCCATGGCAGGGGGGTTGGAACTTGATGATCTTTAAGATTCCTTCCATCCCAAACCGGTCTATGATTCTATATGCTAGGGAATAGCCCTTTGGCCAGTTTGCCTCAGATGTCCTGGCTGTGTTGCCTCCCAGCTTTTTTGCAACCACAGCCTCCTCACTGGCAGGGCAATGTGAAAAAAAAAATAAAAAAAAAAACGGAAAAGGCCTTAAAACTGTGCAAGCCCTTCTCAGCAATAACTAAAACAATGGAGTGAAGCCAGGATTGCTCTGATAGCATTCTTCATGATCCAGTACAGACCGATACCACCCAGCATGGTCCTGCACGGCCGCTGGAACCCAGCCCAGTGCCCAGGGTCCCCAGCCCAGGGGGTTGGTCTCCGCCCAGGCCGGTCTGCGCCCAGGCTCAGGGACACCGCCGCCAGTTTCCCCTTTGCAGGTTCAAGCAGTAACGAAGCTGAGCACCTGTGCCAGGGACACCCAGGGAGGACACTGATACAGCCGGCCACACAGACAACCACAGACAAGGCGCTGCTTGCAACAGCACCCACACACAGGCCTCACGTAACACACAGGCACAGACAGCCGAGTCCCCTCCTGCCCTGGGGCTGGCAGAGACAGCAGGTCACTGCTGCAGGCACACACACGGCACTCTCGGGGTTCACAAGCACATACACACCCGCACACCTGGCCCTGAGAGTCCTTTCACATGCCCTCAGATTCCCCATGCCTCTGCCTGCTCCTCGTCCCCATGGGCCTCCCCTCCAGGTCTGCCACGGAGCTCCCCTAGCTAGGAGGGAGCTATGGGGACGTGGGCTGAGACACAGACTTCTGCCCTGGAAATGCGCGCAACTGGCAGCGATGAGCATCATGACGGGAAGCCACACTTAAGACAGCGCAGGCATAGCAATGGGAGCCTTGGAAAGAGCTCTCCTTTCAACCCACATTCCTCTTTCAAAGCAGAGATCCAGCTTATGCGTACTCAAGTCTAGGGTGGATGAAGTGACACAAGCAGTCTGTTTGGGAAGAGCCCCGGTGCTCTTTATTTTCCATTCAGGGGTGGAAAGCCGGAGAGCTTCCCAGCCCCTTTGCTCAGAGCTCCGCTGCTGCCGCCGTCGCCATTCCCAGCACCTTCCCCTCCACTGCGGTACCAGCATCTAGCGCTAGGGAGTCAAAAGAAAAAAGAGGATGAGCAGGTTGTGTACAGGCTGAACACAGAGAAATACTGCAGGCTTAGCTCGGGCCGTGCACGTAGGGGTCTGCTTCCCAGGAAGCTTCAAGGCTGCCGAGAAGTGAGACAGATGCCTCGTGCCCGAGCTCACGACAGGGTCCCCAGGGGTGCAGCTCACCAGCCTGGGGCTGGGTCAGGTGGAGCGGAGGACCCTGGGTATTCTGCACAGGTATTCCCCCTCAGGGCAAGGTGTCCTGGCGTCAGCGCTCTCCAAAGGAAGGACAGCCTCTCGGCTTTGGAAAGGGGAGAGGCAGCCATCCAGGGGACCCCTCTGTTTTCAGACAGGACTTTCACATCCCACATGGGAAAGCCTGTTCTGGGTGCCCAGCCGCTCCCCGTCAGGTGTCAGGGAGCTCCAGTCCCAAAGTCTCCAGAGTCTCCAAAGCCTGCGTCCGTCTCGGGAGGGGTGTCGGAGACGTGCCCTCTTTCTCCCAGTGCTGCCCCCAGGGGAAGGATGGGCCTTGCAGCAGCGGGAAGCACCATCCCTTTTTGGAGATACTTACCGGGGGAGCTGCTGCTGCTGCTGCTCTTGCCGCAGCCGGTTTGCCTCCGCAACATTTCTGAATACACTTTGTTGATGGCGATGCGGCTCCAACCTTTCCAAAACTTGGAGTGCTCGTGGGGAAAGGCGGCTGCAACAACAGGAGAAAGGGATCCCTCAGCCTCTGTCAGACACCCCTTCTGCCTCTCCCCTCATCCATGTTATACATTAGTTTTGGTAGAAATCATTCCCGACACATCGTGGGTAAGGTAGATCGAATTTCTATTTATTTGAGCAACTCAGCAAGCAGCGATAAGTAAAACAGCGCTGGGCGGCCGGGGAGTCTCCTGCTCCGCCAACGGCGCGCACCTAAGCCCGCCAGAGTCTCCATTTATAGCCTAGTAGTTCCGGGTTTAGTGGCACATCCTGGTGTCTTCTTACGACTGCGAGGCCTGTTGCTAGGGGGTCTTCGTCAGTCCTCTGGTGGTCGTGGGGATGAAGATCGTTGTCTTCCTCTGCGTCGGGGTCGTGACTTTGCTGCTGATATGTGTGTTCTCATGTGAGGGGGAATGCCATTTTGCCCTTTTTTGGAGCTGGTTTCTACTGCAATTGTTAACTTAACAGGAAATTCCTATACTTGTTTTTTTCCTTCAACAGGACATTGGGGGTATAAGCAGTTAACCATTGAAAACCTTCCCATCAGCAATATTTAATGAACAAACAAGGCTTTACCCATTACAATCCAGACCCTGCACCCATGCGGTGCCACGTGCACCCACCCTTTCAACCTGTGATGAGTTTTAGGCCTTGGCGGTAACCAAGGTCATGCCCGCTTTAGGAGGAATCAAAGGGTGTCACAGGCAACCCCAGGACTCAGGGACCAGGCTCCTGGACATGTCCTGACATCACTCAAGAGCTACTCCAGTGCCCCACGACGGGAACGGAGCCGGCACACACTTACTCAGGCTGGAGTCTCTCCAGCTTGCCTGCTGCTCCCAACTCCTCTGCTGGGGCAGGGTTCTCAGCCTTCCTCCACCTCTTCCTGACCTTGCTCCTGGGCTGGGCTGGAGGATGGGGAGTCCGAGCATGTTGGCTGTTGAATCGCTGCAAGGAGAAGTCCCTCTCATCAAACAGGACTGGACGTACAGCTGCTCTTTCCCAGAGGACCTCTTGAAAGGACCCTGCAGCAGGACCTGCGAACCAGGCGACTCGGCGCTGCCAGCCCACGTCTGGCTGCTGCTTTTATCCCTCACTTTCTGCTGACAACCTCTCCCTCACAGGGAGGAGCAGCAAAAGCCCTGACCTGCGGCCTCGTGCCCGTCCTGCTCCCACCACCCTGGGACCTGCCGCCCTCGGAGCCCGGGCAGAGAGGATCGCCGCTGTTCTCAGCGGTGTTGATCACTGCCAGTACCTGGGGTATCTGTTGGTCCTCCCCCTCAGACCAGGCTTCCCATGCAGCCATGGCTGCCTGGGCTTGCTCTTGTAGCTTTTGGTACGTGGGCCATGAGCTGTCTGTTTGGTCCCACTGTGAAGACAGGTTCCAGACATCCTGGAGGAAAAAAAAAAAAAACAAAAAAAACAACAAAACAAACACAACAGCAGACAGGATTGGTCTCAGCTGTCCCTCAGGCCTAACCCACACTCCTGCCCCCTCGCCTCAGCCGGTCTGTCAGCAGTGCTTCGACCCTCAAGGATGAGGGGCCCTGAAGCTAGGCCAGGCTCCTCAACTCGTGACAAACACAGCTGAACAGCCCGCGGTGACCAAAGCCCTCTGCCATCAACGACTCAGAAAGGCCTTGCTCCTTTTCCATGGCCCCTGGTCAAAATGAAGTGGCTCATGGCAACACGGGAGGCAGTAAGAGGCAGGGAAGGTGTGCGGGACGCCACCTTCCGTCTCCTGAGGAAGAGATGAAGGAGGTAACAAATGTGAAGACGAACGCATCCCAAGGGACCTGCTCGGGATCGCTCCACACAGAGGCTTTTGTACAGGCCCAAACAGCACAGTCATTGCAGCAAGGCAGAGCAGGTACCTGCAGCGCTCTCCTGGAGGCTTCAGGAGCAGGGAGCGCAGTGGTGGTGGACTTGGCTTGAGGAGCTGTTTCCTGCCTGTCTGCCTTCTTCGTCCCGGGGGAGCTGCCTGGACACAGGGGGAGCACGCTGCAAACAGACGCCGGGAGGAGGCTGCATGAGCCCAGGGAAATTCGGTCTCCAGTCCGCGCTCGCAAGCTGCGTCAGCCTCTGCAGCAGACGGCACTTCCGCAGCGAGCGGGCATATTGGACTGGCCGTGTTCACTTCAGCGGAGACAGAGAGAGCCAAACGCGAAGCTGTGGCACCACCTGCCTTCAGGAAGGCTCGGGATGCCCGTATCCAGGCCCTTTTTGGTGGAAGAAGGAGGGGAGCGGTGTCTTGTGCAAGGACAGGATCCGAGAGACACCATTATGGCCCACCCGGGCTTTACTTCAGCTTCTCCTCTGTGGCCCTGAAACACGGTGCGCTTATGGGTGGAAAACAGGTTATCGCTGGGGAGCCAGCGGAGCCATTGGAGAAAGCCGTCAGGTAAGGAGGCCAGTCATGCCATCTCCCTACCTCAGCACTCTCTTGTGCCTGCCACAACGTTTGGGATAGCGTTTGAAAAAAATGCCTGAAAGAAACTTTTCCATCTGGTATCACAGCTCCTTAGGCTGGAAGAAACAGCAGGGGAGATGGGGCCACGGCAATCCTAAGACACGGTGAGACATGTTAGAATGAAGGCAGGGGACGTTTGCTCCCACAGACAAGAAGATGGGCTCTGCTGCAATGTGGGGGGGCTCCTGAAGGGAGAAGAGCTTCTGCAACAAGGCTCTGCGTTCAGCTCCCCCAAGGATCGGGGCCCTGCTGGAAAATGAAGCTGGTGTGCCAGTCTCAGGCAAACGTGCTGCACGCTTGCCATCCGTTGAGAGAGCGGCCTCCGCTGGGACGTGTGTCAGGAGCCACCCTGCGGCTGGTGGGTCCAAAGGGGACATCTCTCCAGTGTGGCTGCAAGGGGCTCCTTCCTCCTTTCCCCCAGGGGTCTCACCTGGTAGAAGGCTTCTTCTCCACATCTTGCTGCCTTGTGCCTGGCTCCCAGCTTGTCAGGATGGGGAGGGAAAGCTACTTCCTCCTCTGCAGCAGGTTGCCAGGATGGCACTCTGAAACTAGGAAAGGAGGAAGCTCTTCCGAGCAGCTGCGTGGGCACTGCCTTTTAACCTGGTTCAAGTCAGCCAGCACGGGACAGGGACCACCCCCAGACAGCAGGGACCTGTTCCCTTACCTCTTCTGATCCTGCGCTCTCCTGCAGCTTCCTCCTGCGAGGTGGTGGAAACTTTGGCCTCTGGCCTTCTCCTCACAGTCAGATGAAACCTGGAAAACAAACAATGACACGGGCTTGAAGAAGGCTGGCCTCCTACCCATTGCAGCTTGCTGGCAGTAATCCTCCTGGTGTCGCACAAGGCATGGCATCCCTTTTCCGTCATGTCCATGCATGGGGTTTGTTGTCAGTCTTCCCGCAGCACCACAGAAGGTAGCCTAAATTCCCCTCCACATGCAGGCAATTCTCTCTGACGGGAATCGCGGCAGCACGGGCACAAGAATGGCAGAATATGGAGGCTGTACAGTAACACTGCCAGGCTTTTTGCAGGGGCAAGCATCCAGACGCTCAGAAGAAACTCTCTTTGCTCGTGGAGAGAGCAGCTAAGGTGGCAAGCGTGGGGAAAGGCATTTGACTGGCCTGCCATGTCCGGGCTGGCCAATAGCAGTCAGATTGCTCACCCTTTGCTAGGATTCCCAAAGAAATGGAAGTAGCCCCCAAAACCTCACCAACTTACGCTGTGGAGCAGTGCAACCAGGCCCGCGGCGCTCTCCGGACGTTTGACGCAGTCTAGATAAGACTTCACGCACAGAAAACCATCTTCGCGTGGCAGAACTCCAATGTCCCTGACGGCAAAGGGGACGTGCTCCTTGTTCCTCACGAGGAAGCAGTACAAGAGGATGGTCTCTTGCACGCAGTTCTTCGCCACGTGCAGCGGGAAGGAGGTGGCTCGCGATAGCTGCACGTACTTCAGCGGCTCAATCTTGACACCATCTGCAAGGAGAAGCAACATCCTCAGCGACACGGCAAGCCCAAGTTGCTTGCAACATTCAGAACAAGTTCCCAGAGAAAGGGTCGCTAAGAGAAAGAGCTCCTGGGGCACGGTTTCTTTTGGGGGAACTCAAGCTGTACCCTGACCGTTGGAGACAATCCTCTACTTCTCCCAGGCCTTTCCAAAGAGCAGGGAGAACAAACCGTTCCGGACATGGGGCAGGAAGAGGGGGGCTGCTGCCTTCTCACCAGGGAGGAGCTCAGTGGGACAGTAGATCTCCTCCAGCCACAACTCATCGATGTCCAGCTGGAAGAAAGGTCTTCGAACCAAGAGCAGCCCTTCTTTGCCATGGAACTGCTCTCGGACAACACCAAAGGTCCCGATTCCCGCAACCCAAACGCCCTGCACACAGAAAAGACAGAAAGGCCGATGAGGGAGTTCTTGAGAGACGGGAAAAGGGATGGCTGTCAGAGCAGGGGGACACTGCTCTGTGCCCTGCCCACTCCTGAGGGACAATGGGGCAAGGTGGGGCACTTTGGAAAGCTTTGCAAAAGAGCCGCATCCTCAGTTTCTTTCGTCTCCCCCCTCACAGCATTTGCCAACATCCCTTGGCTAGAGAAGCGCCCAGAGGTTTCCAGCACACGGATTAGACCTGGCACTGATTCCCAGCAATTGTCCTAGGCACGGACCCAGGATATTCCCCCCTCTCTCTGCTCGCCCTCCCCACTCAGACCGCAGGGAAGAGGGAAGCCCTAGGGTGTGCCAAACACCTGAGAGGCAGAGCACATCTGGCCTTGGTTTCTCTCCCAGCTGGCCAAGAAGCTGCTCCGGGCACCCTGGGCAGTCTCAGTGCACCGCCATGCTGCTCGGGCAGGGATTGCCTCATGCAGGGCCCACGACACCGGCCCACCTTATCCCGCTTCAGCTCTTTCGGAATGTAGTCGCATACAGCATCCCAGATAGCCTCAGTCCCTGGAAAGCAAGGAAAAGACACCTCAGGCTCCAGGCCAGCCAGCTCACAACCTCTTGGCAAGCACCTCACCCAGGCGATGACACATGCAGGCATACACAAGCACCCCAGAAAAACACCACGCACGCATTCCTGGGACATTCCTGAGAGGCCTGTGGGAGCTGCAGGCCACACCTAACAAATTTGACTAACAAATACTTCAGCCCCCCTTTTCTAGGCAGTCCGGTAAAGTCTATCTGCCAATACTCTCCAGGCGCCTGCCCCTCAGCAGTGGAGTTTTGCATGTTTATCGGATTATTTCTCCAACATATGTCACACCTTTCGGTGACCGACCTAATAGTCTCCACCATAGTCCTGCGTATAAATGACTTCTTTAAATGCTTTAGCAAATGTTCTGTTGCCCCAGCGCACAGCATTATGCTCCTCCTTCACTAGACCATTTGTAAGGGAAGAGGGTACCACTGCTGGACCTGATAGGTACCTACCTGTCGGGCACCACAGCCCTGCGCAGCTTCCACGGTGTCTCACGGGCAGGGGCCAACAATTTCTGAAAGACTGCCCTTGTACTTAAAAAGCAGCGGTCTTCGCTCAGGGGCTCTTCAGGCCGGGGATCGGGGTCCTCTCCGAGAATCGCTCGGTGCTGCCTGAGGTTCCGCCATCCCAGGAACCGTCGAGGCTCTCCCAGGAAACAGTCCTCGAGAAGAGCTCCGAGACCCCAGCCGGGGCTAAAGGGCCAGTCTCCCCCTGACTGGGGCTGCCCACGGCCTGTCCCCAGGCCAGGGGAACCGCCCCAAGGTACACAACACGCCACGGCACGACGCAGGGCCGGGCAGCGGCTGCCCTCACGCTGCCGGGGCTCTGGGAGCCACCCCTCACAGCCTCTGCCTCCCCTCAGTGCTTCCCGCTCCTCCCTCCCGCTCCTCCCTCAGGGCTCGCCTCTCCTCAGCCCGGGCTCCGATTGGCTGCCAGAGCCGCCAGGCAAACGGAGCCCCACCCCCTGCCGGCTGGCTGGGGCTCGCTGCCATGGCAACCGTGCAACCGCCTGACCAGGCAGGGCGGGCGCCGCCATCTTAGGAGTCGTGGGCGGGCTGGGGGCGTCTCGGGGCCTGAGGGGGGGACCTGGCCTGTGTGCCCGGGGCGCCCCTGCCCGCCCCTGCCTTTGCTCGCTCCCTGTGCCTCACCACCTCGTCTTCCCTTTTCTTTGCGGTGTCGAACGCCCGAGAAGCCCGACAGGCTCAGGAAGGCGGCCATTCAGTTGCACAAGAAGCAATAGGGCCGGATGCTCCTGGAATGCTACTTGTTGCAGCTTTGTGCCTGGGTATCACTGTGAGATCAGGCTAACAGGATGAAGGCTTTGTTCCTCGTCCCTTCTGTTGAGAGAGGGGTTTTGCCTCTCGGCAGAAGCTATCCCCAGGCTCTCGGCATATTTAAGCAAACTAAATGCAGCTACAGCCTCTTCTTTGTCTGAGACCGGATCGCAGCTGATGAGGAAGTAACGGGACCAGCAAACCCTTTCTGGCTGCAGCAGCTTGGGCCCGGCTGCCCTGGCCCTGGGGCAGGAGGAGCTGCCTGAAGACCCCCAGGGATGGCACGGAGGGGCTGCGGGCCTCCCGGGGGCTGTCTTGTGCCTTGGATGTCCCATCTGTGGGGCTGAGCCCTCTGTGCCCCCAGGAGCTGCTGTGCCCTTCAGAGGGGCTGGGGCTGTGGTGGCAGTGCCCAGAGCCCTGCAGCAGCCTGCTCCGGACACTGCCCTGGGGCCAGCCCGGCCTGAGCTGCTGGACTGCGCTGGGCAGAGGGCAGGGAGGTGGGCATGTTAGCGTTCATGAAAACACATAATCCACAAAGTGATTATACGAAGGTGCTTTATTAGGCGCCGCAAGTTAGGGGCAAGCCTGCCCAAATCTAACTTTGTCCGATTTGTTCACTCAGTTCTCTTTTATCTCCTAAAATATTACATATGCATTAGGTTTCACAACTCATCTATGCATATTCATTTCCTAGCTCCGCCTAGCCCCGCTTCGTATGCTTCGTATCTTATCAGTCCTTCTGCGCTTGCGTATTACTCTCGGGTGGTCGTCGGGATGAAGTAAGATGTCTTATTGTTAGCGTTCATGAAAACACATAATCCACAAAGTGATTACATGAAGGTGCTTTATTAGGCGCCGGAAGTTAGGGGCATGCCTGCCCAAATCTAACTTCGTTTGATTTGTTCTCTTAGCTCTCTTTTATCTCCTAAGATACTACATATGCATTAGGTTTCACAACTCATCTATGCATATTCATTTCCTAACTCCGCCTAGCCTCGCTTCGTATGCTAGTTATCTTATCAGTCCTTCTGCGCTTGCGTACTACTCTCTGGTGGTCGTCCGGGTGGTCGTCGGGATGAAGTAAGATGTCTTATCAGAGTTGAACTTTTTAACCTTTCCTTCTCACGCATGCTCTCTGAGCCCTTGGTCTCAGTCCAAACCGCAAGGTTGGTTTGATCCAGTTCCCAGGGTCCAAGAAGCCCCAGTTATCCAGATGTCTTGCAAATTGAGCGTTCTTTTAATCCTCCTTACTCCTCATCATGAATTGGTGCATTCTCATGTTACCCTTGCACATATCTCATATGTACCCTTGCACCTTTCTTCCAAGCGCAGCCTCAGAACAGTACATCGCAAATGTAACATATTAAACAATATTGTATTATTTCTTCTTCTATTACTAACATTTCCCCCCTTTGAAAGCATTTCACTCCTTTCGAGGAGTGGTTTTCTGCTAGGGGAAATGACCCAGGTGTGAAGAAGTGTGTGTGCCAGGTGAGGGAGGGAACCCCAGGGATCCCTTCAGGCTGTTTCCCAGCAGGTTCCCCTGCAGCCCCAGGGCCATGGGCAGGGAGCCTGGTGGGGGGCAGAGCAAGGGAGGCCTTGGGCTGGGCCTCTGCTGCTGAGCTGGGCCGGGCTCCTGGGCCCAAGGGGAGCTCCTGGCAAGCGGGCAGCGCTGCAGAGAGCCAGCTCTGCCCAGGAGCAGCTCCTCTGCCCAGCGCAGCAGGGCTGGGGGCACTGCCTGCAGCTGGCACGGGTAGGGGAGAGAAGGGAGAGGGAGGTTACCGGCTGAGTGGAATATGAGAATACTGAGAGCTGAGAGGAGGAGAAATCTTCATAGCACATAACAGGGTAAGCCTCCTTCTGCAGTGCAGTGCACAGGAGTATCAGGGAAGATTTCCAGACCCAGAACTTCCCACAGAAGATCTGGCTGGTTGCACTTGGTATTTCTTTAGTGTGGAGAAGCACAAGCTCCATTGCTAAGGTTCCCTGCTGCAGGGTGAACGTGCAGGCCTCCGAGGGCTCCCTTGTTGCAGGCCAGCTGCAGGCTGTGAATCCTGGGGTGCAGGCAGGGGTGCCCGGGGCTGTGGTGCAGAGCAGGGTCCCTGCTGTGCCCCAGGGGCTGTGTGCCGGGGCAGGGCCTCTGCCGCCTGCCAGGCTCAGCACTCAGCCTGCCCGGGGAGCTGCCCAGGGCGCTGCGCGGAGAAGCTGCGGGTGGAAGGAGCCCCCCCGGCAGGGCAGGGTCCTGCTGCTGGCGGGAGGCTGCTGCCTGGGGCAGCCTGCTCACAGCTCCATTGTACGACAAGGGCATTTCCCAAGCAATTTTTTCTAAGCAAACAAGGTCAAAATAGGGATTTTCTGCCCTCTTTTCAATTGCCTACTCTACTGGACAGGAGGGGAAGCAGGAAGAAGTGGAAGAGGAGCTGTGAGTTTGAGCACATTGCTGAGACTCCTGAACTGTAACTCTGAGGATCAGTATGTTTGTGAGCTGCCCCAAATGTACCTTCAGCCTCTCCTCTTCATATTGAAAGCGACAGCATCAACTTTGCTGAACCCAGCAGGGCTTTCTGACAGGTCCTTTTGCACCTGCAAAGATGCACATGCACCTAGGCAGTCTCTTGCATACAGGCAGGTTTCTGAAGGGCAACGATTACTGCACACAGATTTGGTTGAGGCTGTGAGCAGAAACAGGAATAAGACATGAGACAGGGAAACAACTCCCAGAAATAAAACCTTCAGGCATCAGGGATATGATCAAGGAATGAGGGGAAAGTTAATCAGAAATCTTGTCAGAGGGAGAATTCATCAGAAAACTCCATATTTTTTCCATTCAGTGCAGACCCCTTCCTCTGAACATGCCCCCTTGCCTCCTCTCCCACCCAGAAAACCCTCTGCCCTCACGCCCATGGGTCCAAGGCATGGGGCATGTCTTCTGCAGCCAGAGCTCCAGCAGAGCAGAGGTGCATCTCTCCAGCCATGCGCCCATTTCCACCTGTGCTGCAACTGCAGAGGGGGTCAGCTGCCTGGGGGTCGTGGGCAATGCAGTTTTTGAGGCTGGGGATGTTAGCGTTCATGAAGACACATAATCCACAAAGTGATTATATGAAGGTGCTTTATTAGGCGCCGGAAGTTAGGGGCATGCCTGCCCAAATCTAACTTCGTCTGATTTGTTCTCTTAGTTCTCTTTTATCCCCTAAGATATTACATATGCATTAGGTTTCACAACTCATCTATGCATATTCATTTCCTAGCTCCGCCTAGCCTTGCTTCGTATGCTAGTTATCTTATCAGTCCTTCTGCGCTTGCGTATTACTCTCTGGTGGTCGTCCGGGTGGTCGTCGGGATGAAGTAAGATGTCTTCATCAGAGTTGAACTTTTTAACCTTTCCTTTTCACGCATGCTCTCTGAGCCCTCGGTCTCAGTCCAAACCGCAAGGTTGGTTTGATCCAGTTCCCAGGGTCCAAGAGGCCCCAGTTATCCAGATGTCTTGCAAACTGAGCGTTCTTTTAATCCTCCTTACTCCTCATCATGAATTGGTGCATTCTCATGTTACCCTTGCACATATATTTTGTATCTTCCAAGCGCAGCCTCGGAACAGTACATCGCAAATGTAACATATTAAACAATATTGTATTATTTCTTCTTCTATTACTAACATTTCCCCCCTTTGAAAGCATTTCACTCCTTTCGAGGAGGGCAAATGCTTTCACTAACTAACTAAAATATTTTACACTCAGTGCTCACCAATAATATAATCACGGAAAATTACATCATTAAGAATCAAGGAAATTACAAAGATTAGGATTGTCACAACATTTCATAAGTCCACCACTTCTGCTTTATGTTACGTTCACCCTTCTGGTTGGGTTCACTTGATCTGAAACTGATCTTGTCTATTCGGTTTTCATTCCATTTCACCTCCTGGGTTCCTCAGATTCTTTCTCTGAAATCCAAAGTTGTTAGATGCCGGTGGAGGATATTGAGGATGTGGTTCCATTTGCCGAGCAATAGTTTGCATCACTGTCCGGTTCCAGGTTGTCTTCCTTAGAACCAGACTTTTCAGCATTATAAATGTTAACCAAATTAGTACCCCTACAATCACCAATATAATTATTGTCTCCAGTAAGGACTTAACCCAATTACTAATATTCCATCCACTAAAAATGTTATCCAACCAGCTTGTTGTCATATCTTTCTCTTCCTGTTCTGCATCTTGTTCCACTCGAGCCAGTTGTTCTATGTCATGTTCTACATCAATAGTCACATTTGGAATGTGGATGCAGCAATGATCAATACGATCTTTTAGAAATCCACATACTCCATGTTCCTTTAATAACAGTGTATCTAATGCTAATCGATTCTGTAGCACCATTTTAGCTGTAGCTTGTAGTTGGATATTAAGGTCTCTAAAGCCTTCTTTCGTGGCTCTCGTGCGCCTACTCACTTGTCCTGTAAGTTTATAAATCATTTCCCTATTTCGATAAGTAGCTACCTTTGCAAATAGAGATTCTAATGCCCAATTGAATTTTACTCCATCCGAGGGTTCATGCCATATATCTTCATCTGCCCCTTCTTCTAAACTTCTTTTTGCCCTACTAATTTGTAGGGTTTCCAACTTTCCCTTAAAAGGAGACTTTTTCCATATTGGACGCAGTGTGGGGAGGGAGTCCTAGAGTTATTTCTTTTACTTCCCCATCTATCGGTGGGTGTGTAGTCCAAGTTCCATTACTGGCTGCCCATACAAATTGTCCTGGACTTTGTATGGTACTATAGCTACAATCCACTGCGACTTGACTAGCCTGGCTATTTCTTTCCGAATTGTACTTAATTCCTCGGCAAGCACATCCTGCCCTAAGAGCTATCAATACCGGAAGTAAGTGCTCAACATCTTCATTATTGCTGTCGCAAGTATATTTCTTCTCACAAGTCCACCAAGCTACCTTTGTTGACTCTTGTCTACCACTCCTATCAACCCGGCTTACTGTATAAAACTGATCAGTTCCATTCTGCTTTCCCTGCCATTTAATACACCATGATGTATTCCCTCCATACTGGAATTTCTGCAATAAACTTACTGTCCAATCACTATCCCACCCTTTCATTCCTTTTGGCTTATTTTTCTCTTGACATTCCCAAACAATCTTTTCTCTAACTCCTTCTACTACACGTAGTTCGTCGTAATGACACTGTCCCACATTCTTAAATCTGCCTATCGTTATGAAATGATAGTTCTTCTTTTCACATTCAGACCTCGATGTTGGGGGGCTCAGTTTCCTGTAGTATTGTGTAACATTTATCCTCTCTAAAACTTTCACTTCTTTACATTGAATTGTTTCATTTCCTTTTACTTGGGGCAGTGGGAGGTGGTTATACCCCACTCAAGCGGGTCCCCTGTTGCTTTTGGAATGGGCATACAAGCAGTAATTCTATCAGTTCCTTTCATTATGGCAAAATCTTTAATCAATCCTACCAGTAAATTCTCTGATGGTTGCCTGTGTGGGATCTGTACCACTTGTGTCCATGGCACCTGGCCCTCTCTTTTTCTTCTAGATCCTTTTCAGTGGGCTACCAATATTCCTTTATCCAATTTCGGATATACCAATATTTCTCTTATCCCGTAATCTGTGCTATTTTCACGTGTTACCATGCACCGGTAGTTTCCTTTGTTGACTTTAGTAACACTAAACAGGGTTCAGGTGGTAGCTCCTCTCAGTTGTTGGCCCAATTCTATGGGTTTACTTACGTACGCCTTCCCCTTCCATCCAGCCTTCAGTCCTGTATTGTCCCTGGTTGTGTCTACGTATATTTCCTGGCTCTGTCTGGAGTCATTTATTTTTCCCCACACCACCTGTAGAGAGCTAATTGTTATTGGTTTATCGTTGTGCATTCCACATTCCAAAGTAACATTTTCTCCTCTGAATATTTCCTCTTTCTTATATTTTTCTGGTATTTCTAGGAACTCAATTACAAGGTATTTACACAAAACAATTACTGTTATCGATACTGTTGTTAAGAACCCCAACATCGTATGGTTATACGCGCCTCATCTGTAGTTTTGTATCTCCGATTGCTCGCACTGACCAAAATTCGGGAACCTTTTTCACCCGAGTATAATGAATCCAAGCATCCACCCCTTCTACCTTTACAGCTGTAAAAGTAGTCAATAATACTTGATAAGGTCCGGCCCACCGTTCTCTCAGGGGTTCTTCATTCCAGTTTTTAATGTACACTCGGTCACCTGGCTGAATGTCGTGGATAGGATTTTCCAGTGCCAACGGTCGCTTCCACACCAGAACACTTTGAAGTTGAGCTAAAGTTTTACCAAGAGACAATACATAATTATAAACATCCTGGTTCCCTGTTATATGCATGTTAGGATTTGGTTCTGGGGATTCATAAGGCTTTCCATACATTATCTCGTATGGGCTTACTGACATTCCACTCCTTGGCTTTATCCTTATTCTCAGTAAAGCTATAGGGAAAGCTTGTGGCCATTGTATTTTGGCTTCCTGGCAGATTTTACTGATCTGTCCCTTTAGAGTTTGGTTCATCCTTTCTACCTGTCCCCTAGATTGGGGTCTCCATGCAGTATGTAAATTCCAAGAAATTCCTAATAGTCGACTTACGTCTTTAACCACAGATGAAACAAAGTGCGGACCCCTATCCGAGGATATTCCTAATGGTACCCCAAACCTCGGAATGATTTCCCGCAGTAACCATTTTACTGTCTCTTTAGCTTGATTGGTGCGACAGGGAAGGGCTTCCGGCCATCCGGAAAAGGTGTCAACCCCTACTAACAAATACCTATATCCCCCGGTCCTAGGTAACTCTACAAAATCAACTTGCCAGTAATCTCCTGGTTCTATTCCTACTCTAACTCTTCCCATTTCAGCATGTTTTCTTGCTACTGGATTATTTTTCAGACAAATCTCACACTTTGACATTACTGATTTTGCCATTGTTAACATGTGTGTAGAGATGATGCTACGTTTTAAAAATGTTACCATTGCCTCTGCACCCCAGTGACATTCATTATGTCTCATCTGAAGTATTTCTCGCATCACCAAGGGGGGTATTACTACCTGGCCCATAGCAGTTACATACCATCCATCAGAGTTCTTTCGGGCCTTTAGGAGATTTGCTAATTTCTCATCCTCTGGTGAATATCTTGGTTCCTTGGGAAGATTAAGACAAGTGGGGCCTACCTTGAGTGGTACCAAAGCCATTACATTCCACACCTCCCGAGCAATTTGTCGAGCTGCTCGATCTGCCAGCCGATTCCCTTCTGATATTTTTGAGGTTCCTCCTTGATGAGCTTTACAGTGCATAATAGCCACTTGGTTTGGTTTTTGTACCGCATTTATCAAATTTAACACCTCCTCTTGATATCTTATATTGGCTCCTTGTGAGGACAACAGCCCTCTTTCTTTCCATAATGCTCCATGAACATGGACTACTCCAAAAGCATACTTTGAATCTGTCCAAATATTTACCATCTTCCCTTTACTCAGTTCCAGTGCTCGAGTCAGGGCTATCAGTTCCGCTCGCTGTGCTGATGTTCCAGGTGGTAAAGGTTTTGCTTCGATCACTGTCTTCAGGGTTGTTACTGCATACCCTGCATATCGTGTTCCGTTCTCCACAAAACTACTACCATCAGTAAGAAGTTCCCAGTCATACCTTTCAAGGGGTACATCCTTCAAATCCTCGCGGCTCGCATGGGTATGTTCAATTATTTCCACACAGTTGTGTTCCAACGGTCCTTCTTCTGGAACAGTTCCTAGAAATACTGCTGAATTTAACAGGTTAGTCGTTTTCAAGGTTACGTCATCTTGTTCAGTTAGTATTGCCTGATATTTCATCATTCGGCTGGGTGATAACCAGTGGCCCCCCTTTTGTTCTAAAACAGTTGTTACCATATGTGGTACAAAAACTTCAATATGTTTTCCCATTTGAAGGCAAATAATTTTCTACTATCTTTATCAAGAGGTATGCAAAAGAAGGCATCCTTTAAATCTATCACAGTAAACCATTTATATATCTCTCTCACAGATGTTAACAATGTGTAAGGATTAGCCACTACCGGGTAAATGTCCGTTGTTATTTCATTTATTGCTCTAAGATCTCGTACCAATCTATATTCGCCATTCCGCTTCTTTACTGGAAAAATTGGAGTATTGTATTCCGATTTACATTCTTCCAAAATCTGATATTTGAGAAATTTGTCAATAATTTTCACTGTCCCCTGCCTAGCTTCTATCTTAAGTGGATATTGTTTGATTCGAACAGGTTTGGCTCTTTCCTATAATTCCACCTTTACCAGTTGTGCCAGTTTCGACTTCCCTGGTACATCTGTTTCCCATACTGTTGGTATAACTGCATTTTCTACTTCTCTTGGAATATTAACAAAGGGTTTATCTTTGATCATTAGGATTTGTCCTACTTTGGACTCAGGTACCTTCATTATTAATTCTCCATCCTCAAAGGTTATTGTTGCATCTAATTTAGCTAATAGATCTCGTCCCAAGAGTGGAATCGGGCATTCTGGTACATACAAAAAATCATAGTTTAGTTCCTTACCCCCAAAACGCAAATCAAGGGGTTATAAGAATGGCCGTTCCTCCTCCTTCCCTGTGGCTCCAATTATTGTAGTTGTCTTAGTTCCTAATCGTCCTTTTAAACTATTTAACACTGAATATGTTGTTCCTATTACATTTACAGACTAATTAACACAGAGAAAGAAGCTCCTGTAACCAACAACAACAAAAAATTCAAGCCTCTCTCTTCGTTTCCTAGCTTTATTTCAACTAGTGGACCTGCTAGGGTAGATGCCCCAGGTCCCCGTCATTTCTGACTGTTGTAAGTTTATCCTGCAGCCTAAGACAAATTCTTTCTGATATCAGGGGCCGATTGCCCTAGAAAGAGGCTAGCCAATTGCCTCTGTTTGTTTTCTGAAGCCAGGTCCAAATTTTCTGTCTTTTTTTTTTTTTCCATTGCATTTCAAAGTTGGTCCAAAAATTCAAAAATTCCATAGGGTTTTCTTTTGGACCTTGTTGGAACAGATTCTCAATTCCTAATTTAAACAGATTTTGGTATTTACATAATTTCCGGGGTGGTAAGGGTCTCAGTGGGGAGGGGGGGGGTCGGTCAGGGGAATGCAATGGTTGAAAGTTCCCTGAGCGGTCCCGTTGGCAATCTGAGCTCACACATGAACTCAGGTTGTTTTAAGAGTTAGCTGCTTTTCTGTTTCCATGACAAATCTCTCCCGGACCCATCATGGTCCCTCTGCCCCAGAGGGCTCACACCGTGATTTCGAGATCTCAGCCTCGGGTTGAGGCGGAACTATTAACATTCCTACATCCTCTTCCCCTGCTCATTCAACTTCAAAGAGCTCTGTTAAATACTACATGCCACACAACCTTTAACACCTTCAACAACCCTTTTAACACTTCCTTTATCTTCCTCCAGCCTGTACTTTTCTAATGCCAACACCAAAGGCTCAGTCAGGGGCCAACTTAATTCCATACCTTTTCCCTCCAAGATGCTGAAACAACATACCAGTATACAACATTTCATCCTATTTTCCTTCTCTCCTCACAAACAACATTAATTGCAAGACACTGTTATAGTCGATTGACCCATAAAGTGGCCATTTAGTTTATACAGTGGCCACCATTGATTGCAATACTTAGTGGAAATCCTCTTGCTTTCCGCGCCCCCCCCACTCCCCGTTCCGACAATATCCTTGCAATGTGCCAATATACACCCAAGGAGGCTTTCTTTAAAACGTCTTTGTTTTGGATATTACCCATTTCCTTGATTTCCCATTCCCTTTTATTTATTTATATTAATTACTGTCCCTTGTTACAATTTCCACGCAAACCTTTTTATTGCAGGTTTTTACTGTGTTTTCCTAATCTTCTCAAATGTCCCAATTCTCTAGGATTAGACTCCACATACAAACTTCACTATTTCAGATTATTAATGAGCCCCGTTCCAATCATAAATCCACAGGACTTCGGAAAAACACCTGAAGCACTCAGCCTTCCGTCTTCTAGACAAACAATACCACCTTTTCCACAAAATTTACATTTCAGCAAGGCCGAATTTCAAGCCGAATGCTAATTTTTCTCATGCACTTTGTTAGTAAGCCTACACAAAACAAGGAATCACTCCTGTGTATCCATCAAGACGGGGGTTTAAAAGGTATTGAGGCCTAAATAAATTCGCTCTCCCCCTTCTTACCAAATTCCCAGGGCTCAAGCCCGAACCACCAAAGAAGTGACTCTCCGTTCTACCGCTTTGATAATCAGTCAGCCCCCTTCCCCTGATACTTGGGAAACCGACCAAACACCACCGCAAATATACCGAAACTTTTAAACTGTTACTTAGATAATGCTCCCACCTTCCTCCTTGTCACACTCAAAACATTTAAGAACGAAATAGGATTACAAGATGCACCGCCGGGCCCGTATATTGGGCACCACCAATCAACATTTGGATAAAGCAGCACTTCTTTTCGGTCTGTCATGCGCTTCGTTCGTCTCCGGCTGCTCCCCTCGCGGAGAATACGGAACCGCGGATCGGAACTCCGCACTCGCTTCGCAGCGATGCTGCGTCTCACTCACAACACAATCACGCAATCACACAGAGAGGCCCCTTGCACTTCTTGCTCACAAAATAACATTAATTGTAAGATAGCATTGTACTGTAAGGTTCCGTTTTCTGGCCAACTTTCTTGATCTTCTAGTTCGTACTGTGGCCACCAAACATTACAGTAATCAACCAGTTTACCCTTTCGTAACTCCTGCCCGAAACACCCCTCCTTCCAGTGTGCTAGTAAACAGCCCAAAGGGGAGGATCGCGGTACTGAAGCATTACCGCCCAGAATACTTTTAAGTTTTTCCATTATCAGCTATAGCTTTTACCGAACCGAACCAGATGCTGAGCCTGCAGCAAAACCAGACCACTGATGCCGAACCTGCAGCGCTTTCGCGACTGTCTGATGGACGGCGCCTAGGCTTACCACGGGAATTCCCTAGCCCAACCGTCCGTGGCTTTCGCCGCGTCTGACCGGCAGGCTCCCAGACCAGATCGGTACCGATTACCAGAAAGCACCTTTTTCTTACCCTTTCAGAGGTACGTTGTGAGCAGCGGGGGTCGGTCGCGGCCGATGGCTCCCCGAGAAACTCCTCGGTGCCGGCTGGAGCGTGATCAGTTCGCGAGCCGCCTCAGCAGTGAACACGAGGTCCCATCTGGGTCGCCAAAATGTTAGCGTTCATGAAAACACATGATCCACAGAGTGATTATATGAAGGTGCTTTATTAGGCGCCGAAAGTTAGGGGCATGCCTGCCCAAATCTAACTTCGTCTGATTTGTTCTCTTAGTTCTCTTTTATCTCCTAAGATACTACATATGCATTAGGTTTCACAACTCATCTATGCATATTCATTTCCTAGCTCCACCTAGCCTCGCTTCGTATGCTAGTTATCTTATCAGTCCTTCTGCGCTTGCGTACTACTCTCTGGTGGTCGTCCGGGTGGTCGTCGGGATGAAGTAAGATGTCTTCATCAGAGTTGAACTTTTTAACCTTTCCTTCTCACGCATGCTCTCTGAGCCCTTGGTCTCAGTCCAAACCGCAAGGTTGGTTTGATCCAGTTCCCAGAGTCCAAGAAGCCCCAGTTATCCAGATGTCTTGCAAATTGAGCATTCTTCTAATCCGCCTTACAACTCATCATGAATCGGTGCATTCTCTCATGTTACCCTTACACATATATTTTGTATCTTCCAAGCGCAGCCTCGGAACAGTACATCGCAAATGTAACATATTAAACAATATTGTATTATTTCTTCTTCTATTACTAACACAGGGAGGTGGGAATGGTTCTCTTCTCCCAAGCCCCACGTGACAAGACAAGAGCAAAAACCCTTAAGTTGCGCCAGGGGAGGTTTAGGTTGGTTATTAGGAAAAATTTCTTCACCAAAAGGGTTGCTCTGGTGGGTTTATGTGGCAAGGTTTTGGTAGCAGGGGGCCATAGGGGTGGCTTCTGTAAGAAGAATCTAGAAGCTGCCCCATGTCAGATAAAGGCCCTGCTGCTGACCAGAGCCGAGCCAATAACCTATGTTGTTTGCACCTCTGTGAGAGCATATTTAAGGAAGTGGGAAAAAAATAACAAAAAAGGCTGCTTCACAGGGAGAGAGAGAGGAGTGAGAAACAGCCTTGCAGGCACTTACATCAGCGAAGAAGGAGGGGGACAGGTGCTCCGGGTGCCAGAGCAGAAGTCCCCTGCAGCATGAGAAGAGGCCCCTGGTGGAGCAGGCTGTCCCCCTGCAGCCCATGGGTCCCACACGGAGCAGATCTCCACGCTGCAGCCCCCCCGTGGAGGAGCCCCCGGTGGAGCAGGTGGATGTGGCCTGGAGGAGGCTGCGGCCCATGGAGAGCCCCCGCAGGAGCAGGCCCCGGGCCGGAGCTGCAGCCCGTGGACAGGAGCCCATGCAGGAGCAGGGGGGCTGGGGGGAGCTGCCGCCCACCCGTGGGGGACCCGTGCTGGAGCAGTTTGCTCCTGGGGGATGGATGGACCCCGTGGTACGGAGCCATGTGGGAGCTGTTCTTGAAGAGCTGCTGCCTGCGGGCAGCCCCCGCAGGCTCAGTTCGGGAAGGACGGCATCCCGTGGGAGGGACCCCACGTGGAGCAGGGGCAGGGGGCTATCTCCCCGTCCTTATCTCAACCCTTGAGCCCTTTGCATCGCATTTGCTCCCCCTTTCTCTTTGAGGAAGGGGAGTGAGAGAGTGGCCGTGGTGGAACTCGGCTGCCCACCCGATTAAAACCACCGCAGCTGCAAAGTACTGGAAAATTTTTCAGAAGAAACAAGGTGTTTAACAAGGAAAAATATAGTTTCCTTTTTAAGGCTTCCTGGATAATTGGGCTTATTTCATATTCCCAACTCGGAGGAAGAGAATTGTTGAGTTCACCTTCTTTTTTCTTACACGGAAATAAAAAGTCAACAGCTCTGGAAGTAAGGGGAACGTATCACAATCAAGCTCCTTTTGTCTGTAATCCTTGCTGAAGGACAAGATTTATCCCACACCTTCCACGGATGTATGGTAGCAGAGAATCATTTTTGAACTACTCTAATTCAAGTCAACTTGGGGATAGTGGCACTTCTCTAATTGTTTCTGAGACATACGCATTAGCAACAGAGAGTGTTCTGTTGTCATTGCAAGGCGCCTACGGTGATGACTTCAGAAACAGAACTGAGTGATGTCACCATGGCAATTTGGGAGCAGCTGCCTCTGTGCAAGTTTAGCTAGGAGGGACAGAGAAGCGTGCTGGATGTGATGAAACCACGTGAGGATTTGTGGATCCCACCTTGAGGTGCACAGAGAGGGCCCATGCCCTTCTGTAAGTGGTTTGATGCTTGGCTGAGGCAAAAAATGTGTTTTTATTGTGAATGCTTCGTTTTAGTATTCTGTAGTTTGTGTAAAGTCCTTTCACAAGCATTACGTTTGGTACTTTTGCTCAGTGATGTAGCTGCACAGAGTGACAGATGCAATGTATGGGTGAGGGCCTCTGCACGTTCTCTTTTTCCTACACACCATCAACAAATAAGGGTGGACAAATAAGAGTGTGCTGTGCTCCTGCCATACGCCTCAAGTACTAAAGCATAAACAAGAGACTTAAAAGTACCCCTGTCACATTAAAATTCAGGACAGCAATGTACTTCATCAAATGGGCTGACCTGTTGAGCGTCTCAGGATGTGGTGTATGAAGATGCACTCCATCTGCTTCCAGATTAGCACTTGCAGTGAGCAAGCTGCCTGACCTTAACATTTTTCATTTCATTTTTCACCTCAGTTTTGCTGGTTCTCCGTGATTCATTCTTGGTCTAGAAAGAAAAAACCAAAAAAAAACAAAAAACAAAAAAGTGAACTCAGATCAAAATAAAAGGATTTCCTTCTCATTAATTACATGTTCTTAACTTGACAGATTTGGTTATTGACTAAGAAGGCAAATATCTGGCCAGATATGGCCAAATATCTGGCCAAATGAAACAAGCAGCTAGCTTGCTGGAGACATTGTCTGGGAAACAGTGAAAACACTTGCAGACAAAAACATATCAAAGGACTAACGCTTTGAGCTTAATTCTAAGCAAACATCATAAACTCAAAACTCTTGTTTGTCTTCCTAACAGGCTGGTATAGTAACATGTCACATTGGATGACTTTGCAGCATAGATGTCAGGAATGCAGCTTGGGATCACCTCCTTCTACTTAGAGTTTAGTTTGAAGGGATGAGCAAGTAATTTTTCCTGGGTTGATGGAAATCTGTTCTAAAGTCTGTTTTCTAACACTCTCATAGATACTTCTCTGTCCATCGCTCTGTCCTGCCAACTCTGCTGTGAGTGTGAAGTTGTGGCAAGAGGGATTTCCTCTTCCTAATTTGACCTGGTGGACACCAACTTTCCTACTAAATTGCCGATGTTGCTGAGGAGGCAGCAGTATCAAAGCCCTGTTGATGAAGATATAACAAGCTTGGGGAGGCTTTGGCATTTCTGTACAATGCTGCTCCCTGATTGTGACCCAAGACTCAGATTCTGAATGAAGCAAAGCAAGCTAGAAGAAAACTGTATGTCCTGGTAATTTTTTATTTTGTTTTATTTTATATTTTCATTCTTCACCTGTAAGAAAATCTAAATCTTTAAACCATTTGTTTGAAACCATGGTTTTATGGAAATGATTTTGGGTGTGCTCCTTCACCTTCTTTGGAACCTGTTTAACCTCGCTTCACTTATAGGAGACCTATGCTCAAATTTATGCTTACCGTGATAAAGCAGTATCCTTTTGGTATTCTTTTCTTTGATGATTGCACGTGAGGCTGAAAAGAGTTTTCAGTATGATTCTTCTTTTCCTTTGCAGTCTCCAAAACTCTGTATTATAGCTGATCTTCATCTCTGATCTGAAAAGCTTCACAGGCCAGAAGAGAATTGAGATGAAGAAGGAAATAGAGAATGCTGATGAATATTTCCAATTACCACCCGTAAGTTTTGTGAAAGACTCAGGTGCATTTCTGTAGTGGTAGAAAGTTAATAAAATCATGATCGTGCACTTGAAGGCAAGTAATGGTATAAAAATGAAGAATGCAAGGCCCTGGTTAAAGACAATCTTTAGGCTGCTTCCAGATCAACACTTTATTTGCTTATTCCGCAACCTCATCTCCACTTGCTTAGAAGCTGTGAAGATTGGAAGTACACTCAGTGTTTTTCATCCACTCTGTGTAAAATTATAAGAATTTTCACTGGCTATAAAAGCAAAAAAGACAAACAGACCCTCCTCTGGGGCTTCAGAATGCTCCTAAGATCACCCAGACTGGATAAGTAGAGATGCTCCACTATAGGTGCATATAGATGCACTACAGATGCTGGCAGAGATGCTCTAGCGTAGACGTGACGCACTTTGACAGCATCTTTTCTCTGACAGCAACTTACGTCTTGGTTCTTCACATCAAACCAGAGCAGTTTCTTTGCCTTCACAACCTGCAGACTGACCTCTCGTGTGTACCTGTGGTGGATTGAAGGTAATGCTTGTAATGTTTCTAACACACCCTGATGCTGTATTCACTTTAACTTTTAGAAAAGAGAGCAAGAAGCTTCACAGCAGTTTCTTAGGTGCCTGTCTGTCTGTCTATCTATCTGTCAATCTATCTACCTATATGCATATTTATTTAATTATTTATTTACTTATTTAAAGACATCTTTTGTTCACTAACATGAATCCTCTGACTGTTACTAATGTACGGCACATACCGTGACAGTATAATAGTGTATAAATACCCTTCATCTCATCCTTGCTATTGTTACTGTATTTTAAAAATAATTGTGCACATAATTACCCGCTTTTACCCTGTTTTAAAAAAATACCTACTTACTCGATTATAAAATCCTATAAAAAGGGGTGAACTCAAAAGGAAAGAGAAGCCAATTTTCATTACATTTCTAAACTAAACAGCTAATCCTGATAGATTCACTCCCTTTCAAATAGAACACTCAAGAAATAAAACAGTAAAAATTCACATAATACTTCTTTTATAACAAGATTGCATTGCACAATAGTTCTTTGCCTAACCCTGCAGTTACCCCACAGGCACTGCAATTGCTTACTTGGTCTTCTCCTTTACTTGTTTTCAAGGTTTACTTTTCTAACCAATCCTTAATGTTACAACATTGGATTTATTTACCTCCTTCGATATCAAGAGAATAAAGCATTTGCTTCAGAGGACAGCACTTTGATGCTTTATGGGGCTAATGACCAACGTTCTCAAAGCACTTTTCATCCGTGATTTAGATATTTCTCCATCTTTCCGTCTTCCTTTAGAACTCTTAATTGAAGTATTAGGTGAAGAAGAACACTGAAACCAGCTGAAGCCATAGCAGACATAGTAAGGACATGCTTCTGTTAGGAAGTAATTCAGAGTGATTCCATGGTGTATTTTAGACGGATTTACTCTGGTCCTCTGGACTAAGCATCCCCAAGGGCTATTTCAAAGCTCTCTGAATGATCTGTCATTATCTCTTACACTGTAGTCTCCATTAGGAAAGGGTAAACATTCATTGCCCATGTGGAAAGGAACTGCTCAGTTAGTTGTTTCTAACCAAAATCTCTTGACTGTGTTCTATTTACAGAAGCCACTTGGCTAGCCAAGCTAAATCATTGAAAATGGAAGTAGTGGAACTACTTCAAAACCGTGCTTCTGCTTCTAAGCAAAACTGCACTGTAGGTGGGGACACAGCAAGAGGACGTGTCCAAGGCAGGGTGGAATTGAAAGTCACCTGTCTGAGCCACAGAAAGAAGTCAGCGATTCCCAGTTTGAGACTCTTGCTTGACTAGTGACCCAGCAGCTGCAACGCTTATGATTACCGCTGATGGATTCCCATGAATCAGGCAGTGATATAAGCTACGAGAATGACTGAAGTGATTTGAAGTGACGGTTCTCCCTCTTCGGCATTCAAGTTTGTGAAAGAAAGGGGAAGAGAGGAGAAGAAGAGAGGAGAGGAGGAGAAGAGAGGACAAGAGGGGAGGGAAGGGGAGGGAAGGGGAGGGGAGGGGAGGGGAGGGCAGGGCAGGGCAGGGCAGGGGAGGGGAGGGCAGGGGAGGGGAGGGCCGTGTAGGGGAGTATAGGGGAGCGTAGGGGAGAGGAGTGTAGGGAGGGGTAGTATAGGGGAATATAGGGGAGTGTAGGGGAGGGTATTGTAGGGGAGGGGAGTGTAGGGGAGAGGAGTATAGGGGAGGGGAGCGTAGGGGAGTATTGGGGAGTGTAGGGGAGGGGAGTGTAGGGCAGGGGAGTGTAAGGGGGGGGGAGGGGAGGGGAGGGGAGTGTAGGGGAGGGGAGGGGAGGGAAGGGAGGTGGAAGGAATGGGAGGGGCGGGGGGTGCTACCCTAAATAAAATGGCCAAATAAATGACATTTTGGATCTGGAGCCAAATATTTATGTTGCCATTCATTCCACAACCTGATTTATCACTGCAATGTGCGTATTGCACAGTGCCATTAAAGGTTTGGCATGCACAGAGGGGGCTGAGTATTTTCAGAAATAACTTTCCTTAATAACTGAATCAAGACTTCTGCTGTAATGCAAAAGATCAGGCAATTGATTAACATAGGGATGGCAGCTGAGCAGGGGAAACATCTTCAAAACTTCCAAACATTTCCTTTATACAGAACTACAGCTCCTTCTTCTCTGCTCACCGGTTATGAAAGTTTCTCTCACCTGCTTAGTAAGCAGAAGCAGTAAAATGGGATTTAGAGGATCCGGCTAGAGCAGAAGCGCCACTTAGAGGAAGCAATCAATTTATAGGTAGTGCAGTGTTTGAAGAGAGTTTAAGCGGCTTTCCAAGGAACATATACTAGTGCAAAGCAACCGATTTATCTGACTCTCCAATGAAAGAAAAGGAAGTGCAAAGCAGCAAGTGCTTGGGAGAGGGAAAAAGAGGTGCATCTCAGCTGTCTGGGGGGAAGAAGGCAGTCAGCTCTTAACAGATTATTTGCCATCTGATTTGTTTCTCAAAGGCGTAACATTTAGTTAAGACAGTGGCAGTTTACTACCTGTGGTGCTGATAGAGGTTAAACAAAAGACACAAGGGCAGCAAAATCCCTCACTCGCTTCTCACACAAGGACAAAACTGTTATGGGAGAGAAATGCAGGTTACTTTCTCAAATCTCACAGCACTTTTTGACACCATTGGCTACGGGTTACCTCTTAAGTATTTGAAGATTTCAGTAGGGCTGACTGATTTAGATGTGGATAGGTTTAAATCACACTTGTCAATGTGCTATTAATGTCGAACCACAGCCATTTCTTCCCTAGACCTCTTAATATGCTAGGCAGTCCCAGGAAGCGTAAAACTTTGACCCGTGCTCTCCAGCATTTGCGTACTGCACTTTCTGTAGGTTCCTTATTCTCTAATCAGAATTCTGACAATCTCCTCAACAGCATACAGATACAAAATGCACAGACCCAGTGTTGTGGTTTAACCCGGCTGGCAGCTAAACACCACACAGCCGTTCGCTCACCCTCCCCCCTCCCTCTCTGGGATGGGGGAGAGAAACGGGAAAGTGAAGCCGGTGAGTTGAGATAAAGACAGTTTATTAAGACAGGAATATAATAATAACAATAATAATAATAATAGTGATAATGATAATAGTATTAATAATAATAATGTGTAAGAAAACAAGTGATGCACAATGCAATTGCTCACCACCCGCTGACCGATGCCCAGCCTTTCCCCGAGCAGCCGGCCCCCCACCCCGGCCAGCCACCCCTATATATTGTTCAGCATGACGTCAGATGGTATGGAATACCCCTTTGGCCAGTTTGGGTCAGCTGTCCTGGCTCTGTCCCCTCCCAGCTCCTGCTGCACCCCCAGCCTGCTCACTGGCAGGACAGAGCGAGAAGCCGAAAAGTCCTTGGCCTGGTGTAAACACTGCTCTGCAACAATTAAAACATCAGCATGTTATCAGCGCTCTTCTCATCCTAATCCAAAACATAGCACTCTACCAGCTAGAATGAGGAAAAATTAACTCTGTCCTAACTGGAACCAGGACACCCAGATAAAACAGGCTCCCATCCGCTTGTATGATTGTCAGACATGCATTCTTTTATATTAACTGCTCTTTTCTTACTCCCTTCAGATGAAACATAAATAACTTCAGCTGACTTCTAAACTCTACAGACAGCTCTGGTGGTGCTGTGTGATGGAATGTGATTTTTCCTTACAAGCCACCAATTATTTCCATGTCTTTTCTGGACCTTGGGATCTCTTTTGGGAGCTACATTACTCAGAGAAATACAAGAAGGCTGAGATCACCACTGCCTCAACATAATGCAAAGTTTAAGGCCTTTAGGACAGCCAGTTTGCAAATGAATGCAGCCCCATCTTCTCAGCATTTTGAGACAGACGACTACCCAACACTGAACTGTCTCAAGGTTTCAAACTGAGACAGCTTTGTAGAAATAATAGAAAAATTTCATTACAATTGGCCTAGCATGGAATTTATTCTTAAAAAGTTTGGTAGAATATACTTGTAGACTTCAAAACTAGTACATCATCATTTGAGCACTCCTTCGTCTACACGATCTTCTCCAGAAATACCAAACTTTTAGTCCTGGTAGTTAGAGCTAATCAGTCATATTAGCTAATCAAATTCCCTGATCAGTCACTTGAAGTCTGTTGATGACATCTGTTCTGAGCTCTACAGCATTGGTCAGCTACTGACTTGCGGAAGTCAGACTCTATCTAGAACCTCACAATGGTTATAAAGCAGGTCTGTTTATTCGGCGCTGCGCACCCACGCCGGGCACAAGGGGGATAGCTCCACCTAACTTGCGCACCAACAGTTGCAGGGAGTCCTATCTGGAGCTTTCTCTGGACTCGCCGCGGATAGATAGACTTCAGAGCTTAAGATGTTACTTTGATTTCCATTTTCCCTTGTTCCAAAGAAACTTTTGCATCCAATTTTTCCGGCACGTCCCTTCCTAAGAAGGGCCTAAGCAAATTGGGTAAGTAGAAAAACGGATGGATTCCCATCATTTTTTCCCCAATTCCAATCTTGAGCACTGGAAAAAAAAAAAAAAAAAAAAAAAAAAAAAAAAAGCCTTTTCCTTTTGGCCAGTTGCTCTGGTAGAACTAAGCATTAGTATACATTCTCCGTAGAACTAAGCATTTATCCCGGGATGTTCAGTTTTTCGACACTGTATAAGCCTTCCTGCTCTCACTTCCCTCCGTTTTTCATTTCTTTTCCTCCTAAGACACCCGTGAAAAACTTAAGAAACCTCCTGGTCAATAACTTTCTTCAGACAGCGTCAATGATATCACAGCAACCCAGACTTATTTAACTTTTTCTTTAAAACAGCTAACACAGATTCTGTATCATTCTCACGCAGACCAGTCCCCAGCTTGATCATCTGAATTGAATTTGTTTTATATTAAACAGATTTTCTTATCATTTTTATTACAGCAGATGAAAAAAGCGCTCACTCTTTTGCTGGCTTTCCATCAGGCACCCTGATTCCCTGTCTTTATTTGCTTTCTGCAGAATTCTCCCATCTCTTTTGGTTCAAGTTCGACTGGCAAAACGCTTTTCACTGGTTACTACACTTAGCTGCTATACATCTTTGTTTCTTAAGATAACTGTTTTCATATTTTACAATAGAACGTTGCCATGATCTATTTTGTAAGGTCTAGAAAAAAGACCCCCCCTTCCCACAGCCCCCACCCCACCCAGAAAAAAAAAAAAAAAAAAAAAAAAAGATGCTTAGTCCTTTAACATAAAATACTTATTCATTTGGCTGGATGGAGGAAGTTAAACACGGTTTATATTCTATCCATGTAGACTGCACTCAGGAAAAGTTTATGTAAAATTCTGCTGACAAATGCAGAATCCAGCTTGCCTGCTCTAGGAAGCGGAACAGACCCACAGCGGACACGAGAATGTACTGTCAGAACAATTAGGAAATAAAATCTATCGTGATCTAAGTTACTGACAACTGTCAAATTAATTCACTTTGTTCTTATTCAGCTTGGAGGAAACGGGCACAGAAATTACTCATTTACCCTAAGTACATCTCTGTCACCTTCTTCTCATCTCCAACACGATTCTCATTTTCAGATTGACCTCAGTGTCAACTGTGAGTCTATGTTAAGTGTCATGCACCAAGTGTCACAGGCAACTGTGCTCTGACCAACACTACCCGTGCTGGACAAGCTATGGAGAGCAGAAGTATTTCTGTAGTGGTCCTAGGAGAACCCCAGTTCCTTCGGATGCAGCTCTTCTTAGAACACTAAGGAAAATCTATTCCTCAAAGGCTGCATCTCTGTTAGATGCTGGGATGGAGCAAGAATGTAGTTTTACAATAAAACTCCAGTAATCACATTTATTCCATCCAGTTGCAGTTTCACAGAGGATTAGTGCTACATGAATGAATGTTCTCTCTAAAGAAACAGAAATTAAAGATCTGTTTCAGGTGCAAGATCAATGTATTGCAACCCCGAAAGGGGATATAAAAACCCAAACTAATCACCTGTTCTTCGGATAGATTTGAATCAAAGTTTGCAGGCGTTTTTGTCCAATGGCTCCAAACGAATCTAGTCCAAAGCTCCTAGATGCTGGAACCACATGATGAATATGTAAGGCCTTTAGCCTTAGCTGCTTTGATCTACTGATCTTCTCCAATTGGACTACATTGCTTGTTGCTATACCTCCAAGGGAACACAACACAGTTTGGATAAATTCACAGTCTAGAAAGAGCTCCAGCAGGAACATGGGTCTCCCTTGCTACCATCATCACAGAAGGTGTGGCAGCCACAGGGCCACTTCATTCATTCACTCACAGAGCACCAATAACAAATACTCCTTGCTGTAATATTCATTTGTTGCAAAACTACATTCTTGCTCCATCTCCACACCTAATATAGATGCAGCCTTCGATGAATAGACTTTCTTCAGTGTTCCAGTAAAAGTCATTGCTTATTAAGTTTAACTGCCTTTGAAAAAATAATACTCGGAGGTCTGTACAATTGGCAGCACAGGGGTTGACCCATATATCATCAAGGGTCTGTCTGGAACGGTACGAGCTGGTAATAGTTTTGTTTCAGATGTGTTTCAGCTATGCCCATTGCCTACCACAGAAGCAGGAGAAAATGCCTCTTTACTGTTCTACATGTCCAACGCTCCATTTGAATTCTTCTTGAAGTTAGGGCTTCCAACAATCCAAACCAGATGCCCAGCCTCCCAATCTAATGCATGAGCAGAGGGGCTCTCTGAAACACCAGTACAGACTAGGTGAGAAATACCTTGAAAGCAGCCCTGTGGAGAAGGACGTGGGGGTACTGGTCGATGAGAAGCTCAACAGGAGCCAGCAATATGCACTTGCAACCCAGAAATCCAACTGTATCCTGGGCTGCATCAAAAGCAGAGTGGCCAGCAGGGCGAGAGAGGTGATTCTCCCCCTCTGCTCTGCCCTCCAGAGTCCGGGGGATGGAATAGCAGGGCTCCCAGCACAAGAGAGACCCGGACCTGCACTTGGTCCAGAGCAGAGCCACAAAAATGATCATCAGAGGTATGGAGTACCTCTCCTATGAAGACAGGCTGAGGATAGACTCAGGTAAGGAAGAGATTTTTACTGTGAGGGTGAGGAGACACTGGAAGAGGTCGCCCAAAGAAGCTGTGGATGCCCCATTCCTGGAAGTGTCCAAGGCTAGGACAGATGGGGCATTGAGCAACCTCGTCTGGTGGGAGGTGTTCCTGCCCATGGCAGGGGGGTTGGAACTTGATGATCTTTAAGATTCCTTCCATCCCAAACCGGTCTATGATTCTATATGCTAGGGAATAGCCCTTTGGCCAGTTTGCCTCAGATGTCCTGGCTGTGTTGCCTCCCAGCTTTTTTGCAACCACAGCCTCCTCACTGGCAGGGCAATGTGAAAAAAAAAATAAAAAAGCTGAGCACCTGTGCCAGGGACACCCAGGGAGGACACTGATACAGCCGGCCACACAGACAACCACAGACAAGGCGCTGCTTGCAACAGCACCCACACACAGGCCTCACGTAACACACAGGCACAGACAGCCGAGTCCCCTCCTGCCCTGGGGCTGGCAGAGACAGCAGGTCACTGCTGCAGGCACACACACGGCACTCTCGGGGTTCACAAGCACATACACACCCGCACACCTGGCCCTGAGAGTCCTTTCACATGCCCTCAGATTCCCCATGCCTCTGCCTGCTCCTCGTCCCCATGGGCCTCCCCTCCAGGTCTGCCACGGAGCTCCCCTAGCTAGGAGGGAGCTATGGGGACGTGGGCTGAGACACAGACTTCTGCCCTGGAAATGCGCGCAACTGGCAGCGATGAGCATCATGACGGGAAGCCACACTTAAGACAGCGCAGGCATAGCAATGGGAGCCTTGGAAAGAGCTCTCCTTTCAACCCACATTCCTCTTTCAAAGCAGAGATCCAGCTTATGCGTACTCAAGTCTAGGGTGGATGAAGTGACACAAGCAGTCTGTTTGGGAAGAGCCCCGGTGCTCTTTATTTTCCATTCAGGGGTGGAAAGCGGGAGAGCTTCCCAGCCCCTTTGCTCAGAGCTCCGCTGCTGCCGCCGTCGCCAGTCCCAGCACCTTCCCCTCCACTGCGGTACCAGCATCTAGCGCTAGGGAGTCAAAAGAAAAAAGAGGATGAGCAGGTTGTGTACAGGCTGAACACAGAGAAATACTGCAGGCTTAGCTCGGGCCGTGCACGTAGGGGTCTGCTTCCCAGGAAGCTTCAAGGCTGCCGAGAAGTGAGACAGATGCCTCGTGCCCGAGCTCACGACAGGGTCCCCAGGGGTGCAGCTCACCAGCCTGGGGCTGGGTCAGGTGGAGCGGAGGACCCTGGGTATTCTGCACAGGTATTCCCCCTCAGGGCAAGGTGTCCTGGCGTCAGCGCTCTCCAAAGGAAGGACAGCCTCTCGGCTTTGGAAAGGGGAGAGGCAGCCATCCAGGGGACCCCTCTGTTTTCAGACAGGACTTTCACATCCCACATGGGAAAGCCTGTTCTGGGTGCCCAGCCGCTCCCCGTCAGGTGTCAGGGAGCTCCAGTCCCAAAGTCTCCAGAGTCTCCAAAGCCTGCGTCCGTCTCGGGAGGGGTGTCGGAGACGTGCCCTCTTTCTCCCAGTGCTGCCCCCAGGGGAAGGATGGGCCTTGCAGCAGCGGGAAGCACCATCCCTTTTTGGAGATACTTACCGGGGGAGCTGCTGCTGCTGCTGCTCTTGCCGCAGCCGGTTTGCCTCCGCAACATTTCTGAATACACTTTGTTGATGGCGATGCGGCTCCAACCTTTCCAAAACTTGGAGTGCTCGTGGGGAAAGGCGGCTGCAACAACAGGAGAAAGGGATCCCTCAGCCTCTGTCAGACACCCCTTCTGCCTCTCCCCTCATCCATGTTATACATTAGTTTTGGTAGAAATCATTCCCGACACATCGTGGGTAAGGTAGATCGAATTTCTATTTATTTGAGCAACTCAGCAAGCAGCGATAAGTAAAACAGCGCTGGGCGGCCGGGGAGTCTCCTGCTCCGCCAACGGCGCGCACCTAAGCCCGCCAGAGTCTCCATTTATAGCCTAGTAGTTTCGGGTTTAGTGGCACATCCTGGTGTCTTCTTACGACTGCGAGGCCTGTTGCTAGGGGGTCTTCGTCAGTCCTCTGGTGGTCGTGGGGATGAAGATCGTTGTCTTCCTCTGCGTCGGGGTCGTGACTTTGCTGCTGATATGTGTGTTCTCATGTGAGGGGGAATGCCATTTTGCCCTTTTTTGGAGCTGGTTTCTACTGCAATTGTTAACTTAACAGGAAATTCCTATACTTGTTTTTTTCCTTCAACAGGACATTGGGGGTATAAGCAGTTAACCATTGAAAACCTTCCCATCAGCAATATTTAATGAACAAACAAGGCTTTACCCATTACAATCCAGACCCTGCACCCATGCGGTGCCACGTGCACCCACCCTTTCAACCTGTGATGAGTTTTAGGCCTTGGCGGTAACCAAGGTCATGCCCGCTTTAGGAGGAATCAAAGGGTGTCACAGGCAACCCCAGGACTCAGGGACCAGGCTCCTGGACATGTCCTGACATCACTCAAGAGCTACTCCAGTGCCCCACGACGGGAACGGAGCCGGCACACACTTACTCAGGCTGGAGTCTCTCCAGCTTGCCTGCTGCTCCCAACTCCTCTGCTGGGGCAGGGTTCTCAGCCTTCCTCCACCTCTTCCTGACCTTGCTCCTGGGCTGGGCTGGAGGATGGGGAGTCCGAGCATGTTGGCTGTTGAATCGCTGCAAGGAGAAGTCCCTCTCATCAAACAGGACTGGACGTACAGCTGCTCTTTCCCAGAGGACCTCTTGAAAGGACCCTGCAGCAGGACCTGCGAACCAGGCGACTCGGCGCTGCCAGCCCACGTCTGGCTGCTGCTTTTATCCCTCACTTTCTGCTGACAACCTCTCCCTCACAGGGAGGAGCAGCAAAAGCCCTGACCTGCGGCCTCGTGCCCGTCCTGCTCCCACCACCCTGGGACCTGCCGCCCTCGGAGCCCGGGCAGAGAGGATCGCCGCTGTTCTCAGCGGTGTTGATCACTGCCAGTACCTGGGGTATCTGTTGGTCCTCCCCCTCAGACCAGGCTTCCCATGCAGCCATGGCTGCCTGGGCTTGCTCTTGTAGCTTTTGGTACGTGGGCCATGAGCTGTCTGTTTGGTCCCACTGTGAAGACAGGTTCCAGACCTCCTGGAGGAAAAAAAAAAAAAACAAAAAAAACAACAAAACAAACACAACAGCAGACAGGATTGGTCTCAGCTGTCCCTCAGGCCTAACCCACACTCCTGCCCCCTCGCCTCAGCCGGTCTGTCAGCAGTGCTTCGACCCTCAAGGATGAGGGGCCCTGAAGCTAGGCCAGGCTCCTCAACTCGTGACAAACACAGCTGAACAGCCCGCGGTGACCAAAGCCCTCTGCCATCAACGACTCAGAAAGGCCTTGCTCCTTTTCCATGGCCCCTGGTCAAAATGAAGTGGCTCATGGCAACACGGGAGGCAGTAAGAGGCAGGGAAGGTGTGCGGGACGCCACCTTCCGTCTCCTGAGGAAGAGATGAAGGAGGTAACAAATGTGAAGACGAACGCATCCCAAGGGACCTGCTCGGGATCGCTCCACACAGAGGCTTTTGTACAGGCCCAAACAGCACAGTCATTGCAGCAAGGCAGAGCAGGTACCTGCAGCGCTCTCCTGGAGGCTTCAGGAGCAGGGAGCGCAGTGGTGGTGGACTTGGCTTGAGGAGCTGTTTCCTGCCTGTCTGCCTTCTTCGTCCCGGGGGAGCTGCCTGGACACGGGGGGAGCACGCTGCAAACAGACGCCGGGAGGAGGCTGCATGAGCCCAGGGAAATTCGGTCTCCAGTCCGTGCTCGCAAGCTGCGTCAGCCTCTGCAGCAGACGGCACTTCCGCAGCGAGCGGGCATATTGGACTGGCCGTGTTCACTTCAGCGGAGACAGAGAGAGCCAAACGCGAAGCTGTGGCACCACCTGCCTTCAGGAAGGCTCGGGATGCCCGTATCCAGGCCCTTTTTGGTGGAAGAAGGAGGGGAGCGGTGTCTTGTGCAAGGACAGGATCCGAGAGACACCATTATGGCCCACCCGGGCTTTACTTCAGCTTCTCCTCTGTGGCCCTGAAACACGGTGCGCTTATGGGTGGAAAACAGGTTATCGCTGGGGAGCCAGCGGAGCCATTGGAGAAAGCCGTCAGGTAAGGAGGCCAGTCATGCCATCTCCCTACCTCAGCACTCTCTTGTGCCTGCCACAACGTTTGGGATAGCGTTTGAAAAAAATGCCTGAAAGAAACTTTTCCATCTGGTATCACAGCTCCTTAGGCTGGAAGAAACAGCAGGGGAGATGGGGCCACGGCAATCCTAAGACACGGTGAGACATGTTAGAATGAAGGCAGGGGACGTTTGCTCCCACAGCCAAGAAGATGGGCTCTGCTGCAATGTGGGGGGGCTCCTGAAGGGAGAAGAGCTTCTGCAACAAGGCTCTGCGTTCAGCTCCCCCAAGGATCGGGGCCCTGCTGGAAAATGAAGCTGGTGTGCCAGTCTCAGGCAAACGTGCTGCACGCTTGCCATCCGTTGAGAGAGCGGCCTCCGCTGGGACGTGTGTCAGGAGCCACCCTGCGGCTGGTGGGTCCAAAGGGGACATCTCTCCAGTGTGGCTGCAAGGGGCTCCTTCCTCCTTTCCCCCAGGGGTCTCACCTGGTAGAAGGCTTCTTCTCCACATCTTGCTGCCTTGTGCCTGGCTCCCAGCTTGTCAGGATGGGGAGGGAAAGCTACTTCCTCCTCTGCAGCAGGTTGCCAGGATGGCACTCTGAAACTAGGAAAGGAGGAAGCTCTTCCGAGCAGCTGTGTGGGCACTGCCTTTTAACCTGGTTCAAGTCAGCCAGCACGGGACAGGGACCACCCCCAGACAGCAGGGACCTGTTCCCTTACCTCTTCTGATCCTGCGCTCTCCTGCAGCTTCCTCCTGCGAGGTGGTGGAAACTTTGGCCTCCGGCCTTCTCCTCACAGTCAGATGAAACCTGGAAAACAAACGATGACACGGGCTTGAAGAAGGCTGGCCTCCTACCCGTTGCAGCTTGCTGGCAGTAATCCTCCTGGTGTCGCACAAGGCATGGCATCCCTTTTCCGTCATGTCCATGCATGGGGTTTGTTGTCAGTCTTCCCGCAGCACCACAGAAGGTAGCCTAAATTCCCCTCCACATGCAGGCAATTCTCTCTGACGGGAATCGCGGCAGCACGGGCACAAGAATGGCAGAATATGGAGGCTGTACAGTAACACTGCCAGGCTTTTTGCAGGGGCAAGCATCCAGACGCTCAGAAGAAACTCTCTTTGCTCGTGGAGAGAGCAGCTAAGGGGGCAAGCGTGGGGAAAGGCATTTGACTGGCCTGCCATGTTCGGGCTGGCCAATAGCAGTCAGATTGCTCACCCTTTGCTAGGATTCCCAAAGAAATGGAAGTAGCCCCCAAAACCTCACCAACTTACGCTGTGGAGCAGTGCAACCAGGCCCGCGGCGCTCTCCGGACGTTTGACGCAGTCTAGATAAGACTTCACGCACAGAAAACCATCTTCGCGTGGCAGAACTCCAATGTCCCTGACGGCAAAGGGGACGTGCTCCTTGTTCCTCACGAGGAAGCAGTACAAGAGGATGGTCTCTTGCACGCAGTTCTTCGCCACGTGCAGCGGGAAGGAGGTGGCTCGCGATAGCTGCACGTACTTCAGCGGCTCAATCTTGACACCATCTGCAAGGAGAAGCAACATCCTCAGCGACACGGCAAGCCCAAGTTGCTTGCAACATTCAGAACAAGTTCCCAGAGAAAGGGTCGCTAAGAGAAAGAGCTCCTGGGGCACGGTTTCTTTTGGGGGAACTCAAGCTGTACCCTGACCGTTGGAGACAATCCTCTACTTCTCCCAGGCCTTTCCAAAGAGCAGGGAGAACAAACCGTTCCGGACATGGGGCAGGAAGAGGGGGGCTGCTGCCTTCTCACCAGGGAGGAGCTCAGTGGGACAGTAGATCTCCTCCAGCCACAACTCATCGATGTCCAGCTGGAAGAAAGGTCTTCGAACCAAGAGCAGCCCTTCTTTGCCATGGAACTGCTCTCGGACAACACCAAAGGTCCCGAGTCCCGCAACCCAAACGCCCTGCACACAGAAAAGACAGAAAGGCCGATGAGGGAGTTCTTGAGAGACGGGAAAAGGGATGGCTGTCAGAGCAGGGGGACACTGCTCTGTGCCCTGCCCACTCCTGAGGGACAATGGGGCAAGGTGGGGCACTTTGGAAAGCTTTGCAAAAGAGCCGCATCCTCAGTTTCTTTCGTCTCCCCCCTCACAGCATTTGCCAACATCCCTTGGCTAGAGAAGCGCCCAGAGGTTTCCAGCACACGGATTAGACCTGGCACTGATTCCCAGCAATTGTCCTAGGCACGGACCCAGGATATTCCCCCCTCTCTCTGCTCGCCCTCCCCACTCAGACCGCAGGGAAGAGGGAAGCCCTAGGGTGTGCCAAACACCTGAGAGGCAGAGCACATCTGGCCTTGGTTTCTCTCCCAGCTGGCCAAGAAGCTGCTCCGGGCACCCTGGGCAGTCTCAGTGCACCGCCATGCTGCTCGGGCAGGGATTGCCTCATGCAGGGCCCACGACACCGGCCCACCTTATCCCGCTTCAGCTCTTTCGGAATGTAGTCGCATACAGCATCCCAGATAGCCTCAGTCCCTGGAAAGCAAGGAAAAGACACCTCAGGCTCCAGGCCAGCCAGCTCACAACCTCTTGGCAAGCACCTCACCCAGGCGATGACACATGCAGGCATACACAAGCACCCCAGAAAAACACCACGCACGCATTCCTGGGACATTCCTGAGAGGCCTGTGGGAGCTGCAGGCCACACCTAACAAATTTGACTAACAAATACTTCAGCCCCCCTTTTCTAGGCAGTCCGGTAAAGTCTATCTGCCAATACTCTCCAGGCGCCTGCCCCTCAGCAGTGGAGTTTTGCATGTTTATCGGATTATTTCTCCAACATATGTCACACCTTTCGGTGACCGACCTAATAGTCTCCACCATAGTCCTGCGTATAAATGACTTCTTTAAATGCTTTAGCAAATGTTCTGTTGCCCCAGCGCACAGCATTATGCTCCTCCTTCACTAGACCATTTGTAAGGGAAGAGGGTACCACTGCTGGACCTGATAGGTACCTACCTGTCGGGCACCACAGCCCTGCGCAGCTTCCACGGTGTCTCACGGGCAGGGGCCAACAATTTCTGAAAGACTGCCCTTGTACTTAAAAAGCAGCGGTCTTCGCTCAGGGGCTCTTCAGGCCGGGGATCGGGGTCCTCTCCGAGAATCGCTCGGTGCTGCCTGAGGTTCCGCCATCCCAGGAACCGTCGAGGCTCTCCCAGGAAACAGTCCTCGAGAAGAGCTCCGAGACCCCAGCCGGGGCTAAAGGGCCAGTCTCCCCCTGACTGGGGCTGCCCACGGCCTGTCCCCAGGCCAGGGGAACCGCCCCAAGGTACACAACACGCCACGGCACGACGCAGGGCCGGGCAGCGGCTGCCCTCACGCTGCCGGGGCTCTGGGAGCCACCCCTCACAGCCTCTGCCTCCCCTCAGTGCTTCCCGCTCCTCCCTCCCGCTCCTCCCTCAGGGCTCGCCTCTCCTCAGCCCGGGCTCCGATTGGCTGCCAGAGCCGCCAGGCAAACGGAGCCCCACCCCCTGCCGGCTGGCTGGGGCTCGCTGCCATGGCAACCGTGCAACCGCCTGACCAGGCAGGGCGGGCGCCGCCATCTTAGGAGTCGTGGGCGGGCTGGGGGCGTCTCGGGGCCTGAGGGGGGGACCTGGCCTGTGTGCCCGGGGCGCCCCTGCCCGCCCCTGCCTTTGCTCGCTCCCTGTGCCTCACCACCTCGTCTTCCCTTTTCTTTGCGGTGTCGAACGCCCGAGAAGCCCGACAGGCTCAGGAAGGCGGCCATTCAGTTGCACAAGAAGCAATAGGGCCGGATGCTCCTGGAATGCTACTTGTTGCAGCTTTGTGCCTGGGTATCACTGTGAGATCAGGCTAACAGGATGAAGGCTTTGTTCCTCGTCCCTTCTGTTGAGAGAGGGGTTTTGCCTCTCGGCAGAAGCTATCCCCAGGCTCTCGGCATATTTAAGCAAACTAAATGCAGCTACAGCCTCTTCTTTGTCTGAGACCGGATCGCAGCTGATGAGGAAGTAACGGGACCAGCAAACCCTTTCTGGCTGCAGCAGCTTGGGCCCGGCTGCCCTGGCCCTGGGGCAGGAGGAGCTGCCTGAAGACCCCCAGGGATGGCACGGAGGGGCTGCGGGCCTCCCGGGGGCTGTCTTGTGCCTTGGATGTCCCATCTGTGGGGCTGAGCCCTCTGTGCCCCCAGGAGCTGCTGTGCCCTTCAGAGGGGCTGGGGCTGTGGTGGCAGTGCCCAGAGCCCTGCAGCAGCCTGCTCCGGACACTGCCCTGGGGCCAGCCCGGCCTGAGCTGCTGGACTGCGCTGGGCAGAGGGCAGGGAGGTGGGCATGTTAGCGTTCATGAAAACACATAATCCACAAAGTGATTATACGAAGGTGCTTTATTAGGCGCCGCAAGTTAGGGGCAAGCCTGCCCAAATCTAACTTTGTCCGATTTGTTCACTCAGTTCTCTTTTATCTCCTAAAATATTACATATGCATTAGGTTTCACAACTCATCTATGCATATTCATTTCCTAGCTCCGCCTAGCCCCGCTTCGTATGCTTCGTATCTTATCAGTCCTTCTGCGCTTGCGTATTACTCTCGGGTGGTCGTCGGGATGAAGTAAGATGTCTTATTGTTAGCGTTCATGAAAACACATAATCCACAAAGTGATTACATGAAGGTGCTTTATTAGGCGCCGGAAGTTAGGGGCAAGCCTGCCCAAATCTAACTTCGTTTGATTTGTTCTCTTAGCTCTCTTTTATCTCCTAAGATACTACATATGCATTAGGTTTCACAACTCATCTATGCATATTCATTTCCTAACTCCGCCTAGCCTCGCTTCGTATGCTAGTTATCTTATCAGTCCTTCTGCGCTTGCGTACTACTCTCTGGTGGTCGTCCGGGTGGTCGTCGGGATGAAGTAAGATGTCTTATCAGAGTTGAACTTTTTAACCTTTCCTTCTCACGCATGCTCTCTGAGCCCTTGGTCTCAGTCCAAACCGCAAGGTTGGTTTGATCCAGTTCCCAGGGTCCAAGAAGCCCCAGTTATCCAGATGTCTTGCAAATTGAGCATTCTTTTAATCCTCCTTACTCCTCATCATGAATTGGTGCATTCTCATGTTACCCTTGCACATATCTCATATGTACCCTTGCACCTTTCTTCCAAGCGCAGCCTCGGAACAGTACATCGCAAATGTAACATATTAAACAATATTGTATTATTTCTTCTTCTATTACTAACATTTCCCCCCTTTGAAAGCATTTCACTCCTTTCGAGGAGTGGTTTTCTGCTAGGGGAAATGACCCAGGTGTGAAGAAGTGTGTGTGCCAGGTGAGGGAGGGAACCCCAGGGATCCCTTCAGGCTGTTTCCCAGCAGGTTCCCCTGCAGCCCCAGGGCCATGGGCAGGGAGCCTGGTGGGGGGCAGAGCAAGGGAGGCCTTGGGCTGGGCCTCTGCTGCTGAGCTGGGCCGGGCTCCTGGGCCCAAGGGGAGCTCCTGGCAAGCGGGCAGCGCTGCAGAGAGCCAGCTCTGCCCAGGAGCAGCTCCTCTGCCCAGCGCAGCAGGGCTGGGGGCACTGCCTGCAGCTGGCACGGGTAGGGGAGAGAAGGGAGAGGGAGGTTACCGGCTGAGTGGAATATGAGAATACTGAGAGCTGAGAGGAGGAGAAATCTTCATAGCACATAACAGGGTAAGCCTCCTTCTGCAGTGCAGTGCACAGGAGTATCAGGGAAGATTTCCAGACCCAGAACTTCCCACAGAAGATCTGGCTGGTTGCACTTGGTATTTCTTTAGTGTGGAGAAGCACAAGCTCCATTGCTAAGGTTCCCTGCTGCAGGGTGAACGTGCAGGCCTCCGAGGGCTCCCTTGTTGCAGGCCAGCTGCAGGCTGTGAATCCTGGGGTGCAGGCAGGGGTGCCCGGGGCTGTGGTGCAGAGCAGGGTCCCTGCTGTGCCCCAGGGGCTGTGTGCCGGGGCAGGGCCTCTGCCGCCTGCCAGGCTCAGCACTCAGCCTGCCCGGGGAGCTGCCCAGGGCACTGCGCGGAGAAGCTGCGGGTGGAAGGAGCCCCCCCGGCAGGGCAGGGTCCTGCTGCTGGCGGGAGGCTGCTGCCTGGGGCAGCCTGCTCACAGCTCCATTGTACGACAAGGGCATTTCCCAAGCAATTTTTTCTAAGCAAACAAGGTCAAAATAGGGATTTTCTGCCCTCTTTTCAATTGCCTACTCTACTGGACAGGAGGGGAAGCAGGAAGAAGTGGAAGAGGAGCTGTGAGTTTGAGCACATTGCTGAGACTCCTGAACTGTAACTCTGAGGATCAGTATGTTTGTGAGCTGCCCCAAATGTACCTTCAGCCTCTCCTCTTCATATTGAAAGCGACAGCATCAACTTTGCTGAACCCAGCAGGGCTTTCTGACAGGTCCTTTTGCACCTGCAAAGATGCACATGCACCTAGGCAGTCTCTTGCATACAGGCAGGTTTCTGAAGGGCAACGATTACTGCACACAGATTTGGTTGAGGCTGTGAGCAGAAACAGGAATAAGACATGAGACAGGGAAACAACTCCCAGAAATAAAACCTTCAGGCATCAGGGATATGATCAAGGAATGAGGGGAAAGTTAATCAGAAATCTTGTCAGAGGGAGAATTCATCAGAAAACTCCATATTTTTTCCATTCAGTGCAGACCCCTTCCTCTGAACATGCCCCCTTGCCTCCTCTCCCACCCAGAAAACCCTCTGCCCTCACGCCCATGGGTCCAAGGCATGGGGCATGTCTTCTGCAGCCAGAGCTCCAGCAGAGCAGAGGTGCATCTCTCCAGCCATGCGCCCATTTCCACCTGTGCTGCAACTGCAGAGGGGGTCAGCTGCCTGGGGGTCGTGGGCAATGCAGTTTTTGAGGCTGGGGATGTTAGCGTTCATGAAGACACATAATCCACAAAGTGATTATATGAAGGTGCTTTATTAGGCGCCGGAAGTTAGGGGCATGCCTGCCCAAATCTAACTTCGTCTGATTTGTTCTCTTAGTTCTCTTTTATCCCCTAAGATATTACATATGCATTAGGTTTCACAACTCATCTATGCATATTCATTTCCTAGCTCCGCCTAGCCTTGCTTCGTATGCTAGTTATCTTATCAGTCCTTCTGCGCTTGCGTATTACTCTCTGGTGGTCGTCCGGGTGGTCGTCGGGATGAAGTAAGATGTCTTCATCAGAGTTGAACTTTTTAACCTTTCCTTTTCACGCATGCTCTCTGAGCCCTCGGTCTCAGTCCAAACCGCAAGGTTGGTTTGATCCAGTTCCCAGGGTCCAAGAGGCCCCAGTTATCCAGATGTCTTGCAAACTGAGCGTTCTTTTAATCCTCCTTACTCCTCATCATGAATTGGTGCATTCTCATGTTACCCTTGCACATATATTTTGTATCTTCCAAGCGCAGCCTCGGAACAGTACATCGCAAATGTAACATATTAAACAATATTGTATTATTTCTTCTTCTATTACTAACATTTCCCCCCTTTGAAAGCATTTCACTCCTTTCGAGGAGGGCAAATGCTTTCACTAACTAACTAAAATATTTTACACTCAGTGCTCACCAATAATATAATCACGGAAAATTACATCATTAAGAATCAAGGAAATTACAAAGATTAGGATTGTCACAACATTTCATAAGTCCACCACTTCTGCTTTATGTTACGTTCACCCTTCTGGTTGGGTTCACTTGATCTGAAACTGATCTTGTCTATTCGGTTTTCATTCCATTTCACCTCCTGGGTTCCTCAGATTCTTTCTCTGAAATCCAAAGTTGTTAGATGCCGGTGGAGGATATTGAGGATGTGGTTCCATTTGCCGAGCAATAGTTTGCATCACTGTCCGGTTCCAGGTTGTCTTCCTTAGAACCAGACTTTTCAGCATTATAAATGTTAACCAAATTAGTACCCCTACAATCACCAATATAATTATTGTCTCCAGTAAGGACTTAACCCAATTACTAATATTCCATCCACTAAAAATGTTATCCAACCAGCTTGTTGTCATATCTTTCTCTTCCTGTTCTGCATCTTGTTCCACTCGAGCCAGTTGTTCTATGTCATGTTCTACATCAATAGTCACATTTGGAATGTGGATGCAGCAATGATCAATACGATCTTTTAGAAATCCACATACTCCATGTTCCTTTAATAACAGTGTATCTAATGCTAATCGATTCTGTAGCACCATTTTAGCTGTAGCTTGTAGTTGGATATTAAGGTCTCTAAAGCCTTCTTTCGTGGCTCTCGTGCGCCTACTCACTTGTCCTGTAAGTTTATAAATCATTTCCCTATTTCGATAAGTAGCTACCTTTGCAAATAGAGATTCTAATGCCCAATTGAATTTTACTCCATCCGAGGGTTCATGCCATATATCTTCATCTGCCCCTTCTTCTAAACTTCTTTTTGCCCTACTAATTTGTAGGGTTTCCAACTTTCCCTTAAAAGGAGACTTTTTCCATATTGGACGCAGTGTGGGGAGGGAGTCCTAGAGTTATTTCTTTTACTTCCCCATCTATCGGTGGGTGTGTAGTCCAAGTTCCATTACTGGCTGCCCATACAAATTGTCCTGGACTTTGTATGGTACTATAGCTACAATCCACTGCGACTTGACTAGCCTGGCTATTTCTTTCCGAATTGTACTTAATTCCTCGGCAAGCACATCCTGCCCTAAGAGCTATCAATACCGGAAGTAAGTGCTCAACATCTTCATTATTGCTGTCGCAAGTATATTTCTTCTCACAAGTCCACCAAGCTACCTTTGTTGACTCTTGTCTACCACTCCTATCAACCCGGCTTACTGTATAAAACTGATCAGTTCCATTCTGCTTTCCCTGCCATTTAATACACCATGATGTATTCCCTCCATACTGGAATTTCTGCAATAAACTTACTGTCCAATCACTATCCCACCCTTTCATTCCTTTTGGCTTATTTTTCTCTTGACATTCCCAAACAATCTTTTCTCTAACTCCTTCTACTACACGTAGTTCGTCGTAATGACACTGTCCCACATTCTTAAATCTGCCTATCGTTATGAAATGATAGTTCTTCTTTTCACATTCAGACCTCGATGTTGGGGGGCTCAGTTTCCTGTAGTATTGTGTAACATTTATCCTCTCTAAAACTTTCACTTCTTTACATTGAATTGTTTCATTTCCTTTTACTTGGGGCAGTGGGAGGTGGTTATACCCCACTCAAGCGGGTCCCCTGTTGCTTTTGGAATGGGCATACAAGCAGTAATTCTATCAGTTCCTTTCATTATGGCAAAATCTTTAATCAATCCTACCAGTAAATTCTCTGATGGTTGCCTGTGTGGGATCTGTACCACTTGTGTCCATGGCACCTGGCCCTCTCTTTTTCTTCTAGATCCTTTTCAGTGGGCTACCAATATTCCTTTATCCAATTTCGGATATACCAATATTTCTCTTATCCCGTAATCTGTGCTATTTTCACGTGTTACCATGCACCGGTAGTTTCCTTTGTTGACTTTAGTAACACTAAACAGGGTTCAGGTGGTAGCTCCTCTCAGTTGTTGGCCCAATTCTATGGGTTTACTTACGTACGCCTTCCCCTTCCATCCAGCCTTCAGTCCTGTATTGTCCCTGGTTGTGTCTACGTATATTTCCTGGCTCTGTCTGGAGTCATTTATTTTTCCCCACACCACCTGTAGAGAGCTAATTGTTATTGGTTTATCGTTGTGCATTCCACATTCCAAAGTAACATTTTCTCCTCTGAATATTTCCTCTTTCTTATATTTTTCTGGTATTTCTAGGAACTCAATTACAAGGTATTTACACAAAACAATTACTGTTATCGATACTGTTGTTAAGAACCCCAACATCGTATGGTTATACGCGCCTCATCTGTAGTTTTGTATCTCCGATTGCTCGCACTGACCAAAATTCGGGAACCTTTTTCACCCGAGTATAATGAATCCAAGCATCCACCCCTTCTACCTTTACAGCTGTAAAAGTAGTCAATAATACTTGATAAGGTCCGGCCCACCGTTCTCTCAGGGGTTCTTCATTCCAGTTTTTAATGTACACTCGGTCACCTGGCTGAATGTCGTGGATAGGATTTTCCAGTGCCAACGGTCGCTTCCACACCAGAACACTTTGAAGTTGAGCTAAAGTTTTACCAAGAGACAATACATAATTATAAACATCCTGGTTCCCTGTTATATGCATGTTAGGATTTGGTTCTGGGGATTCATAAGGCTTTCCATACATTATCTCGTATGGGCTTACTGACATTCCACTCCTTGGCTTTATCCTTATTCTCAGTAAAGCTATAGGGAAAGCTTGTGGCCATTGTATTTTGGCTTCCTGGCAGATTTTACTGATCTGTCCCTTTAGAGTTTGGTTCATCCTTTCTACCTGTCCCCTAGATTGGGGTCTCCATGCAGTATGTAAATTCCAAGAAATTCCTAATAGTCGACTTACGTCTTTAACCACAGATGAAACAAAGTGCGGACCCCTATCCGAGGATATTCCTAATGGTACCCCAAACCTCGGAATGATTTCCCGCAGTAACCATTTTACTGTCTCTTTAGCTTGATTGGTGCGACAGGGAAGGGCTTCCGGCCATCCGGAAAAGGTGTCAACCCCTACTAACAAATACCTATATCCCCCGGTCCTAGGTAACTCTACAAAATCAACTTGCCAGTAATCTCCTGGTTCTATTCCTACTCTAACTCTTCCCATTTCAGCATGTTTTCTTGCTACTGGATTATTTTTCAGACAAATCTCACACTTTGACATTACTGATTTTGCCATTGTTAACATGTGTGTAGAGATGATGCTACGTTTTAAAAATGTTACCATTGCCTCTGCACCCCAGTGACATTCATTATGTCTCATCTGAAGTATTTCTCGCATCACCAAGGGGGGTATTACTACCTGGCCCATAGCAGTTACATACCATCCATCAGAGCTCTTTCGGGCCTTTAGGAGATTTGCTAATTTCTCATCCTCTGGTGAATATCTTGGTTCCTTGGGAAGATTAAGACAAGTGGGGCCTACCTTGAGTGGTACCAAAGCCATTACATTCCACACCTCCCGAGCAATTTGTCGAGCTGCTCGATCTGCCAGCCGATTCCCTTCTGATATTTTTGAGGTTCCTCCTTGATGAGCTTTACAGTGCATAATAGCCACTTGGTTTGGTTTTTGTACCGCATTTATCAAATTTAACACCTCCTCTTGATATCTTATATTGGCTCCTTGTGAGGACAACAGCCCTCTTTCTTTCCATAATGCTCCATGAACATGGACTACTCCAAAAGCATACTTTGAATCTGTCCAAATATTTACCATCTTCCCTTTACTCAGTTCCAGTGCTCGAGTCAGGGCTATCAGTTCCGCTCGCTGTGCTGATGTTCCAGGTGGTAAAGGTTTTGCTTCGATCACTGTCTTCAGGGTTGTTACTGCATACCCTGCATATCGTGTTCCGTTCTCCACAAAACTACTACCATCAGTAAGAAGTTCCCAGTCATACCTTTCAAGGGGTACATCCTTCAAATCCTCGCGGCTCGCATGGGTATGTTCAATTATTTCCACACAATTGTGTTCCAACGGTCCTTCTTCTGGAACAGTTCCTAGAAATACTGCTGAATTTAACAGGTTAGTCGTTTTCAAGGTTACGTCATCTTGTTCAGTTAGTATTGCCTGATATTTCATCATTCGGCTGGGTGATAACCAGTGGCCCCCCTTTTGTTCTAAAACAGTTGTTACCATATGTGGTACAAAAACTTCAATATGTTTTCCCATTTGAAGGCAAATAATTTTCTACTATCTTTATCAAGAGGTATGCAAAAGAAGGCATCCTTTAAATCTATCACAGTAAACCATTTATATATCTCTCTCACAGATGTTAACAATGTGTAAGGATTAGCCACTACCGGGTAAATGTCCGTTGTTATTTCATTTATTGCTCTAAGATCTCGTACCAATCTATATTCGCCATTCCGCTTCTTTACTGGAAAAATTGGAGTATTGTATTCCGATTTACATTCTTCCAAAATCTGATATTTGAGAAATTTGTCAATAATTTTCACTGTCCCCTGCCTAGCTTCTATCTTAAGTGGATATTGTTTGATTCGAACAGGTTTGGCTCTTTCCTATAATTCCACCTTTACCAGTTGTGCCAGTTTCGACTTCCCTGGTACATCTGTTTCCCATACTGTTGGTATAACTGCATTTTCTACTTCTCTTGGAATATTAACAAAGGGTTTATCTTTGATCATTAGGATTTGTCCTACTTTGGACTCAGGTACCTTCATTATTAATTCTCCATCCTCAAAGGTTATTGTTGCATCTAATTTAGCTAATAGATCTCGTCCCAAGAGTGGAATCGGGCATTCTGGTACATACAAAAAATCATAGTTTAGTTCCTTACCCCCAAAACGCAAATCAAGGGGTTGTAAGAATGGCCGTTCCTCCTCCTTCCCTGTGGCTCCAATTATTGTAGTTGTCTTAGTTCCTAATCGTCCTTTTAAACTATTTAACACTGAATATGTTGTTCCTATTACATTTACAGACTAATTAACACAGAGAAAGAAGCTCCTGTAACCAACAACAACAAAAAATTCAAGCCTCTCTCTTCGTTTCCTAGCTTTATTTCAACTAGTGGACCTGCTAGGGTAGATGCCCCAGGTCCCCGTCATTTCTGACTGTTGTAAGTTTATCCTGCAGCCTAAGACAAATTCTTTCTGATATCAGGGGCCGATTGCCCTAGAAAGAGGCTAGCCAATTGCCTCTGTTTGTTTTCTGAAGCCAGGTCCAAATTTTCTGTCTTTTTTTTTTTTTCCATTGCATTTCAAAGTTGGTCCAAAAATTCAAAAATTCCATAGGGTTTTCTTTTGGACCTTGTTGGAACAGATTCTCAATTCCTAATTTAAACAGATTTTGGTATTTACATAATTTCCGGGGTGGTAAGGGTCTCAGTGGGGAGGGGGGGGGTCGGTCAGGGGAATGCAATGGTTGAAAGTTCCCTGAGCGGTCCCGTTGGCAATCTGAGCTCACACATGAACTCAGGTTGTTTTAAGAGTTAGCTGCTTTTCTGTTTCCATGACAAATCTCTCCCGGACCCATCATGGTCCCTCTGCCCCAGAGGGCTCACACCGTGATTTCGAGCTCTCAGCCTCGGGTTGAGGCGGAACTATTAACATTCCTACATCCTCTTCCCCTGCTCATTCAACTTCAAAGAGCTCTGTTAAATACTACATGCCACACAACCTTTAACACCTTCAACAACCCTTTTAACACTTCCTTTATCTTCCTCCAGCCTGTACTTTTCTAATGCCAACACCAAAGGCTCAGTCAGGGGCCAACTTAATTCCATACCTTTTCCCTCCAAGATGCTGAAACAACATACCAGTATACAACATTTCATCCTATTTTCCTTCTCTCCTCACAAACAACATTAATTGCAAGACACTGTTATAGTCGATTGACCCATAAAGTGGCCATTTAGTTTATACAGTGGCCACCATTGATTGCAATACTTAGTGGAAATCCTCTTGCTTTCCGCGCCCCCCCCACTCCCCGTTCCGACAATATCCTTGCAATGTGCCAATATACACCCAAGGAGGCTTTCTTTAAAACGTCTTTGTTTTGGATATTACCCATTTCCTTGATTTCCCATTCCCTTTTATTTATTTATATTAATTACTGTCCCTTGTTACAATTTCCACGCAAACCTTTTTATTGCAGGTTTTTACTGTGTTTTCCTAATCTTCTCAAATGTCCCAATTCTCTAGGATTAGACTCCACATACAAACTTCACTATTTCAGATTATTAATGAGCCCCGTTCCAATCATAAATCCACAGGACTTCGGAAAAACACCTGAAGCACTCAGCCTTCCGTCTTCTAGACAAACAATACCACCTTTTCCACAAAATTTACATTTCAGCAAGGCCGAATTTCAAGCCGAATGCTAATTTTTCTCATGCACTTTGTTAGTAAGCCTACACAAAACAAGGAATCACTCCTGTGTATCCATCAAGACGGGGGTTTAAAAGGTATTGAGGCCTAAATAAATTCGCTCTCCCCCTTCTTACCAAATTCCCAGGGCTCAAGCCCGAACCACCAAAGAAGTGACTCTCCGTTCTACCGCTTTGATAATCAGTCAGCCCCCCTCCCCCGATACTTGGGAAACCGACCAAACACCACCGCGAATATACCGAAACTTTTAAACTGTTACTTAGATAATGCTCCCACCTTCCTCCTTGTCACACTCAAAACATTTAAGAACGAAATAGGATTACAAGATGCACCGTCGGGCCCGTATATTGGGCACCACCAATCAACATTTGGATAAAACAGCACTTCTTTTCGGTCTGTCATGCCCTTCGTTCGTCTCCGGCCGCTCCCCTCGCGGAGAATACGGAACCGCGGATCGGAACTCCGCACTCGCTTCGCAGCGATGCTGCGTCTCACTCACAACACAATCACGCAATCACACAGAGAGGCCCCTTGCACTCTCGCTCACAAAATAACATTAATTGTAAGATAGCATTGTACTGTAAGGTTCCGTTTTCTGGCCAACTTTCTTGATCTTCTAGTTCATACTGTGGCCACCAAACATTACAGTAATCAACCAGTTTACCCTTTCGTAACTCCTGCCCGAAACACCCCTCCTTCCAGTGTGCTAGTAAACAGCCCAAAGGGGAGGATCGCGGTACTGAAGCATTACCGCCCAGAATACTTTTAAGTTTTTCCATTATCAGCTATAGCTTTTACCGAACCGAACCAGATGCTGAGCCTGCAGCAAAACCAGACCACTGATGCCGAACCTGCAGCGCTTTCGCGACTGTCTGATGGACGGCGCCTAGGCTTACCACGGGAATTCCCTAGCCCAACCGTCCGTGGCTTTCGCCGCGTCTGACCGGCAGGCTCCCAGACCAGATCGGTACCGATTACCAGAAAGCACCTTTTTCTTACCCTTTCAGAGGTACGTTGTGAGCAGCGGGGGTCGGTCGCGGCCGATGGCTCCCCGAGAAACTCCTCGGTGCCGGCTGGAGCGTGATCAGTTCGCGAGCCGCCTCAGCAGTGAACACGAGGTCCCATCTGGGTCGCCAAAATGTTAGCGTTCATGAAAACACATGATCCACAGAGTGATTATATGAAGGTGCTTTATTAGGCGCCGAAAGTTAGGGGCATGCCTGCCCAAATCTAACTTCGTCTGATTTGTTCTCTTAGTTCTCTTTTATCTCCTAAGATACTACATATGCATTAGGTTTCACAACTCATCTATGCATATTCATTTCCTAGCTCCGCCTAGCCTCGCTTCGTATGCTAGTTATCTTATCAGTCCTTCTGCGCTTGCGTACTACTCTCTGGTGGTCGTCCGGGTGGTCGTCGGGATGAAGTAAGATGTCTTCATCAGAGTTGAACTTTTTAACCTTTCCTTCTCACGCATGCTCTCTGAGCCCTTGGTCTCAGTCCAAACCGCAAGGTTGGTTTGATCCAGTTCCCAGAGTCCAAGAAGCCCCAGTTATCCAGATGTCTTGCAAATTGAGCATTCTTCTAATCCGCCTTACAACTCATCATGAATCGGTGCATTCTCTCATGTTACCCTTACACATATATTTTGTATCTTCCAAGCGCAGCCTCGGAACAGTACATCGCAAATGTAACATATTAAACAATATTGTATTATTTCTTCTTCTATTACTAACACAGGGAGGTGGGAATGGTTCTCTTCTCCCAAGCCCCACGTGACAAGACAAGAGCAAAAACCCTTAAGTTGCGCCAGGGGAGGTTTAGGTTGGTTATTAGGAAAAATTTCTTCACCAAAAGGGTTGCTCTGGTGGGTTTATGTGGCAAGGTTTTGGTAGCAGGGGGCCATAGGGGTGGCTTCTGTAAGAAGAATCTAGAAGCTGCCCCATGTCAGATAAAGGCCCTGCTGCTGACCAGAGCCGAGCCAATAACCTATGTTGTTTGCACCTCTGTGAGAGCATATTTAAGGAAGTGGGAAAAAAATAACAAAAAAGGCTGCTTCACAGGGAGAGAGAGAGGAGTGAGAAACAGCCTTGCAGGCACTTACATCAGCGAAGAAGGAGGGGGACAGGTGCTCCGGGTGCCAGAGCAGAAGTCCCCTGCAGCATGAGAAGAGGCCCCTGGTGGAGCAGGCTGTCCCCCTGCAGCCCATGGGTCCCACACGGAGCAGATCTCCACGCTGCAGCCCCCCCGTGGAGGAGCCCCCGGTGGAGCAGGTGGATGTGGCCTGGAGGAGGCTGCGGCCCATGGAGAGCCCCCGCAGGAGCAGGCCCCGGGCCGGAGCTGCAGCCCGTGGACAGGAGCCCATGCAGGAGCAGGGGGGCTGGGGGGAGCTGCCGCCCACCCGTGGGGGACCCGTGCTGGAGCAGTTTGCTCCTGGGGGATGGATGGACCCCGTGGTACGGAGCCATGTGGGAGCTGTTCTTGAAGAGCTGCTGCCTGCGGGCAGCCCCCGCAGGCTCAGTTCGGGAAGGACGGCATCCCGTGGGAGGGACCCCACGTGGAGCAGGGGCAGGGGGCTATCTCCCCGTCCTTATCTCAACCCTTGAGCCCTTTGCATCGCATTTGCTCCCCCTTTCTCTTTGAGGAAGGGGAGTGAGAGAGTGGCCGTGGTGGAACTCGGCTGCCCACCCGATTAAAACCACCGCAGCTGCAAAGTACTGGAAAATTTTTCAGAAGAAACAAGGTGTTTAACAAGGAAAAATATAGTTTCCTTTTTAAGGCTTCCTGGATAATTGGGCTTATTTCATATTCCCAACTCGGAGGAAGAGAATTGTTGAGTTCACCTTCTTTTTTCTTACACGGAAATAAAAAGTCAACAGCTCTGGAAGTAAGGGGAACGTATCACAATCAAGCTCCTTTTGTCTGTAATCCTTGCTGAAGGACAAGATTTATCCCACACCTTCCACGGATGTATGGTAGCAGAGAATCATTTTTGAACTACTCTAATTCAAGTCAACTTGGGGATAGTGGCACTTCTCTAATTGTTTCTGAGACATACGCATTAGCAACAGAGAGTGTTCTGTTGTCATTGCAAGGCGCCTACGGTGATGACTTCAGAAACAGAACTGAGTGATGTCACCATGGCAATTTGGGAGCAGCTGCCTCTGTGCAAGTTTAGCTAGGAGGGACAGAGAAGCGTGCTGGATGTGATGAAACCACGTGAGGATTTGTGGATCCCACCTTGAGGTGCACAGAGAGGGCCCATGCCCTTCTGTAAGTGGTTTGATGCTTGGCTGAGGCAAAAAATGTGTTTTTATTGTGAATGCTTCGTTTTAGTATTCTGTAGTTTGTGTAAAGTCCTTTCACAAGCATTACGTTTGGTACTTTTGCTCAGTGATGTAGCTGCACAGAGTGACAGATGCAATGTATGGGTGAGGGCCTCTGCACGTTCTCTTTTTCCTACACACCATCAACAAATAAGGGTGGACAAATAAGAGTGTGCTGTGCTCCTGCCATACGCCTCAAGTACTAAAGCATAAACAAGAGACTTAAAAGTACCCCTGTCACATTAAAATTCAGGACAGCAATGTACTTCATCAAATGGGCTGACCTGTTGAGCGTCTCAGGATGTGGTGTATGAAGATGCACTCCATCTGCTTCCAGATTAGCACTTGCAGTGAGCAAGCTGCCTGACCTTAACATTTTTCATTTCATTTTTCACCTCAGTTTTGCTGGTTCTCCGTGATTCATTCTTGGTCTAGAAAGAAAAAACCAAAAAAAAACAAAAAACAAAAAAGTGAACTCAGATCAAAATAAAAGGATTTCCTTCTCATTAATTACATGTTCTTAACTTGACAGATTTGGTTATTGACTAAGAAGGCAAATATCTGGCCAGATATGGCCAAATATCTGGCCAAATGAAACAAGCAGCTAGCTTGCTGGAGACATTGTCTGGGAAACAGTGAAAACACTTGCAGACAAAAACATATCAAAGGACTAACGCTTTGAGCTTAATTCTAAACAAACATCATAAACTCAAAACTCTTGTTTGTCTTCCTAACAGGCTGGTATAGTAACATGTCACATTGGATGACTTTGCAGCATAGATGTCAGGAATGCAGCTTGGGATCACCTCCTTCTACTTAGAGTTTAGTTTGAAGGGATGAGCAAGTAATTTTTCCTGGGTTGATGGAAATCTGTTCTAAAGTCTGTTTTCTAACACTCTCATAGATACTTCTCTGTCCATCGCTCTGTCCTGCCAACTCTGCTGTGAGTGTGAAGTTGTGGCAAGAGGGATTTCCTCTTCCTAATTTGACCTGGTGGACACCAACTTTCCTACTAAATTGCCGATGTTGCTGAGGAGGCAGCAGTATCAAAGCCCTGTTGATGAAGATATAACAAGCTTGGGGAGGCTTTGGCATTTCTGTACAATGCTGCTCCCTGATTGTGACCCAAGACTCAGATTCTGAATGAAGCAAAGCAAGCTAGAAGAAAACTGTATGTCCTGGTAATTTTTTATTTTGTTTTATTTTATATTTTCATTCTTCACCTGTAAGAAAATCTAAATCTTTAAACCATTTGTTTGAAACCACGGTTTTATGGAAATGATTTTGGGTGTGCTCCTTCACCTTCTTTGGAACCTGTTTAACCTCGCTTCACTTATAGGAGACCTATGCTCAAATTTATGCTTACCGTGATAAAGCAGTATCCTTTTGGTATTCTTTTCTTTGATGATTGCACGTGAGGCTGAAAAGAGTTTTCAGTATGATTCTTCTTTTCCTTTGCAGTCTCCAAAACTCTGTATTATAGCTGATCTTCATCTCTGATCTGAAAAGCTTCACAGGCCAGAAGAGAATTGAGATGAAGAAGGAAATAGAGAATGCTGATGAATATTTCCAATTACCACCCGTAAGTTTTGTGAAAGACTCAGGTGCATTTCTGTAGTGGTAGAAAGTTAATAAAATCATGATCATGCACTTGAAGGCAAGTAATGGTATAAAAATGAAGAATGCAAGGCCCTGGTTAAAGACAATCTTTAGGCTGCTTCCAGATCAACACTTTATTTGCTTATTCCGCAACCTCATCTCCACTTGCTTAGAAGCTGTGAAGATTGGAAGTACACTCAGTGTTTTTCATCCACTCTGTGTAAAATTATAAGAATTTTCACTGGCTATAAAAGCAAAAAAGACAAACAGACCCTCCTCTGGGGCTTCAGAATGCTCCTAAGATCACCCAGACTGGATAAGTAGAGATGCTCCACTATAGGTGCATATAGATGCACTACAGATGCTGGCAGAGATGCTCTAGCGTAGACGTGACGCACTTTGACAGCATCTTTTCTCTGACAGCAACTTACGTCTTGGTTCTTCACATCAAACCAGAGCAGTTTCTTTGCCTTCACAACCTGCAGACTGACCTCTCGTGTGTACCTGTGGTGGATTGAAGGTAATGCTTGTAATGTTTCTAACACACCCTGATGCTGTATTCACTTTAACTTTTAGAAAAGAGAGCAAGAAGCTTCACAGCAGTTTCTTAGGTGCCTGTCTGTCTGTCTATCTATCTGTCAATCTATCTACCTATATGCATATTTATTTAATTATTTATTTACTTATTTAAAGACATCTTTTGTTCACTAACATGAATCCTCTGACTGTTACTAATGTACGGCACATACCGTGACAGTATAATAGTGTATAAATACCCTTCATCTCATCCTTGCTATTGTTACTGTATTTTAAAAATAATTGTGCACATAATTACCCGCTTTTACCCTGTTTTAAAAAAATACCTACTTACTCGATTATAAAATCCTATAAAAAGGGGTGAACTCAAAAGGAAAGAGAAGCCAATTTTCATTACATTTCTAAACTAAACAGCTAATCCTGATAGATTCACTCCCTTTCAAATAGAACACTCAAGAAATAAAACAGTAAAAATTCACATAATACTTCTTTTATAACAAGATTGCATTGCACAATAGTTCTTTGCCTAACCCTGCAGTTACCCCACAGGCACTGCAATTGCTTACTTGGTCTTCTCCTTTACTTGTTTTCAAGGTTTACTTTTCTAACCAATCCTTAATGTTACAACATTGGATTTATTTACCTCCTTCGATATCAAGAGAATAAAGCATTTGCTTCAGAGGACAGCACTTTGATGCTTTATGGGGCTAATGACCAACGTTCTCAAAGCACTTTTCATCCGTGATTTAGATATTTCTCCATCTTTCCGTCTTCCTTTAGAACTCTTAATTGAAGTATTAGGTGAAGAAGAACACTGAAACCAGCTGAAGCCATAGCAGACATAGTAAGGACATGCTTCTGTTAGGAAGTAACTCAGAGTGATTCCATGGTGTATTTTAGACGGATTTACTCTGGTCCTCTGGACTAAGCATCCCCAAGGGCTATTTCAAAGCTCTCTGAATGATCTGTCATTATCTCTTACACTGTAGTCTCCATTAGGAAAGGGTAAACATTCATTGCCCATGTGGAAAGGAACTGCTCAGTTAGTTGTTTCTAACCAAAATCTCTTGACTGTGTTCTATTTACAGAAGCCACTTGGCTAGCCAAGCTAAATCATTGAAAATGGAAGTAGTGGAACTACTTCAAAACCGTGCTTCTGCTTCTAAGCAAAACTGCACTGTAGGTGGGGACACAGCAAGAGGACGTGTCCAAGGCAGGGTGGAATTGAAAGTCACCTGTCTGAGCCACAGAAAGAAGTCAGCGATTCCCAGTTTGAGACTCTTGCTTGACTAGTGACCCAGCAGCTGCAACGCTTATGATTACCGCTGATGGATTCCCATGAATCAGGCAGTGATATAAGCTACGAGAATGACTGAAGCGATTTGAAGTGACGGTTCTCCCTCTTCGGCATTCAAGTTTGTGAAAGAAAGGGGAAGAGAGGAGAAGAAGAGAGGAGAGGAGGAGAAGAGAGGACAAGAGGGGAGGGAAGGGGAGGGAAGGGGAGGGGAGGGGAGGGGAGGGCAGGGCAGGGCAGGGCAGGGGAGGGCAGGGGAGGGGAGGGCCGTGTAGGGGAGTATAGGGGAGCGTAGGGGAGAGGAGTGTAGGGAGGGGTAGTATAGGGGAATATAGGGGAGTGTAGGGGAGGGTATTGTAGGGGAGGGGAGTGTAGGGGAGAGGAGTATAGGGGAGGGGAGCGTAGGGGAGTATTGGGGAGTGTAGGGGAGGGGAGTGTAGGGCAGGGGAGTGTAAGGGGGGGGGAGGGGAGGGGAGGGGAGTGTAGGGGAGGGGAGGGGAGGGAAGGGAGGTGGAAGGAATGGGAGGGGCGGGGGGTGCTACCCTAAATAAAATGGCCAAATAAATGACATTTTGGATCTGGAGCCAAATATTTATGTTGCCATTCATTCCACAACCTGATTTATCACTGCAATGTGCGTATTGCACAGTGCCATTAAAGGTTTGGCATGCACAGAGGGGGCTGAGTATTTTCAGAAATAACTTTCCTTAATAACTGAATCAAGACTTCTGCTGTAATGCAAAAGATCAGGCAATTGATTAACATAGGGATGGCAGCTGAGCAGGGGAAACATCTTCAAAACTTCCAAACATTTCCTTTATACAGAACTACAGCTCCTTCTTCTCTGCTCACCGGTTATGAAAGTTTCTCTCACCTGCTTAGTAAGCAGAAGCAGTAAAATGGGATTTAGAGGATCCGGCTAGAGCAGAAGCGCCACTTAGAGGAAGCAATCAATTTATAGGTAGTGCAGTGTTTGAAGAGAGTTTAAGCGGCTTTCCAAGGAACATATACTAGTGCAAAGCAACCGATTTATCTGACTCTCCAATGAAAGAAAAGGAAGTGCAAAGCAGCAAGTGCTTGGGAGAGGGAAAAAGAGGTGCATCTCAGCTGTCTGGGGGGAAGAAGGCAGTCAGCTCTTAACAGATTATTTGCCATCTGATTTGTTTCTCAAAGGCGTAACATTTAGTTAAGACAGTGGCAGTTTACTACCTGTGGTGCTGATAGAGGTTAAACAAAAGACACAAGGGCAGCAAAATCCCTCACTCGCTTCTCACACAAGGACAAAACTGTTATGGGAGAGAAATGCAGGTTACTTTCTCAAATCTCACAGCACTTTTTGACACCATTGGCTACGGGTTACCTCTTAAGTATTTGAAGATTTCAGTAGGGCTGACTGATTTAGATGTGGATAGGTTTAAATCACACTTGTCAATGTGCTATTAATGTCGAACCACAGCCATTTCTTCCCTAGACCTCTTAATATGCTAGGCAGTCCCAGGAAGCGTAAAACTTTGACCCGTGCTCTCCAGCATTTGCGTACTGCACTTTCTGTAGGTTCCTTATTCTCTAATCAGAATTCTGACAATCTCCTCAACAGCATACAGATACAAAATGCACAGACCCAGTGTTGTGGTTTAACCCGGCTGGCAGCTAAACACCACACAGCCGTTCGCTCACCCTCCCCCCTCCCTCTCTGGGATGGGGGAGAGAAACGGGAAAGTGAAGCCGGTGAGTTGAGATAAAGACAGTTTATTAAGACAGGAATATAATAATAACAATAATAATAATAATAGTGATAATGATAATAGTATTAATAATAATAATGTGTAAGAAAACAAGTGATGCACAATGCAATTGCTCACCACCCGCTGACCGATGCCCAGCCTTTCCCCGAGCAGCCGGCCCCCCCACCCCGGCCAGCCACCCCTATATATTGTTCAGCATGACGTCAGATGGTATGGAATACCCCTTTGGCCAGTTTGGGTCAGCTGTCCTGGCTCTGTCCCCTCCCAGCTCCTGCTGCACCCCCAGCCTGCTCGCTGGCAGGACAGAGCGAGAAGCCGAAAAGTCCTTGGCCTGGTGTAAACACTGCTCTGCAACAATTAAAACATCAGCATGTTATCAGCGCTCTTCTCATCCTAATCCAAAACATAGCACCCTACCAGCTAGAATGAGGAAAAATTAACTCTGTCCTAACTGGAACCAGGACACCCAGATAAAACAGGCTCCCATCCGCTTGTATGATTGTCAGACATGCATTCTTTTATATTAACTGCTCTTTTCTTACTCCCTTCAGATGAAACATAAATAACTTCAGCTGACTTCTAAACTCTACAGACAGCTCTGGTGGTGCTGTGTGATGGAATGTGATTTTTCCTTACAAGCCACCAATTATTTCCATGTCTTTTCTGGACCTTGGGATCTCTTTTGGGAGCTACATTACTCAGAGAAATACAAGAAGGCTGAGATCACCACTGCCTCAACATAATGCAAAGTTTAAGGCCTTTAGGACAGCCAGTTTGCAAATGAATGCAGCCCCATCTTCTCAGCATTTTGAGACAGACGACTACCCAACACTGAACTGTCTCAAGGTTTCAAACTGAGACAGCTTTGTAGAAATAATAGAAAAATTTCATTACAATTGGCCTAGCATGGAATTTATTCTTAAAAAGTTTGGTAGAATATACTTGTAGACTTCAAAACTAGTACATCATCATTTGAGCACTCCTTCGTCTACACGATCTTCTCCAGAAATACCAAACTTTTAGTCCTGGTAGTTAGAGCTAATCAGTCATATTAGCTAATCAAATTCCCTGATCAGTCACTTGAAGTCTGTTGATGACATCTGTTCTGAGCTCTACAGCATTGGTCAGCTACTGACTTGCGGAAGTCAGACTCTATCTAGAACCTCACAATGGTTATAAAGCAGGTCTGTTTATTCGGCGCTGCGCACCCACGCCGGGCACAAGGGGGATAGCTCCACCTAACTTGCGCACCAACAGTTGCAGGGAGTCCTATCTGGAGCTTTCTCTGGACTCGCCGCGGATAGATAGACTTCAGAGCTTAAGATGTTACTTTGATTTCCATTTTCCCTTGTTCCAAAGAAACTTTTGCATCCAATTTTTCCGGCACGTCCCTTCCTAAGAAGGGCCTAAGCAAATTGGGTAAGTAGAAAAACGGATGGATTCCCATCATTTTTTCCCCAATTCCAATCTTGAGCACTGAGAAAAAAAAAAAAAAAAAAAAAAAAGCCTTTTCCTTTTGGCCAGTTGCTCTGGTAGAACTAAGCATTAGTATACATTCTCCGTAGAACTAAGCATTTATCCCGGGATGTTCAGTTTTTCGACACTGTATAAGCCTTCCTGCTCTCACTCCCCTCCGTTTTTCATTTCTTTTCCTCCTAAGACACCCGTGAAAAACTTAAGAAACCTCCTGGTCAATAACTTTCTTCAGACAGCGTCAATGATATCACAGCAACCCAGACTTATTTAACTTTTTCTTTAAAACAGCTAACACAGATTCTGTATCATTCTCACGCAGACCAGTCCCCAGCTTGATCATCTGAATTGAATTTGTTTTATATTAAACAGATTTCCTTATCATTTTTATTACAGCAGATGAAAAAAGCGCTCACGCTTTTGCTGGCTTTCCATCACATCTGATTGACTGAGGCACCCTGATTCCCTGTCTTTATTTGCTTTCTGCAGAATTCTCCCATCTCTTTTGGTTCAAGTTCGACTGGCAAAACGCTTTTCACTGGTTACTACACTTAGCTGCTATACATCTTTGTTTCTTAAGATAACTGTTTTCATATTTTACAATAGAACGTTGCCATGATCTATTTTGTAAGGTCTAGAAAAAAGACCCCCCCTTCCCACAGCCCCCACCCCACCCAGAAAAAAAAAAAAAAAAAAAAAAAAGATGCTTAGTCCTTTAACATAAAATACTTATTCATTTGGCTGGATGGAGGAAGTTAAACACGGTTTATATTCTATCCATGTAGACTGCACTCAGGAAAAGTTTATGTAAAATTCTGCTGACAAATGCAGAATCCAGCTTGCCTGCTCTAGGAAGCGGAACAGACCCACAGCGGACACGAGAATGTACTGTCAGAACAATTAGGAAATAAAATCTATTGTGATCTAAGTTACTGACAACTGTCAAATTAATTCACTTTGTTCTTATTCAGCTTGGAGGAAACGGGCACAGAAATTACTCATTTACCCTAAGTACATCTCTGTCACCTTCTTCTCATCTCCAACACGATTCTCATTTTCAGATTGACCTCAGTGTCAACTGTGAGTCTATGTTAAGTGTCATGCACCAAGTGTCACAGGCAACTGTGCTCTGACCAACACTACCTGTGCTGGACAAGCTATGGAGAGCAGAAGTATTTCTGTAGTGGTCCTAGGAGAACCCCAGTTCCTTCGGATGCAGCTCTTCTTAGAACACTAAGGAAAATCTATTCCTCAAAGGCTGCATCTCTGTTAGATGCTGGGATGGAGCAAGAATGTAGTTTTACAATAAAACTCCAGTAATCACATTTACTCCATCCAGTTGCAGTTTCACAGAGGATTAGTGCTACATGAATGAATGTTCTCTCTAAAGAAACAGAAATTAAAGATCTGTTTCAGGTGCAAGATCAATGTATTGCAACCCCGAAAGGGGATATAAAAACCCAAACTAATCACCTGTTCTTCGGATAGATTTGAATCAAAGTTTGCAGGCGTTTTTGTCCAATGGCTCCAAACGAATCTAGTCCAAAGCTCCTAGATGCTGGAACCACATGATGAATATGTAAGGCCTTTAGCCTTAGCTGCTTTGATCTACTGATCTTCTCCAATTGGACTACATTGCTTGTTGCTATACCTCCAAGGGAACACAACACAGTTTGGATAAATTCACAGTCTAGAAAGAGCTCCAGCAGGAACATGGGTCTCCCTTGCTACCATCATCACAGAAGGTGTGGCAGCCACAGGGCCACTTCATTCATTCACTCACAGAGCACCAATAACAAATACTCCTTGCTGTAATATTCATTTGTTGCAAAACTACATTCTTGCTCCATCTCCACACCTAATATAGATGCAGCCTTCGATGAATAGACTTTCTTCAGTGTTCCAGTAAAAGTCATTGCTTATTAAGTTTAACTGCCTTTGAAAAAATAATACTCGGAGGTCTGTACAATTGGCAGCACAGGGGTTGACCCATATATCATCAAGGGTCTGTCTGGAACGGTACGAGCTGGTAATAGTTTTGTTTCAGATGTGTTTCAGCTATGCCCATTGCCTACCACAGAAGCAGGAGAAAATGCCTCTTTACTGTTCTACATGTCCAACGCTCAATTTGAATTCTTCTTGAAGTTAGGGCTTCCAACAATCCAAACCAGATGCCCAGCCTCCCAATCTAATGCATGAGCAGAGGGGCTCTCTGAAACACCAGTACAGACTAGGTGAGAAATACCTTGAAAGCAGCCCTGTGGAGAAGGACGTGGGGGTACTGGTCGATGAGAAGCTCAACAGGAGCCAGCAATATGCACTTGCAACCCAGAAATCCAACTGTATCCTGGGCTGCATCAAAAGCAGAGTGGCCAGCAGGGCGAGAGAGGTGATTCTCCCCCTCTGCTCTGCCCTCCAGAGTCCGGGGGATGGAATAGCAGGGCTCCCAGCACAAGAGAGACCCGGACCTGCACTTGGTCCAGAGCAGAGCCACAAAAATGATCATCAGAGGTATGGAGTACCTCTCCTATGAAGACAGGCTGAGGATAGACTCAGGTAAGGAAGAGATTTTTACTGTGAGGGTGAGGAGACACTGGAAGAGGTCGCCCAAAGAAGCTGTGGATGCCCCATTCCTGGAAGTGTCCAAGGCTAGGACAGATGGGGCATTGAGCAACCTCGTCTGGTGGGAGGTGTTCCTGCCCATGGCAGGGGGGTTGGAACTTGATGATCTTTAAGATTCCTTCCATCCCAAACCGGTCTATGATTCTATATGCTAGGGAATAGCCCTTTGGCCAGTTTGCCTCAGATGTCCTGGCTGTGTTGCCTCCCAGCTTTTTTGCAACCACAGCCTCCTCACTGGCAGGGCAATGTGAAAAAAAAAATAAAAAAAAAAACGGAAAAGGCCTTAAAACTGTGCAAGCCCTTCTCAGCAATAACTAAAACAATGGAGTGAAGCCAGGATTGCTCTGATAGCATTCTTCATGATCCAGTACAGACCGATACCACCCAGCATGGTCCTGCACGGCCGCTGGAACCCAGCCCAGTGCCCAGGGTCCCCAGCCCAGGGGGTTGGTCTCCGCCCAGGCCGGTCTGCGCCCAGGCTCAGGGACACCGCCGCCAGTTTCCCCTTTGCAGGTTCAAGCAGTAACGAAGCTGAGCACCTGTGCCAGGGACACCCAGGGAGGACACTGATACAGCCGGCCACACAGACAACCACAGACAAGGCGCTGCTTGCAACAGCACCCACACACAGGCCTCACGTAACACACAGGCACAGACAGCCGAGTCCCCTCCTGCCCTGGGGCTGGCAGAGACAGCAGGTCACTGCTGCAGGCACACACACGGCACTCTCGGGGTTCACAAGCACATACACACCCGCACACCTGGCCCTGAGAGTCCTTTCACATGCCCTCAGATTCCCCATGCCTCTGCCTGCTCCTCGTCCCCATGGGCCTCCCCTCCAGGTCTGCCACGGAGCTCCCCTAGCTAGGAGGGAGCTATGGGGACGTGGGCTGAGACACAGACTTCTGCCCTGGAAATGCGCGCAACTGGCAGCGATGAGCATCATGACGGGAAGCCACACTTAAGACAGCGCAGGCATAGCAATGGGAGCCTTGGAAAGAGCTCTCCTTTCAACCCACATTCCTCTTTCAAAGCAGAGATCCAGCTTATGCGTACTCAAGTCTAGGGTGGATGAAGTGACACAAGCAGTCTGTTTGGGAAGAGCCCCGGTGCTCTTTATTTTCCATTCAGGGGTGGAAAGCGGGAGAGCTTCCCAGCCCCTTTGCTCAGAGCTCCGCTGCTGCCGCCGTCGCCATTCCCAGCACCTTCCCCTCCACTGCGGTACCAGCATCTAGCGCTAGGGAGTCAAAAGAAAAAAGAGGATGAGCAGGTTGTGTACAGGCTGAACACAGAGAAATACTGCAGGCTTAGCTCGGGCCGTGCACGTAGGGGTCTGCTTCCCAGGAAGCTTCAAGGCTGCCGAGAAGTGAGACAGATGCCTCGTGCCCGAGCTCACGACAGGGTCCCCAGGGGTGCAGCTCACCAGCCTGGGGCTGGGTCAGGTGGAGCGGAGGACCCTGGGTATTCTGCACAGGTATTCCCCCTCAGGGCAAGGTGTCCTGGCGTCAGCGCTCTCCAAAGGAAGGACAGCCTCTCGGCTTTGGAAAGGGGAGAGGCAGCCATCCAGGGGACCCCTCTGTTTTCAGACAGGACTTTCACATCCCACATGGGAAAGCCTGTTCTGGGTGCCCAGCCGCTCCCCGTCAGGTGTCAGGGAGCTCCAGTCCCAAAGTCTCCAGAGTCTCCAAAGCCTGCGTCCGTCTCGGGAGGGGTGTCGGAGACGTGCCCTCTTTCTCCCAGTGCTGCCCCCAGGGGAAGGATGGGCCTTGCAGCAGCGGGAAGCACCATCCCTTTTTGGAGATACTTACCGGGGGAGCTGCTGCTGCTGCTGCTCTTGCCGCAGCCGGTTTGCCTCCGCAACATTTCTGAATACACTTTGTTGATGGCGATGCGGCTCCAACCTTTCCAAAACTTGGAGTGCTCGTGGGGAAAGGCGGCTGCAACAACAGGAGAAAGGGATCCCTCAGCCTCTGTCAGACACCCCTTCTGCCTCTCCCCTCATCCATGTTATACATTAGTTTTGGTAGAAATCATTCCCGACACATCGTGGGTAAGGTAGATCGAATTTCTATTTATTTGAGCAACTCAGCAAGCAGCGATAAGTAAAACAGCGCTGGGCGGCCGGGGAGTCTCCTGCTCCGCCAACGGCGCGCACCTAAGCCCGCCAGAGTCTCCATTTATAGCCTAGTAGTTCCGGGTTTAGTGGCACATCCTGGTGTCTTCTTACGACTGCGAGGCCTGTTGCTAGGGGGTCTTCGTCAGTCCTCTGGTGGTCGTGGGGATGAAGATCGTTGTCTTCCTCTGCGTCGGGGTCGTGACTTTGCTGCTGATATGTGTGTTCTCATGTGAGGGGGAATGCCATTTTGCCCTTTTTTGGAGCTGGTTTCTACTGCAATTGTTAACTTAACAGGAAATTCCTATACTTGTTTTTTTCCTTCAACAGGACATTGGGGGTATAAGCAGTTAACCATTGAAAACCTTCCCATCAGCAATATTTAATGAACAAACAAGGCTTTACCCATTACAATCCAGACCCTGCACCCATGCGGTGCCACGTGCACCCACCCTTTCAACCTGTGATGAGTTTTAGGCCTTGGCGGTAACCAAGGTCATGCCCGCTTTAGGAGGAATCAAAGGGTGTCACAGGCAACCCCAGGACTCAGGGACCAGGCTCCTGGACATGTCCTGACATCACTCAAGAGCTACTCCAGTGCCCCACGACGGGAACGGAGCCGGCACACACTTACTCAGGCTGGAGTCTCTCCAGCTTGCCTGCTGCTCCCAACTCCTCTGCTGGGGCAGGGTTCTCAGCCTTCCTCCACCTCTTCCTGACCTTGCTCCTGGGCTGGGCTGGAGGATGGGGAGTCCGAGCATGTTGGCTGTTGAATCGCTGCAAGGAGAAGTCCCTCTCATCAAACAGGACTGGACGTACAGCTGCTCTTTCCCAGAGGACCTCTTGAAAGGACCCTGCAGCAGGACCTGCGAACCAGGCGACTCGGCGCTGCCAGCCCACGTCTGGCTGCTGCTTTTATCCCTCACTTTCTGCTGACAACCTCTCCCTCACAGGGAGGAGCAGCAAAAGCCCTGACCTGCGGCCTCGTGCCCGTCCTGCTCCCACCACCCTGGGACCTGCCGCCCTCGGAGCCCGGGCAGAGAGGATCGCCGCTGTTCTCAGCGGTGTTGATCACTGCCAGTACCTGGGGTATCTGTTGGTCCTCCCCCTCAGACCAGGCTTCCCATGCAGCCATGGCTGCCTGGGCTTGCTCTTGTAGCTTTTGGTACGTGGGCCATGAGCTGTCTGTTTGGTCCCACTGTGAAGACAGGTTCCAGACATCCTGGAGGAAAAAAAAAAAAAAACAAAAAAAACAACAAAACAAACACAACAGCAGACAGGATTGGTCTCAGCTGTCCCTCAGGCCTAACCCACACTCCTGCCCCCTCGCCTCAGCCGGTCTGTCAGCAGTGCTTCGACCCTCAAGGATGAGGGGCCCTGAAGCTAGGCCAGGCTCCTCAACTCGTGACAAACACAGCTGAACAGCCCGCGGTGACCAAAGCCCTCTGCCATCAACGACTCAGAAAGGCCTTGCTCCTTTTCCATGGCCCCTGGTCAAAACGAAGTGGCTCATGGCAACACGGGAGGCAGTAAGAGGCAGGGAAGGTGTGCGGGACGCCACCTTCCGTCTCCTGAGGAAGAGATGAAGGAGGTAACAAATGTGAAGACGAACGCATCCCAAGGGACCTGCTCGGGATCGCTCCACACAGAGGCTTTTGTACAGGCCCAAACAGCACAGTCATTGCAGCAAGGCAGAGCAGGTACCTGCAGCGCTCTCCTGGAGGCTTCAGGAGCAGGGAGCGCAGTGGTGGTGGACTTGGCTTGAGGAGCTGTTTCCTGCCTGTCTGCCTTCTTCGTCCCGGGGGAGCTGCCTGGACACGGGGGGAGCACGCTGCAAACAGACGCCGGGAGGAGGCTGCATGAGCCCAGGGAAATTCGGTCTCCAGTCCGCGCTCGCAAGCTGCGTCAGCCTCTGCAGCAGACGGCACTTCCGCAGCGAGCGGGCATATTGGACTGGCCGTGTTCACTTCAGCGGAGACAGAGAGAGCCAAACGCGAAGCTGTGGCACCACCTGCCTTCAGGAAGGCTCGGGATGCCCGTATCCAGGCCCTTTTTGGTGGAAGAAGGAGGGGAGCGGTGTCTTGTGCAAGGACAGGATCCGAGAGACACCATTATGGCCCACCCGGGCTTTACTTCAGCTTCTCCTCTGTGGCCCTGAAACACGGTGCGCTTATGGGTGGAAAACAGGTTATCGCTGGGGAGCCAGCGGAGCCATTGGAGAAAGCCGTCAGGTAAGGAGCCCAGTCATGCCATCTCCCTACCTCAGCACTCTCTTGTGCCTGCCACAACGTTTGGGATAGCGTTTGAAAAAAATGCCTGAAAGAAACTTTTCCATCTGGTATCACAGCTCCTTAGGCTGGAAGAAACAGCAGGGGAGATGGGGCCACGGCAATCCTAAGACACGGTGAGACATGTTAGAATGAAGGCAGGGGACGTTTGCTCCCACAGACAAGAAGATGGGCTCTGCTGCAATGTGGGGGGGCTCCTGAAGGGAGAAGAGCTTCTGCAACAAGGCTCTGCGTTCAGCTCCCCCAAGGATCGGGGCCCTGCTGGAAAATGAAGCTGGTGTGCCAGTCTCAGGCAAACGTGCTGCACGCTTGCCATCCGTTGAGAGAGCGGCCTCCGCTGGGACGTGTGTCAGGAGCCACCCTGCGGCTGGTGGGTCCAAAGGGGACATCTCTCCAGTGTGGCTGCAAGGGGCTCCTTCCTCCTTTCCCCCAGGGGTCTCACCTGGTAGAAGGCTTCTTCTCCACATCTTGCTGCCTTGTGCCTGGCTCCCAGCTTGTCAGGATGGGGAGGGAAAGCTACTTCCTCCTCTGCAGCAGGTTGCCAGGATGGCACTCTGAAACTAGGAAAGGAGGAAGCTCTTCCGAGCAGCTGCGTGGGCACTGCCTTTTAACCTGGTTCAAGTCAGCCAGCACGGGACAGGGACCACCCCCAGACAGCAGGGACCTGTTCCCTTACCTCTTCTGATCCTGCGCTCTCCTGCAGCTTCCTCCTGCGAGGTGGTGGAAACTTTGGCCTCCGGCCTTCTCCTCACAGTCAGATGAAACCTGGAAAACAAACGATGACACGGGCTTGAAGAAGGCTGGCCTCCTACCCGTTGCAGCTTGCTGGCAGTAATCCTCCTGCTGTCGCACAAGGCATGGCATCCCTTTTCCGTCATGTCCATGCATGGGGTTTGTTGTCAGTCTTCCCGCAGCACCACAGAAGGTAGCCTAAATTCCCCTCCACATGCAGGCAATTCTCTCTGACGGGAATCGCGGCAGCACGGGCACAAGAATGGCAGAATATGGAGGCTGTACAGTAACACTGCCAGGCTTTTTGCAGGGGCAAGCATCCAGACGCTCAGAAGAAACTCTCTTTGCTCGTGGAGAGAGCAGCTAAGGGGGCAAGCGTGGGGAAAGGCATTTGACTGGCCTGCCATGTCCGGGCTGGCCAATAGCAGTCAGGTTGCTCACCCTTTGCTAGGATTCCCAAAGAAATGGAAGTAGCCCCCAAAACCTCACCAACTTACGCTGTGGAGCAGTGCAACCAGGCCCGCGGCGCTCTCCGGACGTTTGACGCAGTCTAGATAAGACTTCACGCACAGAAAACCATCTTCGCGTGGCAGAACTCCAATGTCCCTGACGGCAAAGGGGACGTGCTCCTTGTTCCTCACGAGGAAGCAGTACAAGAGGATGGTCTCTTGCACGCAGTTCTTCGCCACGTGCAGCGGGAAGGAGGTGGCTCGCGATAGCTGCACGTACTTCAGCGGCTCAATCTTGACACCATCTGCAAGGAGAAGCAACATCCTCAGCGACACGGCAAGCCCAAGTTGCTTGCAACATTCAGAACAAGTTCCCAGAGAAAGGGTCGCTAAGAGAAAGAGCTCCTGGGGCACGGTTTCTTTTGGGGGAACTCAAGCTGTACCCTGACCGTTGGAGACAATCCTCTACTTCTCCCAGGCCTTTCCAAAGAGCAGGGAGAACAAACCGTTCCGGACATGGGGCAGGAAGAGGGGGGCTGCTGCCTTCTCACCAGGGAGGAGCTCAGTGGGACAGTAGATCTCCTCCAGCCACAACTCATCGATGTCCAGCTGGAAGAAAGGTCTTCGAACCAAGAGCAGCCCTTCTTTGCCATGGAACTGCTCTCGGACAACACCAAAGGTCCCGAGTCCCGCAACCCAAACGCCCTGCACACAGAAAAGACAGAAAGGCCGATGAGGGAGTTCTTGAGAGACGGGAAAAGGGATGGCTGTCAGAGCAGGGGGACACTGCTCTGTGCCCTGCCCACTCCTGAGGGACAATGGGGCAAGGTGGGGCACTTTGGAAAGCTTTGCAAAAGAGCCGCATCCTCAGTTTCTTTCGTCTCCCCCCTCACAGCATTTGCCAACATCCCTTGGCTAGAGAAGCGCCCAGAGGTTTCCAGCACACGGATTAGACCTGGCACTGATTCCCAGCAATTGTCCTAGGCACGGACCCAGGATATTCCCCCCTCTCTCTGCTCGCCCTCCCCACTCAGACCGCAGGGAAGAGGGAAGCCCTAGGGTGTGCCAAACACCTGAGAGGCAGAGCACATCTGGCCTTGGTTTCTCTCCCAGCTGGCCAAGAAGCTGCTCCGGGCACCCTGGGCAGTCTCAGTGCACCGCCATGCTGCTCGGGCAGGGATTGCCTCATGCAGGGCCCACGACACCGGCCCACCTTATCCCGCTTCAGCTCTTTCGGAATGTAGTCGCATACAGCATCCCAGATAGCCTCAGTCCCTGGAAAGCAAGGAAAAGACACCTCAGGCTCCAGGCCAGCCAGCTCACAACCTCTTGGCAAGCACCTCACCCAGGCGATGACACATGCAGGCATACACAAGCACCCCAGAAAAACACCACGCACGCATTCCTGGGACATTCCTGAGAGGCCTGTGGGAGCTGCAGGCCACACCTAACAAATTTGACTAACAAATACTTCAGCCCCCCTTTTCTAGGCAGTCCGGTAAAGTCTATCTGCCAATACTCTCCAGGCGCCTGCCCCTCAGCAGTGGAGTTTTGCATGTTTATCGGATTATTTCTCCAACATATGTCACACCTTTCGGTGACCGACCTAATAGTCTCCACCATAGTCCTGCGTATAAATGACTTCTTTAAATGCTTTAGCAAATGTTCTGTTGCCCCAGCGCACAGCATTATGCTCCTCCTTCACTAGACCATTTGTAAGGGAAGAGGGTACCACTGCTGGACCTGATAGGTACCTACCTGTCGGGCACCACAGCCCTGCGCAGCTTCCACGGTGTCTCACGGGCAGGGGCCAACAATTTCTGAAAGACTGCCCTTGTACTTAAAAAGCAGCGGTCTTCGCTCAGGGGCTCTTCAGGCCGGGGATCGGGGTCCTCTCCGAGAATCGCTCGGTGCTGCCTGAGGTTCCGCCATCCCAGGAACCGTCGAGGCTCTCCCAGGAAACAGTCCTCGAGAAGAGCTCCGAGACCCCAGCCGGGGCTAAAGGGCCAGTCTCCCCCTGACTGGGGCTGCCCACGGCCTGTCCCCAGGCCAGGGGAACCGCCCCAAGGTACACAACACGCCACGGCACGACGCAGGGCCGGGCAGCGGCTGCCCTCACGCTGCCGGGGCTCTGGGAGCCACCCCTCACAGCCTCTGCCTCCCCTCAGTGCTTCCCGCTCCTCCCTCCCGCTCCTCCCTCAGGGCTCGCCTCTCCTCAGCCCGGGCTCCGATTGGCTGCCAGAGCCGCCAGGCAAACGGAGCCCCACCCCCTGCCGGCTGGCTGGGGCTCGCTGCCATGGCAACCGTGCAACCGCCTGACCAGGCAGGGCGGGCGCCGCCATCTTAGGAGTCGTGGGCGGGCTGGGGGCGTCTCGGGGCCTGAGGGGGGGACCTGGCCTGTGTGCCCGGGGCGCCCCTGCCCGCCCCTGCCTTTGCTCGCTCCCTGTGCCTCACCACCTCGTCTTCCCTTTTCTTTGCGGTGTCGAACGCCCGAGAAGCCCGACAGGCTCAGGAAGGCGGCCATTCACTTGCACAAGAAGCAATAGGGCCGGATGCTCCTGGAATGCTACTTGTTGCAGCTTTGTGCCTGGGTATCACTGTGAGATCAGGCTAACAGGATGAAGGCTTTGTTCCTCGTCCCTTCTGTTGAGAGAGGGGTTTTGCCTCTCGGCAGAAGCTATCCCCAGGCTCTCGGCATATTTAAGCAAACTAAATGCAGCTACAGCCTCTTCTTTGTCTGAGACCGGATCGCAGCTGATGAGGAAGTAACGGGACCAGCAAACCCTTTCTGGCTGCAGCAGCTTGGGCCCGGCTGCCCTGGCCCTGGGGCAGGAGGAGCTGCCTGAAGACCCCCAGGGATGGCACGGAGGGGCTGCGGGCCTCCCGGGGGCTGTCTTGTGCCTTGGATGTCCCATCTGTGGGGCTGAGCCCTCTGTGCCCCCAGGAGCTGCTGTGCCCTTCAGAGGGGCTGGGGCTGTGGTGGCAGTGCCCAGAGCCCTGCAGCAGCCTGCTCCGGACACTGCCCTGGGGCCAGCCCGGCCTGAGCTGCTGGACTGCGCTGGGCAGAGGGCAGGGAGGTGGGCATGTTAGCGTTCATGAAAACACATAATCCACAAAGTGATTATACGAAGGTGCTTTATTAGGCGCCGCAAGTTAGGGGCAAGCCTGCCCAAATCTAACTTTGTCCGATTTGTTCACTCAGTTCTCTTTTATCTCCTAAAATATTACATATGCATTAGGTTTCACAACTCATCTATGCATATTCATTTCCTAGCTCCGCCTAGCCCCGCTTCGTATGCTAATTATCTTATCAGTCCTTCTGCGCTTGCGTACTACTCTCTGGTGGTCGTCCGGGTGGTCGTCGGGATGAAGTAAGATGTCTTATCAGAGTTGAACTTTTTAACCTTTCCTTCTCACGCATGCTCTCTGAGCCCTTGGTCTCAGTCCAAACCGCAAGGTTGGTTTGATCCAGTTCCCAGAGTCCAAGAAGCCCCAGTTATCCAGATGTCTTGCAAATTGAGCATTCTTTTAATCCTCCTTACTCCTCATCATGAATTGGTGCATTCTCATGTTACCCTTGCACATATCTCATATGTACCCTTGCACCTTTCTTCCAAGCGCAGCCTCGGAACAGTACATCGCAAATGTAACATATTAAACAATATTGTATTATTTCTTCTTCTATTACTAACATTTCCCCCCTTTGAAAGCATTTCACTCCTTTCGAGGAGTGGTTTTCTGCTAGGGGAAATGACCCAGGTGTGAAGAAGTGTGTGTGCCAGGTGAGGGAGGGAACCCCAGGGATCCCTTCAGGCTGTTTCCCAGCAGGTTCCCCTGCAGCCCCAGGGCCATGGGCAGGGAGCCTGGTGGGGGGCAGAGCAAGGGAGGCCTTGGGCTGGGCCTCTGCTGCTGAGCTGGGCCGGGCTCCTGGGCCCAAGGGGAGCTCCTGGCAAGCGGGCAGCGCTGCAGAGAGCCAGCTCTGCCCAGGAGCAGCTCCTCTGCCCAGCGCAGCAGGGCTGGGGGCACTGCCTGCAGCTGGCACGGGTAGGGGAGAGAAGGGAGAGGGAGGTTACCGGCTGAGTGGAATATGAGAATACTGAGAGCTGAGAGGAGGAGAAATCTTCATAGCACATAACAGGGTAAGCCTCCTTCTGCAGTGCAGTGCACAGGAGTATCAGGGAAGATTTCCAGACCCAGAACTTCCCACAGAAGATCTGGCTGGTTGCACTTGGTATTTCTTTAGTGTGGAGAAGCACAAGCTCCATTGCTAAGGTTCCCTGCTGCAGGGTGAACGTGCAGGCCTCCGAGGGCTCCCTTGTTGCAGGCCAGCTGCAGGCTGTGAATCCTGGGGTGCAGGCAGGGGTGCCCGGGGCTGTGGTGCAGAGCAGGGTCCCTGCTGTGCCCCAGGGGCTGTGTGCCGGGGCAGGGCCTCTGCCGCCTGCCAGGCTCAGCACTCAGCCTGCCCGGGGAGCTGCCCAGGGCGCTGCGCGGAGAAGCTGCGGGTGGAAGGAGCCCCCCCGGCAGGGCAGGGTCCTGCTGCTGGCGGGAGGCTGCTGCCTGGGGCAGCCTGCTCACAGCTCCATTGTACGACAAGGGCATTTCCCAAGCAATTTTTTCTAAGCAAACAAGGTCAAAATAGGGATTTTCTGCCCTCTTTTCAATTGCCTACTCTACTGGACAGGAGGGGAAGCAGGAAGAAGTGGAAGAGGAGCTGTGAGTTTGAGCACATTGCTGAGACTCCTGAACTGTAACTCTGAGGATCAGTATGTTTGTGAGCTGCCCCAAATGTACCTTCAGCCTCTCCTCTTCATATTGAAAGCGACAGCATCAACTTTGCTGAACCCAGCAGGGCTTTCTGACAGGTCCTTTTGCACCTGCAAAGATGCACATGCACCTAGGCAGTCTCTTGCATACAGGCAGGTTTCTGAAGGGCAACGATTACTGCACACAGATTTGGTTGAGGCTGTGAGCAGAAACAGGAATAAGACATGAGACAGGGAAACAACTCCCAGAAATAAAACCTTCAGGCATCAGGGATATGATCAAGGAATGAGGGGAAAGTTAATCAGAAATCTTGTCAGAGGGAGAATTCATCAGAAAACTCCATATTTTTTCCATTCAGTGCAGACCCCTTCCTCTGAACATGCCCCCTTGCCTCCTCTCCCACCCAGAAAACCCTCTGCCCTCACGCCCATGGGTCCAAGGCATGGGGCATGTCTTCTGCAGCCAGAGCTCCAGCAGAGCAGAGGTGCATCTCTCCAGCCATGCGCCCATTTCCACCTGTGCTGCAACTGCAGAGGGGGTCAGCTGCCTGGGGGTCGTGGGCAATGCAATTTTTGAGGCTGGGGATGTTAGCGTTCATGAAGACACATAATCCACAAAGTGATTATATGAAGGTGCTTTATTAGGCGCCGGAAGTTAGGGGCATGCCTGCCCAAATCTAACTTCGTCTGATTTGTTCTCTTAGTTCTCTTTTATCCCCTAAGATATTACATATGCATTAGGTTTCACAACTCATCTATGCATATTCATTTCCTAGCTCCGCCTAGCCTCGCTTCGTATGCTAGTTATCTTATCAGTCCTTCTACGCTTGCGTATTACTCTCTGGTGGTCGTCCGGGTGGTCGTCGGGATGAAGTAAGATGTCTTCATCAGAGTTGAACTTTTTAACCTTTCTTTTTCACGCATGCTCTCTGAGCCCTCGGTCTCAGTCCAAACCGCAAGGTTGGTTTGATCCAGTTCCCAGGGTCCAAGAGGCCCCAGTTATCTAGATGTCTTGCAAACTGAGCGTTCTTTTAATCCTCCTTACTCCTCATCATGAATTGGTGCATTCTCATGTTACCCTTGCACATATATTTTGTATCTTCCAAGCGCAGCCTCGGAACAGTACATCGCAAATGTAACATATTAAACAATATTGTATTATTTCTTCTTCTATTACTAACATTTCCCCCCTTTGAAAGCATTTCACTCCTTTCGAGGAGGGCAAATGCTTTCACTAACTAACTAAAATATTTTACACTCAGTGCTCACCAATAATATAATCACGGAAAATTACATCATTAAGAATCAAGGAAATTACAAAGATTAGGATTGTCACAACATTTCATAAGTCCGCCACTTCTGCTTTATGTTACGTTCACCCTTCTGGTTGGGTTCACTTGATCTGAAACTGATCTTGTCTATTCGGTTTTCATTCCATTTCACCTCCTGGGTTCCTCAGATTCTTTCTCTGAAATCCAAAGTTGTTAGATGCCGGTGGAGGATATTGAGGATGTGGTTCCATTTGCCGAGCAATAGTTTGCATCACTGTCCGGTTCCAGGTTGTCTTCCTTAGAACCAGACTTTTCAGCATTATAAATGTTAACCAAATTAGTACCCCTACAATCACCAATATAATTATTGTCTCCAGTAAGGACTTAACCCAATTACTAATATTCCATCCACTAAAAATTTTATCCAACCAGCTTGTTGTCATATCTTTCTCTTCCTGTTCTGCATCTTGTTCCACTCGAGCCAGTTGTTCTATGTCATGTTCTACATCAATAGTCACATTTGGAATGTGGATGCAGCAATGATCAATACGATCTTTTAGAAATCCACATACTCCATGTTCCTTTAATAACAGTGTATCTAATGCTAATCGATTCTGTAGCACCATTTTAGCTGTAGCTTGTAGTTGGATATTAAGGTCTCTAAAGCCTTCTTTCGTGGCTCTCGTGCGCCTACTCACTTGTCCTGTAAGTTTATAAATCATTTCCCTATTTCGATAAGTAGCTACCTTTGCAAATAGAGATTCTAATGCCCAATTGAATTTTACTCCATCCGAGGGTTCATGCCATATATCTTCATCTGCCCCTTCTTCTAAACTTCTTTTTGCCCTACTAATTTGTAGGGTTTCCAACTTTCCCTTAAAAGGAGACTTTTTCCATATTGGACGCAGTGTGGGGAGGGAGTCCTAGAGTTATTTCTTTTACTTCCCCATCTATCGGTGGGTGTGTAGTCCAAGTTCCATTACTGGCTGCCCATACAAATTGTCCTGGACTTTGTATGGTACTATAGCTACAATCCACTGCGACTTGACTAGCCTGGCTATTTCTTTCCGAATTGTACTTAATTCCTCGGCAAGCACATCCTGCCCTAAGAGCTATCAATACCGGAAGTAAGTGCTCAACATCTTCATTATTGCTGTCGCAAGTATATTTCTTCTCACAAGTCCACCAAGCTACCTTTGTTGACTCTTGTCTACCACTCCTATCAACCCGGCTTACTGTATAAAACTGATCAGTTCCATTCTGCTTTCCCTGCCATTTAATACACCATGATGTATTCCCTCCATACTGGAATTTCTGCAATAAACTTACTGTCCAATCACTATCCCACCCTTTCATTCCTTTTGGCTTATTTTTCTCTTGACATTCCCAAACAATCTTTTCTCTAACTCCTTCTACTACACGTAGTTCGTCGTAATGACACTGTCCCACATTCTTAAATCTGCCTATCGTTATGAAATGATAGTTCTTCTTTTCACATTCAGACCTCGATGTTGGGGGGCTCAGTTTCCTGTAGTATTGTGTAACATTTATCCTCTCTAAAACTTTCACTTCTTTACATTGAATTGTTTCATTTCCTTTTACTTGGGGCAGTGGGAGGTGGTTATACCCCACTCAAGCGGGTCCCCTGTTGCTTTTGGAATGGGCATACAAGCAGTAATTCTATCAGTTCCTTTCATTATGGCAAAATCTTTAATCAATCCTACCAGTAAATTCTCTGATGGTTGCCTGTGTGGGATCTGTACCACTTGTGTCCATGGCACCTGGCCCTCTCTTTTTCTTCTAGATCCTTTTCAGTGGGCTACCAATATTCCTTTATCCAATTTCGGATATACCAATATTTCTCTTATCCCGTAATCTGTGCTATTTTCACGTGTTACCATGCACCGGTAGTTTCCTTTGTTGACTTTAGTAACACTAAACAGGGTTCAGGTGGTAGCTCCTCTCAGTTGTTGGCCCAGTTCTATGGGTTTACTTACGTACGCCTTCCCCTTCCATCCAGCCTTCAGTCCTGTATTGTCCCTGGTTGTGTCTACGTATATTTCCTGGCTCTGTCTGGAGTCATTTATTTTTCCCCACACCACCTGTAGAGAGCTAATTGTTATTGGTTTATCGTTGTGCATTCCACATTCCAAAGTAACATTTTCTCCTCTGAATATTTCCTCTTTCTTATATTTTTCTGGTATTTCTAGGAACTCAATTACAAGGTATTTACACAAAACAATTACTGTTATCGATACTGTTGTTAAGAACCCCAACATCGTATGGTTATACGCGCCTCATCTGTAGTTTTGTATCTCCGATTGCTCGCACTGACCAAAATTCGGGAACCTTTTTCACCCGAGTATAATGAATCCAAGCATCCACCCCTTCTACCTTTACAGCTGTAAAAGTAGTCAATAATACTTGATAAGGTCCGGCCCACCGTTCTCTCAGGGGTTCTTCATTCCAGTTTTTAATGTACACTCGGTCACCTGGCTGAATGTCGTGGATAGGATTTTCCAGTGCCAACGGTCGCTTCCACACCAGAACACTTTGAAGTTGAGCTAAAGTTTTACCAAGAGACAATACATAATTATAAACATCCTGGTTCCCTGTTATATGCATGTTAGGATTTGGTTCTGGGGATTCATAAGGCTTTCCATACATTATCTCGTATGGGCTTACTGACATTCCACTCCTTGGCTTTATCCTTATTCTCAGTAAAGCTATAGGGAAAGCTTGTGGCCATTGTATTTTGGCTTCCTGGCAGATTTTACTGATCTGTCCCTTTAGAGTTTGGTTCATCCTTTCTACCTGTCCACTAGATTGGGGTCTCCATGCAGTATGTAAATTCCAAGAAATTCCTAATAGTCGACTTACGTCTTTAACCACAGATGAAACAAAGTGCGGCCCCCTATCCGAGGATATTCCTAATGGTACCCCAAACCTCGGAATGATTTCCCGCAGTAACCATTTTACTGTCTCTTTAGCTTGATTGGTGCGACAGGGAAGGGCTTCCGGCCATCCGGAAAAGGTGTCAACCCCTACTAACAAATACCTATATCCCCCGGTCCTAGGTAACTCTACAAAATCAACTTGCCAGTAATCTCCTGGTTCTATTCCTACTCTAACTCTTCCCATTTCAGCATGTTTTCTTGCTACTGGATTATTTTTCAGACAAATCTCACACTTTGACATTACTGATTTTGCCATTGTTAACATGTGTGTAGAGATGATGCTACGTTTTAAAAATGTTACCATTGCCTCTGCACCCCAGTGACATTCATTATGTCTCATCTGAAGTATTTCTCGCATCACCAAGGGGGGTATTACTACCTGGCCCATAGCAGTTACATACCATCCATCAGAGTTCTTTCGGGCCTTTAGGAGATTTGCTAATTTCTCATCCTCTGGTGAATATCTTGGTTCCTTGGGAAGATTAAGACAAGCGGGGCCTACCTTGAGTGGTACCAAAGCCATTACATTCCACACCTCCCGAGCAATTTGTCGAGCTGCTCGATCTGCCAGCCGATTCCCTTCTGATATTTTTGAGGTTCCTCCTTGATGAGCTTTACAGTGCATAATAGCCACTTGGTTTGGTTTTTGTACCGCATTTATCAAATTTAACACCTCCTTGCGTACTAATCTCTGATGGTCGTCCGGGTGGTCGTCGGGATGAAGTAAGATGTCTTCATCAGAGTTGAACTTTTTAACCTTTCCTTCTCACGCATGCTCTCTGAGCCCTTGGTCTCAGTCCAAACCGCAAGGTTGGTTTGATCCAGTTCCCAGAGTCCAAGAAGCCCCAGTTATCCAGATGTCTTGCAAATTGAGCATTCTTCTAATCCGCCTTACAACTCATCATGAATCGGTGCATTCTCTCATGTTACCCTTACACATATATTTTGTATCTTCCAAGCGCAGCCTCGGAACAGTACATCGCAAATGTAACATATTAAACAATATTGTATTATTTCTTCTTCTATTACTAACACAGGGAGGTGGGAATGGTTCTCTTCTCCCAAGCCCCACGTGACAAGACAAGAGCAAAAACCCTTAAGTTGCGCCAGGGGAGGTTTAGGTTGGTTATTAGGAAAAATTTCTTCACCAAAAGGGTTGCTCTGGTGGGTTTATGTGGCAAGGTTTTGGTAGCAGGGGGCCATAGGGGTGGCTTCTGTAAGAAGAATCTAGAAGCTGCCCCATGTCAGATAAAGGCCCTGCTGCTGACCAGAGCCGAGCCAATAACCTATGTTGTTTGCACCTCTGTGAGAGCATATTTAAGGAAGTGGGAAAAAAATAACAAAAAAGGCTGCTTCACAGGGAGAGAGAGAGGAGTGAGAAACAGCCTTGCAGGCACTTACATCAGCGAAGAAGGAGGGGGACAGGTGCTCCGGGTGCCAGAGCAGAAGTCCCCTGCAGCATGAGAAGACGCCCCTGGTGGAGCAGGCTGTCCCCCTGCAGCCCATGGGTCCCACACGGAGCAGATCTCCACGCTGCAGCCCCCCCGTGGAGGAGCCCCCGGTGGAGCAGGTGGATGTGGCCTGGAGGAGGCTGCGGCCCATGGAGAGCCCCCGCAGGAGCAGGCCCCGGGCCGGAGCTGCAGCCCGTGGACAGGAGCCCATGCAGGAGCAGGGGGGCTGGGGGGAGCTGCCGCCCACCCGTGGGGGACCCGTGCTGGAGCAGTTTGCTCCTGGGGGATGGCTGGACCCCGTGGTACGGAGCCATGTGGGAGCTGTTCTTGAAGAGCTGCTGCCTGCGGGCAGCCCCCGCAGGCTCAGTTCGGGAAGGACGGCATCCCGTGGGAGGGACCCCACGTGGAGCAGGGGCAGGGGGCTATCTCCCCGTCCTTATCTCAACCCTTGAGCCCTTTGCATCGCATTTGCTCCCCCTTTCTCTTTGAGGAAGGGGAGTGAGAGAGTGGCCGTGGTGGAACTCGGCTGCCCACCCGATTAAAACCACCGCAGCTGCAAAGTACTGGAAAATTTTTCAGAAGAAACAAGGTGTTTAACAAGGAAAAATATAGTTTCCTTTTTAAGGCTTCCTGGATAATTGGGCTTATTTCATATTCCCAACTCGGAGGAAGAGAATTGTTGAGTTCACCTTCTTTTTTCTTACACGGAAATAAAAAGTCAACAGCTCTGGAAGTAAGGGGAACGTATCACAATCAAGCTCCTTTTGTCTGTAATCCTTGCTGAAGGACAAGATTTATCCCACACCTTCCACGGATGTATGGTAGCAGAGAATCATTTTTGAACTACTCTAATTCAAGTCAACTTGGGGATAGTGGCACTTCTCTAATTGTTTCTGAGACATACGCATTAGCAACAGAGAGTGTTCTGTTGTCATTGCAAGGCGCCTACGGTGATGACTTCAGAAACAGAACTGAGTGATGTCACCATGGCAATTTGGGAGCAGCTGCCTCTGTGCAAGTTTAGCTAGGAGGGACAGAGAAGCGTGCTGGATGTGATGAAACCACGTGAGGATTTGTGGATCCCACCTTGAGGTGCACAGAGAGGGCCCATGCCCTTCTGTAAGTGGTTTGATGCTTGGCTGAGGCAAAAAATGTGTTTTTATTGTGAATGCTTCGTTTTAGTATTCTGTAGTTTGTGTAAAGTCCTTTCACAAGCATTACGTTTGGTACTTTTGCTCAGTGATGTAGCTGCACAGAGTGACAGATGCAATGTATGGGTGAGGGCCTCTGCACGTTCTCTTTTTCCTACACACCATCAACAAATAAGGGTGGACAAATAAGAGTGTGCTGTGCTCCTGCCATACGCCTCAAGTACTAAAGCATAAACAAGAGACTTAAAAGTACCCCTGTCACATTAAAATTCAGGACAGCAATGTACTTCATCAAATGGGCTGACCTGTTGAGCGTCTCAGGATGTGGTGTATGAAGATGCACTCCATCTGCTTCCAGATTAGCACTTGCAGTGAGCAAGCTGCCTGACCTTAACATTTTTCATTTCATTTTTCACCTCAGTTTTGCTGGTTCTCCGTGATTCATTCTTGGTCTAGAAAGAAAAAACCAAAAAAAAACAAAAAACAAAAAAGTGAACTCAGATCAAAATAAAAGGATTTCCTTCTCATTAATTACATGTTCTTAACTTGACAGATTTGGTTATTGACTAAGAAGGCAAATATCTGGCCAGATATGGCCAAATATCTGGCCAAATGAAACAAGCAGCTAGCTTGCTGGAGACATTGTCTGGGAAACAGTGAAAACACTTGCAGACAAAAACATATCAAAGGACTAACGCTTTGAGCTTAATTCTAAGCAAACATCATAAACTCAAAACTCTTGTTTGTCTTCCTAACAGGCTGGTATAGTAACATGTCACATTGGATGACTTTGCAGCATAGATGTCAGGAATGCAGCTTGGGATCACCTCCTTCTACTTAGAGTTTAGTTTGAAGGGATGAGCAAGTAATTTTTCCTGGGTTGATGGAAATCTGTTCTAAAGTCTGTTTTCTAACACTCTCATAGATACTTCTCTGTCCATCGCTCTGTCCTGCCAACTCTGCTGTGAGTGTGAAGTTGTGGCAAGAGGGATTTCCTCTTCCTAATTTGACCTGGTGGACACCAACTTTCCTACTAAATTGCCGATGTTGCTGAGGAGGCAGCAGTATCAAAGCCCTGTTGATGAAGATATAACAAGCTTGGGGAGGCTTTGGCATTTCTGTACAATGCTGCTCCCTGATTGTGACCCAAGACTCAGATTCTGAATGAAGCAAAGCAAGCTAGAAGAAAACTGTATGTCCTGGTAATTTTTTATTTTGTTTTATTTTATATTTTCATTCTTCACCTGTAAGAAAATCTAAATCTTTAAACCATTTGTTTGAAAACACGGTTTTATGGAAATGATTTTGGGTGTGCTCCTTCACCTTCTTTGGAACCTGTTTAACCTCGCTTCACTTATAGGAGACCTATGCTCAAATTTATGCTTACCGTGATAAAGCAGTATCCTTTTGGTATTCTTTTCTTTGATGATTGCACGTGAGGCTGAAAAGAGTTTTCAGTATGATTCTTCTTTTCCTTTGCAGTCTCCAAAACTCTGTATTATAGCTGATCTTCATCTCTGATCTGAAAAGCTTCACAGGCCAGAAGAGAATTGAGATGAAGAAGGAAATAGAGAATGCTGATGAATATTTCCAATTACCACCCGTAAGTTTTGTGAAAGACTCAGGTGCATTTCTGTAGTGGTAGAAAGTTAATAAAATCATGATCATGCACTTGAAGGCAAGTAATGGTATAAAAATGAAGAATGCAAGGCCCTGGTTAAAGACAATCTTTAGGCTGCTTCCAGATCAACACTTTATTTGCTTATTCCACAACCTCATCTCCACTTGCTTAGAAGCTGTGAAGATTGGAAGTACACTCAGTGTTTTTCATCCACTCTGTGTAAAATTATAAGAATTTTCACTGGCTATAAAAGCAAAAAAGACAAACAGACCCTCCTCTGGGGCTTCAGAATGCTCCTAAGATCACCCAGACTGGATAAGTAGAGATGCTCCACTATAGGTGCATATAGATGCACTACAGATGCTGGCAGAGATGCTCTAGCGTAGACGTGACGCACTTTGACAGCATCTTTTCTCTGACAGCAACTTACGTCTTGGTTCTTCACATCAAACCAGAGCAGTTTCTTTGCCTTCACAACCTGCAGACTGACCTCTCGTGTGTACCTGTGGTGGATTGAAGGTAATGCTTGTAATGTTTCTAACACACCCTGATGCTGTATTCACTTTAACTTTTAGAAAAGAGAGCAAGAAGCTTCACAGCAGTTTCTTAGGTGCCTGTCTGTCTGTCTATCTATCTGTCAATCTATCTACCTATATGCATATTTATTTAATTATTTATTTACTTATTTAAAGACATCTTTTGTTCACTAACATGAATCCTCTGACTGTTACTAATGTACGGCACATACCGTGACAGTATAATAGTGTATAAATACCCTTCATCTCATCCTTGCTATTGTTACTGTATTTTAAAAATAATTGTGCACATAATTACCCGCTTTTACCCTGTTTTAAAAAAATACCTACTTACTCGATTATAAAATCCTATAAAAAGGGGTGAACTCAAAAGGAAAGAGAAGCCAATTTTCATTACATTTCTAAACTAAACAGCTAATCCTGATAGATTCACTCCCTTTCAAATAGAACACTCAAGAAATAAAACAGTAAAAATTCACATAATACTTCTTTTATAACAAGATTGCATTGCACAATAGTTCTTTGCCTAACCCTGCAGTTACCCCACAGGCACTGCAATTGCTTACTTGGTCTTCTCCTTTACTTGTTTTCAAGGTTTACTTTTCTAACCAATCCTTAATGTTACAACATTGGATTTATTTACCTCCTTCGATATCAAGAGAATAAAGCATTTGCTTCAGAGGACAGCACTTTGATGCTTTATGGGGCTAATGACCAACGTTCTCAAAGCACTTTTCATCCGTGATTTAGATATTTCTCCATCTTTCCGTCTTCCTTTAGAACTCTTAATTGAAGTATTAGGTGAAGAAGAACACTGAAACCAGCTGAAGCCATAGCAGACATAGTAAGGACATGCTTCTGTTAGGAAGTAACTCAGAGTGATTCCATGGTGTATTTTAGACGGATTTACTCTGGTCCTCTGGACTAAGCATCCCCAAGGGCTATTTCAAAGCTCTCTGAATGATCTGTCATTATCTCTTACACTGTAGTCTCCATTAGGAAAGGGTAAACATTCATTGCCCATGTGGAAAGGAACTGCTCAGTTAGTTGTTTCTAACCAAAATCTCTTGACTGTGTTCTATTTACAGAAGCCACTTGGCTAGCCAAGCTAAATCATTGAAAATGGAAGTAGTGGAACTACTTCAAAACCGTGCTTCTGCTTCTAAGCAAAACTGCACTGTAGGTGGGGACACAGCAAGAGGACGTGTCCAAGGCAGGGTGGAATTGAAAGTCACCTGTCTGAGCCACAGAAAGAAGTCAGCGATTCCCAGTTTGAGACTCTTGCTTGACTAGTGACCCAGCAGCTGCAACGCTTATGATTACCGCTGATGGATTCCCATGAATCAGGCAGTGATATAAGCTACGAGAATGACTGAAGCGATTTGAAGTGACGGTTCTCCCTCTTCGGCATTCAAGTTTGTGAAAGAAAGGGGAAGAGAGGAGAAGAAGAGAGGAGAGGAGGAGAAGAGAGGACAAGAGGGGAGGGAAGGGGAGGGAAGGGGAGGGGAGGGGAGGGGAGGGCAGGGCAGGGCAGGGCAGGGGAGGGGAGGGGAGGGGAGGGGAGGGGAGGGGAGGGGAGGGGAGGGGAGGGGAGGGGAGGGGAGGGGAGGGGAGGGGAGGGGAGGGCAGGGCAGGGGAGGGGAGGGCAGGGCAGGGGAGGGGAGGGGAGGGGAGGGCCGTGTAGGGGAGTATAGGGGAGTGTAGGGGAATATAGGGGAGTGTAGGGGAGAGGAGTGTAGGGAGGGGTAGTATAGGGGAATATAGGGGAGTGTAGGGGAGGGGAGTGCTGGGGAGAGGAGTGTAGGGGAGGGTATTGTAGGGGAGGGGAGTGTAGGGGAGAGGAGTATAGGGGAGGGGAGCGTAGGGGAGTATTGGGGAGTGTAGGGGAGGGGAGTGTAGGGCAGGGGAGTGTAAGGGGGGGGGAGGGGAGGGGAGGGGAGGGGAGGGGAGGGGAGGGGAGGGGAGGGGAGGGAAGGGAGGTGGAAGGAATGGGAGGGGTGGGGGGTGCTACCCTAAATAAAATGGCCAAATAAATGACATTTTGGATCTGGAGCCAAATATTTATGTTGCCATTCATTCCACAACCTGATTTATCACTGCAATGTGCGTATTGCACAGTGCCATTAAAGGTTTGGCATGCACAGAGGGGGCTGAGTATTTTCAGAAATAACTTTCCTTAATAACTGAATCAAGACTTCTGCTGTAATGCAAAAGATCAGGCAATTGATTAACATAGGGATGGCAGCTGAGCAGGGGAAACATCTTCAAAACTTCCAAACATTTCCTTTATACAGAACTACAGCTCCTTCTTCTCTGCTCACCGGTTATGAAAGTTTCTCTCACCTGCTTAGTAAGCAGAAGCAGTAAAATGGGATTTAGAGGATCCGGCTAGAGCAGAAGCGCCACTTAGAGGAAGCAATCAATTTATAGGTAGTGCAGTGTTTGAAGAGAGTTTAAGCGGCTTTCCAAGGAACATATACTAGTGCAAAGCAACCGATTTATCTGACTCTCCAATGAAAGAAAAGGAAGTGCAAAGCAGCAAGTGCTTGGGAGAGGGAAAAAGAGGTGCATCTCAGCTGTCTGGGGGGAAGAAGGCAGTCAGCTCTTAACAGATTATTTGCCATCTGATTTGTTTCTCAAAGGCGTAACATTTAGTTAAGACAGTGGCAGTTTACTACCTGTGGTGCTGATAGAGGTTAAACAAAAGACACAAGGGCAGCAAAATCCCTCACTCGCTTCTCACACAAGGACAAAACTGTTATGGGAGAGAAATGCAGGTTACTTTCTCAAATCTCACAGCACTTTTTGACACCATTGGCTACGGGTTACCTCTTAAGTATTTGAAGATTTCAGTAGGGCTGACTGATTTAGATGTGGATAGGTTTAAATCACACTTGTCAATGTGCTATTAATGTCGAACCACAGCCATTTCTTCCCTAGACCTCTTAATATGCTAGGCAGTCCCAGGAAGCGTAAAACTTTGACCCGTGCTCTCCAGCATTTGCGTACTGCACTTTCTGTAGGTTCCTTATTCTCTAATCAGAATTCTGACAATCTCCTCAACAGCATACAGATACAAAATGCACAGACCCAGTGTTGTGGTTTAACCCGGCTGGCAGCTAAACACCACACAGCCGTTCGCTCACCCTCCCCCCTCCCTCTCTGGGATGGGGGAGAGAAACGGGAAAGTGAAGCCGGTGAGTTGAGATAAAGACAGTTTATTAAGACAGGAATATAATAATAACAATAATAATAATAATAGGGATAATGATAATAGTATTAATAATAATAATGTGTAAGAAAACAAGTGATGCACAATGCAATTGCTCACCACCCGCTGACCGATGCCCAGCCTTTCCCCGAGCAGCCGGCCCCCCACCCCGGCCAGCCACCCCTATATATTGTTCAGCATGACGTCAGATGGTATGGAATACCCCTTTGGCCAGTTTGGGTCAGCTGTCCTGGCTCTGTCCCCTCCCAGCTCCTGCTGCACCCCCAGCCTGCTCGCTGGCAGGACAGAGCGAGAAGCCGAAAAGTCCTTGGCCTGGTGTAAACACTGCTCTGCAACAATTAAAACATCAGCATGTTATCAGCGCTCTTCTCATCCTAATCCAAAACATAGCACCCTACCAGCTAGAATGAGGAAAAATTAACTCTGTCCTAACTGGAACCAGGACACCCAGATAAAACAGGCTCCCATCCGCTTGTATGATTGTCAGACATGCATTCTTTTATATTAACTGCTCTTTTCTTACTCCCTTCAGATGAAACATAAATAACTTCAGCTGACTTCTAAACTCTACAGACAGCTCTGGTGGTGCTGTGTGATGGAATATGATTTTTCCTTACAAGCCACCAATTATTTCCATGTCTTTTCTGGACCTTGGGATCTCTTTTGGGAGCTACATTACTCAGAGAAATACAAGAAGGCTGAGATCACCACTGCCTCAACATAATGCAAAGTTTAAGGCCTTTAGGACAGCCAGTTTGCAAATGAATGCAGCCCCATCTTCTCAGCATTTTGAGACAGACGACTACCCAACACTGAACTGTCTCAAGGTTTCAAACTGAGACAGCTTTGTAGAAATAATAGAAAAATTTCATTACAATTGGCCTAGCATGGAATTTATTCTTAAAAAGTTTGGTAGAATATACTTGTAGACTTCAAAACTAGTACATCATCATTTGAGCACTCCTTCGTCTACACGATCTTCTCCAGAAATACCAAACTTTTAGTCCTGGTAGTTAGAGCTAATCAGTCATATTAGCTAATCAAATTCCCTGATCAGTCACTTGAAGTCTGTTGATGACATCTGTTCTGAGCTCTACAGCATTGGTCAGCTACTGACTTGCGGAAGTCAGACTCTATCTAGAACCTCACAATGGTTATAAAGCAGGTCTGTTTATTCGGCGCTGCGCACCCACGCCGGGCACAAGGGGGATAGCTCCACCTAACTTGCGCACCAACAGTTGCAGGGAGTCCTATCTGGAGCTTTCTCTGGACTCGCCGCGGATAGATAGACTTCAGAGCTTAAGATGTTACTTTGATTTCCATTTTCCCTTGTTCCAAAGAAACTTTTGCATCCAATTTTTCCGACACGTCCCTTCCTAAGAAGGGCCTAAGCAAATTGGGTAAGTAGAAAAACGGATGGATTCCCATCATTTTTTCCCCAATTCCAATCTTGAGCACTGAGAAAAAAAAAAAAAAAAAAAAAAAAGCCTTTTCCTTTTGGCCAGTTGCTCTGGTAGAACTAAGCATTAGTATACATTCTCCGTAGAACTAAGCATTTATCCCGGGATGTTCAGTTTTTCGACACTGTATAAGCCTTCCTGCTCTCACTTCCCTCCGTTTTTCATTTCTTTTCCTCCTAAGACACCCGTGAAAAACTTAAGAAACCTCCTGGTCAATAACTTTCTTCAGACAGCGTCAATGATATCACAGCAACCCAGACTTATTTAACTTTTTCTTTAAAACAGCTAACACAGATTCTGTATCATTCTCACGCAGACCAGTCCCCAGCTTGATCATCTGAATTGAATTTGTTTTATATTAAACAGATTTTCTTATCATTTTTATTACAGCAGATGAAAAAAGCGCTCACTCTTTTGCTGGCTTTCCATCACATCTGATTGACTGAGGCACCCTGATTCCCTGTCTTTATTTGCTTTCTGCAGAATTCTCCCATCTCTTTTGGTTCAAGTTCGACTGGCAAAACGCTTTTCACTGGTTACTACACTTAGCTGCTATACATTTTTGTTTCTTAAGATAACTGTTTTCATATTTTACAATAGAACGTTGCCATGATCTATTTTGTAAGGTCTAGAAAAAAGACCCCCCCTTCCCACAGCCCCCACCCCACCCAGAAAAAAAAAAAAAAAAAAAAAGATGCTTAGTCCTTTAACATAAAATACTTATTCATTTGGCTGGATGGAGGAAGTTAAACACGGTTTATATTCTATCCATGTAGACTGCACTCAGGAAAAGTTTATGTAAAATTCTGCTGACAAATGCAGAATCCAGCTTGCCTGCTCTAGGAAGCGGAACAGACCCACAGCGGACACGAGAATGTACTGTCAGAACAATTAGGAAATAAAATCTATCGTGATCTAAGTTACTGACAACTGTCAAATTAATTCACTTTGTTCTTATTCAGCTTGGAGGAAACGGGCACAGAAATTACTCATTTACCCTAAGTACATCTCTGTCACCTTCTTCTCATCTCCAACACGATTCTCATTTTCAGATTGACCTCAGTGTCAACTGTGAGTCTATGTTAAGTGTCATGCACCAAGTGTCAGAGGCAACTGGGCTCTGACCAACACTACCCGTGCTGGACAAGCTATGGAGAGCAGAAGTATTTCTGTAGTGGTCCTAGGAGAACCCCAGTTCCTTCGGATGCAGCTCTTCTTAGAACACTAAGGAAAATCTATTCCTCAAAGGCTGCATCTCTGTTAGATGCTGGGATGGAGCAAGAATGTAGTTTTACAATAAAACTCCAGTAATCACATTTACTCCATCCAGTTGCAGTTTCACAGAGGATTAGTGCTACATGAATGAATGTTCTCTCTAAAGAAACAGAAATTAAAGATCTGTTTCAGGTGCAAGATCAATGTATTGCAACCCCGAAAGGGGATATAAAAACCCAAACTAATCACCTGTTCTTCGGATAGATTTGAATCAAAGTTTGCAGGCGTTTTTGTCCAATGGCTCCAAACGAATCTAGTCCAAAGCTCCTAGATGCTGGAACCACATGATGAATATGTAAGGCCTTTAGCCTTAGCTGCTTTGATCTACTGATCTTCTCCAATTGGACTACATTGCTTGTTGCTATACCTCCAAGGGAACACAACACAGTTTGGATAAATTCACAGTCTAGAAAGAGCTCCAGCAGGAACATGGGTCTCCCTTGCTACCATCATCACAGAAGGTGTGGCAGCCACAGGGCCACTTCATTCATTCACTCACAGAGCACCAATAACAAATACTCCTTGCTGTAATATTCATTTGTTGCAAAACTACATTCTTGCTCCATCTCCACACCTAATATAGATGCAGCCTTCGATGAATAGACTTTCTTCAGTGTTCCAGTAAAAGTCATTGCTTATTAAGTTTAACTGCCTTTGAAAAAATAATACTCGGAGGTCTGTACAATTGGCAGCACAGGGGTTGACCCATATATCATCAAGGGTCTGTCTGGAACGGTACGAGCTGGTAATAGTTTTGTTTCAGATGTGTTTCAGCTATGCCCATTGCCTACCACAGAAGCAGGAGAAAATGCCTCTTTACTGTTCTACATGTCCAACGCTCCATTTGAATTCTTCTTGAAGTTAGGGCTTCCAACAATCCAAACCAGATGCCCAGCCTCCCAATCTAATGCATGAGCAGAGGGGCTCTCTGAAACACCAGTACAGACTAGGTGAGAAATACCTTGAAAGCAGCCCTGTGGAGAAGGACGTGGGGGTACTGGTCGATGAGAAGCTCAACAGGAGCCAGCAATATGCACTTGCAACCCAGAAATCCAACTGTATCCTGGGCTGCATCAAAAGCAGAGTGGCCAGCAGGGCGAGAGAGGTGATTCTCCCCCTCTGCTCTGCCCTCCAGAGTCCGGGGGATGGAATAGCAGGGCTCCCAGCACAAGAGAGACCCGGACCTGCACTTGGTCCAGAGCAGAGCCACAAAAATGATCATCAGAGGTATGGAGTACCTCTCCTATGAAGACAGGCTGAGGATAGACTCAGGTAAGGAAGAGATTTTTACTGTGAGGGTGAGGAGACACTGGAAGAGGTCGCCCAAAGAAGCTGTGGATGCCCCATTCCTGGAAGTGTCCAAGGCTAGGACAGATGGGGCATTGAGCAACCTCGTCTGGTGGGAGGTGTTCCTGCCCATGGCAGGGGGGTTGGAACTTGATGATCTTTAAGATTCCTTCCATCCTAAACCGGTCTATGATTCTATATGCTAGGGAATAGCCCTTTGGCCAGTTTGCGTCAGATGTCCTGGCTGTGTTGCCTCCCAGCTTTTTTGCAACCACAGCCTCCTCACTGGCAGGGCAATGTGAAAAAAAAAAAAAAAAAAAAAAAACGGAAAAGGCCTTAAAACTGTGCAAGCCCTTCTCAGCAATAACTAAAACAATGGAGTGAAGCCAGGATTGCTCTGATAGCATTCTTCATGATCCAGTACAGACCGATACCACCCAGCATGGTCCTGCACGGCCGCTGGAACCCAGCCCAGTGCCCAGGGTCCCCAGCCCAGGGGGTTGGTCTCCGCCCAGGCCGGTCTGCGCCCAGGCTCAGGGACACCGCCGCCAGTTTCCCCTTTGCAGGTTCAAGCAGTAACGAAGCTGAGCACCTGTGCCAGGGACACCCAGGGAGGACACTGATACAGCCGGCCACGCAGACAACCACAGACAAGGCGCTGCTTGCAACAGCACCCACACACAGGCCTCACGTAACACACAGGCACAGACAGCCGAGTCCCCTCCTGCCCTGGGGCTGGCAGAGACAGCAGGTCACTGCTGCAGGCACACACACGGCACTCTCGGGGTTCACAAGCACATACACACCCGCACACCTGGCCCTGAGAGTCCTTTCACATGCCCTCAGATTCCCCATGCCTCTGCCTGCTCCTCGTCCCCATGGGCCTCCCCTCCAGGTCTGCCACGGAGCTCCCCTAGCTAGGAGGGAGCTATGGGGACGTGGGCTGAGACACAGACTTCTGCCCTGGAAATGCGCGCAACTGGCAGCGATGAGCATCATGACGGGAAGCCACACTTAAGACAGCGCAGGCATAGCAATGGGAGCCTTGGAAAGAGCTCTCCTTTCAACCCACATTCCTCTTTCAAAGCAGAGATCCAGCTTATGCGTACTCAAGTCTAGGGTGGATGAAGTGACACAAGCAGTCTGTTTGGGAAGAGCCCCGGTGCTCTTTATTTTCCATTCAGGGGTGGAAAGCGGGAGAGCTTCCCAGCCCCTTTGCTCAGAGCTCCGCTGCTGCCGCCGTCGCCATTCCCAGCACCTTCCCCTCCACTGCGGTACCAGCATCTAGCGCTAGGGAGTCAAAAGAAAAAAGAGGATGAGCAGGTTGTGTACAGGCTGAACACAGAGAAATACTGCAGGCTTAGCTCGGGCCGTGCACGTAGGGGTCTGCTTCCCAGGAAGCTTCAAGGCTGCCGAGAAGTGAGACAGATGCCTCGTGCCCGAGCTCACGACAGGGTCCCCAGGGGTGCAGCTCACCAGCCTGGGGCTGGGTCAGGTGGAGCGGAGGACCCTGGCGTCAGCGCTCTCCAAAGGAAGGACAGCCTCTCGGCTTTGGAAAGGGGAGAGGCAGCCATCCAGGGGACCCCTCTGTTTTCAGACAGGACTTTCACATCCCACATGGGAAAGCCTGTTCTGGGTGCCCAGCCGCTCCCCGTCAGGTGTCAGGGAGCTCCAGTCCCAAAGTCTCCAGAGTCTCCAAAGCCTGCGTCCGTCTCGGGAGGGGTGTCGGAGACGTGCCCTCTTTCTCCCAGTGCTGCCCCCAGGGGAAGGATGGGCCTTGCAGCAGCGGGAAGCACCATCCCTTTTTGGAGATACTTACCGGGGGAGCTGCTGCTGCTGCTGCTCTTGCCGCAGCCGGTTTGCCTCCGCAACATTTCTGAATACACTTTGTTGATGGCGATGCGGCTCCAACCTTTCCAAAACTTGGAGTGCTCGTGGGGAAAGGCGGCTGCAACAACAGCAGAAAGGGATCCCTCAGCCTCTGTCAGACACCCCTTCTGCCTCTCCCCTCATCCATGTTATACATTAGTTTTGGTAGAAATCATTCCCGACACATCGTGGGTAAGGTAGATCGAATTTCTATTTATTTGAGCAACTCAGCAAGCAGCGATAAGTAAAACAGCGCTGGGCGGCCGGGGAGTCTCCTGCTCCGCCAACGGCGCGCACCTAAGCCCGCCAGAGTCTCCATTTATAGCCTAGTAGTTCCGGGTTTAGTGGCACATCCTGGTGTCTTCTTACGACTGCGAGGCCTGTTGCTAGGGGGTCTTCGTCAGTCCTCTGGTGGTCGTGGGGATGAAGATCGTTGTCTTCCTCTGCGTCGGGGTCGTGACTTTGCTGCTGATATGTGTGTTCTCATGTGAGGGGGAATGCCATTTTGCCCTTTTTTGGAGCTGGTTTCTACTGCAATTGTTAACTTAACAGGAAATTCCTATACTTGTTTTTTTCCTTCAACAGGACATTGGGGGTATAAGCAGTTAACCATTGAAAACCTTCCCATCAGCAATATTTAATGAACAAACAAGGCTTTACCCATTACAATCCAGACCCTGCACCCATGCGGTGCCACGTGCACCCACCCTTTCAACCTGTGGTGAGTTTTAGGCCTTGGCGGTAACCAAGGTCATGCCCGCTTTAGGAGGAATCAAAGGGTGTCACAGGCAACCCCAGGACTCAGGGACCAGGCTCCTGGACATGTCCTGACATCACTCAAGAGCTACTCCAGTGCCCCACGACGGGAACGGAGCCGGCACACACTTACTCAGGCTGGAGTCTCTCCAGCTTGCCTGCTGCTCCCAACTCCTCTGCTGGGGCAGGGTTCTCAGCCTTCCTCCACCTCTTCCTGACCTTGCTCCTGGGCTGGGCTGGAGGATGGGGAGTCCGAGCATGTTGGCTGTTGAATCGCTGCAAGGAGAAGTCCCTCTCATCAAACAGGACTGGACGTACAGCTGCTCTTTCCCAGAGGACCTCTTGAAAGGACCCTGCAGCAGGACCTGCGAACCAGGCGACTCGGCGCTGCCAGCCCACGTCTGGCTGCTGCTTTTATCCCTCACTTTCTGCTGACAACCTCTCCCTCACAGGGAGGAGCAGCAAAAGCCCTGACCTGCGGCCTCGTGCCCGTCCTGCTCCCACCACCCTGGGACCTGCCGCCCTCGGAGCCCGGGCAGAGAGGATCGCCGCTGTTCTCAGCGGTGTTGATCACTGCCAGTACCTGGGGTATCTGTTGGTCCTCCCCCTCAGACCAGGCTTCCCATGCAGCCATGTCTGCCTGGGCTTGCTCTTGTAGCTTTTGGTACGTGGGCCATGAGCTGTCTGTTTGGTCCCACTGTGAAGACAGGTTCCAGACCTCCTGGAGGAAAAAAAAAAAAAAAAAAACAACAAAACAAACACAACAGCAGACAGGATTGGTCTCAGCTGTCCCTCAGGCCTAACCCACACTCCTGCCCCCTCGCCTCAGCCGGTCTGTCAGCAGTGCTTCGACCCTCAAGGATGAGGGGCCCTGAAGCTAGGCCAGGCTCCTCAACTCGTGACAAACACAGCTGAACAGCCCGCGGTGACCAAAGCCCTCTGCCATCAACGACTCAGAAAGGCCTTGCTCCTTTTCCATGGCCCCTGGTCAAAATGAAGTGGCTCATGGCAACACGGGAGGCAGTAAGAGGCAGGGAAGGTGTGCGGGACGCCACCTTCCGTCTCCTGAGGAAGAGATGAAGGAGGTAACAAATGTGAAGACGAACGCATCCCAAGGGACCTGCTCGGGATCGCTCCACACAGAGGCTTTTGTACAGGCCCAAACAGCACAGTCATTGCAGCAAGGCAGAGCAGGTACCTGCAGCGCTCTCCTGGAGGCTTCAGGAGCAGGGAGCGCAGTGGTGGTGGACTTGGCTTGAGGAGCTGTTTCCTGCCTGTCTGCCTTCTTCGTCCCGGGGGAGCTGCCTGGACACGGGGGGAGCACACTGCAAACAGACACCGGGAGGAGGCTGCATGAGCCCAGGGGAATTCGGTCTCCAGTCCGCGCTCGCAAGCTGCGTCAGCCTCTGCAGCAGACGGCACTTCCGCAGCGAGCGGGCATATTGGACTGGCCGTGTTCACTTCAGCGGAGACAGAGAGAGCCAAACGCGAAGCTGTGGCACCACCTGCCTTCAGGAAGGCTCGGGATGCCCGTATCCAGGCCCTTTTTGGTGGAAGAAGGAGGGGAGCGGTGTCTTGTGCAAGGACAGGATCCGAGAGACACCATTATGGCCCACCCGGGCTTTACTTCAGCTTCTCCTCTGTGGCCCTGAAACACGGTGCGCTTATGGGTGGAAAACAGGTTATCGCTGGGGAGCCAGCGGAGCCATTGGAGAAAGCCGTCAGGTAAGGAGCCCAGTCATGCCATCTCCCTACCTCAGCACTCTCTTGTGCCTGCCACAACGTTTGGGATAGCGTTTGAAAAAAATGCCTGAAAGAAACTTTTCCATCTGGTATCACAGCTCCTTAGGCTGGAAGAAACAGCAGGGGAGATGGGGCCACGGCAATCCTAAGACACGGTGAGACATGTTAGAATGAAGGCAGGGGACGTTTGCTCCCACAGACAAGAAGATGGGCTCTGCTGCAATGTGGGGGGGCTCCTGAAGGGAGAAGAGCTTCTGCAACAAGGCTCTGCGTTCAGCTCCCCCAAGGATCGGGGCCCTGCTGGAAAATGAAGCTGGTGTGCCAGTCTCAGGCAAACGTGCTGCACGCTTGCCATCCGTTGAGAGAGCGGCCTCCGCTGGGACGTGTGTCAGGAGCCACCCTGCGGCTGGTGGGTCCAAAGGGGACATCTCTCCAGTGTGGCTGCAAGGGGCTCCTTCCTCCTTTCCCCCAGGGGTCTCACCTGGTAGGAGGCTTCTTCTCCGCATCTTGCTGCCTTGTGCCTGGCTCCCAGCTTGTCAGGATGGGGAGGGAAAGCTACTTCCTCCTCTGCAGCAGGTTGCCAGGATGGCACTCTGAAACTAGGAAAGGAGGAAGCTCTTCCGAGCAGCTGCGTGGGCACTGCCTTTTAACCTGGTTCAAGTCAGCCAGCACGGGACAGGGACCACCCCCAGACAGCAGGGACCTGTTCCCTTACCTCTTCTGATCCTGCGCTCTCCTGCAGCTTCCTCCTGCGAGGTGGTGGAAACTTTGGCCTCCGGCCTTCTCCTCACAGTCAGATGAAACCTGGAAAACAAACGATGACACGGGCTTGAAGAAGGCTGGCCTCCTACCCGTTGCAGCTTGCTGGCAGTAATCCTCCTGGTGTCGCACAAGGCATGGCATCCCTTTTCCGTCATGTCCATGCATGGGGTTTGTTGTCAGTCTTCCCGCAGCACCACAGAAGGTAGCCTAAATTCCCCTCCACATGCAGGCAATTCTCTCTGACGGGAATCGCGGCAGCACGGGCACAAGAATGGCAGAATATGGAGGCTGTACAGTAACACTGCCAGGCTTTTTGCAGGGGCAAGCATCCAGACGCTCAGAAGAAACTCTCTTTGCTCGTGGAGAGAGCAGCTAAGGGGGCAAGCGTGGGGAAAGGCATTTGACTGGCCTGCCATGTCCGGGCTGGCCAATAGCAGTCAGATTGCTCACCCTTTGCTAGGATTCCCAAAGAAATGGAAGTAGCCCCCAAAACCTCACCAACTTACACTGTGGAGCAGTGCAACCAGGCCCGCGGCGCTCTCCAGACGTTTGATGCAGTCTAGATAAAACTTCACGAACAGAAAACCATCTTCGCGTGGCAGAATTCCAATGTCCCTGAAGGCAAAGGGGACGTGCTCCTTGTTCCTCACGAGGAAGCAGTACAAGAGGATGGTCTCTTGCACGCAGTTCTTCGCCACGTGCAGCGGGAAGGAGGTGGCTCGCGATAGCTGCACGTACTTCAGCGGCTCAATCTTGACACCATCTGCAAGGAGAAGCAACATCCTCAGCGACACGGCAAGCCCAAGTTGCTTGCAACATTCAGAACAAGTTCCCAGAGAAAGGGTCGCTAAGAGAAAGAGCTCCTGGGGCACGGTTTCTTTTGGGGGAACTCAAGCTGTACCCTGACCGTTGGAGACAATCCTCTACTTCTCCCAGGCCTTTCCAAAGAGCAGGGAGAACAAACCGTTCCGGACATGGGGCGGGAAGAGGGGGGCTGCTGCCTTCTCACCAGGGAGGAGCTCAGTGGGACAGTAGATCTCCTCCAGCCACAACTCATCGATGTCCAGCTGGAAGAAAGGTCTTCGAACCAAGAGCAGCCCTTCTTTGCCATGGAACTGCTCTCGGACAACACCAAAGGTCCCGAGTCCCGCAACCCAAACGCCCTGCACACAGAAAAGACAGAAAGGCCGATGAGGGAGTTCTTGAGAGACGGGAAAAGGGATGGCTGTCAGAGCAGGGGGACACTGCTCTGTGCCCTGCCCACTCCTGAGGGACAATGGGGCAAGGTGGGGCACTTTGGAAAGCTTTGCAAAAGAGCCGCATCCTCAGTTTCTTTCGTCTCCCCCCTCACAGCATTTGCCAACATCCCTTGGCTAGAGAAGCGCCCAGAGGTTTCCAGCACACGGATTAGACCTGGCACTGATTCCCAGCAATTGTCCTAGGCACGGACCCAGGATATTCCCCCCTCTCTCTGCTCGCCCTCCCCACTCAGACCGCAGGGAAGAGGGAAGCCCTAGGGTGTGCCAAACACCTGAGAGGCAGAGCACATCTGGCCTTGGTTTCTCTCCCAGCTGGCCAAGAAGCTGCTCCGGGCACCCTGGGCAGTCTCAGTGCACCGCCATGCTGCTCGGGCAGGGATTGCCTCATGCAGGGCCCACGACACCGGCCCACCTTATCCCGCTTCAGCTCTTTCGGAATGTAGTCGCATACAGCATCCCAGATAGCCTCAGTCCCTGGAAAGCAAGGAAAAGACACCTCAGGCTCCAGGCCAGCCAGCTCACAACCTCTTGGCAAGCACCTCACCCAGGCGATGACACATGCAGGCATACACAAGCACCCCAGAAAAACACCACGCACGCATTCCTGGGACATTCCTGAGAGGCCTGTGGGAGCTGCAGGCCACACCTAACAAATTTGACTAACAAATACTTCAGCCCCCCTTTTCTAGGCAGTCCGGTAAAGTCTATCTGCCAATACTCTCCAGGCGCCTGCCCCTCAGCAGTGGAGTTTTGCATGTTTATCGGATTATTTCTCCAACATATGTCACACCTTTCGGTGACCGACCTAATAGTCTCCACCATAGTCCTGCGTATAAATGACTTCTTTAAATGCTTTAGCAAATGTTCTGTTGCCCCAGCGCACAGCATTATGCTCCTCCTTCACTAGACCATTTGTAAGGGAAGAGGGTACCACTGCTGGACCTGATAGGTACCTACCTGTCGGGCACCACAGCCCTGCGCAGCTTCCACGGTGTCTCACGGGCAGGGGCCAACAATTTCTGAAAGACTGCCCTTGTACTTAAAAAGCAGCGGTCTTCGCTCAGGGGCTCTTCAGGCCGGGGATCGGGGTCCTCTCCGAGAATCGCTCGGTGCTGCCTGAGGTTCCGCCATCCCAGGAACCGTCGAGGCTCTCCCAGGAAACAGTCCTCGAGAAGAGCTCCGAGACCCCAGCCGGGGCTAAAGGGCCAGTCTCCCCCTGACTGGGGCTGCCCACGGCCTGTCCCCAGGCCAGGGGAACCGCCCCAAGGTACACAACACGCCACGGCACGACGCAGGGCCGGGCAGCGGCTGCCCTCACGCTGCCGGGGCTCTGGGAGCCACCCCTCACAGCCTCTGCCTCCCCTCAGTGCTTCCCGCTCCTCCCTCCCGCTCCTCCCTCAGGGCTCGCCTCTCCTCAGCCCGGGCTCCGATTGGCTGCCAGAGCCGCCAGGCAAACGGAGCCCCACCCCCTGCCGGCTGGCTGGGGCTCGCTGCCATGGCAACCGTGCGACCGCCTGACCAGGCAGGGCGGGCGCCGCCATCTTAGGAGTCGTGGGCGGGCTGGGGGCGTCTCGGGGCCTGAGGGGGGGACCTGGCCTGTGTGCCCGGGGCGCCCCTGCCCGCCCCTGCCCGCCCCTGCCTTTGCTCGCTCCCTGTGCCTCACCACCTCGTCTTCCCTTTTCTTTGCGGTGTCGAACGCCCGAGAAGCCCGACAGGCTCAGGAAGGCGGCCATTCAGTTGCACAAGAAGCAATAGGGCCGGATGCTCCTGGAATGCTACTTGTTGCAGCTTTGTGCCTGGGTATCACTGTGAGATCAGGCTAACAGGATGAAGGCTTTGTTCCTCGTCCCTTCTGTTGAGAGAGGGGTTTTGCCTCTCGGCAGAAGCTATCCCCAGGCTCTCGGCATATTTAAGCAAACTAAATGCAGCTACAGCCTCTTCTTTGTCTGAGACCGGATCGCAGCTGATGAGGAAGTAACGGGACCAGCAAACCCTTTCTGGCTGCAGCAGCTTGGGCCCGGCTGCCCTGGCCCTGGGGCAGGAGGAGCTGCCTGAAGACCCCCAGGGATGGCACGGAGGGGCTGCGGGCCTCCCGGGGGCTGTCTTGTGCCTTGGATGTCCCATCTGTGGGGCTGAGCCCTCTGTGCCCCCAGGAGCTGCTGTGCCCTTCAGAGGGGCTGGGGCTGTGGTGGCAGTGCCCAGAGCCCTGCAGCAGCCTGCTCCGGACACTGCCCTGGGGCCAGCCCGGCCTGAGCTGCTGGACTGCGCTGGGCAGAGGGCAGGGAGGTGGGCATGTTAGCGTTCATGAAAACACATAATCCACAAAGTGATTATACGAAGGTGCTTTATTAGGCGCCGCAAGTTAGGGGCAAGCCTGCCCAAATCTAACTTTGTCCGATTTGTTCAATCAGTTCTCTTTTATCTCCTAAAATATTACATATGCATTAGGTTTCACAACTCATCTATGCATATTCATTTCCTAACTCCGCCTAGCGTCGCTTCGTATGCTAGTTATCTTATCAGTCCTTCTGCGCTTGCGTATTACTCTCGGGTGGTCGTCGGGATGAAGTAAGATGTCTTATTGTTAGCGTTCATGAAAACACATAATCCACAAAGTGATTACATGAAGGTGCTTTATTAGGCGCCGGAAGTTAGGGGCAAGCCTGCCCAAATCTAACTTCGTTTGATTTGTTCTCTTAGTTCTCTTTTATCTCCTAAGATACTACATATGCATTAGGTTTCACAACTCATCTATGCATATTCATTTCCTAACTCCGCCTAGCCTCGCTTCGTATGCTAGTTATCTTATCAGTCCTTCTGCGCTTGCGTATTACTCTCTGGTGGTCGTCCGGGTGGTCGTCGGGATGAAGTAAGATGTCTTCATCAGAGCTGAACTTTTTAACCTTTCCTTTTCACGCATGCTCTCTGAGCCCTTGGTCTCAGTCCAAACCGCAAGGTTGGTTTGATCCAGTTCCCAGGGTCCAAGAAGCCCCAGTTATCCAGATGTCTTGCAAACTGAGCGTTCTTTTAATCCTCCTTACTCCTCATCATGAATTGGTGCATTCTCATGTTACCCTTGCACATATCTCATATGTACCCTTGCACCTTTCTTCCAAGCGCAGCCTCGGAACAGTACATCGCAAATGTAACATATTAAACAATATTGTATTATTTCTTCTTCTATTACTAACATTTCCCCCCTTTGAAAGCATTTCACTCCTTTCGAGGAGTGGTTTTCTGCTAGGGGAAATGACCCAGGTGTGAAGAAGTGTGTGTGCCAGGTGAGGGAGGGAACCCCAGGGCTCCCTTCAGGCTGTTTCCCAGCAGGTTCCCCTGCAGCCCCAGGGCCATGGGCAGGGAGCCTGGTGGGGGGCAGAGCAAGGGAGGCCTTGGGCTGGGCCTCTGCTGCTGAGCTGGGCCGGGCTCCTGGGCCCAAGGGGAGCTCCTGGCAAGCGGGCAGCGCTGCAGAGAGCCAGCTCTGCCCAGGAGCAGCTCCTCTGCCCAGCGCAGCAGGGCTGGGGGCACTGCCTGCAGCTGGCACGGGTAGGGGAGAGAAGGGAGAGGGAGGTTACCGGCTGAGTGGAATATGAGAATACTGAGAGCTGAGAGGAGGAGAAATCTTCATAGCACATAACAGGGTAAGCCTCCTTCTGCAGTGCAGTGCACAGGAGTATCAGGGAAGATTTCCAGACCCAGAACTTCCCACAGAAGATCTGGCTGGTTGCACTTGGTATTTCTTTAGTGTGGAGAAGCACAAGCTCCATTGCTAAGGTTCCCTGCTGCAGGGTGAACGTGCAGGCCTCCGAGGGCTCCCTTGTTGCAGGCCAGCTGCAGGCTGTGAATCCTGGGGTGCAGGCAGGGGTGCCCGGGGCTGTGGTGCAGAGCAGGGTCCCTGCTGTGCCCCAGGGGCTGTGTGCCGGGGCAGGGCCTCTGCCGCCTGCCAGGCTCAGCACTCAGCCTGCCCGGGGAGCTGCCCAGGGCGCTGCGCGGAGAAGCTGCGGGTGGAAGGAGCCCCCCCGGCAGGGCAGGGTCCTGCTGCTGGCGGGAGGCTGCTGCCTGGGGCAGCCTGCTCACAGCTCCATTGTACGACAAGGGCATTTCCCAAGCAATTTTTTCTAAGCAAACAAGGTCAAAATAGGGATTTTCTGCCCTCTTTTCAATTGCCTACTCTACTGGACAGGAGGGGAAGCAGGAAGAAGTGGAAGAGGAGCTGTAAGTTTGAGCACTTTGCTGAGACTCCTGAACTGTAACTCTGAGGATCAGTATGTTTGTGAGCTGCCCCAAATGTACCTTCAGCCTCTCCTCTTCATATTGAAAGCGACAGCATCAACTTTGCTGAACCCAGCAGGGCTTTCTGACAGGTCCTTTTGCACCTGCAAAGATGCACATGCACCTAGGCAGTCTCTTGCATACAGGCAGGTTTCTGAAGGGCAACGATTACTGCACACAGATTTGGTTGAGGCTGTGAGCAGAAACAGGAATAAGACATGAGACAGGGAAACAACTCCCAGAAATAAAACCTTCAGGCATCAGGGATATGATCAAGGAATGAGGGGAAAGTTAATCAGAAATCTTGTCAGAGGGAGAATTCATCAGAAAACTCCATATTTTTTCCATTCAGTGCAGACCCCTTCCTCTGAACATGCCCCCTTGCCTCCTCTCCCACCCAGAAAACCCTCTGCCCTCACGCCCATGGGTCCAAGGCATGGGGCATGTCTTCTGCAGCCAGAGCTCCAGCAGAGCAGAGGTGCATCTCTCCAGCCATGCGCCCATTTCCACCTGTGCTGCAACTGCAGAGGGGGTCAGCTGCCTGGGGGTCGTGGGCAATGCAGTTTTTGAGGCTGGGGATGTTAGCGTTCATGAAGACACATAATCCACAAAGTGATTACATGAAGGTGCTTTATTAGGCGCCGGAAGTTAGGGGCATGCCTGCCCAAATCTAACTTCGTCTGATTTGTTCTCTTAGTTCTCTTTTATCCCCTAAGATATTACATATGCATTAGGTTTCACAACTCATCTATGCATATTCATTTCCTAGCTCCGCCTAGCCTCGCTTCGTATGCTAGTTATCTTATCAGTCCTTCTGCGCTTGCGTATTACTCTCTGGTGGTCGTCCGGGTGGTCGTCGGGATGAAGTAAGATGTCTTCATCAGAGTTGAACTTTTTAACCTTTCCTTTTCACGCATGCTCTCTGAGCCCTCGGTCTCAGTCCAAACCGCAAGGTTGGTTTGATCCAGTTCCCAGGGTCCAAGAGGCCCCAGTTATCTAGATGTCTTGCAAACTGAGCGTTCTTTTAATCCTCCTTACTCCTCAGCATGAATTGGTGCATTCTCATGTTACCCTTGCACATATATTTTGTATCTTCCAAGCGCAGCCTCGGAACAGTACATCGCAAATGTAACATATTAAACAATATTGTATTATTTCTTCTTCTATTACTAACATTTCCCCCCTTTGAAAGCATTTCACTCCTTTCGAGGAGGGCAAATGCTTTCACTAACTAACTAAAATATTTTACACTCAGTGCTCACCAATAATATAATCACGGAAAATTACATCATTAAGAATCAAGGAAATTACAAAGATTAGGATTGTCACAACATTTCATAAGTCCACCACTTCTGCTTTATGTTACGTTCACCCTTCTGGTTGGGTTCACTTGATCTGAAACTGATCTTGTCTATTCGGTTTTCATTCCATTTCACCTCCTGGGTTCCTCAGATTCTTTCTCTGAAATCCAAAGTTGTTAGATGCCGGTGGAGGATATTGAGGATGTGGTTCCATTTGCCGAGCAATAGTTTGCATCACTGTCCGGTTCCAGGTTGTCTTCCTTAGAACCAGACTTTTCAGCATTATAAATGTTAACCAAATTAGTACCCCTACAATCACCAATATAATTATTGTCTCCAGTAAGGACTTAACCCAATTACTAATATTCCATCCACTAAAAATTTTATCCAACCAGCTTGTTGTCATATCTTTCTCTTCCTGTTCTGCATCTTGTTCCACTCGAGCCAGTTGTTCTATGTCATGTTCTACATCAATAGTCACATTTGGAATGTGGATGCAGCAATGATCAATACGATCTTTTAGAAATCCACATACTCCATGTTCCTTTAATAACAGTGTATCTAATGCTAATCGATTCTGTAGCACCATTTTAGCTGTAGCTTGTAGTTGGATATTAAGGTCTCTAAAGCCTTCTTTCGTGGCTCTCGTGCGCCTACTCACTTGTCCTGTAAGTTTATAAATCATTTCCCTATTTCGATAAGTAGCTACCTTTGCAAATAGAGATTCTAATGCCCAATTGAATTTTACTCCATCCGAGGGTTCATGCCATATATCTTCATCTGCCCCTTCTTCTAAACTTCTTTTTGCCCTACTAATTTGTAGGGTTTCCAACTTTCCCTTAAAAGGAGACTTTTTCCATATTGGACGCAGTGTGGGGAGGGAGTCCTAGAGTTATTTCTTTTACTTCCCCATCTATCGGTGGGTGTGTAGTCCAAGTTCCATTACTGGCTGCCCATACAAATTGTCCTGGACTTTGTATGGTACTATAGCTACAATCCACTGCGACTTGACTAGCCTGGCTATTTCTTTCCGAATTGTACTTAATTCCTCGGCAAGCACATCCTGCCCTAAGAGCTATCAATACCGGAAGTAAGTGCTCAACATCTTCATTATTGCTGTCGCAAGTATATTTCTTCTCACAAGTCCACCAAGCTACCTTTGTTGACTCTTGTCTACCACTCCTATCAACCCGGCTTACTGTATAAAACTGATCAGTTCCATTCTGCTTTCCCTGCCATTTAATACACCATGATGTATTCCCTCCATACTGGAATTTCTGCAATAAACTTACTGTCCAATCACTATCCCACCCTTTCATTCCTTTTGGCTTATTTTTCTCTTGACATTCCCAAACAATTTTTCTCTAACTCCTTCTACTACACGTAGTTCGTCGTAATGACACTGTCCCACATTCTTAAATCTGCCTATCGTTATGAAATGATAGTTCTTCTTTTCACATTCAGACCTCGATGTTGGGGGGCTCAGTTTCCTATAGTATTGTGTAACATTTATCCTCTCTAAAACTTTCACTTCTTTACATTGAATTGTTTCATTTCCTTTTACTTGGGGCAGTGGGAGGTGGTTATACCCCACTCAAGCGGGTCCCCTGTTGCTTTTGGAATGGGCATACAAGCAGTAATTCTATCAGTTCCTTTCATTATGGCAAAATCTTTAATCAATCCTACCAGTAAATTCTCTGATGGTTGCCTGTGTGGGATCTGTACCACTTGTGTCCATGGCACCTGGCCCTCTCTTTTTCTTCTAGATCCTTTTCAGTGGGCTACCAATATTCCTTTATCCAATTTCGGATATACCAATATTTCTCTTATCCCGTAATCTGTGCTATTTTCACGTGTTACCATGCACCGGTAGTTTCCTTTGTTGACTTTAGTAACACTAAACAGGGTTCAGGTGGTAGCTCCTCTCAGTTGTTGGCCCAGTTCTATGGGTTTACTTACGTACGCCTTCCCCTTCCATCCAGCCTTCAGTCCTGTATTGTCCCTGGTTGTGTCTACGTATATTTCCTGGCTCTGTCTGGAGTCATTTATTTTTCCCCACACCACCTGTAGAGAGCTAATTGTTATTGGTTTATCGTTGTGCATTCCACATTCCAAAGTAACATTTTCTCCTCTGAATATTTCCTCTTTCTTATATTTTTCTGGTATTTCTAGGAACTCAATTACAAGGTATTTACACAAAACAATTACTGTTATCGTTACTGTTGTTAAGAACCCCAACATCGTATGGTTATACGCGCCTCATCTGTAGTTTTGTATCTCCGATTGCTCGCACTGACCAAAATTCGGGAACCTTTTTCATCCGAGTATAATGAATCCAAGCATCCACCCCTTCTACCTTTACAGCTGTAAAAGTAGTCAATAATACTTGATAAGGTCCGGCCCACCGTTCTCTCAGGGGTTCTTCATTCCAGTTTTTAATGTACACTCGGTCACCTGGCTGAATGTCGTGGATAGGATTTTCCAGTGCCAACGGTCGCTTCCACACCAGAACACTTTGAAGTTGAGCTAAAGTTTTACCAAGAGACAATACATAATTATAAACATCCTGGTTCCCTGTTATATGCATGTTAGGATTTGGTTCTGGGGATTCATAAGGCTTTCCATACATTATCTCGTATGGGCTTACTGACATTCCACTCCTTGGCTTTATCCTTATTCTCAGTAAAGCTATAGGGAAAGCTTGTGGCCATTGTATTTTGGCTTCCTGGCAGATTTTACTGATCTGTCCCTTTAGAGTTTGGTTCATCCTTTCTACCTGTCCCCTAGATTGGGGTCTCCATGCAGTATGTAAATTCCAAGAAATTCCTAATAGTCGACTTACGTCTTTAACCACAGATGAAACAAAGTGCGGCCCCCTATCCGAGGATATTCCTAATGGTACCCCAAACCTCGGAATGATTTCCCGCAGTAACCATTTTACTGTCTCTTTAGCTTGATTGGTGCGACAGGGAAGGGCTTCCGGCCATCCGGAAAAGGTGTCAACCCCTACTAACAAATACCTATATCCCCCGGTCCGAGGTAACTCTACAAAATCAACTTGCCAGTAATCTCCTGGTTCTATTCCTACTCTAACTCTTCCCATTTCAGCATGTTTTCTTGCTACTGGATTATTTTTCAGACAAATCTCACACTTTGACATTACTGATTTTGCCATTGTTAACATGTGTGTAGAGATGATGCTACGTTTTAAAAATGTTACCATTGCCTCTGCACCCCAGTGACATTCATTATGTCTCGTCTGAAGTATTTCTCGCATCACCAAGGGGGGTATTACTACCTGGCCCATAGCAGTTACATACCATCCATCAGAGTTCTTTCGGGCCTTTAGGAGATTTGCTAATTTCTCATCCTCTGGTGAATATCTTGGTTCCTTGGGAAGATTAAGACAAGCGGGGCCTACCTTGAGTGGTACCAAAGCCATTACATTCCACACCTCCCGAGCAATTTGTCGAGCTGCTCGATCTGCCAGCCGATTCCCTTCTGATATTTTTGAGGTTCCTCCTTGATGAGCTTTACAGTGCATAATAGCCACTTGGTTTGGTTTTTGTACCGCATTTATCAAATTTAACACCTCCTTGCGTACTAATCTCTGATGGTCGTCCGGGTGGTCGTCGGGATGAAGTAAGATGTCTTCATCAGAGTTGAACTTTTTAACCTTTCCTTCTCACGCATGCTCTCTGAGCCCTTGGTCTCAGTCCAAACCGCAAGGTTGGTTTGATCCAGTTCCCAGAGTCCAAGAAGCCCCAGTTATCCAGATGTCTTGCAAATTGAGCATTCTTCTAATCCGCCTTACAACTCATCATGAATCGGTGCATTCTCTCATGTTACCCTTACACATATATTTTGTATCTTCCAAGCGCAGCCTCGGAACAGTACATCGCAAATGTAACATATTAAACAATATTGTATTATTTCTTCTTCTATTACTAACACAGGGAGGTGGGAATGGTTCTCTTCTCCCAAGCCCCACGTGACAAGACAAGAGCAAAAACCCTTAAGTTGCGCCAGGGGAGGTTTAGGTTGGTTATTAGGAAAAATTTCTTCACCAAAAGGGTTGCTCTGGTGGGTTTATGTGGCAAGGTTTTGGTAGCAGGGGGCCATAGGGGTGGCTTCTGTAAGAAGAATCTAGAAGCTGCCCCATGTCAGATAAAGGCCCTGCTGCTGACCAGAGCCGAGCCAATAACCTATGTTGTTTGCACCTCTGTGAGAGCATATTTAAGGAAGTGGGAAAAAAATAACAAAAAAGGCTGCTTCACAGGGAGAGAGAGAGGAGTGAGAAACAGCCTTGCAGGCACTTACATCAGCGAAGAAGGAGGGGGACAGGTGCTCCGGGTGCCAGAGCAGAAGTCCCCTGCAGCATGAGAAGAGGCCCCTGGTGGAGCAGGCTGTCCCCCTGCAGCCCATGGGTCCCACACGGAGCAGATCTCCACGCTGCAGCCCCCCCGTGGAGGAGCCCCCGGTGGAGCAGGTGGATGTGGCCTGGAGGAGGCTGCGGCCCATGGAGAGCCCCCGCAGGAGCAGGCCCCGGGCCGGAGCTGCAGCCCGTGGACAGGAGCCCATGCAGGAGCAGGGGGGCTGGGGGGAGCTGCCGCCCACCCGTGGGGGACCCGTGCTGGAGCAGTTTGCTCCTGGGGGATGGATGGACCCCGTGGTACGGAGCCATGTGGGAGCTGTTCTTGAAGAGCTGCTGCCTGCGGGCAGCCCCCGCAGGCTCAGTTCGGGAAGGACGGCATCCCGTGGGAGGGACCCCACGTGGAGCAGGGGCAGGGGGCTATCTCCCCGTCCTTATCTCAACCCTTGAGCCCTTTGCATCGCATTTGCTCCCCCTTTCTCTTTGAGGAAGGGGAGTGAGAGAGTGGCCGTGGTGGAACTCGGCTGCCCACCCGATTAAAACCACCGCAGCTGCAAAGTACTGGAAAATTTTTCAGAAGAAACAAGGTGTTTAACAAGGAAAAATATAGTTTCCTTTTTAAGGCTTCCTGGATAATTGGGCTTATTTCATATTCCCAACTCGGAGGAAGAGAATTGTTGAGTTCACCTTCTTTTTTCTTACACGGAAATAAAAAGTCAACAGCTCTGGAAGTAAGGGGAACGTATCACAATCAAGCTCCTTTTGTCTGTAATCCTTGCTGAAGGACAAGATTTATCCCACACCTTCCACGGATGTATGGTAGCAGAGAATCATTTTTGAACTACTCTAATTCAAGTCAACTTGGGGATAGTGGCACTTCTCTAATTGTTTCTGAGACATACGCATTAGCAACAGAGAGTGTTCTGTTGTCATTGCAAGGCGCCTACGGTGATGACTTCAGAAACAGAACTGAGTGATGTCACCATGGCAATTTGGGAGCAGCTGCCTCTGTGCAAGTTTAGCTAGGAGGGACAGAGAAGCGTGCTGGATGTGATGAAACCACGTGAGGATTTGTGGATCCCACCTTGAGGTGCACAGAGAGGGCCCATGCCCTTCTGTAAGTGGTTTGATGCTTGGCTGAGGCAAAAAATGTGTTTTTATTGTGAATGCTTCGTTTTAGTATTCTGTAGTTTGTGTAAAGTCCTTTCACAAGCATTACGTTTGGTACTTTTGCTCAGTGATGTAGCTGCACAGAGTGACAGATGCAATGTATGGGTGAGGGCCTCTGCACGTTCTCTTTTTCCTACACACCATCAACAAATAAGGGTGGACAAATAAGAGTGTGCTGTGCTCCTGCCATACGCCTCAAGTACTAAAGCATAAACAAGAGACTTAAAAGTACCCCTGTCACATTAAAATTCAGGACAGCAATGTACTTCATCAAATGGGCTGACCTGTTGAGCGTCTCAGGATGTGGTGTATGAAGATGCACTCCATCTGCTTCCAGATTAGCACTTGCAGTGAGCAAGCTGCCTGACCTTAACATTTTTCATTTCATTTTTCACCTCAGTTTTGCTGATTCTCCGTGATTCATTCTTGGTCTAGAAAGAAAAAACCAAAAAAAAACAAAAAACAAAAAAGTGAACTCAGATCAAAATAAAAGGATTTCCTTCTCATTAATTACATGTTCCTAACTTGACAGATTTGGTTATTGACTAAGAAGGCAAATATCTGGCCAGATATGGCCAAATATCTGGCCAAATGAAACAAGCAGCTAGCTTGCTGGAGACATTGTCTGGGAAACAGTGAAAACACTTGCAGACAAAAACATATCAAAGGACTAACGCTTTGAGCTTAATTCTAAGCAAACATCATAAACTCAAAACTCTTGTTTGTCTTCCTAACAGGCTGGTATAGTAACATGTCACATTGGATGACTTTGCAGCATAGATGTCAGGAATGCAGCTTGGGATCACCTCCTTCTACTTAGAGTTTAGTTTGAAGGGATGAGCAAGTAATTTTTCCTGGGTTGATGGAAATCTGTTCTAAAGTCTGTTTTCTAACACTCTCATAGATACTTCTCTGTCCATCGCTCTGTCCTGCCAACTCTGCTGTGAGTGTGAAGTTGTGGCAAGAGGGATTTCCTCTTCCTAATTTGACCTGGTGGACACCAACTTTCCTACTAAATTGCCGATGTTGCTGAGGAGGCAGCAGTATCAAAGCCCTGTTGATGAAGATATAACAAGCTTGGGGAGGCTTTGGCATTTCTGTACAATGCTGCTCCCTGATTGTGACCCAAGACTCAGATTCTGAATGAAGCAAAGCAAGCTAGAAGAAAACTGTATGTCCTGGTAATTTTTTATTTTGTTTTATTTTATATTTTCATTCTTCACCTGTAAGAAAATCTAAATCTTTAAACCATTTGTTTGAAAACACGGTTTTATGGAAATGATTTTGGGTGTGCTCCTTCACCTTCTTTGGAACCTGTTTAACCTCGCTTCACTTATAGGAGACCTATGCTCAAATTTATGCTTACCAGGATAAAGCAGTATCCTTTTGGTATTCTTTTCTTTGATGATTGCACGTGAGGCTGAAAAGAGTTTTCAGTATGATTCTTCTTTTCCTTTGCAGTCTCCAAAACTCTGTATTATAGCTGATCTTCATCTCTGATCTGAAAAGCTTCACAGGCCAGAAGAGAATTGAGATGAAGAAGGAAATAGAGAATGCTGATGAATATTTCCAATTACCACCCGTAAGTTTTGTGAAAGACTCAGGTGCATTTCTGTAGTGGTAGAAAGTTAATAAAATCATGATCATGCACTTGAAGGCAAGTAATGGTATAAATATGAAGAATGCAAGGTCCTGGTTAAAGACAATCTTTAGGCTGCTTCCAGATCAACACTTTATTTGCTTATTCCGCAACCTCATCTCCACTTGCTTAGAAGCTGTGAAGATTGGAAGTACACTCAGTGTTTTTCATCCACTCTGTGTAAAATTATAAGAATTTTCACTGGCTATAAAAGCAAAAAAGACAAACAGACCCTCCTCTGGGGCTTCAGAATGCTCCTAAGATCACCCAGACTGGATAAGTAGAGATGCTCCACTATAGGTGCATATAGATGCACTACAGATGCTGGCAGAGATGCTCTAGCGTAGACGTGACGCACTTTGACAGCATCTTTTCTCTGACAGCAACTTACGTCTTGGTTCTTCACATCAAACCAGAGCAGTCTCTTTGCCTTCACAACCTGCAGACTGACCTCTCCTTTTGGCCTTTTCCTTTTGGCCAGTTGCTCTGGTAGAACTAAGCATTAGTATACATTCTCCGTAGAACTAAGCATTTATCCCGGGATGTTCAGTTTTTCGACACTGTATAAGCCTTCCTGCTCTCACTTCCCTCCGTTTTTCATTTCTTTTCCTCCTAAGACACCCGTGAAAAACTTAAGAAACCTCCTGGTCAATAACTTTCTTCAGACAGCGTCAATGATATCACAGCAACCCAGACTTATTTAACTTTTTCTTTAAAACAGCTAACACAGATTCTGTATCATTCTCACGCAGACCAGTCCCCAGCTTGATCATCTGAATTGAATTTGTTTTATATTAAACAGATTTTCTTATCATTTTTATTACAGCAGATGAAAAAAGCGCTCACTCTTTTGCTGGCTTTCCATCACATCTGATTGACTGAGGCACCCTGATTCCCTGTCTTTATTTGCTTTCTGCAGAATTCTCCCATCTCTTTTGGTTCAAGTTCGACTGGCAAAACGCTTTTCACTGGTTACTACACTTAGCTGCTATACATTTTTGTTTCTTAAGATAACTGTTTTCATATTTTACAATAGAACGTTGCCATGATCTATTTTGTAAGGTCTAGAAAAAAGACCCCCCCTTCCCACAGCCCCCACCCCACCCAGAAAAAAAAAAAAAAAAAAAAAAAAGATGCTTAGTCCTTTAACATAAAATACTTATTCATTTGGCTGGATGGAGGAAGTTAAACACGGTTTATATTCTATCCATGTAGACTGCACTCAGGAAAAGTTTATGTAAAATTCTGCTGACAAATGCAGAATCCAGCTTGCCTGCTCTAGGAAGCGGAACAGACCCACAGCGGACACGAGAATGTACTGTCAGAACAATTAGGAAATAAAATCTATCGTGATCTAAGTTACTGACAACTGTCAAATTAATTCACTTTGTTCTTATTCAGCTTGGAGGAAACGGGCACAGAAATTACTCATTTACCCTAAGTACATCTCTGTCACCTTCTTCTCATCTCCAACACGATTCTCATTTTCAGATTGACCTCAGTGTCAACTGTGAGTCTATGTTAAGTGTCATGCACCAAGTGTCAGAGGCAACTGGGCTCTGACCAACACTACCCGTGCTGGACAAGCTATGGAGAGCAGAAGTATTTCTGTAGTGGTCCTAGGAGAACCCCAGTTCCTTCGGATGCAGCTCTTCTTAGAACACTAAGGAAAATCTATTCCTCAAAGGCTGCATCTCTGTTAGATGCTGGGATGGAGCAAGAATGTAGTTTTACAATAAAACTCCAGTAATCACATTTACTCCATCCAGTTGCAGTTTCACAGAGGATTAGTGCTACATGAATGAATGTTCTCTCTAAAGAAACAGAAATTAAAGATCTGTTTCAGGTGCAAGATCAATGTATTGCAACCCCGAAAGGGGATATAAAAACCCAAACTAATCACCTGTTCTTCGGATAGATTTGAATCAAAGTTTGCAGGCGTTTTTGTCCAATGGCTCCAAACGAATCTAGTCCAAAGCTCCTAGATGCTGGAACCACATGATGAATATGTAAGGCCTTTAGCCTTAGCTGCTTTGATCTACTGATCTTCTCCAATTGGACTACATTGCTTGTTGCTATACCTCCAAGGGAACACAACACAGTTTGGATAAATTCACAGTCTAGAAAGAGCTCCAGCAGGAACATGGGTCTCCCTTGCTACCATCATCACAGAAGGTGTGGCAGCCACAGGGCCACTTCATTCATTCACTCACAGAGCACCAATAACAAATACTCCTTGCTGTAATATTCATTTGTTGCAAAACTACATTCTTGCTCCATCTCCACACCTAATATAGATGCAGCCTTCGATGAATAGACTTTCTTCAGTGTTCCAGTAAAAGTCATTGCTTATTAAGTTTAACTGCCTTTGAAAAAATAATACTCGGAGGTCTGTACAATTGGCAGCACAGGGGTTGACCCATATATCATCAAGGGTCTGTCTGGAACGGTACGAGCTGGTAATAGTTTTGTTTCAGATGTGTTTCAGCTATGCCCATTGCCTACCACAGAAGCAGGAGAAAATGCCTCTTTACTGTTCTACATGTCCAACGCTCCATTTGAATTCTTCTTGAAGTTAGGGCTTCCAACAATCCAAACCAGATGCCCAGCCTCCCAATCTAATGCATGAGCAGAGGGGCTCTCTGAAACACCAGTACAGACTAGGTGAGAAATACCTTGAAAGCAGCCCTGTGGAGAAGGACATGGGGGTACTGGTCGATGAGAAGCTCAACAGGAGCCAGCAATATGCACTTGCAACCCAGAAATCCAACTGTATCCTGGGCTGCATCAAAAGCAGAGTGGCCAGCAGGGCGAGAGAGGTGATTCTCCCCCTCTGCTCTGCCCTCCAGAGTCCGGGGGATGGAATAGCAGGGCTCCCAGCACAAGAGAGACCCGGACCTGCACTTGGTCCAGAGCAGAGCCACAAAAATGATCATCAGAGGTATGGAGTACCTCTCCTGTGAAGACAGGCTGAGGATAGACTCAGGTAAGGAAGAGATTTTTACTGTGAGGGTGAGGAGACACTGGAAGAGGTCGCCCAAAGAAGCTGTGGATGCCCCATTCCTGGAAGTGTCCAAGGCTAGGACAGATGGGGCATTGAGCAACCTCGTCTGGTGGGAGGTGTTCCTGCCCATGGCAGGGGGGTTGGAACTTGATGATCTTTAAGATTCCTTCCATCCCAAACCGGTCTATGATTCTATATGCTAGGGAATAGCCCTTTGGCCAGTTTGCCTCAGATGTCCTGGCTGTGTTGCCTCCCAGCTTTTTTGCAACCACAGCCTCCTCACTGGCAGGGCAATGTGAAAAAAAAAATAAAAAAAAAAACGGAAAAGGCCTTAAAACTGTGCAAGCCCTTCTCAGCAATAACTAAAACAATGGAGTGAAGCCAGGATTGCTCTGATAGCATTCTTCATGATCCAGTACAGACCGATACCACCCAGCATGGTCCTGCACGGCCGCTGGAACCCAGCCCAGTGCCCAGGGTCCCCAGCCCAGGGGGTTGGTCTCCGCCCAGGCCGGTCTGCGCCCAGGCTCAGGGACACCGCCGCCAGTTTCCCCTTTGCAGGTTCAAGCAGTAACGAAGCTGAGCACCTGTGCCAGGGACACCCAGGGAGGACACTGATACAGCCGGCCACGCAGACAACCACAGACAAGGCGCTGCTTGCAACAGCACCCACACACAGGCCTCACGTAACACACAGGCACAGACAGCCGAGTCCCCTCCTGCCCTGGGGCTGGCAGAGACAGCAGGTCACTGCTGCAGGCACACACACGGCACTCTCGGGGTTCACAAGCACATACACACCCGCACACCTGGCCCTGAGAGTCCTTTCACATGCCCTCAGATTCCCCATGCCTCTGCCTGCTCCTCGTCCCCATGGGCCTCCCCTCCAGGTCTGCCACGGAGCTCCCCTAGCTAGGAGGGAGCTATGGGGACGTGGGCTGAGACACAGACTTCTGCCCTGGAAATGCGCGCAACTGGCAGCGATGAGCATCATGACGGGAAGCCACACTTAAGACAGCGCAGGCATAGCAATGGGAGCCTTGGAAAGAGCTCTCCTTTCAACCCACATTCCTCTTTCAAAGCAGAGATCCAGCTTATGCGTACTCAAGTCTAGGGTGGATGAAGTGACACAAGCAGTCTGTTTGGGAAGAGCCCCGGTGCTCTTTATTTTCCATTCAGGGGTGGAAAGCGGGAGAGCTTCCCAGCCCCTTTGCTCAGAGCTCCGCTGCTGCCGCCGTCGCCATTCCCAGCACCTTCCCCTCCACTGCGGTACCAGCATCTAGCGCTAGGGAGTCAAAAGAAAAAAGAGGATGAGCAGGTTGTGTACAGGCTGAACACAGAGAAATACTGCAGGCTTAGCTCGGGCCGTGCACGTAGGGGTCTGCTTCCCAGGAAGCTTCAAGGCTGCCGAGAAGTGAGACAGATGCCTCGTGCCCGAGCTCACGACAGGGTCCCCAGGGGTGCAGCTCACCAGCCTGGGGCTGGGTCAGGTGGAGCGGAGGACCCTGGGTATTCTGCACAGGTATTCCCCCTCAGGGCAAGGTGTCCTGGCGTCAGCGCTCTCCAAAGGAAGGACAGCCTCTCGGCTTTGGAAAGGGGAGAGGCAGCCATCCAGGGGACCCCTCTGTTTTCAGACAGGACTTTCACATCCCACATGGGAAAGCCTGTTCTGGGTGCCCAGCCGCTCCCCGTCAGGTGTCAGGGAGCTCCAGTCCCAAAGTCTCCAGAGTCTCCAAAGCCTGCGTCCGTCTCGGGAGGGGTGTCGGAGACGTGCCCTCTTTCTCCCAGTGCTGCCCCCAGGGGAAGGATGGGCCTTGCAGCAGCGGGAAGCACCATCCCTTTTTGGAGATACTTACCAGGGGAGCTGCTGCTGCTGCTGCTCTTGCCGCAGCCGGTTTGCCTCCGCAACATTTCTGAATACACTTTGTTGATGGCGATGCGGCTCCAACCTTTCCAAAACTTGGAGTGCTCGTGGGGAAAGGCGGCTGCAACAACAGGAGAAAGGGATCCCTCAGCCTCTGTCAGACACCCCTTCTGCCTCTCCCCTCATCCATGTTATACATTAGTTTTGGTAGAAATCATTCCCGACACATCGTGGGTAAGGTAGATCGAATTTCTATTTATTTGAGCAACTCAGCAAGCAGCGATAAGTAAAACAGCGCTGGGCGGCCGGGGAGTCTCCTGCTCCGCCAACGGCGCGCACCTAAGCCCGCCAGAGTCTCCATTTATAGCCTAGTAGTTCCGGGTTTAGTGGCACATCCTGGTGTCTTCTTACGACTGCGAGGCCTGTTGCTAGGGGGTCTTCGTCAGTCCTCTGGTGGTCGTGGGGATGAAGATCGTTGTCTTCCTCTGCGTCGGGGTCGTGACTTTGCTGCTGATATGTGTGTTCTCATGTGAGGGGGAATGCCATTTTGCCCTTTTTTGGAGCTGGTTTCTACTGCAATTGTTAACTTAACAGGAAATTCCTACACTTGTTTTTTTCCTTCAACAGGACATTGGGGGTATAAGCAGTTAACCATTGAAAACCTTCCCATCAGCAATATTTAATGAACAAACAAGGCTTTACCCATTACAATCCAGACCCTGCACCCATGCGGTGCCACGTGCACCCACCCTTTCAACCTGTGGTGAGTTTTAGGCCTTGGCGGTAACCAAGGTCATGCCCGCTTTAGGAGGAATCAAAGGGTGTCACAGGCAACCCCAGGACTCAGGGACCAGGCTCCTGGACATGTCCTGACATCACTCAAGAGCTACTCCAGTGCCCCACGACGGGAACGGAGCCGGCACACACTTACTCAGGCTGGAGTCTCTCCAGCTTGCCTGCTGCTCCCAACTCCTCTGCTGGGGCAGGGTTCTCAGCCTTCCTCCACCTCTTCCTGACCTTGCTCCTGGGCTGGGCTGGAGGATGGGGAGTCCGAGCATGTTGGCTGTTGAATCGCTGCAAGGAGAAGTCCCTCTCATCAAACAGGACTGGACGTACAGCTGCTCTTTCCCAGAGGACCTCTTGAAAGGACCCTGCAGCAGGACCTGCGAACCAGGCGACTCGGCGCTGCCAGCCCACGTCTGGCTGCTGCTTTTATCCCTCACTTTCTGCTGACAACCTCTCCCTCACAGGGAGGAGCAGCAAAAGCCCTGACCTGCGGCCTCGTGCCCGTCCTGCTCCCACCACCCTGGGACCTGCCGCCCTCGGAGCCCGGGCAGAGAGGATCGCCGCTGTTCTCAGCGGTGTTGATCACTGCCAGTACCTGGGGTATCTGTTGGTCCTCCCCCTCAGACCAGGCTTCCCATGCAGCCATGGCTGCCTGGGCTTGCTCTTGTAGCTTTTGGTACGTGGGCCATGAGCTGTCTGTTTGGTCCCACTGTGAAGACAGGTTCCAGACATCCTGGAGGAAAAAAAAAAAAAACAAAAAAAACAACAAAACAAACACAACAGCAGACAGGATTGGTCTCAGCTGTCCCTCAGGCCTAACCCACACTCCTGCCCCCTCGCCTCAGCCGGTCTGTCAGCAGTGCTTCGACCCTCAAGGATGAGGGGCCCTGAAGCTAGGCCAGGCTCCTCAACTCGTGACAAACACAGCTGAACAGCCCGCGGTGACCAAAGCCCTCTGCCATCAACGACTCAGAAAGGCCTTGCTCCTTTTCCATGGCCCCTGGTCAAAATGAAGTGGCTCATGGCAACACGGGAGGCAGTAAGAGGCAGGGAAGGTGTGCGGGACGCCACCTTCCGTCTCCTGAGGAAGAGATGAAGGAGGTAACAAATGTGAAGACGAACGCATCCCAAGGGACCTGCTCGGGATCGCTCCACACAGAGGCTTTTGTACAGGCCCAAACAGCACAGTCATTGCAGCAAGGCAGAGCAGGTACCTGCAGCGCTCTCCTGGAGGCTTCAGGAGCAGGGAGCGCAGTGGTGGTGGACTTGGCTTGAGGAGCTGTTTCCTGCCTGTCTGCCTTCTTCGTCCCGGGGGAGCTGCCTGGACACGGGGGGAGCACACTGCAAACAGACACCGGGAGGAGGCTGCATGAGCCCAGGGGAATTCGGTCTCCAGTCCGCGCTCGCAAGCTGCGTCAGCCTCTGCAGCAGACGGCACTTCCGCAGCGAGCGGGCATATTGGACTGGCCGTGTTCACTTCAGCGGAGACAGAGAGAGCCAAACGCGAAGCTGTGGCACCACCTGCCTTCAGGAAGGCTCGGGATGCCCGTATCCAGGCCCTTTTTGGTGGAAGAAGGAGGGGAGCGGTGTCTTGTGCAAGGACAGGATCCGAGAGACACCATTATGGCCCACCCGGGCTTTACTTCAGCTTCTCCTCTGTGGCCCTGAAACACGGTGCGCTTATGGGTGGAAAACAGGTTATCGCTGGGGAGCCAGCGGAGCCATTGGAGAAAACCGTCAGGTAAGGAGCCCAGTCATGCCATCTCCCTACCTCAGCACTCTCTTGTGCCTGCCACAACGTTTGGGATAGCGTTTGAAAAAAATGCCTGAAAGAAACTTTTCCATCTGGTATCACAGCTCCTTAGGCTGGAAGAAACAGCAGGGGAGATGGGGCCACGGCAATCCTAACACACGGTGAGACATGTTAGAATGAAGGCAGGGGACGTTTGCTCCCACAGACAAGAAGATGGGCTCTGCTGCAATGTGGGGGGGCTCCTGAAGGGAGAAGAGCTTCTGCAACAAGGCTCTGCGTTCAGCTCCCCCAAGGATCGGGGCCCTGCTGGAAAATGAAGCTGGTGTGCCAGTCTCAGGCAAACGTGCTGCACGCTTGCCATCCGTTGAGAGAGCGGCCTCCGCTGGGACGTGTGTCAGGAGCCACCCTGCGGCTGGTGGGTCCAAAGGGGACATCTCTCCAGTGTGGCTGCAAGGGGCTCCTTCCTCCTTTCCCCCAGGGGTCTCACCTGGTAGGAGGCTTCTTCTCCGCATCTTGCTGCCTTGTGCCTGGCTCCCAGCTTGTCAGGATGGGGAGGGAAAGCTACTTCCTCCTCTGCAGCAGGTTGCCAGGATGGCACTCTGAAACTAGGAAAGGAGGAAGCTCTTCCGAGCAGCTGCGTGGGCACTGCCTTTTAACCTGGTTCAAGTCAGCCAGCACGGGACAGGGACCACCCCCAGACAGCAGGGACCTGTTCCCTTACCTCTTCTGATCCTGCGCTCTCCTGCAGCTTCCTCCTGCGAGGTGGTGGAAACTTTGGCCTCCGGCCTTCTCCTCACAGTCAGATGAAACCTGGAAAACAAACGATGACACGGGCTTGAAGAAGGCTGGCCTCCTACCCGTTGCAGCTTGCTGGCAGTAATCCTCCTGGTGTCGCACAAGGCATGGCATCCCTTTTCCGTCATGTCCATGCATGGGGTTTGTTGTCAGTCTTCCCGCAGCACCACAGAAGGTAGCCTAAATTCCCCTCCACATGCAGGCAATTCTCTCTGACGGGAATCGCGGCAGCACGGGCACAAGAATGGCAGAATATGGAGGCTGTACAGTAACACTGCCAGGCTTTTTGCAGGGGCAAGCATCCAGACGCTCAGAAGAAACTCTCTTTGCTCGTGGAGAGAGCAGCTAAGGGGGCAAGCGTGGGGAAAGGCATTTGACTGGCCTGCCATGTCCGGGCTGGCCAATAGCAGTCAGATTGCTCACCCTTTGCTAGGATTCCCAAAGAAATGGAAGTAGCCCCCAAAACCTCACCAACTTACACTGTGGAGCAGTGCAACCAGGCCCGCGGCGCTCTCCAGACGTTTGATGCAGTCTAGATAAAACTTCACGAACAGAAAACCATCTTCGCGTGGCAGAATTCCAATGTCCCTGAAGGCAAAGGGGACGTGCTCCTTGTTCCTCACGAGGAAGCAGTACAAGAGGATGGTCTCTTGCACGCAGTTCTTCGCCACGTGCAGCGGGAAGGAGGTGGCTCGCGATAGCTGCACGTACTTCAGCGGCTCAATCTTGACACCATCTGCAAGGAGAAGCAACATCCTCAGCGACACGGCAAGCCCAAGTTGCTTGCAACATTCAGAACAAGTTCCCAGAGAAAGGGTCGCTAAGAGAAAGAGCTCCTGGGGCACGGTTTCTTTTGGGGGAACTCAAGCTGTACCCTGACCGTTGGAGACAATCCTCTACTTCTCCCAGGCCTTTCCAAAGAGCAGGGAGAACAAACCGTTCCGGACATGGGGCGGGAAGAGGGGGGCTGCTGCCTTCTCACCAGGGAGGAGCTCAGTGGGACAGTAGATCTCCTCCAGCCACAACTCATCGATGTCCAGCTGGAAGAAAGGTCTTCGAACCAAGAGCAGCCCTTCTTTGCCATGGAACTGCTCTCGGACAACACCAAAGGTCCCGAGTCCCGCAACCCAAACGCCCTGCACACAGAAAAGACAGAAAGGCCGATGAGGGAGTTCTTGAGAGACGGGAAAAGGGATGGCTGTCAGAGCAGGGGGACACTGCTCTGTGCCCTGCCCACTCCTGAGGGACAATGGGGCAAGGTGGGGCACTTTGGAAAGCTTTGCAAAAGAGCCGCATCCTCAGTTTCTTTCGTCTCCCCCCTCACAGCATTTGCCAACATCCCTTGGCTAGAGAAGCGCCCAGAGGTTTCCAGCACACGGATTAGACCTGGCACTGATTCCCAGCAATTGTCCTAGGCACGGACCCAGGATATTCCCCCCTCTCTCTGCTCGCCCTCCCCACTCAGACCGCAGGGAAGAGGGAAGCCCTAGGGTGTGCCAAACACCTGAGAGGCAGAGCACATCTGGCCTTGGTTTCTCTCCCAGCTGGCCAAGAAGCTGCTCCGGGCACCCTGGGCAGTCTCAGTGCACCGCCATGCTGCTCGGGCAGGGATTGCCTCATGCAGGGCCCACGACACCGGCCCACCTTATCCCGCTTCAGCTCTTTCGGAATGTAGTCGCATACAGCATCCCAGATAGCCTCAGTCCCTGGAAAGCAAGGAAAAGACACCTCAGGCTCCAGGCCAGCCAGCTCACAACCTCTTGGCAAGCACCTCACCCAGGCGATGACACATGCAGGCATACACAAGCACCCCAGAAAAACACCACGCACGCATTCCTGGGACATTCCTGAGAGGCCTGTGGGAGCTGCAGGCCACACCTAACAAATTTGACTAACAAATACTTCAGCCCCCCTTTTCTAGGCAGTCCGGTAAAGTCTATCTGCCAATACTCTCCAGGCGCCTGCCCCTCAGCAGTGGAGTTTTGCATGTTTATCGGATTATTTCTCCAACATATGTCACACCTTTCGGTGACCGACCTAATAGTCTCCACCATAGTCCTGCGTATAAATGACTTCTTTAAATGCTTTAGCAAATGTTCTGTTGCCCCAGCGCACAGCATTATGCTCCTCCTTCACTAGACCATTTGTAAGGGAAGAGGGTACCACTGCTGGACCTGATAGGTACCTACCTGTCGGGCACCACAGCCCTGCGCAGCTTCCACGGTGTCTCACGGGCAGGGGCCAACAATTTCTGAAAGACTGCCCTTGTACTTAAAAAGCAGCGGTCTTCGCTCAGGGGCTCTTCAGGCCGGGGATCGGGGTCCTCTCCGAGAATCGCTCGGTGCTGCCTGAGGTTCCGCCATCCCAGGAACCGTCGAGGCTCTCCCAGGAAACAGTCCTCGAGAAGAGCTCCGAGACCCCAGCCGGGGCTAAAGGGCCAGTCTCCCCCTGACTGGGGCTGCCCACGGCCTGTCCCCAGGCCAGGGGAACCGCCCCAAGGTACACAACACGCCACGGCACGACGCAGGGCCGGGCAGCGGCTGCCCTCACGCTGCCGGGGCTCTGGGAGCCACCCCTCACAGCCTCTGCCTCCCCTCAGTGCTTCCCGCTCCTCCCTCCCGCTCCTCCCTCAGGGCTCGCCTCTCCTCAGCCCGGGCTCCGATTGGCTGCCAGAGCCGCCAGGCAAACGGAGCCCCACCCCCTGCCGGCTGGCTGGGGCTCGCTGCCATGGCAACCGTGCAACCGCCTGACCAGGCAGGGCGGGCGCCGCCATCTTAGGAGTCGTGGGCGGGCTGGGGGCGTCTCGGGGCCTGAGGGGGGGACCTGGCCTGTGTGCCCGGGGCGCCCCTGCCCGCCCCTGCCTTTGCTCGCTCCCTGTGCCTCACCACCTCGTCTTCCCTTTTCTTTGCGGTGTCGAACGCCCGAGAAGCCCGACAGGCTCAGGAAGGCGGCCATTCACTTGCACAAGAAGCAATAGGGCCGGATGCTCCTGGAATGCTACTTGTTGCAGCTTTGTGCCTGGGTATCACTGTGAGATCAGGCTAACAGGATGAAGGCTTTGTTCCTCGTCCCTTCTGTTGAGAGAGGGGTTTTGCCTCTCGGCAGAAGCTATCCCCAGGCTCTCGGCATATTTAAGCAAACTAAATGCAGCTACAGCCTCTTCTTTGTCTGAGACCGGATCGCAGCTGATGAGGAAGTAACGGGACCAGCAAACCCTTTCTGGCTGCAGCAGCTTGGGCCCGGCTGCCCTGGCCCTGGGGCAGGAGGAGCTGCCTGAAGACCCCCAGGGATGGCACGGAGGGGCTGCGGGCCTCCCGGGGGCTGTCTTGTGCCTTGGATGTCCCATCTGTGGGGCTGAGCCCTCTGTGCCCCCAGGAGCTGCTGTGCCCTTCAGAGGGGCTGGGGCTGTGGTGGCAGTGCCCAGAGCCCTGCAGCAGCCTGCTCCGGACACTGCCCTGGGGCCAGCCCGGCCTGAGCTGCTGGACTGCGCTGGGCAGAGGGCAGGGAGGTGGGCATGTTAGCGTTCATGAAAACACATAATCCACAAAGTGATTATACGAAGGTGCTTTATTAGGCGCCGCAAGTTAGGGGCAAGCCTGCCCAAATCTAACTTTGTCCGATTTGTTCAATCAGTTCTCTTTTATCTCCTAAAATATTACATATGCATTAGGTTTCACAACTCATCTATGCATATTCATTTCCTAGCTCCGCCTAGCCCCGCTTCGTATGCTAATTATCTTATCAGTCCTTCTGCGCTTGCGTATTACTCTCGGGTGGTCGTCGGGATGAAGTAAGATGTCTTATTGTTAGCGTTCATGAAAACACATAATCCACAAAGTGATTACATGAAGGTGCTTTATTAGGCGCCGGAAGTTAGGGGCAAGCCTGCCCAAATCTAACTTCGTTTGATTTGTTCTCTTAGCTCTCTTTTATCTCCTAAGATACTACATATGCATTAGGTTTCACAACTCATCTATGCATATTCATTTCCTAACTCCGCCTAGCCTCGCTTCGTATGCTAGTTATCTTATCAGTCCTTCTGCGCTTGTGTACTACTCTCTGGTGGTCGTCGGGATGAAGTAAGATGTCTTATCAGAGTTGAACTTTTTAACCTTTCCTTCTCACGCATGCTCTCTGAGCCCTTGGTCTCAGTCCAAACCGCAAGGTTGGTTTGATCCAGTTCCCAGGGTCCAAGAAGCCCCAGTTATCCAGATGTCTTGCAAATTGAGCATTCTTTTAATCCTCCTTACTCCTCATCATGAATTGGTGCATTCTCATGTTACCCTTGCACATATCTCATATGTACCCTTGCACCTTTCTTCCAAGCGCAGCCTCGGAACAGTACATCGCAAATGTAACATATTAAACAATATTGTATTATTTCTTCTTCTATTACTAACATTTCCCCCCTTTGAAAGCATTTCACTCCTTTCGAGGAGTGGTTTTCTGCTAGGGGAAATGACCCAGGTGTGAAGAAGTGTGTGTGCCAGGTGAGGGAGGGAACCCCAGGGATCCCTTCAGGCTGTTTCCCAGCAGGTTCCCCTGCAGCCCCAGGGCCATGGGCAGGGAGCCTGGTGGGGGGCAGAGCAAGGGAGGCCTTGGGCTGGGCCTCTGCTGCTGAGCTGGGCCGGGCTCCTGGGCCCAAGGGGAGCTCCTGGCAAGCGGGCAGCGCTGCAGAGAGCCAGCTCTGCCCAGGAGCAGCTCCTCTGCCCAGCGCAGCAGGGCTGGGGGCACTGCCTGCAGCTGGCACGGGTAGGGGAGAGAAGGGAGAGGGAGGTTACCGGCTGAGTGGAATATGAGAATACTGAGAGCTGAGAGGAGGAGAAATCTTCATAGCACATAACAGGGTAAGCCTCCTTCTGCAGTGCAGTGCACAGGAGTATCAGGGAAGATTTCCAGACCCAGAACTTCCCACAGAAGATCTGGCTGGTTGCACTTGGTATTTCTTTAGTGTGGAGAAGCACAAGCTCCATTGCTAAGGTTCCCTGCTGCAGGGTGAACGTGCAGGCCTCCGAGGGCTCCCTTGTTGCAGGCCAGCTGCAGGCTGTGAATCCTGGGGTGCAGGCAGGGGTGCCCGGGGCTGTGGTGCAGAGCAGGGTCCCTGCTGTGCCCCAGGGGCTGTGTGCCGGGGCAGGGCCTCTGCCGCCTGCCAGGCTCAGCACTCAGCCTGCCCGGGGAGCTGCCCAGGGCGCTGCGCGGAGAAGCTGCGGGTGGAAGGAGCCCCCCCGGCAGGGCAGGGTCCTGCTGCTGGCGGGAGGCTGCTGCCTGGGGCAGCCTGCTCACAGCTCCATTGTACGACAAGGGCATTTCCCAAGCAATTTTTTCTAAGCAAACAAGGTCAAAATAGGGATTTTCTGCCCTCTTTTCAATTGCCTACTCTACTGGACAGGAGGGGAAGCAGGAAGAAGTGGAAGAGGAGCTGTGAGTTTGAGCACATTGCTGAGACTCCTGAACTGTAACTCTGAGGATCAGTATGTTTGTGAGCTGCCCCAAATGTACCTTCAGCCTCTCCTCTTCATATTGAAAGCGACAGCATCAACTTTGCTGAACCCAGCAGGGCTTTCTGACAGGTCCTTTTGCACCTGCAAAGATGCACATGCACCTAGGCAGTCTCTTGCATACAGGCAGGTTTCTGAAGGGCAACGATTACTGCACACAGATTTGGTTGAGGCTGTGAGCAGAAACAGGAATAAGACATGAGACAGGGAAACAACTCCCAGAAATAAAACCTTCAGGCATCAGGGATATGATCAAGGAATGAGGGGAAAGTTAATCAGAAATCTTGTCAGAGGGAGAATTCATCAGAAAACTCCATATTTTTTCCATTCAGTGCAGACCCCTTCCTCTGAACATGCCCCCTTGCCTCCTCTCCCACCCAGAAAACCCTCTGCCCTCACGCCCATGGGTCCAAGGCATGGGGCATGTCTTCTGCAGCCAGAGCTCCAGCAGAGCAGAGGTGCATCTCTCCAGCCATGCGCCCATTTCCACCTGTGCTGCAACTGCAGAGGGGGTCAGCTGCCTGGGGGTCGTGGGCAATGCAGTTTTTGAGGCTGGGGATGTTAGCGTTCATGAAGACACATAATCCACAAAGTGATTATATGAAGGTGCTTTATTAGGCGCCGGAAGTTAGGGGCATGCCTGCCCAAATCTAACTTCGTCTGATTTGTTCTCTTAGTTCTCTTTTATCCCCTAAGATATTACATATGCATTAGGTTTCACAACTCATCTATGCATATTCATTTCCTAGCTCCGCCTAGCCTTGCTTCGTATGCTAGTTATCTTATCAGTCCTTCTGCGCTTGCGTATTACTCTCTGGTGGTCGTCCGGGTGGTCGTCGGGATGAAGTAAGATGTCTTCATCAGAGTTGAACTTTTTAACCTTTCCTTTTCACGCATGCTCTCTGAGCCCTCGGTCTCAGTCCAAACCGCAAGGTTGGTTTGATCCAGTTCCCAGGGTCCAAGAGGCCCCAGTTATCCAGATGTCTTGCAAACTGAGCGTTCTTTTAATCCTCCTTACTCCTCAGCATGAATTGGTGCATTCTCATGTTACCCTTGCACATATATTTTGTATCTTCCAAGCGCAGCCTCGGAACAGTACATCGCAAATGTAACATATTAAACAATATTGTATTATTTCTTCTTCTATTACTAACATTTCCCCCCTTTGAAAGCATTTCACTCCTTTCGAGGAGGGCAAATGCTTTCACTAACTAACTAAAATATTTTACACTCAGTGCTCACCAATAATATAATCACGGAAAATTACATCATTAAGAATCAAGGAAATTACAAAGATTAGGATTGTCACAACATTTCATAAGTCCACCACTTCTGCTTTATGTTACGTTCACCCTTCTGGTTGGGTTCACTTGATCTGAAACTGATCTTGTCTATTCGGTTTTCATTCCATTTCACCTCCTGGGTTCCTCAGATTCTTTCTCTGAAATCCAAAGTTGTTAGATGCCGGTGGAGGATATTGAGGATGTGGTTCCATTTGCCGAGCAATAGTTTGCATCACTGTCCGGTTCCAGGTTGTCTTCCTTAGAACCAGACTTTTCAGCATTATAAATGTTAACCAAATTAGTACCCCTACAATCACCAATATAATTATTGTCTCCAGTAAGGACTTAACCCAATTACTAATATTCCATCCACTAAAAATGTTATCCAACCAGCTTGTTGTCATATCTTTCTCTTCCTGTTCTGCATCTTGTTCCACTCGAGCCAGTTGTTCTATGTCATGTTCTACATCAATAGTCACATTTGGAATGTGGATGCAGCAATGATCAATACGATCTTTTAGAAATCCACATACTCCATGTTCCTTTAATAACAGTGTATCTAATGCTAATCGATTCTGTAGCACCATTTTAGCTGTAGCTTGTAGTTGGATATTAAGGTCTCTAAAGCCTTCTTTCGTGGCTCTCGTGCGCCTACTCACTTGTCCTGTAAGTTTATAAATCATTTCCCTATTTCGATAAGTAGCTACCTTTGCAAATAGAGATTCTAATGCCCAATTGAATTTTACTCCATCCGAGGGTTCATGCCATATATCTTCATCTGCCCCTTCTTCTAAACTTCTTTTTGCCCTACTAATTTGTAGGGTTTCCAACTTTCCCTTAAAAGGAGACTTTTTCCATATTGGACGCAGTGTGGGGAGGGAGTCCTAGAGTTATTTCTTTTACTTCCCCATCTATCGGTGGGTGTGTAGTCCAAGTTCCATTACTGGCTGCCCATACAAATTGTCCTGGACTTTGTATGGTACTATAGCTACAATCCACTGCGACTTGACTAGCCTGGCTATTTCTTTCCGAATTGTACTTAATTCCTCGGCAAGCACATCCTGCCCTAAGAGCTATCAATACCGGAAGTAAGTGCTCAACATCTTCATTATTGCTGTCGCAAGTATATTTCTTCTCACAAGTCCACCAAGCTACCTTTGTTGACTCTTGTCTACCACTCCTATCAACCCGGCTTACTGTATAAAACTGATCAGTTCCATTCTGCTTTCCCTGCCATTTAATACACCATGATGTATTCCCTCCATACTGGAATTTCTGCAATAAACTTACTGTCCAATCACTATCCCACCCTTTCATTCCTTTTGGCTTATTTTTCTCTTGACATTCCCAAACAATCTTTTCTCTAACTCCTTCTACTACACGTAGTTCGTCGTAATGACACTGTCCCACATTCTTAAATCTGCCTATCGTTATGAAATGATAGTTCTTCTTTTCACATTCAGACCTCGATGTTGGGGGGCTCAGTTTCCTGTAGTATTGTGTAACATTTATCCTCTCTAAAACTTTCACTTCTTTACATTGAATTGTTTCATTTCCTTTTACTTGGGGCAGTGGGAGGTGGTTATACCCCACTCAAGCGGGTCCCCTGTTGCTTTTGGAATGGGCATACAAGCAGTAATTCTATCAGTTCCTTTCATTATGGCAAAATCTTTAATCAATCCTACCAGTAAATTCTCTGATGGTTGCCTGTGTGGGATCTGTACCACTTGTGTCCATGGCACCTGGCCCTCTCTTTTTCTTCTAGATCCTTTTCAGTGGGCTACCAATATTCCTTTATCCAATTTCAGATATACCAATATTTCTCTTATCCCGTAATCTGTGCTATTTTCACGTGTTACCATGCACCGGTAGTTTCCTTTGTTGACTTTAGTAACACTAAACAGGGTTCAGGTGGTAGCTCCTCTCAGTTGTTGGCCCAATTCTATGGGTTTACTTACGTACGCCTTCCCCTTCCATCCAGCCTTCAGTCCTGTATTGTCCCTGGTTGTGTCTACGTATATTTCCTGGCTCTGTCTGGAGTCATTTATTTTTCCCCACACCACCTGTAGAGAGCTAATTGTTATTGGTTTATCGTTGTGCATTCCACATTCCAAAGTAACATTTTCTCCTCTGAATATTTCCTCTTTCTTATATTTTTCTGGTATTTCTAGGAACTCAATTACAAGGTATTTACACAAAACAATTACTGTTATCGATACTGTTGTTAAGAACCCCAACATCGTATGGTTATACGCGCCTCATCTGTAGTTTTGTATCTCCGATTGCTCGCACTGACCAAAATTCGGGAACCTTTTTCACCCGAGTATAATGAATCCAAGCATCCACCCCTTCTACCTTTACAGCTGTAAAAGTAGTCAATAATACTTGATAAGGTCCGGCCCACCGTTCTCTCAGGGGTTCTTCATTCCAGTTTTTAATGTACACTCGGTCACCTGGCTGAATGTCGTGGATAGGATTTTCCAGTGCCAACGGTCGCTTCCACACCAGAACACTTTGAAGTTGAGCTAAAGTTTTACCAAGAGACAATACATAATTATAAACATCCTGGTTCCCTGTTATATGCATGTTAGGATTTGGTTCTGGGGATTCATAAGGCTTTCCATACATTATCTCGTATGGGCTTACTGACATTCCACTCCTTGGCTTTATCCTTATTCTCAGTAAAGCTATAGGGAAAGCTTGTGGCCATTGTATTTTGGCTTCCTGGCAGATTTTACTGATCTGTCCCTTTAGAGTTTGGTTCATCCTTTCTACCTGTCCCCTAGATTGGGGTCTCCATGCAGTATGTAAATTCCAAGAAATTCCTAATAGTCGACTTACGTCTTTAACCACAGATGAAACAAAGTGCGGACCCCTATCCGAGGATATTCCTAATGGTACCCCAAACCTCGGAATGATTTCCCGCAGTAACCATTTTACTGTCTCTTTAGCTTGATTGGTGCGACAGGGAAGGGCTTCCGGCCATCCGGAAAAGGTGTCAACCCCTACTAACAAATACCTATATCCCCCGGTCCTAGGTAACTCTACAAAATCAACTTGCCAGTAATCTCCTGGTTCTATTCCTACTCTAACTCTTCCCATTTCAGCATGTTTTCTTGCTACTGGATTATTTTTCAGACAAATCTCACACTTTGACATTACTGATTTTGCCATTGTTAACATGTGTGTAGAGATGATGCTACGTTTTAAAAATGTTACCATTGCCTCTGCACCCCAGTGACATTCATTATGTCTCATCTGAAGTATTTCTCGCATCACCAAGGGGGGTATTACTACCTGGCCCATAGCAGTTACATACCATCCATCAGAGTTCTTTCGGGCCTTTAGGAGATTTGCTAATTTCTCATCCTCTGGTGAATATCTTGGTTCCTTGGGAAGATTAAGACAAGTGGGGCCTACCTTGAGTGGTACCAAAGCCATTACATTCCACACCTCCCGAGCAATTTGTCGAGCTGCTCGATCTGCCAGCCGATTCCCTTCTGATATTTTTGAGGTTCCTCCTTGATGAGCTTTACAGTGCATAATAGCCACTTGGTTTGGTTTTTGTACCGCATTTATCAAATTTAACACCTCCTCTTGATATCTTATATTGGCTCCTTGTGAGGACAACAGCCCTCTTTCTTTCCATAATGCTCCATGAACATGGACTACTCCAAAAGCATACTTTGAATCTGTCCAAATATTTACCATCTTCCCTTTACTCAGTTCCAGTGCTCGAGTCAGGGCTATCAGTTCCGCTCGCTGTGCTGATGTTCCAGGTGGTAAAGGTTTTGCTTCGATCACTGTCTTCAGGGTTGTTACTGCATACCCTGCATATCGTGTTCCGTTCTCCACAAAACTACTACCATCAGTAAGAAGTTCCCAGTCATACCTTTCAAGGGGTACATCCTTCAAATCCTCGCGGCTCGCATGGGTATGTTCAATTATTTCCACACAATTGTGTTCCAACGGTCCTTCTTCTGGAACAGTTCCTAGAAATACTGCTGAATTTAACAGGTTAGTCGTTTTCAAGGTTACGTCATCTTGTTCAGTTAGTATTGCCTGATATTTCATCATTCGGCTGGGTGATAACCAGTGGCCCCCCTTTTGTTCTAAAACAGTTGTTACCATATGTGGTACAAAAACTTCAATATGTTTTCCCATTTGAAGGCAAATAATTTTCTACTATCTTTATCAAGAGGTATGCAAAAGAAGGCATCCTTTAAATCTATCACAGTAAACCATTTATATATCTCTCTCACAGATGTTAACAATGTGTAAGGATTAGCCACTACCGGGTAAATGTCCGTTGTTATTTCATTTATTGCTCTAAGATCTCGTACCAATCTATATTCGCCATTCCGCTTCTTTACTGGAAAAATTGGAGTATTGTATTCCGATTTACATTCTTCCAAAATCTGATATTTGAGAAATTTGTCAATAATTTTCACTGTCCCCTGCCTAGCTTCTATCTTAAGTGGATATTGTTTGATTCGAACAGGTTTGGCTCTTTCCTATAATTCCACCTTTACCAGTTGTGCCAGTTTCGACTTCCCTGGTACATCTGTTTCCCATACTGTTGGTATAACTGCATTTTCTACTTCTCTTGGAATATTAACAAAGGGTTTATCTTTGATCATTAGGATTTGTCCTACTTTGGACTCAGGTACCTTCATTATTAATTCTCCATCCTCAAAGGTTATTGTTGCATCTAATTTAGCTAATAGATCTCGTCCCAAGAGTGGAATCGGGCATTCTGGTACATACAAAAAATCATAGTTTAGTTCCTTACCCCCAAAACGCAAATCAAGGGGTTGTAAGAATGGCCGTTCCTCCTCCTTCCCTGTGGCTCCAATTATTGTAGTTGTCTTAGTTCCTAATCGTCCTTTTAAACTATTTAACACTGAATATGTTGTTCCTATTACATTTACAGACTAATTAACACAGAGAAAGAAGCTCCTGTAACCAACAACAACAAAAAATTCAAGCCTCTCTCTTCGTTTCCTAGCTTTATTTCAACTAGTGGACCTGCTAGGGTAGATGCCCCAGGTCCCCGTCATTTCTGACTGTTGTAAGTTTATCCTGCAGCCTAAGACAAATTCTTTCTGATATCAGGGGCCGATTGCCCTAGAAAGAGGCTAGCCAATTGCCTCTGTTTGTTTTCTGAAGCCAGGTCCAAATTTTCTGTCTTTTTTTTTTTTTCCATTGCATTTCAAAGTTGGTCCAAAAATTCAAAAATTCCATAGGGTTTTCTTTTGGACCTTGTTGGAACAGATTCTCAATTCCTAATTTAAACAGATTTTGGTATTTACATAATTTCCGGGGTGGTAAGGGTCTCAGTGGGGAGGGGGGGGTCGGTCAGGGGAATGCAATGGTTGAAAGTTCCCTGAGCGGTCCCGTTGGCAATCTGAGCTCACACATGAACTCAGGTTGTTTTAAGAGTTAGCTGCTTTTCTGTTTCCATGACAAATCTCTCCCGGACCCATCATGGTCCCTCTGCCCCAGAGGGCTCACACCGTGATTTCGAGATCTCAGCCTCGGGTTGAGGCGGAACTATTAACATTCCTACATCCTCTTCCCCTGCTCATTCAACTTCAAAGAGCTCTGTTAAATACTACATGCCACACAACCTTTAACACCTTCAACAACCCTTTTAACACTTCCTTTATCTTCCTCCAGCCTGTACTTTTCTAATGCCAACACCAAAGGCTCAGTCAGGGGCCAACTTAATTCCATACCTTTTCCCTCCAAGATGCTGAAACAACATACCAGTATACAACATTTCATCCTATTTTCCTTCTCTCCTCACAAACAACATTAATTGCAAGACACTGTTATAGTCGATTGACCCATAAAGTGGCCATTTAGTTTATACAGTGGCCACCATTGATTGCAATACTTAGTGGAAATCCTCTTGCTTTCCGCGCCCCCCCCCACTCCCCGTTCCGACAATATCCTTGCAATGTGCCAATATACACCCAAGGAGGCTTTCTTTAAAACGTCTTTGTTTTGGATATTACCCATTTCCTTGATTTCCCATTCCCTTTTATTTATTTATATTAATTACTGTCCCTTGTTACAATTTCCACGCAAACCTTTTTATTGCAGGTTTTTACTGTGTTTTCCTAATCTTCTCAAATGTCCCAATTCTCTAGGATTAGACTCCACATACAAACTTCACTATTTCAGATTATTAATGAGCCCCGTTCCAATCATAAATCCACAGGACTTCGGAAAAACACCTGAAGCACTCAGCCTTCCGTCTTCTAGACAAACAATACCACCTTTTCCACAAAATTTACATTTCAGCAAGGCCGAATTTCAAGCCGAATGCTAATTTTTCTCATGCACTTTGTTAGTAAGCCTACACAAAACAAGGAATCACTCCTGTGTATCCATCAAGACGGGGGTTTAAAAGGTATTGAGGCCTAAATAAATTCGCTCTCCCCCTTCTTACCAAATTCCCAGGGCTCAAGCCCGAACCACCAAAGAAGTGACTCTCCGTTCTACCGCTTTGATAATCAGTCAGCCCCCTTCCCCTGATACTTGGGAAACCGACCAAACACCACCGCAAATATACCGAAACTTTTAAACTGTTACTTAGATAATGCTCCCACCTTCCTCCTTGTCACACTCAAAACATTTAAGAACGAAATAGGATTGCAAGATGCACCGCCGGGCCCGTATATTGGGCACCACCAATCAACATTTGGATAAAGCAGCACTTCTTTTCGGTCTGTCATGCGCTTCGTTCGTCTCCGGCTGCTCCCCTCGCGGAGAATACGGAACCGCGGATCGGAACTCCGCACTCGCTTCGCAGCGATGCTGCGTCTCACTCACAACACAATCACGCAATCACACAGAGAGGCCCCTTGCACTTCTTGCTCACAAAATAACATTAATTGTAAGATAGCATTGTACTGTAAGGTTCCGTTTTCTGGCCAACTTTCTTGATCTTCTAGTTCATACTGTGGCCACCAAACATTACAGTAATCAACCAGTTTACCCTTTCGTAACTCCTGCCCGAAACACCCCTCCTTCCAGTGTGCTAGTAAACAGCCCAAAGGGGAGGATCGCGGTACTGAAGCATTACCGCCCAGAATACTTTTAAGTTTTTCCATTATCAGCTATAGCTTTTACCGAACCGAACCAGATGCTGAGCCTGCAGCAAAACCAGACCACTGATGCCGAACCTGCAGCGCTTTCGCGACTGTCTGATGGACGGCGCCTAGGCTTACCACGGGAATTCCCTAGCCCAACCGTCCGTGGCTTTCGCCGCGTCTGACCGGCAGGCTCCCAGACCAGATCGGTACCGATTACCAGAAAGCACCTTTTTCTTACCCTTTCAGAGGTACGTTGTGAGCAGCGGGGGTCGGTCGCGGCCGATGGCTCCCCGAGAAACTCCTCGGTGCCGGCTGGAGCGTGATCAGTTCGCGAGCCGCCTCAGCAGTGAACACGAGGTCCCATCTGGGTCGCCAAAATGTTAGCGTTCATGAAAACACATGATCCACAGAGTGATTATATGAAGGTGCTTTATTAGGCGCCGAAAGTTAGGGGCATGCCTGCCCAAATCTAACTTCGTCTGATTTGTTCTCTTAGTTCTCTTTTATCTCCTAAGATACTACATATGCATTAGGTTTCACAACTCATCTATGCATATTCATTTCCTAGCTCCGCCTAGCCTCGCTTCGTATGCTAGTTATCTTATCAGTCCTTCTGCGCTTGCGTACTACTCTCTGGTGGTCGTCCGGGTGGTCGTCGGGATGAAGTAAGATGTCTTCATCAGAGTTGAACTTTTTAACCTTTCCTTCTCACGCATGCTCTCTGAGCCCTTGGTCTCAGTCCAAACCGCAAGGTTGGTTTGATCCAGTTCCCAGGGTCCAAGAAGCCCCAGTTATCCAGATGTCTTGCAAATTGAGCATTCTTCTAATCCGCCTTACAACTCATCATGAATCGGTGCATTCTCTCATGTTACCCTTACACATATATTTTGTATCTTCCAAGCGCAGCCTCGGAACAGTACATCGCAAATGTAACATATTAAACAATATTGTATTATTTCTTCTTCTATTACTAACACAGGGAGGTGGGAATGGTTCTCTTCTCCCAAGCCCCACGTGACAAGACAAGAGCAAAAACCCTTAAGTTGCGCCAGGGGAGGTTTAGGTTGGTTATTAGGAAAAATTTCTTCACCAAAAGGGTTGCTCTGGTGGGTTTATGTGGCAAGGTTTTGGTAGCAGGGGGCCATAGGGGTGGCTTCTGTAAGAAGAATCTAGAAGCTGCCCCATGTCAGATAAAGGCCCTGCTGCTGACCAGAGCCGAGCCAATAACCTATGTTGTTTGCACCTCTGTGAGAGCATATTTAAGGAAGTGGGAAAAAAATAACAAAAAAGGCTGCTTCACAGGGAGAGAGAGAGGAGTGAGAAACAGCCTTGCAGGCACTTACATCAGCGAAGAAGGAGGGGGACAGGTGCTCCGGGTGCCAGAGCAGAAGTCCCCTGCAGCATGAGAAGAGGCCCCTGGTGGAGCAGGCTGTCCCCCTGCAGCCCATGGGTCCCACACGGAGCAGATCTCCACGCTGCAGCCCCCCCGTGGAGGAGCCCCCGGTGGAGCAGGTGGATGTGGCCTGGAGGAGGCTGCGGCCCATGGAGAGCCCCCGCAGGAGCAGGCCCCGGGCCGGAGCTGCAGCCCGTGGACAGGAGCCCATGCAGGAGCAGGGGGGCTGGGGGGAGCTGCCGCCCACCCGTGGGGGACCCGTGCTGGAGCAGTTTGCTCCTGGGGGATGGATGGACCCCGTGGTACGGAGCCATGCGGGAGCTGTTCTTGAAGAGCTGCTGCCTGCGGGCAGCCCCCGCAGGCTCAGTTCGGGAAGGACGGCATCCCGTGGGAGGGACCCCACGTGGAGCAGGGGCAGGGGGCTATCTCCCCGTCCTTATCTCAACCCTTGAGCCCTTTGCATCGCATTTGCTCCCCCTTTCTCTTTGAGGAAGGGGAGTGAGAGAGTGGCCGTGGTGGAACTCGGCTGCCCACCCGATTAAAACCACCGCAGCTGCAAAGTACTGGAAAATTTTTCAGAAGAAACAAGGTGTTTAACAAGGAAAAATATAGTTTCCTTTTTAAGGCTTCCTGGATAATTGGGCTTATTTCATATTCCCAACTCGGAGGAAGAGAATTGTTGAGTTCACCTTCTTTTTTCTTACACGGAAATAAAAAGTCAACAGCTCTGGAAGTAAGGGGAACGTATCACAATCAAGCTCCTTTTGTCTGTAATCCTTGCTGAAGGACAAGATTTATCCCACACCTTCCACGGATGTATGGTAGCAGAGAATCATTTTTGAACTACTCTAATTCAAGTCAACTTGGGGATAGTGGCACTTCTCTAATTGTTTCTGAGACATAGGCATTAGCAACAGAGAGTGTTCTGTTGTCATTGCAAGGCGCCTACGGTGATGACTTCAGAAACAGAACTGAGTGATGTCACCATGGCAATTTGGGAGCAGCTGCCTCTGTGCAAGTTTAGCTAGGAGGGACAGAGAAGCGTGCTGGATGTGATGAAACCACGTGAGGATTTGTGGATCCCACCTTGAGGTGCACAGAGAGGGCCCATGCCCTTCTGTAAGTGGTTTGATGCTTGGCTGAGGCAAAAAATGTGTTTTTATTGTGAATGCTTCGTTTTAGTATTCTGTAGTTTGTGTAAAGTCCTTTCACAAGCATTACGTTTGGTACTTTTGCTCAGTGATGTAGCTGCACAGAGTGACAGATGCAATGTATGGGTGAGGGCCTCTGCACGTTCTCTTTTTCCTACACACCATCAACAAATAAGGGTGGACAAATAAGAGTGTGCTGTGCTCCTGCCATACGCCTCAAGTACTAAAGCATAAACAAGAGACTTAAAAGTACCCCTGTCACATTAAAATTCAGGACAGCAATGTACTTCATCAAATGGGCTGACCTGTTGAGCGTCTCAGGATGTGGTGTATGAAGATGCACTCCATCTGCTTCCAGATTAGCACTTGCAGTGAGCAAGCTGCCTGACCTTAACATTTTTCATTTCATTTTTCACCTCAGTTTTGCTGGTTCTCCGTGATTCATTCTTGGTCTAGAAAGAAAAAACCAAAAAAAAACAAAAAACAAAAAAGTGAACTCAGATCAAAATAAAAGGATTTCCTTCTCATTAATTACATGTTCTTAACTTGACAGATTTGGTTATTGACTAAGAAGGCAAATATCTGGCCAGATATGGCCAAATATCTGGCCAAATGAAACAAGCAGCTAGCTTGCTGGAGACATTGTCTGGGAAACAGTGAAAACACTTGCAGACAAAAACATATCAAAGGACTAACGCTTTGAGCTTAATTCTAAACAAACATCATAAACTCAAAACTCTTGTTTGTCTTCCTAACAGGCTGGTATAGTAACATGTCACATTGGATGACTTTGCAGCATAGATGTCAGGAATGCAGCTTGGGATCACCTCCTTCTACTTAGAGTTTAGTTTGAAGGGATGAGCAAGTAATTTTTCCTGGGTTGATGGAAATCTGTTCTAAAGTCTGTTTTCTAACACTCTCATAGATACTTCTCTGTCCATCGCTCTGTCCTGCCAACTCTGCTGTGAGTGTGAAGTTGTGGCAAGAGGGATTTCCTCTTCCTAATTTGACCTGGTGGACACCAACTTTCCTACTAAATTGCCGATGTTGCTGAGGAGGCAGCAGTATCAAAGCCCTGTTGATGAAGATATAACAAGCTTGGGGAGGCTTTGGCATTTCTGTACAATGCTGCTCCCTGATTGTGACCCAAGACTCAGATTCTGAATGAAGCAAAGCAAGCTAGAAGAAAACTGTATGTCCTGGTAATTTTTTATTTTGTTTTATTTTATATTTTCATTCTTCACCTGTAAGAAAATCTAAATCTTTAAACCATTTGTTTGAAACCACGGTTTTATGGAAATGATTTTGGGTGTGCTCCTTCACCTTCTTTGGAACCTGTTTAACCTCGCTTCACTTATAGGAGACCTATGCTCAAATTTATGCTTACCGTGATAAAGCAGTATCCTTTTGGTATTCTTTTCTTTGATGATTGCACGTGAGGCTGAAAAGAGTTTTCAGTATGATTCTTCTTTTCCTTTGCAGTCTCCAAAACTCTGTATTATAGCTGATCTTCATCTCTGATCTGAAAAGCTTCACAGGCCAGAAGAGAATTGAGATGAAGAAGGAAATAGAGAATGCTGATGAATATTTCCAATTACCACCCGTAAGTTTTGTGAAAGACTCAGGTGCATTTCTGTAGTGGTAGAAAGTTAATAAAATCATGATCATGCACTTGAAGGCAAGTAATGGTATAAAAATGAAGAATGCAAGGCCCTGGTTAAAGACAATCTTTAGGCTGCTTCCAGATCAACACTTTATTTGCTTATTCCACAACCTCATCTCCACTTGCTTAGAAGCTGTGAAGATTGGAAGTACACTCAGTGTTTTTCATCCACTCTGTGTAAAATTATAAGAATTTTCACTGGCTATAAAAGCAAAAAAGACAAACAGACCCTCCTCTGGGGCTTCAGAATGCTCCTAAGATCACGCAGACTGGATAAGTAGAGATGCTCCACTATAGGTGCATATAGATGCACTACAGATGCTGGCAGAGATGCTCTAGCGTAGACGTGACGCACTTTGACAGCATCTTTTCTCTGACAGCAACTTACGTCTTGGTTCTTCACATCAAACCAGAGCAGTTTCTTTGCCTTCACAACCTGCAGACTGACCTCTCGTGTGTACCTGTGGTGGATTGAAGGTAATGCTTGTAATGTTTCTAACACACCCTGATGCTGTATTCACTTTAACTTTTAGAAAAGAGAGCAAGAAGCTTCACAGCAGTTTCTTAGGTGCCTGTCTGTCTGTCTATCTATCTGTCAATCTATCTACCTATATGCATATTTATTTAATTATTTATTTACTTATTTAAAGACATCTTTTGTTCACTAACATGAATCCTCTGACTGTTACTAATGTATGGCACATACCGTGACAGTATAATAGTGTATAAATACCCTTCATCTCATCCTTGCTATTGTTACTGTATTTTAAAAATAATTGTGCACATAATTACCCGCTTTTACCCTGTTTTAAAAAAATACCTACTTACTCGATTATAAAATCCTATAAAAAGGGGTGAACTCAAAAGGAAAGAGAAGCCAATTTTCATTACATTTCTAAACTAAACAGCTAATCCTGATAGATTCACTCCCTTTCAAATAGAACACTCAAGAAATAAAACAGTAAAAATTCACATAATACTTCTTTTATAACAAGATTGCATTGCACAATAGTTCTTTGCCTAACCCTGCAGTTACCCCACAGGCACTGCAATTGCTTACTTGGTCTTCTCCTTTACTTGTTTTCAAGGTTTACTTTTCTAACCAATCCTTAATGTTACAACATTGGATTTATTTACCTCCTTCGATATCAAGAGAATAAAGCATTTGCTTCAGAGGACAGCACTTTGATGCTTTATGGGGCTAATGACCAACGTTCTCAAAGCACTTTTCATCCGTGATTTAGATATTTCTCCATCTTTCCGTCTTCCTTTAGAACTCTTAATTGAAGTATTAGGTGAAGAAGAACACTGAAACCAGCTGAAGCCATAGCAGACATAGTAAGGACATGCTTCTGTTAGGAAGTAACTCAGAGTGATTCCATGGTGTATTTTAGACGGATTTACTCTGGTCCTCTGGACTAAGCATCCCCAAGGGCTATTTCAAAGCTCTCTGAATGATCTGTCATTATCTCTTACACTGTAGTCTCCATTAGGAAAGGGTAAACATTCATTGCCCATGTGGAAAGGAACTGCTCAGTTAGTTGTTTCTAACCAAAATCTCTTGACTGTGTTCTATTTACAGAAGCCACTTGGCTAGCCAAGCTAAATCATTGAAAATGGAAGTAGTGGAACTACTTCAAAACCGTGCTTCTGCTTCTAAGCAAAACTGCACTGTAGGTGGGGACACAGCAAGAGGACGTGTCCAAGGCAGGGTGGAATTGAAAGTCACCTGTCTGAGCCACAGAAAGAAGTCAGCGATTCCCAGTTTGAGACTCTTGCTTGACTAGTGACCCAGCAGCTGCAACGCTTATGATTACCGCTGATGGATTCCCATGAATCAGGCAGTGATATAAGCTACGAGAATGACTGAAGCGATTTGAAGTGACGGTTCTCCCTCTTCGGCATTCAAGTTTGTGAAAGAAAGGGGAAGAGAGGAGAAGAAGAGAGGAGAGGAGGAGAAGAGAGGACAAGAGGGGAGGGAAGGGGAGGGAAGGGGAGGGGAGGGGAGGGGAGGGGAGGGCAGGGCAGGGCAGGGGAGGGGAGGGCAGGGGAGGGGAGGGCCGTGTAGGGGAGTATAGGGGAGCGTAGGGGAGAGGAGTGTAGGGAGGGGTAGTATAGGGGAATATAGGGGAGTGTAGGGGAGGGTATTGTAGGGGAGGGGAGTGTAGGGGAGAGGAGTATAGGGGAGGGGAGCGTAGGGGAGTATTGGGGAGTGTAGGGGAGGGGAGTGTAGGGCAGGGGAGTGTAAGGGGGGGGGAGGGGAGGGGAGGGGAGTGTAGGGGAGGGGAGGGGAGGGAAGGGAGGTGGAAGGAATGGGAGGGGCGGGGGGTGCTACCCTAAATAAAATGGCCAAATAAATGACATTTTGGATCTGGAGCCAAATATTTATGTTGCCATTCATTCCACAACCTGATTTATCACTGCAATGTGCGTATTGCACAGTGCCATTAAAGGTTTGGCATGCACAGAGGGGGCTGAGTATTTTCAGAAATAACTTTCCTTAATAACTGAATCAAGACTTCTGCTGTAATGCAAAAGATCAGGCAATTGATTAACATAGGGATGGCAGCTGAGCAGGGGAAACATCTTCAAAACTTCCAAACATTTCCTTTATACAGAACTACAGCTCCTTCTTCTCTGCTCACCGGTTATGAAAGTTTCTCTCACCTGCTTAGTAAGCAGAAGCAGTAAAATGGGATTTAGAGGATCCGGCTAGAGCAGAAGCGCCACTTAGAGGAAGCAATCAATTTATAGGTAGTGCAGTGTTTGAAGAGAGTTTAAGCGGCTTTCCAAGGAACATATACTAGTGCAAAGCAACCGATTTATCTGACTCTCCAATGAAAGAAAAGGAAGTGCAAAGCAGCAAGTGCTTGGGAGAGGGAAAAAGAGGTGCATCTCAGCTGTCTGGGGGGAAGAAGGCAGTCAGCTCTTAACAGATTATTTGCCATCTGATTTGTTTCTCAAAGGCGTAACATTTAGTTAAGACAGTGGCAGTTTACTACCTGTGGTGCTGATAGAGGTTAAACAAAAGACACAAGGGCAGCAAAATCCCTCACTCGCTTCTCACACAAGGACAAAACTGTTATGGGAGAGAAATGCAGGTTACTTTCTCAAATCTCACAGCACTTTTTGACACCATTGGCTACGGGTTACCTCTTAAGTATTTGAAGATTTCAGTAGGGCTGACTGATTTAGATGTGGATAGGTTTAAATCACACTTGTCAATGTGCTATTAATGTCGAACCACAGCCATTTCTTCCCTAGACCTCTTAATATGCTAGGCAGTCCCAGGAAGCGTAAAACTTTGACCCGTGCTCTCCAGCATTTGCGTACTGCACTTTCTGTAGGTTCCTTATTCTCTAATCAGAATTCTGACAATCTCCTCAACAGCATACAGATACAAAATGCACAGACCCAGTGTTGTGGTTTAACCCGGCTGGCAGCTAAACACCACACAGCCGTTCGCTCACCCTCCCCCCTCCCTCTCTGGGATGGGGGAGAGAAACGGGAAAGTGAAGCCGGTGAGTTGAGATAAAGACAGTTTATTAAGACAGGAATATAATAATAACAATAATAATAATAATAGTGATAATGATAATAGTATTAATAATAATAATGTGTAAGAAAACAAGTGATGCACAATGCAATTGCTCACCACCCGCTGACCGATGCCCAGCCTTTCCCCGAGCAGCCGGCCCCCCACCCCGGCCAGCCACCCCTATATATTGTTCAGCATGACGCCAGATGGTATGGAATACCCCTTTGGCCAGTTTGGGTCAGCTGTCCTGGGTCTGTCCCCTCCCAGCTCCTGCTGCACCCCCAGCCTGCTCGCTGGCAGGACAGAGCGAGAAGCCGAAAAGTCCTTGGCCTGGTGTAAACACTGCTCTGCAACAATTAAAACATCAGCATGTTATCAGCGCTCTTCTCATCCTAATCCAAAACATAGCACCCTACCAGCTAGAATGAGGAAAAATTAACTCTGTCCTAACTGGAACCAGGACACCCAGATAAAACAGGCTCCCATCCGCTTGTATGATTGTCAGACATGCATTCTTTTATATTAACTGCTCTTTTCTTACTCCCTTCAGATGAAACATAAATAACTTCAGCTGACTTCTAAACTCTACAGACAGCTCTGGTGGTGCTGTGTGATGGAATGTGATTTTTCCTTACAAGCCACCAATTATTTCCATGTCTTTTCTGGACCTTGGGATCTCTTTTGGGAGCTACATTACTCAGAGAAATACAAGAAGGCTGAGATCACCACTGCCTCAACATAATGCAAAGTTTAAGGCCTTTAGGACAGCCAGTTTGCAAATGAATGCAGCCCCATCTTCTCAGCATTTTGAGACAGACGACTACCCAACACTGAACTGTCTCAAGGTTTCAAACTGAGACAGCTTTGTAGAAATAATAGAAAAATTTCATTACAATTGGCCTAGCATGGAATTTATTCTTAAAAAGTTTGGTAGAATATACTTGTAGACTTCAAAACTAGTACATCATCATTTGAGCACTCCTTCGTCTACACGATCTTCTCCAGAAATACCAAACTTTTAGTCCTGGTAGTTAGAGCTAATCAGTCATATTAGCTAATCAAATTCCCTGATCAGTCACTTGAAGTCTGTTGATGACATCTGTTCTGAGCTCTACAGCATTGGTCAGCTACTGACTTGCGGAAGTCAGACTCTATCTAGAACCTCACAATGGTTATAAAGCAGGTCTGTTTATTCGGCGCTGCGCACCCACGCCGGGCACAAGGGGGATAGCTCCACCTAACTTGCGCACCAACAGTTGCAGGGAGTCCTATCTGGAGCTTTCTCTGGACTCGCCGTGGATAGATAGACTTCAGAGCTTAAGATGTTACTTTGATTTCCATTTTCCCTTGTTCCAAAGAAACTTTTGCATCCAATTTTTCCGGCACGTCCCTTCCTAAGAAGGGCCTAAGCAAATTGGGTAAGTAGAAAAACGGATGGATTCCCATCATTTTTTCCCCAATTCCAATCTTGAGCACTGAGAAAAAAAAAAAAAAAAAAAAAAAGCCTTTTCCTTTTGGCCAGTTGCTCTGGTAGAACTAAGCATTAGTATACATTCTCCGTAGAACTAAGCATTTATCCCGGGATGTTCAGTTTTTCGACACTGTATAAGCCTTCCTGCTCTCACTCCCCTCCGTTTTTCATTTCTTTTCCTCCTAAGACACCCGTGAAAAACTTAAGAAACCTCCTGGTCAATAACTTTCTTCAGACAGCGTCAATGATATCACAGCAACCCAGACTTATTTAACTTTTTCTTTAAAACAGCTAACACAGATTCTGTATCATTCTCACGCAGACCAGTCCCCAGCTTGATCATCTGAATTGAATTTGTTTTATATTAACCAGATTTTCTTATCATTTTTATTACAGCAGATGAAAAAAGCGCTCACGCTTTTGCTGGCTTTCCATCACATCTGATTGACTGAGGCACCCTGATTCCCTGTCTTTATTTGCTTTCTGCAGAATTCTCCCATCTCTTTTGGTTCAAGTTCGACTGGCAAAACGCTTTTCACTGGTTACTACACTTAGCTGCTATACATCTTTGTTTCTTAAGATAACTGTTTTCATATTTTACAATAGAACGTTGCCATGATCTATTTTGTAAGGTCTAGAAAAAAGACCCCCCCTTCCCACAGCCCCCACCCCACCCAGAAAAAAAAAAAAAAAAAAAAAAAGATGCTTAGTCCTTTAACATAAAATACTTATTCATTTGGCTGGATGGAGGAAGTTAAACACAGTTTATATTCTATCCATGTAGACTGCACTCAGGAAAAGTTTATGTAAAATTCTGCTGACAAATGCAGAATCCAGCTTGCCTGCTCTAGGAAGCGGAACAGACCCACAGCGGACACGAGAATGTACTGTCAGAACAATTAGGAAATAAAATCTATCGTGATCTAAGTTACTGACAACTGTCAAATTAATTCACTTTGTTCTTATTCAGCTTGGAGGAAACGGGCACAGAAATTACTCATTTACCCTAAGTACATCTCTGTCACCTTCTTCTCATCTCCAACACGATTCTCATTTTCAGATTGACCTCAGTGTCAACTGTGAGTCTATGTTAAGTGTCATGCACCAAGTGTCAGAGGCAACTGTGCTCTGACCAACACTACCTGTGCTGGACAAGCTATGGAGAGCAGAAGTATTTCTGTAGTGGTCCTAGGAGAACCCCAGTTCCTTCGGATGCAGCTCTTCTTAGAACACTAAGGAAAATCTATTCCTCAAAGGCTGCATCTCTGTTAGATGCTGGGATGGAGCAAGAATGTAGTTTTACAATAAAACTCCAGTAATCACATTTATTCCATCCAGTTGCAGTTTCACAGAGGATTAGTGCTACATGAATGAATGTTCTCTCTAAAGAAACAGAAATTAAAGATCTGTTTCAGGTGCAAGATCAATGTATTGCAACCCCGAAAGGGGATATAAAAACCCAAACTAATCACCTGTTCTTCGGATAGATTTGAATCAAAGTTTGCAGGCGTTTTTGTCCAATGGCTCCAAACGAATCTAGTCCAAAGCTCCTAGATGCTGGAACCACATGATGAATATGTAAGGCCTTTAGCCTTAGCTGCTTTGATCTACTGATCTTCTCCAATTGGACTACATTGCTTGTTGCTATACCTCCAAGGGAACACAACACAGTTTGGATAAATTCACAGTCTAGAAAGAGCTCCAGCAGGAACATGGGTCTCCCTTGCTACCATCATCACAGAAGGTGTGGCAGCCACAGGGCCACTTCATTCATTCATTCACAGAGCACCAATAACAAATACTCCTTGCTGTAATATTCATTTGTTGCAAAACTACATTCTTGCTCCATCTCCACACCTAATATAGATGCAGCCTTCGATGAATAGACTTTCTTCAGTGTTCCAGTAAAAGTCATTGCTTATTAAGTTTAACTGCCTTTGAAAAAATAATACTCGGAGGTCTGTACAATTGGCAGCACAGGGGTTGACCCATATATCATCAAGGGTCTGTCTGGAACGGTACGAGCTGGTAATAGTTTTGTTTCAGATGTGTTTCAGCTATGCCCATTGCCTACCACAGAAGCAGGAGAAAATGCCTCTTTACTGTTCTACATGTCCAACGCTCCATTTGAATTCTTCTTGAAGTTAGGGCTTCCAACAATCCAAACCAGATGCCCAGCCTCCCAATCTAATGCATGAGCAGAGGGGCTCTCTGAAACACCAGTACAGACTAGGTGAGAAATACCTTGAAAGCAGCCCTGTGGAGAAGGACGTGGGGGTACTGGTCGATGAGAAGCTCAACAGGAGCCAGCAATATGCACTTGCAACCCAGAAATCCAACTGTATCCTGGGCTGCATCAAAAGCAGAGTGGCCAGCAGGGCGAGAGAGGTGATTCTCCCCCTCTGCTCTGCCCTCCAGAGTCCGGGGGATGGAATAGCAGGGCTCCCAGCACAAGAGAGACCCGGACCTGCACTTGGTCCAGAGCAGAGCCACAAAAATGATCATCAGAGGTATGGAGTACCTCTCCTATGAAGACAGGCTGAGGATAGACTCAGGTAAGGAAGAGATTTTTACTGTGAGGGTGAGGAGACACTGGAAGAGGTCGCCCAAAGAAGCTGTGGATGCCCCATTCCTGGAAGTGTCCAAGGCTAGGACAGATGGGGCATTGAGCAACCTCGTCTGGTGGGAGGTGTTCCTGCCCATGGCAGGGGGGTTGGAACTTGATGATCTTTAAGATTCCTTCCATCCCAAACCGGTCTATGATTCTATATGCTAGGGAATAGCCCTTTGGCCAGTTTGCCTCAGATGTCCTGGCTGTGTTGCCTCCCAGCTTTTTTGCAACCACAGCCTCCTCACTGGCAGGGCAATGTGAAAAAAAAAATAAAAAAGCTGAGCACCTGTGCCAGGGACACCCAGGGAGGACACTGATACAGCCGGCCACACAGACAACCACAGACAAGGCGCTGCTTGCAACAGCACCCACACACAGGCCTCACGTAACACACAGGCACAGACAGCCGAGTCCCCTCCTGCCCTGGGGCTGGCAGAGACAGCAGGTCACTGCTGCAGGCACACACACGGCACTCTCGGGGTTCACAAGCACATACACACCCGCACACCTGGCCCTGAGAGTCCTTTCACATGCCCTCAGATTCCCCATGCCTCTGCCTGCTCCTCGTCCCCATGGGCCTCCCCTCCAGGTCTGCCACGGAGCTCCCCTAGCTAGGAGGGAGCTATGGGGACGTGGGCTGAGACACAGACTTCTGCCCTGGAAATGCGCGCAACTGGCAGCGATGAGCATCATGACGGGAAGCCACACTTAAGACAGCGCAGGCATAGCAATGGGAGCCTTGGAAAGAGCTCTCCTTTCAACCCACATTCCTCTTTCAAAGCAGAGATCCAGCTTATGCGTACTCAAGTCTAGGGTGGATGAAGTGACACAAGCAGTCTGTTTGGGAAGAGCCCCGGTGCTCTTTATTTTCCATTCAGGGGTGGAAAGCGGGAGAGCTTCCCAGCCCCTTTGCTCAGAGCTCCGCTGCTGCCGCCGTCGCCATTCCCAGCACCTTCCCCTCCACTGCGGTACCAGCATCTAGCGCTAGGGAGTCAAAAGAAAAAAGAGGATGAGCAGGTTGTGTACAGGCTGAACACAGAGAAATACTGCAGGCTTAGCTCGGGCCGTGCACGTAGGGGTCTGCTTCCCAGGAAGCTTCAAGGCTGCCGAGAAGTGAGACAGATGCCTCGTGCCCGAGCTCACGACAGGGTCCCCAGGGGTGCAGCTCACCAGCCTGGGGCTGGGTCAGGTGGAGCGGAGGACCCTGGGTATTCTGCACAGGTATTCCCCCTCAGGGCAAGGTGTCCTGGCGTCAGCGCTCTCCAAAGGAAGGACAGCCTCTCGGCTTTGGAAAGGGGAGAGGCAGCCATCCAGGGGACCCCTCTGTTTTCAGACAGGACTTTCACATCCCACATGGGAAAGCCTGTTCTGGGTGCCCAGCCGCTCCCCGTCAGGTGTCAGGGAGCTCCAGTCCCAAAGTCTCCAGAGTCTCCAAAGCCTGCGTCCGTCTCGGGAGGGGTGTCGGAGACGTGCCCTCTTTCTCCCAGTGCTGCCCCCAGGGGAAGGATGGGCCTTGCAGCAGCGGGAAGCACCATCCCTTTTTGGAGATACTTACCGGGGGAGCTGCTGCTGCTGCTGCTCTTGCCGCAGCCGGTTTGCCTCCGCAACATTTCTGAATACACTTTGTTGATGGCGATGCGGCTCCAACCTTTCCAAAACTTGGAGTGCTCGTGGGGAAAGGCGGCTGCAACAACAGGAGAAAGGGATCCCTCAGCCTCTGTCAGACACCCCTTCTGCCTCTCCCCTCATCCATGTTATACATTAGTTTTGGTAGAAATCATTCCCGACACATCGTGGGTAAGGTAGATCGAATTTCTATTTATTTGAGCAACTCAGCAAGCAGCGATAAGTAAAACAGCGCTGGGCGGCCGGGGAGTCTCCTGCTCCGCCAACGGCGCGCACCTAAGCCCGCCAGAGTCTCCATTTATAGCCTAGTAGTTCCGGGTTTAGTGGCACATCCTGGTGTCTTCTTACGACTGCGAGGCCTGTTGCTAGGGGGTCTTCGTCAGTCCTCTGGTGGTCGTGGGGATGAAGATCGTTGTCTTCCTCTGCGTCGGGGTCGTGACTTTGCTGCTGATATGTGTGTTCTCATGTGAGGGGGAATGCCATTTTGCCCTTTTTTGGAGCTGGTTTCTACTGCAATTGTTAACTTAACAGGAAATTCCTATACTTGTTTTTTTCCTTCAACAGGACATTGGGGGTATAAGCAGTTAACCATTGAAAACCTTCCCATCAGCAATATTTAATGAACAAACAAGGCTTTACCCATTACAATCCAGACCCTGCACCCATGCGGTGCCACGTGCACCCACCCTTTCAACCTGTGATGAGTTTTAGGCCTTGGCGGTAACCAAGGTCATGCCCGCTTTAGGAGGAATCAAAGGGTGTCACAGGCAACCCCAGGACTCAGGGACCAGGCTCCTGGACATGTCCTGACATCACTCAAGAGCTACTCCAGTGCCCCACGACGGGAACGGAGCCGGCACACACTTACTCAGGCTGGAGTCTCTCCAGCTTGCCTGCTGCTCCCAACTCCTCTGCTGGGGCAGGGTTCTCAGCCTTCCTCCACCTCTTCCTGACCTTGCTCCTGGGCTGGGCTGGAGGATGGGGAGTCCGAGCATGTTGGCTGTTGAATCGCTGCAAGGAGAAGTCCCTCTCATCAAACAGGACTGGACGTACAGCTGCTCTTTCCCAGAGGACCTCTTGAAAGGACCCTGCAGCAGGACCTGCGAACCAGGCGACTCGGCGCTGCCAGCCCACGTCTGGCTGCTGCTTTTATCCCTCACTTTCTGCTGACAACCTCTCCCTCACAGGGAGGAGCAGCAAAAGCCCTGACCTGCGGCCTCGTGCCCGTCCTGCTCCCACCACCCTGGGACCTGCCGCCCTCGGAGCCCGGGCAGAGAGGATCGCCGCTGTTCTCAGCGGTGTTGATCACTGCCAGTACCTGGGGTATCTGTTGGTCCTCCCCCTCAGACCAGGCTTCCCATGCAGCCATGGCTGCCTGGGCTTGCTCTTGTAGCTTTTGGTACGTGGGCCATGAGCTGTCTGTTTGGTCCCACTGTGAAGACAGGTTCCAGACATCCTGGAGGAAAAAAAAAAAAAAACAAAAAAAACAACAAAACAAACACAACAGCAGACAGGATTGGTCTCAGCTGTCCCTCAGGCCTAACCCACACTCCTGCCCCCTCGCCTCAGCCGGTCTGTCAGCAGTGCTTCGACCCTCAAGGATGAGGGGCCCTGAAGCTAGGCCAGGCTCCTCAACTCGTGACAAACACAGCTGAACAGCCCGCGGTGACCAAAGCCCTCTGCCATCAACGACTCAGAAAGGCCTTGCTCCTTTTCCATGGCCCCTGGTCAAAATGAAGTGGCTCATGGCAACACGGGAGGCAGTAAGAGGCAGGGAAGGTGTGCGGGACGCCACCTTCCGTCTCCTGAGGAAGAGATGAAGGAGGTAACAAATGTGAAGACGAACGCATCCCAAGGGACCTGCTCGGGATCGCTCCACACAGAGGCTTTTGTACAGGCCCAAACAGCACAGTCATTGCAGCAAGGCAGAGCAGGTACCTGCAGCGCTCTCCTGGAGGCTTCAGGAGCAGGGAGCGCAGTGGTGGTGGACTTGGCTTGAGGAGCTGTTTCCTGCCTGTCTGCCTTCTTCGTCCCGGGGGAGCTGCCTGGACACGGGGGGAGCACACTGCAAACAGACACCGGGAGGAGGCTGCATGAGCCCAGGGAAATTCGGTCTCCAGTCCGCGCTCGCAAGCTGCGTCAGCCTCTGCAGCAAACGGCACTTCCGCAGCGAGCGGGCATATTGGACTGGCCGTGTTCACTTCAGCGGAGACAGAGAGAGCCAAACGCGAAGCTGTGGCACCACCTGCCTTCAGGAAGGCTCGGGATGCCCGTATCCAGGCCCTTTTTGGTGGAAGAAGGAGGGGAGCGGTGTCTTGTGCAAGGACAGGATCCGAGAGACACCATTATGGCCCACCCGGGCTTTACTTCAGCTTCTCCTCTGTGGCCCTGAAACACGGTGCGCTTATGGGTGGAAAACAGGTTATCGCTGGGGAGCCAGCGGAGCCATTGGAGAAAGCCGTCAGGTAAGGAGCCCAGTCATGCCATCTCCCTACCTCAGCACTCTCTTGTGCCTGCCACAACGTTTGGGATAGCGTTTGAAAAAAATGCCTGAAAGAAACTTTTCCATCTGGTATCACAGCTCCTTAGGCTGGAAGAAACAGCAGGGGAGATGGGGCCACGGCAATCCTAAGACACGGTGAGACATGTTAGAATGAAGGCAGGGGACGTTTGCTCCCACAGACAAGAAGATGGGCTCTGCTGCAATGTGGGGGGGCTCCTGAAGGGAGAAGAGCTTCTGCAACAAGGCTCTGCGTTCAGCTCCCCCAAGGATCGGGGCCCTGCTGGAAAATGAAGCTGGTGTGCCAGTCTCAGGCAAACGTGCTGCACGCTTGCCATCCGTTGAGAGAGCGGCCTCCGCTGGGACGTGTGTCAGGAGCCACCCTGCGGCTGGTGGGTCCAAAGGGGACATCTCTCCAGTGTGGCTGCAAGGGGCTCCTTCCTCCTTTCCCCCAGGGGTCTCACCTGGTAGAAGGCTTCTTCTCCACATCTTGCTGCCTTGTGCCTGGCTCCCAGCTTGTCAGGATGGGGAGGGAAAGCTACTTCCTCCTCTGCAGCAGGTTGCCAGGATGGCACTCTGAAACTAGGAAAGGAGGAAGCTCTTCCGAGCAGCTGCGTGGGCACTGCCTTTTAACCTGGTTCAAGTCAGCCAGCACGGGACAGGGACCACCCCCAGACAGCAGGGACCTGTTCCCTTACCTCTTCTGATCCTGCGCTCTCCTGCAGCTTCCTCCTGCGAGGTGGTGGAAACTTTGGCCTCCGGCCTTCTCCTCACAGTCAGATGAAACCTGGAAAACAAACGATGACACGGGCTTGAAGAAGGCTGGCCTCCTACCCGTTGCAGCTTGCTGGCAGTAATCCTCCTGGTGTCGCACAAGGCATGGCATCCCTTTTCCGTCATGTCCATGCATGGGGTTTGTTGTCAGTCTTCCCGCAGCACCACAGAAGGTAGCCTAAATTCCCCTCCACATGCAGGCAATTCTCTCTGACGGGAATCGCGGCAGCACGGGCACAAGAATGGCAGAATATGGAGGCTGTACAGTAACACTGCCAGGCTTTTTGCAGGGGCAAGCATCCAGACGCTCAGAAGAAACTCTCTTTGCTCGTGGAGAGAGCAGCTAAGGGGGCAAGCGTGGGGAAAGGCATTTGACTGGCCTGCCATGTCCGGGCTGGCCAATAGCAGTCAGATTGCTCACCCTTTGCTAGGATTCCCAAAGAAATGGAAGTAGCCCCCAAAACCTCACCAACTTACGCTGTGGAGCAGTGCAACCAGGCCCGCGGCGCTCTCCGGACGTTTGACGCAGTCTAGATAAGACTTCACGCACAGAAAACCATCTTCGCGTGGCAGAACTCCAATGTCCCTGACGGCAAAGGGGACGTGCTCCTTGTTCCTCACGAGGAAGCAGTACAAGAGGATGGTCTCTTGCACGCAGTTCTTCGCCACGTGCAGCGGGAAGGAGGTGGCTCGCGATAGCTGCACGTACTTCAGCGGCTCAATCTTGACACCATCTGCAAGGAGAAGCAACATCCTCAGCGACACGGCAAGCCCAAGTTGCTTGCAACATTCAGAACAAGTTCCCAGAGAAAGGGTCGCTAAGAGAAAGAGCTCCTGGGGCACGGTTTCTTTTGGGGGAACTCAAGCTGTACCCTGACCGTTGGAGACAATCCTCTACTTCTCCCAGGCCTTTCCAAAGAGCAGGGAGAACAAACCGTTCCGGACATGGGGCGGGAAGAGGGGGGCTGCTGCCTTCTCACCAGGGAGGAGCTCAGTGGGACAGTAGATCTCCTCCAGCCACAACTCATCGATGTCCAGCTGGAAGAAAGGTCTTCGAACCAAGAGCAGCCCTTCTTTGCCATGGAACTGCTCTCGGACAACACCAAAGGTCCCGAGTCCCGCAACCCAAACGCCCTGCACACAGAAAAGACAGAAAGGCCGATGAGGGAGTTCTTGAGAGACGGGAAAAGGGATGGCTGTCAGAGCAGGGGGACACTGCTCTGTGCCCTGCCCACTCCTGAGGGACAATGGGGCAAGGTGGGGCACTTTGGAAAGCTTTGCAAAAGAGCCGCATCCTCAGTTTCTTTCGTCTCCCCCCTCACAGCATTTGCCAACATCCCTTGGCTAGAGAAGCGCCCAGAGGTTTCCAGCACACGGATTAGACCTGGCACTGATTCCCAGCAATTGTCCTAGGCACGGACCCAGGATATTCCCCCCTCTCTCTGCTCGCCCTCCCCACTCAGACCGCAGGGAAGAGGGAAGCCCTAGGGTGTGCCAAACACCTGAGAGGCAGAGCACATCTGGCCTTGGTTTCTCTCCCAGCTGGCCAAGAAGCTGCTCCGGGCACCCTGGGCAGTCTCAGTGCACCGCCATGCTGCTCGGGCAGGGATTGCCTCATGCAGGGCCCACGACACCGGCCCACCTTATCCCGCTTCAGCTCTTTCGGAATGTAGTCGCATACAGCATCCCAGATAGCCTCAGTCCCTGGAAAGCAAGGAAAAGACACCTCAGGCTCCAGGCCAGCCAGCTCACAACCTCTTGGCAAGCACCTCACCCAGGCGATGACACATGCAGGCATACACAAGCACCCCAGAAAAACACCACGCACGCATTCCTGGGACATTCCTGAGAGGCCTGTGGGAGCTGCAGGCCACACCTAACAAATTTGACTAACAAATACTTCAGCCCCCCTTTTCTAGGCAGTCCGGTAAAGTCTATCTGCCAATACTCTCCAGGCGCCTGCCCCTCAGCAGTGGAGTTTTGCATGTTTATCGGATTATTTCTCCAACATATGTCACACCTTTCGGTGACCGACCTAATAGTCTCCACCATAGTCCTGCGTATAAATGACTTCTTTAAATGCTTTAGCAAATGTTCTGTTGCCCCAGCGCACAGCATTATGCTCCTCCTTCACTAGACCATTTGTAAGGGAAGAGGGTACCACTGCTGGACCTGATAGGTACCTACCTGTCGGGCACCACAGCCCTGCGCAGCTTCCACGGTGTCTCACGGGCAGGGGCCAACAATTTCTGAAAGACTGCCCTTGTACTTAAAAAGCAGCGGTCTTCGCTCAGGGGCTCTTCAGGCCGGGGATCGGGGTCCTCTCCGAGAATCGCTCGGTGCTGCCTGAGGTTCCGCCATCCCAGGAACCGTCGAGGCTCTCCCAGGAAACAGTCCTCGAGAAGAGCTCCGAGACCCCAGCCGGGGCTAAAGGGCCAGTCTCCCCCTGACTGGGGCTGCCCACGGCCTGTCCCCAGGCCAGGGGAACCGCCCCAAGGTACACAACACGCCACGGCACGACGCAGGGCCGGGCAGCGGCTGCCCTCACGCTGCCGGGGCTCTGGGAGCCACCCCTCACAGCCTCTGCCTCCCCTCAGTGCTTCCCGCTCCTCCCTCCCGCTCCTCCCTCAGGGCTCGCCTCTCCTCAGCCCGGGCTCCGATTGGCTGCCAGAGCCGCCAGGCAAACGGAGCCCCACCCCCTGCCGGCTGGCTGGGGCTCGCTGCCATGGCAACCGTGCAACCGCCTGACCAGGCAGGGCGGGCGCCGCCATCTTAGGAGTCGTGGGCGGGCTGGGGGCGTCTCGGGGCCTGAGGGGGGGACCTGGCCTGTGTGCCCGGGGCGCCCCTGCCCGCCCCTGCCCGCCCCTGCCTTTGCTCGCTCCCTGTGCCTCACCACCTCGTCTTCCCTTTTCTTTGCGGTGTCGAACGCCCGAGAAGCCCGACAGGCTCAGGAAGGCGGCCATTCAGTTGCACAAGAAGCAATAGGGCCGGATGCTCCTGGAATGCTACTTGTTGCAGCTTTGTGCCTGGGTATCACTGTGAGATCAGGCTAACAGGATGAAGGCTTTGTTCCTCGTCCCTTCTGTTGAGAGAGGGGTTTTGCCTCTCGGCAGAAGCTATCCCCAGGCTCTCGGCATATTTAAGCAAACTAAATGCAGCTACAGCCTCTTCTTTGTCTGAGACCGGATCGCAGCTGATGAGGAAGTAACGGGACCAGCAAACCCTTTCTGGCTGCAGCAGCTTGGGCCCGGCTGCCCTGGCCCTGGGGCAGGAGGAGCTGCCTGAAGACCCCCAGGGATGGCACGGAGGGGCTGCGGGCCTCCCGGGGGCTGTCTTGTGCCTTGGATGTCCCATCTGTGGGGCTGAGCCCTCTGTGCCCCCAGGAGCTGCTGTGCCCTTCAGAGGGGCTGGGGCTGTGGTGGCAGTGCCCAGAGCCCTGCAGCAGCCTGCTCCGGACACTGCCCTGGGGCCAGCCCAGCCTGAGCTGCTGGACTGCGCTGGGCAGAGGGCAGGGAGGTGGGCATGTTAGCGTTCATGAAAACACATAATCCACAAAGTGATTATACGAAGGTGCTTTATTAGGCGCCGCAAGTTAGGGGCAAGCCTGCCCAAATCTAACTTTGTCCGATTTGTTCACTCAGTTCTCTTTTATCTCCTAAAATATTACATATGCATTAGGTTTCACAACTCATCTATGCATATTCATTTCCTAGCTCCGCCTAGCCCCGCTTCGTATGCTTCGTATCTTATCAGTCCTTCTGCGCTTGCGTATTACTCTCGGGTGGTCGTCGGGATGAAGTAAGATGTCTTATTGTTAGCGTTCATGAAAACACATAATCCACAAAGTGATTACATGAAGGTGCTTTATTAGGCGCCGGAAGTTAGGGGCAAGCCTGCCCAAATCTAACTTCGTTTGATTTGTTCTCTTAGTTCTCTTTTATCTCCTAAGATACTACATATGCATTAGGTTTCACAACTCATCTATGCATATTCATTTCCTAACTCCGCCTAGCCTCGCTTCGTATGCTAGTTATCTTATCAGTCCTTCTGCGCTTGCGTACTACTCTCTGGTGGTCGTCCGGGTGGTCGTCGGGATGAAGTAAGATGTCTTATCAGAGTTGAACTTTTTAACCTTTCCTTCTCACGCATGCTCTCTGAGCCCTTGGTCTCAGTCCAAACCGCAAGGTTGGTTTGATCCAGTTCCCAGGGTCCAAGAAGCCCCAGTTATCCAGATGTCTTGCAAATTGAGCGTTCTTTTAATCCTCCTTACTCCTCATCATGAATTGGTGCATTCTCATGTTACCCTTGCACATATCTCATATGTACCCTTGCACCTTTCTTCCAAGCGCAGCCTCGGAACAGTACATCGCAAATGTAACATATTAAACAATATTGTATTATTTCTTCTTCTATTACTAACATTTCCCCCCTTTGAAAGCATTTCACTCCTTTCGAGGAGTGGTTTTCTGCTAGGGGAAATGACCCAGGTGTGAAGAAGTGTGTGTGCCAGGTGAGGGAGGGAACCCCAGGGATCCCTTCAGGCTGTTTCCCAGCAGGTTCCCCTGCAGCCCCAGGGCCATGGGCAGGGAGCCTGGTGGGGGGCAGAGCAAGGGAGGCCTTGGGCTGGGCCTCTGCTGCTGAGCTGGGCCGGGCTCCTGGGCCCAAGGGGAGCTCCTGGCAAGCGGGCAGCGCTGCAGAGAGCCAGCTCTGCCCAGGAGCAGCTCCTCTGCCCAGCGCAGCAGGGCTGGGGGCACTGCCTGCAGCTGGCACGGGTAGGGGAGAGAAGGGAGAGGGAGGTTACCGGCTGAGTGGAATATGAGAATACTGAGAGCTGAGAGGAGGAGAAATCTTCATAGCACATAACAGGGTAAGCCTCCTTCTGCAGTGCAGTGCACAGGAGTATCAGGGAAGATTTCCAGACCCAGAACTTCCCACAGAAGATCTGGCTGGTTGCACTTGGTATTTCTTTAGTGTGGAGAAGCACAAGCTCCATTGCTAAGGTTCCCTGCTGCAGGGTGAACGTGCAGGCCTCCGAGGGCTCCCTTGTTGCAGGCCAGCTGCAGGCTGTGAATCCTGGGGTGCAGGCAGGGGTGCCCGGGGCTGTGGTGCAGAGCAGGGTCCCTGCTGTGCCCCAGGGGCTGTGTGCCGGGGCAGGGCCTCTGCCGCCTGCCAGGCTCAGCACTCAGCCTGCCCGGGGAGCTGCCCAGGGCGCTGCGCGGAGAAGCTGCGGGTGGAAGGAGCCCCCCCGGCAGGGCAGGGTCCTGCTGCTGGCGGGAGGCTGCTGCCTGGGGCAGCCTGCTCACAGCTCCATTGTACGACAAGGGCATTTCCCAAGCAATTTTTTCTAAGCAAACAAGGTCAAAATAGGGATTTTCTGCCCTCTTTTCAATTGCCTACTCTACTGGACAGGAGGGGAAGCAGGAAGAAGTGGAAGAGGAGCTGTGAGTTTGAGCACATTGCTGAGACTCCTGAACTGTAACTCTGAGGATCAGTATGTTTGTGAGCTGCCCCAAATGTACCTTCAGCCTCTCCTCTTCATATTGAAAGCGACAGCATCAACTTTGCTGAACCCAGCAGGGCTTTCTGACAGGTCCTTTTGCACCTGCAAAGATGCACATGCACCTAGGCAGTCTCTTGCATACAGGCAGGTTTCTGAAGGGCAACGATTACTGCACACAGATTTGGTTGAGGCTGTGAGCAGAAACAGGAATAAGACATGAGACAGGGAAACAACTCCCAGAAATAAAACCTTCAGGCATCAGGGATATGATCAAGGAATGAGGGGAAAGTTAATCAGAAATCTTGTCAGAGGGAGAATTCATCAGAAAACTCCATATTTTTTCCATTCAGTGCAGACCCCTTCCTCTGAACATGCCCCCTTGCCTCCTCTCCCACCCAGAAAACCCTCTGCCCTCACGCCCATGGGTCCAAGGCATGGGGCATGTCTTCTGCAGCCAGAGCTCCAGCAGAGCAGAGGTGCATCTCTCCAGCCATGCGCCCATTTCCACCTGTGCTGCAACTGCAGAGGGGGTCAGCTGCCTGGGGGTCGTGGGCAATGCAGTTTTTGAGGCTGGGGATGTTAGCGTTCATGAAGACACATAATCCACAAAGTGATTATATGAAGGTGCTTTATTAGGCGCCGGAAGTTAGGGGCATGCCTGCCCAAATCTAACTTCGTCTGATTTGTTCTCTTAGTTCTCTTTTATCCCCTAAGATATTACATATGCATTAGGTTTCACAACTCATCTATGCATATTCATTTCCTAGCTCCGCCTAGCCTTGCTTCGTATGCTAGTTATCTTATCAGTCCTTCTGCGCTTGCGTATTACTCTCTGGTGGTCGTCCGGGTGGTCGTCGGGATGAAGTAAGATGTCTTCATCAGAGTTGAACTTTTTAACCTTTCCTTTTCACGCATGCTCTCTGAGCCCTCGGTCTCAGTCCAAACCGCAAGGTTGGTTTGATCCAGTTCCCAGGGTCCAAGAGGCCCCAGTTATCCAGATGTCTTGCAAACTGAGCGTTCTTTTAATCCTCCTTACTCCTCATCATGAATTGGTGCATTCTCATGTTACCCTTGCACATATATTTTGTATCTTCCAAGCGCAGCCTCGGAACAGTACATCGCAAATGTAACATATTAAACAATATTGTATTATTTCTTCTTCTATTACTAACATTTCCCCCCTTTGAAAGCATTTCACTCCTTTCGAGGAGGGCAAATGCTTTCACTAACTAACTAAAATATTTTACACTCAGTGCTCACCAATAATATAATCACGGAAAATTACATCATTAAGAATCAAGGAAATTACAAAGATTAGGATTGTCACAACATTTCATAAGTCCACCACTTCTGCTTTATGTTACGTTCACCCTTCTGGTTGGGTTCACTTGATCTGAAACTGATCTTGTCTATTCGGTTTTCATTCCATTTCACCTCCTGGGTTCCTCAGATTCTTTCTCTGAAATCCAAAGTTGTTAGATGCCGGTGGAGGATATTGAGGATGTGGTTCCATTTGCCGAGCAATAGTTTGCATCACTGTCCGGTTCCAGGTTGTCTTCCTTAGAACCAGACTTTTCAGCATTATAAATGTTAACCAAATTAGTACCCCTACAATCACCAATATAATTATTGTCTCCAGTAAGGACTTAACCCAATTACTAATATTCCATCCACTAAAAATGTTATCCAACCAGCTTGTTGTCATATCTTTCTCTTCCTGTTCTGCATCTTGTTCCACTCGAGCCAGTTGTTCTATGTCATGTTCTACATCAATAGTCACATTTGGAATGTGGATGCAGCAATGATCAATACGATCTTTTAGAAATCCACATACTCCATGTTCCTTTAATAACAGTGTATCTAATGCTAATCGATTCTGTAGCACCATTTTAGCTGTAGCTTGTAGTTGGATATTAAGGTCTCTAAAGCCTTCTTTCGTGGCTCTCGTGCGCCTACTCACTTGTCCTGTAAGTTTATAAATCATTTCCCTATTTCGATAAGTAGCTACCTTTGCAAATAGAGATTCTAATGCCCAATTGAATTTTACTCCATCCGAGGGTTCATGCCATATATCTTCATCTGCCCCTTCTTCTAAACTTCTTTTTGCCCTACTAATTTGTAGGGTTTCCAACTTTCCCTTAAAAGGAGACTTTTTCCATATTGGACGCAGTGTGGGGAGGGAGTCCTAGAGTTATTTCTTTTACTTCCCCATCTATCGGTGGGTGTGTAGTCCAAGTTCCATTACTGGCTGCCCATACAAATTGTCCTGGACTTTGTATGGTACTATAGCTACAATCCACTGCGACTTGACTAGCCTGGCTATTTCTTTCCGAATTGTACTTAATTCCTCGGCAAGCACATCCTGCCCTAAGAGCTATCAATACCGGAAGTAAGTGCTCAACATCTTCATTATTGCTGTCGCAAGTATATTTCTTCTCACAAGTCCACCAAGCTACCTTTGTTGACTCTTGTCTACCACTCCTATCAACCCGGCTTACTGTATAAAACTGATCAGTTCCATTCTGCTTTCCCTGCCATTTAATACACCATGATGTATTCCCTCCATACTGGAATTTCTGCAATAAACTTACTGTCCAATCACTATCCCACCCTTTCATTCCTTTTGGCTTATTTTTCTCTTGACATTCCCAAACAATCTTTTCTCTAACTCCTTCTACTACACGTAGTTCGTCGTAATGACACTGTCCCACATTCTTAAATCTGCCTATCGTTATGAAATGATAGTTCTTCTTTTCACATTCAGACCTCGATGTTGGGGGGCTCAGTTTCCTGTAGTATTGTGTAACATTTATCCTCTCTAAAACTTTCACTTCTTTACATTGAATTGTTTCATTTCCTTTTACTTGGGGCAGTGGGAGGTGGTTATACCCCACTCAAGCGGGTCCCCTGTTGCTTTTGGAATGGGCATACAAGCAGTAATTCTATCAGTTCCTTTCATTATGGCAAAATCTTTAATCAATCCTACCAGTAAATTCTCTGATGGTTGCCTGTGTGGGATCTGTACCACTTGTGTCCATGGCACCTGGCCCTCTCTTTTTCTTCTAGATCCTTTTCAGTGGGCTACCAATATTCCTTTATCCAATTTCAGATATACCAATATTTCTCTTATCCCGTAATCTGTGCTATTTTCACGTGTTACCATGCACCGGTAGTTTCCTTTGTTGACTTTAGTAACACTAAACAGGGTTCAGGTGGTAGCTCCTCTCAGTTGTTGGCCCAATTCTATGGGTTTACTTACGTACGCCTTCCCCTTCCATCCAGCCTTCAGTCCTGTATTGTCCCTGGTTGTGTCTACGTATATTTCCTGGCTCTGTCTGGAGTCATTTATTTTTCCCCACACCACCTGTAGAGAGCTAATTGTTATTGGTTTATCGTTGTGCATTCCACATTCCAAAGTAACATTTTCTCCTCTGAATATTTCCTCTTTCTTATATTTTTCTGGTATTTCTAGGAACTCAATTACAAGGTATTTACACAAAACAATTACTGTTATCGATACTGTTGTTAAGAACCCCAACATCGTATGGTTATACGCGCCTCATCTGTAGTTTTGTATCTCCGATTGCTCGCACTGACCAAAATTCGGGAACCTTTTTCACCCGAGTATAATGAATCCAAGCATCCACCCCTTCTACCTTTACAGCTGTAAAAGTAGTCAATAATACTTGATAAGGTCCGGCCCACCGTTCTCTCAGGGGTTCTTCATTCCAGTTTTTAATGTACACTCGGTCACCTGGCTGAATGTCGTGGATAGGATTTTCCAGTGCCAACGGTCGCTTCCACACCAGAACACTTTGAAGTTGAGCTAAAGTTTTACCAAGAGACAATACATAATTATAAACATCCTGGTTCCCTGTTATATGCATGTTAGGATTTGGTTCTGGGGATTCATAAGGCTTTCCATACATTATCTCGTATGGGCTTACTGACATTCCACTCCTTGGCTTTATCCTTATTCTCAGTAAAGCTATAGGGAAAGCTTGTGGCCATTGTATTTTGGCTTCCTGGCAGATTTTACTGATCTGTCCCTTTAGAGTTTGGTTCATCCTTTCTACCTGTCCCCTAGATTGGGGTCTCCATGCAGTATGTAAATTCCAAGAGATTCCTAATAGTCGACTTACGTCTTTAACCACAGATGAAACAAAGTGCGGCCCCCTATCCGAGGATATTCCTAATGGTACCCCAAACCTCGGAATGATTTCCCGCAGTAACCATTTTACTGTCTCTTTAGCTTGATTGGTGCGACAGGGAAGGGCTTCCGGCCATCCGGAAAAGGTGTCAACCCCTACTAACAAATACCTATATCCCCCGGTCCTAGGTAACTCTACAAAATCAACTTGCCAGTAATCTCCTGGTTCTATTCCTACTCTAACTCTTCCCATTTCAGCATGTTTTCTTGCTACTGGATTATTTTTCAGACAAATCTCACACTTTGACATTACTGATTTTGCCATTGTTAACATGTGTGTAGAGATGATGCTACGTTTTAAAAATGTTACCATTGCCTCTGCACCCCAGTGACATTCATTATGTCTCATCTGAAGTATTTCTCGCATCACCAAGGGGGGTATTACTACCTGGCCCATAGCAGTTACATACCATCCATCAGAGTTCTTTCGGGCCTTTAGGAGATTTGCTAATTTCTCATCCTCTGGTGAATATCTTGGTTCCTTGGGAAGATTAAGACAAGTGGGGCCTACCTTGAGTGGTACCAAAGCCATTACATTCCACACCTCCCGAGCAATTTGTCGAGCTGCTCGATCTGCCAGCCGATTCCCTTCTGATATTTTTGAGGTTCCTCCTTGATGAGCTTTACAGTGCATAATAGCCACTTGGTTTGGTTTTTGTACCGCATTTATCAAATTTAACACCTCCTCTTGATATCTTATATTGGCTCCTTGTGAGGACAACAGCCCTCTTTCTTTCCATAATGCTCCATGAACATGGACTACTCCAAAAGCATACTTTGAATCTGTCCAAATATTTACCATCTTCCCTTTACTCAGTTCCAGTGCTCGAGTCAGGGCTATCAGTTCCGCTCGCTGTGCTGATGTTCCAGGTGGTAAAGGTTTTGCTTCGATCACTGTCTTCAGGGTTGTTACTGCATACCCTGCATATCGTGTTCCGTTCTCCACAAAACTACTACCATCAGTAAGAAGTTCCCAGTCATACCTTTCAAGGGGTACATCCTTCAAATCCTCGCGGCTCGCATGGGTATGTTCAATTATTTCCACACAATTGTGTTCCAACGGTCCTTCTTCTGGAACAGTTCCTAGAAATACTGCTGAATTTAACAGGTTAGTCGTTTTCAAGGTTACGTCATCTTGTTCAGTTAGTATTGCCTGATATTTCATCATTCGGCTGGGTGATAACCAGTGGCCCCCCTTTTGTTCTAAAACAGTTGTTACCATATGTGGTACAAAAACTTCAATATGTTTTCCCATTTGAAGGCAAATAATTTTCTACTATCTTTATCAAGAGGTATGCAAAAGAAGGCATCCTTTAAATCTATCACAGTAAACCATTTATATATCTCTCTCACAGATGTTAACAATGTGTAAGGATTAGCCACTACCGGGTAAATGTCCGTTGTTATTTCATTTATTGCTCTAAGATCTCGTACCAATCTATATTCGCCATTCCGCTTCTTTACTGGAAAAATTGGAGTATTGTATTCCGATTTACATTCTTCCAAAATCTGATATTTGAGAAATTTGTCAATAATTTTCACTGTCCCCTGCCTAGCTTCTATCTTAAGTGGATATTGTTTGATTCGAACAGGTTTGGCTCTTTCCTATAATTCCACCTTTACCAGTTGTGCCAGTTTCGACTTCCCTGGTACATCTGTTTCCCATACTGTTGGTATAACTGCATTTTCTACTTCTCTTGGAATATTAACAAAGGGTTTATCTTTGATCATTAGGATTTGTCCTACTTTGGACTCAGGTACCTTCATTATTAATTCTCCATCCTCAAAGGTTATTGTTGCATCTAATTTAGCTAATAGATCTCGTCCCAAGAGTGGAATCGGGCATTCTGGTACATACAAAAAATCATAGTTTAGTTCCTTACCCCCAAAACGCAAATCAAGGGGTTGTAAGAATGGCCGTTCCTCCTCCTTCCCTGTGGCTCCAATTATTGTAGTTGTCTTAGTTCCTAATCGTCCTTTTAAACTATTTAACACTGAATATGTTGTTCCTATTACATTTACAGACTAATTAACACAGAGAAAGAAGCTCCTGTAACCAACAACAACAAAAAATTCAAGCCTCTCTCTTCGTTTCCTAGCTTTATTTCAACTAGTGGACCTGCTAGGGTAGATGCCCCAGGTCCCCGTCATTTCTGACTGTTGTAAGTTTATCCTGCAGCCTAAGACAAATTCTTTCTGATATCAGGGGCCGATTGCCCTAGAAAGAGGCTAGCCAATTGCCTCTGTTTGTTTTCTGAAGCCAGGTCCAAATTTTCTGTCTTTTTTTTTTTTTCCATTGCATTTCAAAGTTGGTCCAAAAATTCAAAAATTCCATAGGGTTTTCTTTTGGACCTTGTTGGAACAGATTCTCAATTCCTAATTTAAACAGATTTTGGTATTTACATAATTTCCGGGGTGGTAAGGGTCTCAGTGGGGAGGGGGGGGGTCGGTCAGGGGAATGCAATGGTTGAAAGTTCCCTGAGCGGTCCCGTTGGCAATCTGAGCTCACACATGAACTCAGGTTGTTTTAAGAGTTAGCTGCTTTTCTGTTTCCATGACAAATCTCTCCCGGACCCATCATGGTCCCTCTGCCCCAGAGGGCTCACACCGTGATTTCGAGATCTCAGCCTCGGGTTGAGGCGGAACTATTAACATTCCTACATCCTCTTCCCCTGCTCATTCAACTTCAAAGAGCTCTGTTAAATACTACATGCCACACAACCTTTAACACCTTCAACAACCCTTTTAACACTTCCTTTATCTTCCTCCAGCCTGTACTTTTCTAATGCCAACACCAAAGGCTCAGTCAGGGGCCAACTTAATTCCATACCTTTTCCCTCCAAGATGCTGAAACAACATACCAGTATACAACATTTCATCCTATTTTCCTTCTCTCCTCACAAACAACATTAATTGCAAGACACTGTTATAGTCGATTGACCCATAAAGTGGCCATTTAGTTTATACAGTGGCCACCATTGATTGCAATACTTAGTGGAAATCCTCTTGCTTTCCGCGCCCCCCCCACTCCCCGTTCCGACAATATCCTTGCAATGTGCCAATATACACCCAAGGAGGCTTTCTTTAAAACGTCTTTGTTTTGGATATTACCCATTTCCTTGATTTCCCATTCCCTTTTATTTATTTATATTAATTACTGTCCCTTGTTACAATTTCCACGCAAACCTTTTTATTGCAGGTTTTTACTGTGTTTTCCTAATCTTCTCAAATGTCCCAATTCTCTAGGATTAGACTCCACATACAAACTTCACTATTTCAGATTATTAATGAGCCCCGTTCCAATCATAAATCCACAGGACTTCGGAAAAACACCTGAAGCACTCAGCCTTCCGTCTTCTAGACAAACAATACCACCTTTTCCACAAAATTTACATTTCAGCAAGGCCGAATTTCAAGCCGAATGCTAATTTTTCTCATGCACTTTGTTAGTAAGCCTACACAAAACAAGGAATCACTCCTGTGTATCCATCAAGACGGGGGTTTAAAAGGTATTGAGGCCTAAATAAATTCGCTCTCCCCCTTCTTACCAAATTCCCAGGGCTCAAGCCCGAACCACCAAAGAAGTGACTCTCCGTTCTACCGCTTTGATAATCAGTCAGCCCCCTTCCCCTGATACTTGGGAAACCGACCAAACACCACCGCAAATATACCGAAACTTTTAAACTGTTACTTAGATAATGCTCCCACCTTCCTCCTTGTCACACTCAAAACATTTAAGAACGAAATAGGATTACAAGATGCACCGCCGGGCCCGTATATTGGGCACCACCAATCAACATTTGGATAAAGCAGCACTTCTTTTCGGTCTGTCATGCGCTTCGTTCGTCTCCGGCTGCTCCCCTCGCGGAGAATACGGAACCGCGGATCGGAACTCCGCACTCGCTTCGCAGCGATGCTGCGTCTCACTCACAACACAATCACGCAATCACACAGAGAGGCCCCTTGCACTTCTTGCTCACAAAATAACATTAATTGTAAGATAGCATTGTACTGTAAGGTTCCGTTTTCTGGCCAACTTTCTTGATCTTCTAGTTCGTACTGTGGCCACCAAACATTACAGTAATCAACCAGTTTACCCTTTCGTAACTCCTGCCCGAAACACCCCTCCTTCCAGTGTGCTAGTAAACAGCCCAAAGGGGAGGATCGCGGTACTGAAGCATTACCGCCCAGAATACTTTTAAGTTTTTCCATTATCAGCTATAGCTTTTACCGAACCGAACCAGATGTTGAGCCTGCAGCAAAACCAGACCACTGATGCCGAACCTGCAGCGCTTTCGTGACTGTCTGACGGACGGCGCCTAGGCTTACCACGGGAATTCCCTAGCCCAACCGTCCGTGGCTTTCGCCGCGTCTGACCGGCAGGCTCCCAGACCAGATCGGTACCGATTACCAGAAAGCACCTTTTTCTTACCCTTTCAGAGGTACGTTGTGAGCAGCGGGGGTCGGTCGCGGCCGATGGCTCCCCGAGAAACTCCTCGGTGCCGGCTGGAGCGTGATCAGTTCGCGAGCCGCCTCAGCAGTGAACACGAGGTCCCATCTGGGTCGCCAAAATGTTAGCGTTCATGAAAACACATGATCCACAGAGTGATTATATGAAGGTGCTTTATTAGGCGCCGAAAGTTAGGGGCATGCCTGCCCAAATCTAACTTCGTCTGATTTGTTCTCTTAGTTCTCTTTTATCCCCTAAGATATTACATATGCATTAGGTTTCACAACTCATCTATGCATATTCATTTCCTAGCTCCACCTAGCCTCGCTTCGTATGCTAGTTATCTTATCAGTCCTTCTGCGCTTGCGTACTACTCTCTGGTGGTCGTCCGGGTGGTCGTCGGGATGAAGTAAGATGTCTTCATCAGAGTTGAACTTTTTAACCTTTCCTTCTCACGCATGCTCTCTGAGCCCTTGGTCTCAGTCCAAACCGCAAGGTTGGTTTGATCCAGTTCCCAGAGTCCAAGAAGCCCCAGTTATCCAGATGTCTTGCAAATTGAGCATTCTTCTAATCCGCCTTACAACTCATCATGAATCGGTGCATTCTCTCATGTTACCCTTACACATATATTTTGTATCTTCCAAGCGCAGCCTCGGAACAGTACATCGCAAATGTAACATATTAAACAATATTGTATTATTTCTTCTTCTATTACTAACACAGGGAGGTGGGAATGGTTCTCTTCTCCCAAGCCCCACGTGACAAGACAAGAGCAAAAACCCTTAAGTTGCGCCAGGGGAGGTTTAGGTTGGTTATTAGGAAAAATTTCTTCACCAAAAGGGTTGCTCTGGTGGGTTTATGTGGCAAGGTTTTGGTAGCAGGGGGCCATAGGGGTGGCTTCTGTAAGAAGAATCTAGAAGCTGCCCCATGTCAGATAAAGGCCCTGCTGCTGACCAGAGCCGAGCCAATAACCTATGTTGTTTGCACCTCTGTGAGAGCATATTTAAGGAAGTGGGAAAAAAATAACAAAAAAGGCTGCTTCACAGGGAGAGAGAGAGGAGTGAGAAACAGCCTTGCAGGCACTTACATCAGCGAAGAAGGAGGGGGACAGGTGCTCCGGGTGCCAGAGCAGAAGTCCCCTGCAGCATGAGAAGAGGCCCCTGGTGGAGCAGGCTGTCCCCCTGCAGCCCATGGGTCCCACACGGAGCAGATCTCCACGCTGCAGCCCCCCCGTGGAGGAGCCCCCGGTGGAGCAGGTGGATGTGGCCTGGAGGAGGCTGCGGCCCATGGAGAGCCCCCGCAGGAGCAGGCCCCGGGCCGGAGCTGCAGCCCGTGGACAGGAGCCCATGCAGGAGCAGGGGGTCTGGGGGGAGCTGCCGCCCACCCGTGGGGGACCCGTGCTGGAGCAGTTTGCTCCTGGGGGATGGATGGACCCCGTGGTACGGAGCCATGTGGGAGCTGTTCTTGAAGAGCTGCTGCCTGCGGGCAGCCCCCGCAGGCTCAGTTCGGGAAGGACGGCATCCCGTGGGAGGGACCCCACGTGGAGCAGGGGCAGGGGGCTATCTCCCCGTCCTTATCTCAACCCTTGAGCCCTTTGCATCGCATTTGCTCCCCCTTTCTCTTTGAGGAAGGGGAGTGAGAGAGTGGCCGTGGTGGAACTCGGCTGCCCACCCGATTAAAACCACCGCAGCTGCAAAGTACTGGAAAATTTTTCAGAAGAAACAAGGTGTTTAACAAGGAAAAATATAGTTTCCTTTTTAAGGCTTCCTGGATAATTGGGCTTATTTCATATTCCCAACTCGGAGGAAGAGAATTGTTGAGTTCACCTTCTTTTTTCTTACACGGAAATAAAAAGTCAACAGCTCTGGAAGTAAGGGGAACGTATCACAATCAAGCTCCTTTTGTCTGTAATCCTTGCTGAAGGACAAGATTTATCCCACACCTTCCACGGATGTATGGTAGCAGAGAATCATTTTTGAACTACTCTAATTCAAGTCAACTTGGGGATAGTGGCACTTCTCTAATTGTTTCTGAGACATACGCATTAGCAACAGAGAGTGTTCTGTTGTCATTGCAAGGCGCCTACGGTGATGACTTCAGAAACAGAACTGAGTGATGTCACCATGGCAATTTGGGAGCAGCTGCCTCTGTGCAAGTTTAGCTAGGAGGGACAGAGAAGCGTGCTGGATGTGATGAAACCACGTGAGGATTTGTGGATCCCACCTTGAGGTGCACAGAGAGGGCCCATGCCCTTCTGTAAGTGGTTTGATGCTTGGCTGAGGCAAAAAATGTGTTTTTATTGTGAATGCTTCGTTTTAGTATTCTGTAGTTTGTGTAAAGTCCTTTCACAAGCATTACGTTTGGTACTTTTGCTCAGTGATGTAGCTGCACAGAGTGACAGATGCAATGTATGGGTGAGGGCCTCTGCACGTTCTCTTTTTCCTACACACCATCAACAAATAAGGGTGGACAAATAAGAGTGTGCTGTGCTCCTGCCATACGCCTCAAGTACTAAAGCATAAACAAGAGACTTAAAAGTACCCCTGTCACATTAAAATTCAGGACAGCAATGTACTTCATCAAATGGGCTGACCTGTTGAGCGTCTCAGGATGTGGTGTATGAAGATGCACTCCATCTGCTTCCAGATTAGCACTTGCAGTGAGCAAGCTGCCTGACCTTAACATTTTTCATTTCATTTTTCACCTCAGTTTTGCTGGTTCTCCGTGATTCATTCTTGGTCTAGAAAGAAAAAACCAAAAAAAAACAAAAAACAAAAAAGTGAACTCAGATCAAAATAAAAGGATTTCCTTCTCATTAATTACATGTTCTTAACTTGACAGATTTGGTTATTGACTAAGAAGGCAAATATCTGGCCAGATATGGCCAAATATCTGGCCAAATGAAACAAGCAGCTAGCTTGCTGGAGACATTGTCTGGGAAACAGTGAAAACACTTGCAGACAAAAACATATCAAAGGACTAACGCTTTGAGCTTAATTCTAAACAAACATCATAAACTCAAAACTCTTGTTTGTCTTCCTAACAGGCTGGTATAGTAACATGTCACATTGGATGACTTTGCAGCATAGATGTCAGGAATGCAGCTTGGGATCACCTCCTTCTACTTAGAGTTTAGTTTGAAGGGATGAGCAAGTAATTTTTCCTGGGTTGATGGAAATCTGTTCTAAAGTCTGTTTTCTAACACTCTCATAGATACTTCTCTGTCCATCGCTCTGTCCTGCCAACTCTGCTGTGAGTGTGAAGTTGTGGCAAGAGGGATTTCCTCTTCCTAATTTGACCTGGTGGACACCAACTTTCCTACTAAATTGCCGATGTTGCTGAGGAGGCAGCAGTATCAAAGCCCTGTTGATGAAGATATAACAAGCTTGGGGAGGCTTTGGCATTTCTGTACAATGCTGCTCCCTGATTGTGACCCAAGACTCAGATTCTGAATGAAGCAAAGCAAGCTAGAAGAAAACTGTATGTCCTGGTAATTTTTTATTTTGTTTTATTTTATATTTTCATTCTTCACCTGTAAGAAAATCTAAATCTTTAAACCATTTGTTTGAAACCACGGTTTTATGGAAATGATTTTGGGTGTGCTCCTTCACCTTCTTTGGAACCTGTTTAACCTCGCTTCACTTATAGGAGACCTATGCTCAAATTTATGCTTACCGTGATAAAGCAGTATCCTTTTGGTATTCTTTTCTTTGATGATTGCACGTGAGGCTGAAAAGAGTTTTCAGTATGATTCTTCTTTTCCTTTGCAGTCTCCAAAACTCTGTATTATAGCTGATCTTCATCTCTGATCTGAAAAGCTTCACAGGCCAGAAGAGAATTGAGATGAAGAAGGAAATAGAGAATGCTGATGAATATTTCCAATTACCACCCGTAAGTTTTGTGAAAGACTCAGGTGCATTTCTGTAGTGGTAGAAAGTTAATAAAATCATGATCATGCACTTGAAGGCAAGTAATGGTATAAAAATGAAGAATGCAAGGCCCTGGTTAAAGACAATCTTTAGGCTGCTTCCAGATCAACACTTTATTTGCTTATTCCGCAACCTCATCTCCACTTGCTTAGAAGCTGTGAAGATTGGAAGTACACTCAGTGTTTTTCATCCACTCTGTGTAAAATTATAAGAATTTTCACTGGCTATAAAAGCAAAAAAGACAAACAGACCCTCCTCTGGGGCTTCAGAATGCTCCTAAGATCACCCAGACTGGATAAGTAGAGATGCTCCACTATAGGTGCATATAGATGCACTACAGATGCTGGCAGAGATGCTCTAGCGTAGACGTGACGCACTTTGACAGCATCTTTTCTCTGACAGCAACTTACGTCTTGGTTCTTCACATCAAACCAGAGCAGTTTCTTTGCCTTCACAACCTGCAGACTGACCTCTCGTGTGTACCTGTGGTGGATTGAAGGTAATGCTTGTAATGTTTCTAACACACCCTGATGCTGTATTCACTTTAACTTTTAGAAAAGAGAGCAAGAAGCTTCACAGCAGTTTCTTAGGTGCCTGTCTGTCTGTCTATCTATCTGTCAATCTATCTACCTATATGCATATTTATTTAATTATTTATTTACTTATTTAAAGACATCTTTTGTTCACTAACATGAATCCTCTGACTGTTACTAATGTACGGCACATACCGTGACAGTATAATAGTGTATAAATACCCTTCATCTCATCCTTGCTATTGTTACTGTATTTTAAAAATAATTGTGCACATAATTACCCGCTTTTACCCTGTTTTAAAAAAATACCTACTTACTCGATTATAAAATCCTATAAAAAGGGGTGAACTCAAAAGGAAAGAGAAGCCAATTTTCATTACATTTCTAAACTAAACAGCTAATCCTGATAGATTCACTCCCTTTCAAATAGAACACTCAAGAAATAAAACAGTAAAAATTCACATAATACTTCTTTTATAACAAGATTGCATTGCACAATAGTTCTTTGCCTAACCCTGCAGTTACCCCACAGGCACTGCAATTGCTTACTTGGTCTTCTCCTTTACTTGTTTTCAAGGTTTACTTTTCTAACCAATCCTTAATGTTACAACATTGGATTTATTTACCTCCTTCGATATCAAGAGAATAAAGCATTTGCTTCAGAGGACAGCACTTTGATGCTTTATGGGGCTAATGACCAACGTTCTCAAAGCACTTTTCATCCGTGATTTAGATATTTCTCCATCTTTCCGTCTTCCTTTAGAACTCTTAATTGAAGTATTAGGTGAAGAAGAACACTGAAACCAGCTGAAGCCATAGCAGACATAGTAAGGACATGCTTCTGTTAGGAAGTAATTCAGAGTGATTCCATGGTGTATTTTAGACGGATTTACTCTGGTCCTCTGGACTAAGCATCCCCAAGGGCTATTTCAAAGCTCTCTGAATGATCTGTCATTATCTCTTACACTGTAGTCTCCATTAGGAAAGGGTAAACATTCATTGCCCATGTGGAAAGGAACTGCTCAGTTAGTTGTTTCTAACCAAAATCTCTTGACTGTGTTCTATTTACAGAAGCCACTTGGCTAGCCAAGCTAAATCATTGAAAATGGAAGTAGTGGAACTACTTCAAAACCGTGCTTCTGCTTCTAAGCAAAACTGCACTGTAGGTGGGGACACAGCAAGAGGACGTGTCCAAGGCAGGGTGGAATTGAAAGTCACCTGTCTGAGCCACAGAAAGAAGTCAGCGATTCCCAGTTTGAGACTCTTGCTTGACTAGTGACCCAGCAGCTGCAACGCTTATGATTACCGCTGATGGATTCCCATGAATCAGGCAGTGATATAAGCTACGAGAATGACTGAAGCGATTTGAAGTGACGGTTCTCCCTCTTCGGCATTCAAGTTTGTGAAAGAAAGGGGAAGAGAGGAGAAGAAGAGGGGAGAGGAGGAGAAGAGAGGACAAGAGGGGAGGGAAGGGGAGGGAAGGGGAGGGGAGGGGAGGGGAGGGGAGGGCAGGGCAGGGCAGGGGAGGGGAGGGCAGGGGAGGGGAGGGCCGTGTAGGGGAGTATAGGGGAGCGTAGGGGAGAGGAGTGTAGGGAGGGGTAGTATAGGGGAATATAGGGGAGTGTAGGGGAGGGTATTGTAGGGGAGGGGAGTGTAGGGGAGAGGAGTATAGGGGAGGGGAGCGTAGGGGAGTATTGGGGAGTGTAGGGGAGGGGAGTGTAGGGCAGGGGAGTGTAAGGGGGGGGGAGGGGAGGGGAGGGGAGTGTAGGGGAGGGGAGGGGAGGGAAGGGAGGTGGAAGGAATGGGAGGGGCGGGGGGTGCTACCCTAAATAAAATGGCCAAATAAATGACATTTTGGATCTGGAGCCAAATATTTATGTTGCCATTCATTCCACAACCTGATTTATCACTGCAATGTGCGTATTGCACAGTGCCATTAAAGGTTTGGCATGCACAGAGGGGGCTGAGTATTTTCAGAAATAACTTTCCTTAATAACTGAATCAAGACTTCTGCTGTAATGCAAAAGATCAGGCAATTGATTAACATAGGGATGGCAGCTGAGCAGGGGAAACATCTTCAAAACTTCCAAACATTTCCTTTATACAGAACTACAGCTCCTTCTTCTCTGCTCACCGGTTATGAAAGTTTCTCTCACCTGCTTAGTAAGCAGAAGCAGTAAAATGGGATTTAGAGGATCCGGCTAGAGCAGAAGCGCCACTTAGAGGAAGCAATCAATTTATAGGTAGTGCAGTGTTTGAAGAGAGTTTAAGCGGCTTTCCAAGGAACATATACTAGTGCAAAGCAACCGATTTATCTGACTCTCCAATGAAAGAAAAGGAAGTGCAAAGCAGCAAGTGCTTGGGAGAGGGAAAAAGAGGTGCATCTCAGCTGTCTGGGGGGAAGAAGGCAGTCAGCTCTTAACAGATTATTTGCCATCTGATTTGTTTCTCAAAGGCGTAACATTTAGTTAAGACAGTGGCAGTTTACTACCTGTGGTGCTGATAGAGGTTAAACAAAAGACACAAGGGCAGCAAAATCCCTCACTCGCTTCTCACACAAGGACAAAACTGTTATGGGAGAGAAATGCAGGTTACTTTCTCAAATCTCACAGCACTTTTTGACACCATTGGCTACGGGTTACCTCTTAAGTATTTGAAGATTTCAGTAGGGCTGACTGATTTAGATGTGGATAGGTTTAAATCACACTTGTCAATGTGCTATTAATGTCGAACCACAGCCATTTCTTCCCTAGACCTCTTAATATGCTAGGCAGTCCCAGGAAGCGTAAAACTTTGACCCGTGCTCTCCAGCATTTGCGTACTGCACTTTCTGTAGGTTCCTTATTCTCTAATCAGAATTCTGACAATCTCCTCAACAGCATACAGATACAAAATGCACAGACCCAGTGTTGTGGTTTAACCCGGCTGGCAGCTAAACACCACACAGCCGTTCGCTCACCCTCCCCCCTCCCTCTCTGGGATGGGGGAGAGAAACGGGAAAGTGAAGCCGGTGAGTTGAGATAAAGACAGTTTATTAAGACAGGAATATAATAATAACAATAATAATAATAATAGGGATAATGATAATAGTATTAATAATAATAATGTGTAAGAAAACAAGTGATGCACAATGCAATTGCTCACCACCCGCTGACCGATGCCCAGCCTTTCCCCGAGCAGCCGGCCCCCCACCCCGGCCAGCCACCCCTATATATTGTTCAGCATGACGTCAGATGGTATGGAATACCCCTTTGGCCAGTTTGGGTCAGCTGTCCTGGCTCTGTCCCCTCCCAGCTCCTGCTGCACCCCCAGCCTGCTCGCTGGCAGGACAGAGCGAGAAGCCGAAAAGTCCTTGGCCTGGTGTAAACACTGCTCTGCAACAATTAAAACATCAGCATGTTATCAGCGCTCTTCTCATCCTAATCCAAAACATAGCACCCTACCAGCTAGAATGAGGAAAAATTAACTCTGTCCTAACTGGAACCAGGACACCCAGATAAAACAGGCTCCCATCCGCTTGTATGATTGTCAGACATGCATTCTTTTATATTAACTGCTCTTTTCTTACTCCCTTCAGATGAAACATAAATAACTTCAGCTGACTTCTAAACTCTACAGACAGCTCTGGTGGTGCTGTGTGATGGAATGTGATTTTTCCTTACAAGCCACCAATTATTTCCATGTCTTTTCTGGACCTTGGGATCTCTTTTGGGAGCTACATGACTCAGAGAAATACAAGAAGGCTGAGATCACCACTGCCTCAACATAATGCAAAGTTTAAGGCCTTTAGGACAGCCAGTTTGCAAATGAATGCAGCCCCATCTTCTCAGCATTTTGAGACAGACGACTACCCAACACTGAACTGTCTCAAGGTTTCAAACTGAGACAGCTTTGTAGAAATAATAGAAAAATTTCATTACAATTGGCCTAGCATGGAATTTATTCTTAAAAAGTTTGGTAGAATATACTTGTAGACTTCAAAACTAGTACATCATCATTTGAGCACTCCTTCGTCTACACGATCTTCTCCAGAAATACCAAACTTTTAGTCCTGGTAGTTAGAGCTAATCAGTCATATTAGCTAATCAAATTCCCTGATCAGTCACTTGAAGTCTGTTGATGACATCTGTTCTGAGCTCTACAGCATTGGTCAGCTACTGACTTGCGGAAGTCAGACTCTATCTAGAACCTCACAATGGTTATAAAGCAGGTCTGTTTATTCGGCGCTGCGCACCCACGCCGGGCACAAGGGGGATAGCTCCACCTAACTTGCGCACCAACAGTTGCAGGGAGTCCTATCTGGAGCTTTCTCTGGACTCGCCGCGGATAGATAGACTTCAGAGCTTAAGATGTTACTTTGATTTCCATTTTCCCTTGTTCCAAAGAAACTTTTGCATCCAATTTTTCCGGCACGTCCCTTCCTAAGAAGGGCCTAAGCAAATTGGGTAAGTAGAAAAACGGATGGATTCCCATCATTTTTTCCCCAATTCCAATCTTGAGCACTGAGAAAAAAAAAAAAAAAAAAAAAAAAGCCTTTTCCTTTTGGCCAGTTGCTCTGGTAGAACTAAGCATTAGTATACATTCTCCGTAGAACTAAGCATTTATCCCGGGATGTTCAGTTTTTCGACACTGTATAAGCCTTCCTGCTCTCACTCCCCTCCGTTTTTCATTTCTTTTCCTCCTAAGACACCCGTGAAAAACTTAAGAAACCTCCTGGTCAATAACTTTCTTCAGACAGCGTCAATGATATCACAGCAACCCAGACTTATTTAACTTTTTCTTTAAAACAGCTAACACAGATTCTGTATCATTCTCACGCAGACCAGTCCCCAGCTTGATCATCTGAATTGAATTTGTTTTATATTAAACAGATTTCCTTATCATTTTTATTACAGCAGATGAAAAAAGCGCTCACGCTTTTGCTGGCTTTCCATCACATCTGATTGACTGAGGCACCCTGATTCCCTGTCTTTATTTGCTTTCTGCAGAATTCTCCCATCTCTTTTGGTTCAAGTTCGACTGGCAAAACGCTTTTCACTGGTTACTACACTTAGCTGCTATACATCTTTGTTTCTTAAGATAACTGTTTTCATATTTTACAATAGAACGTTGCCATGATCTATTTTGTAAGGTCTAGAAAACAGACCCCCCCTTCCCACAGCCCCCACCCCACCCAGAAAAAAAAAAAAAAAAAAAAAAAGATGCTTAGTCCTTTAACATAAAATACTTATTCATTTGGCTGGATGGAGGAAGTTAAACACGGTTTATATTCTATCCATGTAGACTGCACTCAGGAAAAGTTTATGTAAAATTCTGCTGACAAATGCAGAATCCAGCTTGCCTGCTCTAGGAAGCGGAACAGACCCACAGCGGACACGAGAATGTACTGTCAGAACAATTAGGAAATAAAATCTATCGTGATCTAAGTTACTGACAACTGTCAAATTAATTCACTTTGTTCTTATTCAGCTTGGAGGAAACGGGCACAGAAATTACTCATTTACCCTAAGTACATCTCTGTCACCTTCTTCTCATCTCCAACACGATTCTCATTTTCAGATTGACCTCAGTGTCAACTGTGAGTCTATGTTAAGTGTCATGCACCAAGTGTCAGAGGCAACTGTGCTCTGACCAACACTACCTGTGCTGGACAAGCTATGGAGAGCAGAAGTATTTCTGTAGTGGTCCTAGGAGAACCCCAGTTCCTTCGGATGCAGCTCTTCTTAGAACACTAAGGAAAATCTATTCCTCAAAGGCTGCATCTCTGTTAGATGCTGGGATGGAGCAAGAATGTAGTTTTACAATAAAACTCCAGTAATCACATTTATTCCATCCAGTTGCAGTTTCACAGAGGATTAGTGCTACATGAATGAATGTTCTCTCTAAAGAAACAGAAATTAAAGATCTGTTTCATGTGCAAGATCAATGTATTGCAACCCCGAAAGGGGATATAAAAACCCAAACTAATCACCTGTTCTTCGGATAGATTTGAATCAAAGTTTGCAGGCGTTTTTGTCCAATGGCTCCAAACGAATCTAGTCCAAAGCTCCTAGATGCTGGAACCACATGATGAATATGTAAGGCCTTTAGCCTTAGCTGCTTTGATCTACTGATCTTCTCCAATTGGACTACATTGCTTGTTGCTATACCTCCAAGGGAACACAACACAGTTTGGATAAATTCACAGTCTAGAAAGAGCTCCAGCAGGAACATGGGTCTCCCTTGCTACCATCATCACAGAAGGTGTGGCAGCCACAGGGCCACTTCATTCATTCACTCACAGAGCACCAATAACAAATACTCCTTGCTGTAATATTCATTTGTTGCAAAACTACATTCTTGCTCCATCTCCACACCTAATATAGATGCAGCCTTCGATGAATAGACTTTCTTCAGTGTTCCAGTAAAAGTCATTGCTTATTAAGTTTAACTGCCTTTGAAAAAATAATACTCGGAGGTCTGTACAATTGGCAGCACAGGGGTTGACCCATATATCATCAAGGGTCTGTCTGGAACGGTACGAGCTGGTAATAGTTTTGTTTCAGATGTGTTTCAGCTATGCCCATTGCCTACCACAGAAGCAGGAGAAAATGCCTCTTTACTGTTCTACATGTCCAACGCTCAATTTGAATTCTTCTTGAAGTTAGGGCTTCCAACAATCCAAACCAGATGCCCAGCCTCCCAATCTAATGCATGAGCAGAGGGGCTCTCTGAAACACCAGTACAGACTAGGTGAGAAATACCTTGAAAGCAGCCCTGTGGAGAAGGACGTGGGGGTACTGGTCGATGAGAAGCTCAACAGGAGCCAGCAATATGCACTTGCAACCCAGAAATCCAACTGTATCCTGGGCTGCATCAAAAGCAGAGTGGCCAGCAGGGCGAGAGAGGTGATTCTCCCCCTCTGCTCTGCCCTCCAGAGTCCGGGGGATGGAATAGCAGGGCTCCCAGCACAAGAGAGACCCGGACCTGCACTTGGTCCAGAGCAGAGCCACAAAAATGATCATCAGAGGTATGGAGTACCTCTCCTATGAAGACAGGCTGAGGATAGACTCAGGTAAGGAAGAGATTTTTACTGTGAGGGTGAGGAGACACTGGAAGAGGTCGCCCAAAGAAGCTGTGGATGCCCCATTCCTGGAAGTGTCCAAGGCTAGGACAGATGGGGCATTGAGCAACCTCGTCTGGTGGGAGGTGTTCCTGCCCATGGCAGGGGGGTTGGAACTTGATGATCTTTAAGATTCCTTCCATCCCAAACCGGTCTATGATTCTATATGCTAGGGAATAGCCCTTTGGCCAGTTTGCCTCAGATGTCCTGGCTGTGTTGCCTCCCAGCTTTTTTGCAACCACAGCCTCCTCACTGGCAGGGCAATGTGAAAAAAAAAATAAAAAAAAAAACGGAAAAGGCCTTAAAACTGTGCAAGCCCTTCTCAGCAATAACTAAAACAATGGAGTGAAGCCAAGATTGCTCTGATAGCATTCTTCATGATCCAGTACAGACCGATACCACCCAGCATGGTCCTGCACGGCCGCTGGAACCCAGCCCAGTGCCCAGGGTCCCCAGCCCAGGGGGTTGGTCTCCGCCCAGGCCGGTCTGCGCCCAGGCTCAGGGACACCGCCGCCAGTTTCCCCTTTGCAGGTTCAAGCAGTAACGAAGCTGAGCACCTGTGCCAGGGACACCCAGGGAGGACACTGATACAGCCGGCCACACAGACTACCACAGACAAGGCGCTGCTTGCAACAGCACCCACACACAGGCCTCACGTAACACACAGGCACAGACAGCCGAGTCCCCTCCTGCCCTGGGGCTGGCAGAGACAGCAGGTCACTGCTGCAGGCACACACACGGCACTCTCGGGGTTCACAAGCACATACACACCCGCACACCTGGCCCTGAGAGTCCTTTCACATGCCCTCAGATTCCCCATGCCTCTGCCTGCTCCTCGTCCCCATGGGCCTCCCCTCCAGGTCTGCCACGGAGCTCCCCTAGCTAGGAGGGAGCTATGGGGACGTGGGCTGAGACACAGACTTCTGCCCTGGAAATGCGCGCAACTGGCAGCGATGAGCATCATGACGGGAAGCCACACTTAAGACAGCGCAGGCATAGCAATGGGAGCCTTGGAAAGAGCTCTCCTTTCAACCCACATTCCTCTTTCAAAGCAGAGATCCAGCTTATGCGTACTCAAGTCTAGGGTGGATGAAGTGACACAAGCAGTCTGTTTGGGAAGAGCCCCGGTGCTCTTTATTTTCCATTCAGGGGTGGAAAGCGGGAGAGCTTCCCAGCCCCTTTGCTCAGAGCTCCGCTGCTGCCGCCGTCGCCATTCCCAGCACCTTCCCCTCCACTGCGGTACCAGCATCTAGCGCTAGGGAGTCAAAAGAAAAAAGAGGATGAGCAGGTTGTGTACAGGCTGAACACAGAGAAATACTGCAGGCTTAGCTCGGGCCGTGCACGTAGGGGTCTGCTTCCCAGGAAGCTTCAAGGCTGCCGAGAAGTGAGACAGATGCCTCGTGCCCGAGCTCACGACAGGGTCCCCAGGGGTGCAGCTCACCAGCCTGGGGCTGGGTCAGGTGGAGCGGAGGACCCTGGGTATTCTGCACAGGTATTCCCCCTCAGGGCAAGGTGTCCTGGCGTCAGCGCTCTCCAAAGGAAGGACAGCCTCTCGGCTTTGGAAAGGGGAGAGGCAGCCATCCAGGGGACCCCTCTGTTTTCAGACAGGACTTTCACATCCCACATGGGAAAGCCTGTTCTGGGTGCCCAGCCGCTCCCCGTCAGGTGTCAGGGAGCTCCAGTCCCAAAGTCTCCAGAGTCTCCAAAGCCTGCGTCCGTCTCGGGAGGGGTGTCGGAGACGTGCCCTCTTTCTCCCAGTGCTGCCCCCAGGGGAAGGATGGGCCTTGCAGCAGCGGGAAGCACCATCCCTTTTTGGAGATACTTACCGGGGGAGCTGCTGCTGCTGCTGCTCTTGCCGCAGCCGGTTTGCCTCCGCAACATTTCTGAATACACTTTGTTGATGGCGATGCGGCTCCAACCTTTCCAAAACTTGGAGTGCTCGTGGGGAAAGGCGGCTGCAACAACAGGAGAAAGGGATCCCTCAGCCTCTGTCAGACACCCCTTCTGCCTCTCCCCTCATCCATGTTATACATTAGTTTTGGTAGAAATCATTCCCGACACATCGTGGGTAAGGTAGATCGAATTTCTATTTATTTGAGCAACTCAGCAAGCAGCGATAAGTAAAACAGCGCTGGGCGGCCGGGGAGTCTCCTGCTCCGCCAACGGCGCGCACCTAAGCCCGCCAGAGTCTCCATTTATAGCCTAGTAGTTCCGGGTTTAGTGGCACATCCTGGTGTCTTCTTACGACTGCGAGGCCTGTTGCTAGGGGGTCTTCGTCAGTCCTCTGGTGGTCGTGGGGATGAAGATCGTTGTCTTCCTCTGCGTCGGGGTCGTGACTTTGCTGCTGATATGTGTGTTCTCATGTGAGGGGGAATGCCATTTTGCCCTTTTTTGGAGCTGGTTTCTACTGCAATTGTTAACTTAACAGGAAATTCCTATACTTGTTTTTTTCCTTCAACAGGACATTGGGGGTATAAGCAGTTAACCATTGAAAACCTTCCCATCAGCAATATTTAATGAACAAACAAGGCTTTACCCATTACAATCCAGACCCTGCACCCATGCGGTGCCACGTGCACCCACCCTTTCAACCTGTGATGAGTTTTAGGCCTTGGCGGTAACCAAGGTCATGCCCGCTTTAGGAGGAATCAAAGGGTGTCACAGGCAACCCCAGGACTCAGGGACCAGGCTCCTGGACATGTCCTGACATCACTCAAGAGCTACTCCAGTGCCCCACGACGGGAACGGAGCCGGCACACACTTACTCAGGCTGGAGTCTCTCCAGCTTGCCTGCTGCTCCCAACTCCTCTGCTGGGGCAGGGTTCTCAGCCTTCCTCCACCTCTTCCTGACCTTGCTCCTGGGCTGGGCTGGAGGATGGGGAGTCCGAGCATGTTGGCTGTTGAATCGCTGCAAGGAGAAGTCCCTCTCATCAAACAGGACTGGACGTACAGCTGCTCTTTCCCAGAGGACCTCTTGAAAGGACCCTGCAGCAGGACCTGCGAACCAGGCGACTCGGCGCTGCCAGCCCACGTCTGGCTGCTGCTTTTATCCCTCACTTTCTGCTGACAACCTCTCCCTCACAGGGAGGAGCAGCAAAAGCCCTGACCTGCGGCCTCGTGCCCGTCCTGCTCCCACCACCCTGGGACCTGCCGCCCTCGGAGCCCGGGCAGAGAGGATCGCCGCTGTTCTCAGCGGTGTTGATCACTGCCAGTACCTGGGGTATCTGTTGGTCCTCCCCCTCAGACCAGGCTTCCCATGCAGCCATGGCTGCCTGGGCTTGCTCTTGTAGCTTTTGGTACGTGGGCCATGAGCTGTCTGTTTGGTCCCACTGTGAAGACAGGTTCCAGACATCCTGGAGGAAAAAAAAAAAAAAACAAAAAAAACAACAAAACAAACACAACAGCAGACAGGATTGGTCTCAGCTGTCCCTCAGGCCTAACCCACACTCCTGCCCCCTCGCCTCAGCCGGTCTGTCAGCAGTGCTTCGACCCTCAAGGATGAGGGGCCCTGAAGCTAGGCCAGGCTCCTCAACTCGTGACAAACACAGCTGAACAGCCCGCGGTGACCAAAGCCCTCTGCCATCAACGACTCAGAAAGGCCTTGCTCCTTTTCCATGGCCCCTGGTCAAAATGAAGTGGCTCATGGCAACACGGGAGGCAGTAAGAGGCAGGGAAGGTGTGCGGGACGCCACCTTCCGTCTCCTGAGGAAGAGATGAAGGAGGTAACAAATGTGAAGACGAACGCATCCCAAGGGACCTGCTCGGGATCGCTCCACACAGAGGCTTTTGTACAGGCCCAAACAGCACAGTCATTGCAGCAAGGCAGAGCAGGTACCTGCAGCGCTCTCCTGGAGGCTTCAGGAGCAGGGAGCGCAGTGGTGGTGGACTTGGCTTGAGGAGCTGTTTCCTGCCTGTCTGCCTTCTTCGTCCCGGGGGAGCTGCCTGGACACGGGGGGAGCACGCTGCAAACAGACGCCGGGAGGAGGCTGCATGAGCCCAGGGAAATTCGGTCTCCAGTCCGCGCTCGCAAGCTGCGTCAGCCTCTGCAGCAGACGGCACTTCCGCAGCGAGCGGGCATATTGGACTGGCCGTGTTCACTTCAGCGGAGACAGAGAGAGCCAAACGCGAAGCTGTGGCACCACCTGCCTTCAGGAAGGCTCGGGATGCCCGTATCCAGGCCCTTTTTGGTGGAAGAAGGAGGGGAGCGGTGTCTTGTGCAAGGACAGGATCCGAGAGACACCATTATGGCCCACCCGGGCTTTACTTCAGCTTCTCCTCTGTGGCCCTGAAACACGGTGCGCTTATGGGTGGAAAACAGGTTATCGCTGGGGAGCCAGCGGAGCCATTGGAGAAAGCCGTCAGGTAAGGAGCCCAGTCATGCCATCTCCCTACCTCAGCACTCTCTTGTGCCTGCCACAACGTTTGGGATAGCGTTTGAAAAAAATGCCTGAAAGAAACTTTTCCATCTGGTATCACAGCTCCTTAGGCTGGAAGAAACAGCAGGGGAGATGGGGCCACGGCAATCCTAAGACACGGTGAGACATGTTAGAATGAAGGCAGGGGACGTTTGCTCCCACAGACAAGAAGATGGGCTCTGCTGCAATGTGGGGGGGCTCCTGAAGGGAGAAGAGCTTCTGCAACAAGGCTCTGCGTTCAGCTCCCCCAAGGATCGGGGCCCTGCTGGAAAATGAAGCTGGTGTGCCAGTCTCAGGCAAACGTGCTGCACGCTTGCCATCCGTTGAGAGAGCGGCCTCCGCTGGGACGTGTGTCAGGAGCCACCCTGCGGCTGGTGGGTCCAAAGGGGACATCTCTCCAGTGTGGCTGCAAGGGGCTCCTTCCTCCTTTCCCCCAGGGGTCTCACCTGGTAGAAGGCTTCTTCTCCACATCTTGCTGCCTTGTGCCTGGCTCCCAGCTTGTCAGGATGGGGAGGGAAAGCTACTTCCTCCTCTGCAGCAGGTTGCCAGGATGGCACTCTGAAACTAGGAAAGGAGGAAGCTCTTCCGAGCAGCTGCGTGGGCACTGCCTTTTAACCTGGTTCAAGTCAGCCAGCACGGGACAGGGACCACCCCCAGACAGCAGGGACCTGTTCCCTTACCTCTTCTGATCCTGCGCTCTCCTGCAGCTTCCTCCTGCGAGGTGGTGGAAACTTTGGCCTCCGGCCTTCTCCTCACAGTCAGATGAAACCTGGAAAACAAACGATGACACGGGCTTGAAGAAGGCTGGCCTCCTACCCGTTGCAGCTTGCTGGCAGTAATCCTCCTGGTGTCGCACAAGGCATGGCATCCCTTTTCCGTCATGTCCATGCATGGGGTTTGTTGTCAGTCTTCCCGCAGCACCACAGAAGGTAGCCTAAATTCCCCTCCACATGCAGGCAATTCTCTCTGACGGGAATCGCGGCAGCACGGGCACAAGAATGGCAGAATATGGAGGCTGTACAGTAACACTGCCAGGCTTTTTGCAGGGGCAAGCATCCAGACGCTCAGAAGAAACTCTCTTTGCTCGTGGAGAGAGCAGCTAAGGGGGCAAGCGTGGGGAAAGGCATTTGACTGGCCTGCCATGTTCGGGCTGGCCAATAGCAGTCAGATTGCTCACCCTTTGCTAGGATTCCCAAAGAAATGGAAGTAGCCCCCAAAACCTCACCAACTTACGCTGTGGAGCAGTGCAACCAGGCCCGCGGCGCTCTCCGGACGTTTGACGCAGTCTAGATAAGACTTCACGCACAGAAAACCATCTTCGCGTGGCAGAACTCCAATGTCCCTGACGGCAAAGGGGACGTGCTCCTTGTTCCTCACGAGGAAGCAGTACAAGAGGATGGTCTCTTGCACGCAGTTCTTCGCCACGTGCAGCGGGAAGGAGGTGGCTCGCGATAGCTGCACGTACTTCAGCGGCTCAATCTTGACACCATCTGCAAGGAGAAGCAACATCCTCAGCGACACGGCAAGCCCAAGTTGCTTGCAACATTCAGAACAAGTTCCCAGAGAAAGGGTCGCTAAGAGAAAGAGCTCCTGGGGCACGGTTTCTTTTGGGGGAACTCAAGCTGTACCCTGACCGTTGGAGACAATCCTCTACTTCTCCCAGGCCTTTCCAAAGAGCAGGGAGAACAAACCGTTCCGGACATGGGGCAGGAAGAGGGGGGCTGCTGCCTTCTCACCAGGGAGGAGCTCAGTGGGACAGTAGATCTCCTCCAGCCACAACTCATCGATGTCCAGCTGGAAGAAAGGTCTTCGAACCAAGAGCAGCCCTTCTTTGCCATGGAACTGCTCTCGGACAACACCAAAGGTCCCGAGTCCAGCAACCCAAACGCCCTGCACACAGAAAAGACAGAAAGGCCGATGAGGGAGTTCTTGAGAGACGGGAAAAGGGATGGCTGTCAGAGCAGGGGGACACTGCTCTGTGCCCTGCCCACTCCTGAGGGACAATGGGGCAAGGTGGGGCACTTTGGAAAGCTTTGCAAAAGAGCCGCATCCTCAGTTTCTTTCGTCTCCCCCCTCACAGCATTTGCCAACATCCCTTGGCTAGAGAAGCGCCCAGAGGTTTCCAGCACACGGATTAGACCTGGCACTGATTCCCAGCAATTGTCCTAGGCACGGACCCAGGATATTCCCCCCTCTCTCTGCTCGCCCTCCCCACTCAGACCGCAGGGAAGAGGGAAGCCCTAGGGTGTGCCAAACACCTGAGAGGCAGAGCACATCTGGCCTTGGTTTCTCTCCCAGCTGGCCAAGAAGCTGCTCCGGGCACCCTGGGCAGTCTCAGTGCACCGCCATGCTGCTCGGGCAGGGATTGCCTCATGCAGGGCCCACGACACCGGCCCACCTTATCCCGCTTCAGCTCTTTCGGAATGTAGTCGCATACAGCATCCCAGATAGCCTCAGTCCCTGGAAAGCAAGGAAAAGACACCTCAGGCTCCAGGCCAGCCAGCTCACAACCTCTTGGCAAGCACCTCACCCAGGCGATGACACATGCAGGCATACACAAGCACCCCAGAAAAACACCACGCACGCATTCCTGGGACATTCCTGAGAGGCCTGTGGGAGCTGCAGGCCACACCTAACAAATTTGACTAACAAATACTTCAGCCCCCCTTTTCTAGGCAGTCCGGTAAAGTCTATCTGCCAATACTCTCCAGGCGCCTGCCCCTCAGCAGTGGAGTTTTGCATGTTTATCGGATTATTTCTCCAACATATGTCACACCTTTCGGTGACCGACCTAATAGTCTCCACCATAGTCCTGCGTATAAATGACTTCTTTAAATGCTTTAGCAAATGTTCTGTTGCCCCAGCGCACAGCATTATGCTCCTCCTTCACTAGACCATTTGTAAGGGAAGAGGGTACCACTGCTGGACCTGATAGGTACCTACCTGTCGGGCACCACAGCCCTGCGCAGCTTCCACGGTGTCTCACGGGCAGGGGCCAACAATTTCTGAAAGACTGCCCTTGTACTTAAAAAGCAGCGGTCTTCGCTCAGGGGCTCTTCAGGCCGGGGATCGGGGTCCTCTCCGAGAATCGCTCGGTGCTGCCTGAGGTTCCGCCATCCCAGGAACCGTCGAGGCTCTCCCAGGAAACAGTCCTCGAGAAGAGCTCCGAGACCCCAGCCGGGGCTAAAGGGCCAGTCTCCCCCTGACTGGGGCTGCCCACGGCCTGTCCCCAGGCCAGGGGAACCGCCCCAAGGTACACAACACGCCACGGCACGACGCAGGGCCGGGCAGCGGCTGCCCTCACGCTGCCGGGGCTCTGGGAGCCACCCCTCACAGCCTCTGCCTCCCCTCAGTGCTTCCCGCTCCTCCCTCCCGCTCCTCCCTCAGGGCTCGCCTCTCCTCAGCCCGGGCTCCGATTGGCTGCCAGAGCCGCCAGGCAAACGGAGCCCCACCCCCTGCCGGCTGGCTGGGGCTCGCTGCCATGGCAACCGTGCAACCGCCTGACCAGGCAGGGCGGGCGCCGCCATCTTAGGAGTCGTGGGCGGGCTGGGGGCGTCTCGGGGCCTGAGGGGGGGACCTGGCCTGTGTGCCCGGGGCGCCCCTGCCCGCCCCTGCCCGCCCCTGCCTTTGCTCGCTCCCTGTGCCTCACCACCTCGTCTTCCCTTTTCTTTGCGGTGTCGAACGCCCGAGAAGCCCGACAGGCTCAGGAAGGCGGCCATTCAGTTGCACAAGAAGCAATAGGGCCGGATGCTCCTGGAATGCTACTTGTTGCAGCTTTGTGCCTGGGTATCACTGTGAGATCAGGCTAACAGGATGAAGGCTTTGTTCCTCGTCCCTTCTGTTGAGAGAGGGGTTTTGCCTCTCGGCAGAAGCTATCCCCAGGCTCTCGGCATATTTAAGCAAACTAAATGCAGCTACAGCCTCTTCTTTGTCTGAGACCGGATCGCAGCTGATGAGGAAGTAACGGGACCAGCAAACCCTTTCTGGCTGCAGCAGCTTGGGCCCGGCTGCCCTGGCCCTGGGGCAGGAGGAGCTGCCTGAAGACCCCCAGGGATGGCACGGAGGGGCTGCGGGCCTCCCGGGGGCTGTCTTGTGCCTTGGATGTCCCATCTGTGGGGCTGAGCCCTCTGTGCCCCCAGGAGCTGCTGTGCCCTTCAGAGGGGCTGGGGCTGTGGTGGCAGTGCCCAGAGCCCTGCAGCAGCCTGCTCCGGACACTGCCCTGGGGCCAGCCCAGCATGAGCTGCTGGACTGCGCTGGGCAGAGGGCAGGGAGGTGGGCATGTTAGCGTTCATGAAAACACATAATCCACAAAGTGATTATACGAAGGTGCTTTATTAGGCGCCGCAAGTTAGGGGCAAGCCTGCCCAAATCTAACTTTGTCCGATTTGTTCACTCAGTTCTCTTTTATCTCCTAAAATATTACATATGCATTAGGTTTCACAACTCATCTATGCATATTCATTTCCTAGCTCCGCCTAGCCCCGCTTCGTATGCTTCGTATCTTATCAGTCCTTCTGCGCTTGCGTATTACTCTCGGGTGGTCGTCGGGATGAAGTAAGATGTCTTATTGTTAGCGTTCATGAAAACACATAATCCACAAAGTGATTACATGAAGGTGCTTTATTAGGCGCCGGAAGTTAGGGGCAAGCCTGCCCAAATCTAACTTCGTTTGATTTGTTCTCTTAGTTCTCTTTTATCTCCTAAGATACTACATATGCATTAGGTTTCACAACTCATCTATGCATATTCATTTCCTAACTCCGCCTAGCCTCGCTTCGTATGCTAGTTATCTTATCAGTCCTTCTGCGCTTGCGTACTACTCTCTGGTGGTCGTCCGGGTGGTCGTCGGGATGAAGTAAGATGTCTTCATCAGAGTTGAACTTTTTAACCTTTCCTTCTCACGCATGCTCTCTGAGCCCTTGGTCTCAGTCCAAACCGCAAGGTTGGTTTGATCCAGTTCCCAGGGTCCAAGAAGCCCCAGTTATCCAGATGTCTTGCAAATTGAGCATTCTTTTAATCCTCCTTACTCCTCATCATGAATTGGTGCATTCTCATGTTACCCTTGCACATATCTCATATGTACCCTTGCACCTTTCTTCCAAGCGCAGCCTCGGAACAGTACATCGCAAATGTAACATATTAAACAATATTGTATTATTTCTTCTTCTATTACTAACATTTCCCCCCTTTGAAAGCATTTCACTCCTTTCGAGGAGTGGTTTTCTGCTAGGGGAAATGACCCAGGTGTGAAGAAGTGTGTGTGCCAGGTGAGGGAGGGAACCCCAGGGATCCCTTCAGGCTGTTTCCCAGCAGGTTCCCCTGCAGCCCCAGGGCCATGGGCAGGGAGCCTGGTGGGGGGCAGAGCAAGGGAGGCCTTGGGCTGGGCCTCTGCTGCTGAGCTGGGCCGGGCTCCTGGGCCCAAGGGGAGCTCCTGGCAAGCGGGCAGCGCTGCAGAGAGCCAGCTCTGCCCAGGAGCAGCTCCTCTGCCCAGCGCAGCAGGGCTGGGGGCACTGCCTGCAGCTGGCACGGGTAGGGGAGAGAAGGGAGAGGGAGGTTACCGGCTGAGTGGAATATGAGAATACTGAGAGCTGAGAGGAGGAGAAATCTTCATAGCACATAACAGGGTAAGCCTCCTTCTGCAGTGCAGTGCACAGGAGTATCAGGGAAGATTTCCAGACCCAGAACTTCCCACAGAAGATCTGGCTGGTTGCACTTGGTATTTCTTTAGTGTGGAGAAGCACAAGCTCCATTGCTAAGGTTCCCTGCTGCAGGGTGAACGTGCAGGCCTCCGAGGGCTCCCTTGTTGCAGGCCAGCTGCAGGCTGTGAATCCTGGGGTGCAGGCAGGGGTGCCCGGGGCTGTGGTGCAGAGCAGGGTCCCTGCTGTGCCCCAGGGGCTGTGTGCCGGGGCAGGGCCTCTGCCGCCTGCCAGGCTCAGCACTCAGCCTGCCCGGGGAGCTGCCCAGGGCGCTGCGCGGAGAAGCTGCGGGTGGAAGGAGCCCCCCCGGCAGGGCAGGGTCCTGCTGCTGGCGGGAGGCTGCTGCCTGGGGCAGCCTGCTCACAGCTCCATTGTACGACAAGGGCATTTCCCAAGCAATTTTTTCTAAGCAAACAAGGTCAAAATAGGGATTTTCTGCCCTCTTTTCAATTGCCTACTCTACTGGACAGGAGGGGAAGCAGGAAGAAGTGGAAGAGGAGCTGTGAGTTTGAGCACATTGCTGAGACTCCTGAACTGTAACTCTGAGGATCAGTATGTTTGTGAGCTGCCCCAAATGTACCTTCAGCCTCTCCTCTTCATATTGAAAGCGACAGCATCAACTTTGCTGAACCCAGCAGGGCTTTCTGACAGGTCCTTTTGCACCTGCAAAGATGCACATGCACCTAGGCAGTCTCTTGCATACAGGCAGGTTTCTGAAGGGCAACGATTACTGCACACAGATTTGGTTGAGGCTGTGAGCAGAAACAGGAATAAGACATGAGACAGGGAAACAACTCCCAGAAATAAAACCTTCAGGCATCAGGGATATGATCAAGGAATGAGGGGAAAGTTAATCAGAAATCTTGTCAGAGGGAGAATTCATCAGAAAACTCCATATTTTTTCCATTCAGTGCAGACCCCTTCCTCTGAACATGCCCCCTTGCCTCCTCTCCCACCCAGAAAACCCTCTGCCCTCACGCCCATGGGTCCAAGGCATGGGGCATGTCTTCTGCAGCCAGAGCTCCAGCAGAGCAGAGGTGCATCTCTCCAGCCATGCGCCCATTTCCACCTGTGCTGCAACTGCAGAGGGGGTCAGCTGCCTGGGGGTCGTGGGCAATGCAGTTTTTGAGGCTGGGGATGTTAGCGTTCATGAAGACACATAATCCACAAAGTGATTATATGAAGGTGCTTTATTAGGCGCCGGAAGTTAGGGGCATGCCTGCCCAAATCTAACTTCGTCTGATTTGTTCTCTTAGTTCTCTTTTATCCCCTAAGATATTACATATGCATTAGGTTTCACAACTCATCTATGCATATTCATTTCCTAGCTCCGCCTAGCCTTGCTTCGTATGCTAGTTATCTTATCAGTCCTTCTGCGCTTGCGTATTACTCTCTGGTGGTCGTCCGGGTGGTCGTCGGGATGAAGTAAGATGTCTTCATCAGAGTTGAACTTTTTAACCTTTCCTTTTCACGCATGCTCTCTGAGCCCTCGGTCTCAGTCCAAACCGCAAGGTTGGTTTGATCCAGTTCCCAGGGTCCAAGAGGCCCCAGTTATCCAGATGTCTTGCAAACTGAGCGTTCTTTTAATCCTCCTTACTCCTCATCATGAATTGGTGCATTCTCATGTTACCCTTGCACATATATTTTGTATCTTCCAAGCGCAGCCTCGGAACAGTACATCGCAAATGTAACATATTAAACAATATTGTATTATTTCTTCTTCTATTACTAACATTTCCCCCCTTTGAAAGCATTTCACTCCTTTCGAGGAGGGCAAATGCTTTCACTAACTAACTAAAATATTTTACACTCAGTGCTCACCAATAATATAATCACGGAAAATTACATCATTAAGAATCAAGGAAATTACAAAGATTAGGATTGTCACAACATTTCATAAGTCCACCACTTCTGCTTTATGTTACGTTCACCCTTCTGGTTGGGTTCACTTGATCTGAAACTGATCTTGTCTATTCGGTTTTCATTCCATTTCACCTCCTGGGTTCCTCAGATTCTTTCTCTGAAATCCAAAGTTGTTAGATGCCGGTGGAGGATATTGAGGATGTGGTTCCATTTGCCGAGCAATAGTTTGCATCACTGTCCGGTTCCAGGTTGTCTTCCTTAGAACCAGACTTTTCAGCATTATAAATGTTAACCAAATTAGTACCCCTACAATCACCAATATAATTATTGTCTCCAGTAAGGACTTAACCCAATTACTAATATTCCATCCACTAAAAATGTTATCCAACCAGCTTGTTGTCATATCTTTCTCTTCCTGTTCTGCATCTTGTTCCACTCGAGCCAGTTGTTCTATGTCATGTTCTACATCAATAGTCACATTTGGAATGTGGATGCAGCAATGATCAATACGATCTTTTAGAAATCCACATACTCCATGTTCCTTTAATAACAGTGTATCTAATGCTAATCGATTCTGTAGCACCATTTTAGCTGTAGCTTGTAGTTGGATATTAAGGTCTCTAAAGCCTTCTTTCGTGGCTCTCGTGCGCCTACTCACTTGTCCTGTAAGTTTATAAATCATTTCCCTATTTCGATAAGTAGCTACCTTTGCAAATAGAGATTCTAATGCCCAATTGAATTTTACTCCATCCGAGGGTTCATGCCATATATCTTCATCTGCCCCTTCTTCTAAACTTCTTTTTGCCCTACTAATTTGTAGGGTTTCCAACTTTCCCTTAAAAGGAGACTTTTTCCATATTGGACGCAGTGTGGGGAGGGAGTCCTAGAGTTATTTCTTTTACTTCCCCATCTATCAGTGGGTGTGTAGTCCAAGTTCCATTACTGGCTGCCCATACAAATTGTCCTGGACTTTGTATGGTACTATAGCTACAATCCACTGCGACTTGACTAGCCTGGCTATTTCTTTCCGAATTGTACTTAATTCCTCGGCAAGCACATCCTGCCCTAAGAGCTATCAATACCGGAAGTAAGTGCTCAACATCTTCATTATTGCTGTCGCAAGTATATTTCTTCTCACAAGTCCACCAAGCTACCTTTGTTGACTCTTGTCTACCACTCCTATCAACCCGGCTTACTGTATAAAACTGATCAGTTCCATTCTGCTTTCCCTGCCATTTAATACACCATGATGTATTCCCTCCATACTGGAATTTCTGCAATAAACTTACTGTCCAATCACTATCCCACCCTTTCATTCCTTTTGGCTTATTTTTCTCTTGACATTCCCAAACAATCTTTTCTCTAACTCCTTCTACTACACGTAGTTCGTCGTAATGACACTGTCCCACATTCTTAAATCTGCCTATCGTTATGAAATGATAGTTCTTCTTTTCACATTCAGACCTCGATGTTGGGGGGCTCAGTTTCCTGTAGTATTGTGTAACATTTATCCTCTCTAAAACTTTCACTTCTTTACATTGAATTGTTTCATTTCCTTTTACTTGGGGCAGTGGGAGGTGGTTATACCCCACTCAAGCGGGTCCCCTGTTGCTTTTGGAATGGGCATACAAGCAGTAATTCTATCAGTTCCTTTCATTATGGCAAAATCTTTAATCAATCCTACCAGTAAATTCTCTGATGGTTGCCTGTGTGGGATCTGTACCACTTGTGTCCATGGCACCTGGCCCTCTCTTTTTCTTCTAGATCCTTTTCAGTGGGCTACCAATATTCCTTTATCCAATTTCAGATATACCAATATTTCTCTTATCCCGTAATCTGTGCTATTTTCACGTGTTACCATGCACCGGTAGTTTCCTTTGTTGACTTTAGTAACACTAAACAGGGTTCAGGTGGTAGCTCCTCTCAGTTGTTGGCCCAATTCTATGGGTTTACTTACGTACGCCTTCCCCTTCCATCCAGCCTTCAGTCCTGTATTGTCCCTGGTTGTGTCTACGTATATTTCCTGGCTCTGTCTGGAGTCATTTATTTTTCCCCACACCACCTGTAGAGAGCTAATTGTTATTGGTTTATCGTTGTGCATTCCACATTCCAAAGTAACATTTTCTCCTCTGAATATTTCCTCTTTCTTATATTTTTCTGGTATTTCTAGGAACTCAATTACAAGGTATTTACACAAAACAATTACTGTTATCGATACTGTTGTTAAGAACCCCAACATCGTATGGTTATACGCGCCTCATCTGTAGTTTTGTATCTCCGATTGCTCGCACTGACCAAAATTCGGGAACCTTTTTCACCCGAGTATAATGAATCCAAGCATCCACCCCTTCTACCTTTACAGCTGTAAAAGTAGTCAATAATACTTGATAAGGTCCGGCCCACCGTTCTCTCAGGGGTTCTTCATTCCAGTTTTTAATGTACACTCGGTCACCTGGCTGAATGTCGTGGATAGGATTTTCCAGTGCCAACGGTCGCTTCCACACCAGAACACTTTGAAGTTGAGCTAAAGTTTTACCAAGAGACAATACATAATTATAAACATCCTGGTTCCCTGTTATATGCATGTTAGGATTTGGTTCTGGGGATTCATAAGGCTTTCCATACATTATCTCGTATGGGCTTACTGACATTCCACTCCTTGGCTTTATCCTTATTCTCAGTAAAGCTATAGGGAAAGCTTGTGGCCATTGTATTTTGGCTTCCTGGCAGATTTTACTGATCTGTCCCTTTAGAGTTTGGTTCATCCTTTCTACCTGTCCACTAGATTGGGGTCTCCATGCAGTATGTAAATTCCAAGAAATTCCTAATAGTCGACTTACGTCTTTAACCACAGATGAAACAAAGTGCGGCCCCCTATCCGAGGATATTCCTAATGGTACCCCAAACCTCGGAATGATTTCCCGCAGTAACCATTTTACTGTCTCTTTAGCTTGATTGGTGCGACAGGGAAGGGCTTCCGGCCATCCGGAAAAGGTGTCAACCCCTACTAACAAATACCTATATCCCCCGGTCCGAGGTAACTCTACAAAATCAACTTGCCAGTAATCTCCTGGTTCTATTCCTACTCTAACTCTTCCTATTTCAGCATGTTTTCTTGCTACTGGATTATTTTTCAGACAAATCTCACACTTTGACATTACTGATTTTGCCATTGTTAACATGTGTGTAGAGATGATGCTACGTTTTAAAAATGTTACCATTGCCTCTGCACCCCAGTGACATTCATTATGTCTCGTCTGAAGTATTTCTCGCATCACCAAGGGGGGTATTACTACCTGGCCCATAGCAGTTACATACCATCCATCAGAGTTCTTTCGGGCCTTTAGGAGATTTGCTAATTTCTCATCCTCTGGTGAATATCTTGGTTCCTTGGGAAGATTAAGACAAGTGGGGCCTACCTTGAGTGGTACCAAAGCCATTACATTCCACACCTCCCGAGCAATTTGTCGAGCTGCTCGATCTGCCAGCCGATTCCCTTCTGATATTTTTGAGGTTCCTCCTTGATGAGCTTTACAGTGCATAATAGCCACTTGGTTTGGTTTTTGTACCGCATTTATCAAATTTAACACCTCCTCTTGATATCTTATATTGGCTCCTTGTGAGGACAACAGCCCTCTTTCTTTCCATAATGCTCCATGAACATGGACTACTCCAAAAGCATACTTTGAATCTGTCCAAATATTTACCATCTTCCCTTTACTCAGTTCCAGTGCTCGAGTCAGGGCTATCAGTTCCGCTCGCTGTGCTGATGTTCCAGGTGGTAAAGGTTTTGCTTCGATCACTGTCTTCAGGGTTGTTACTGCATACCCTGCATATCGTGTTCCGTTCTCCACAAAACTACTACCATCAGTAAGAAGTTCCCAGTCATACCTTTCAAGGGGTACATCCTTCAAATCCTCGCGGCTCGCATGGGTATGTTCAATTATTTCCACACAATTGTGTTCCAACGGTCCTTCTTCTGGAACAGTTCCTAGAAATACTGCTGAATTTAACAGGTTAGTCGTTTTCAAGGTTACGTCATCTTGTTCAGTTAGTATTGCCTGATATTTCATCATTCGGCTGGGTGATAACCAGTGGCCCCCCTTTTGTTCTAAAACAGTTGTTACCATATGTGGTACAAAAACTTCAATATGTTTTCCCATTTGAAGGCAAATAATTTTCTACTATCTTTATCAAGAGGTATGCAAAAGAAGGCATCCTTTAAATCTATCACAGTAAACCATTTATATATCTCTCTCACAGATGTTAACAATGTGTAAGGATTAGCCACTACCGGGTAAATGTCCGTTGTTATTTCATTTATTGCTCTAAGATCTCGTACCAATCTATATTCGCCATTCCGCTTCTTTACTGGAAAAATTGGAGTATTGTATTCCGATTTACATTCTTCCAAAATCTGATATTTGAGAAATTTGTCAATAATTTTCACTGTCCCCTGCCTAGCTTCTATCTTAAGTGGATATTGTTTGATTCGAACAGGTTTGGCTCTTTCCTATAATTCCACCTTTACCAGTTGTGCCAGTTTCGACTTCCCTGGTACATCTGTTTCCCATACTGTTGGTATAACTGCATTTTCTACTTCTCTTGGAATATTAACAAAGGGTTTATCTTTGATCATTAGGATTTGTCCTACTTTGGACTCAGGTACCTTCATTATTAATTCTCCATCCTCAAAGGTTATTGTTGCATCTAATTTAGCTAATAGATCTCGTCCCAAGAGTGGAATCGGGCATTCTGGTACATACAAAAAATCATAGTTTAGTTCCTTACCCCCAAAACGCAAATCAAGGGGTTGTAAGAATGGCCGTTCCTCCTCCTTCCCTGTGGCTCCAATTATTGTAGTTGTCTTAGTTCCTAATCGTCCTTTTAAACTATTTAACACTGAATATGTTGTTCCTATTACATTTACAGACTAATTAACACAGAGAAAGAAGCTCCTGTAACCAACAACAACAAAAAATTCAAGCCTCTCTCTTCGTTTCCTAGCTTTATTTCAACTAGTGGACCTGCTAGGGTAGATGCCCCAGGTCCCCGTCATTTCTGACTGTTGTAAGTTTATCCTGCAGCCTAAGACAAATTCTTTCTGATATCAGGGGCCGATTGCCCTAGAAAGAGGCTAGCCAATTGCCTCTGTTTGTTTTCTGAAGCCAGGTCCAAATTTTCTGTCTTTTTTTTTTTTTCCATTGCATTTCAAAGTTGGTCCAAAAATTCAAAAATTCCATAGGGTTTTCTTTTGGACCTTGTTGGAACAGATTCTCAATTCCTAATTTAAACAGATTTTGGTATTTACATAATTTCCGGGGTGGTAAGGGTCTCAGTGGGGAGGGGGGGGGTCGGTCAGGGGAATGCAATGGTTGAAAGTTCCCTGAGCGGTCCCGTTGGCAATCTGAGCTCACACATGAACTCAGGTTGTTTTAAGAGTTAGCTGCTTTTCTGTTTCCATGACAAATCTCTCCCGGACCCATCATGGTCCCTCTGCCCCAGAGGGCTCACACCGTGATTTCGAGATCTCAGCCTCGGGTTGAGGCGGAACTATTAACATTCCTACATCCTCTTCCCCTGCTCATTCAACTTCAAAGAGCTCTGTTAAATACTACATGCCACACAACCTTTAACACCTTCAACAACCCTTTTAACACTTCCTTTATCTTCCTCCAGCCTGTACTTTTCTAATGCCAACACCAAAGGCTCAGTCAGGGGCCAACTTAATTCCATACCTTTTCCCTCCAAGATGCTGAAACAACATACCAGTATACAACATTTCATCCTATTTTCCTTCTCTCCTCACAAACAACATTAATTGCAAGACACTGTTATAGTCGATTGACCCATAAAGTGGCCATTTAGTTTATACAGTGGCCACCATTGATTGCAATACTTAGTGGAAATCCTCTTGCTTTCCGCGCCCCCCCCACTCCCCGTTCCGACAATATCCTTGCAATGTGCCAATATACACCCAAGGAGGCTTTCTTTAAAACGTCTTTGTTTTGGATATTACCCATTTCCTTGATTTCCCATTCCCTTTTATTTATTTATATTAATTACTGTCCCTTGTTACAATTTCCACGCAAACCTTTTTATTGCAGGTTTTTACTGTGTTTTCCTAATCTTCTCAAATGTCCCAATTCTCTAGGATTAGACTCCACATACAAACTTCACTATTTCAGATTATTAATGAGCCCCGTTCCAATCATAAATCCACAGGACTTCGGAAAAACACCTGAAGCACTCAGCCTTCCGTCTTCTAGACAAACAATACCACCTTTTCCACAAAATTTACATTTCAGCAAGGCCGAATTTCAAGCCGAATGCTAATTTTTCTCATGCACTTTGTTAGTAAGCCTACACAAAACAAGGAATCACTCCTGTGTATCCATCAAGACGGGGGTTTAAAAGGTATTGAGGCCTAAATAAATTCGCTCTCCCCCTTCTTACCAAATTCCCAGGGCTCAAGCCCGAACCACCAAAGAAGTGACTCTCCGTTCTACCGCTTTGATAATCAGTCAGCCCCCTTCCCCTGATACTTGGGAAACTGACCAAACACCACCGCAAATATACCGAAACTTTTAAACTGTTACTTAGATAATGCTCCCACCTTCCTCCTTGTCACACTCAAAACATTTAAGAACGAAATAGGATTACAAGATGCACCGTCGGGCCCGTATATTGGGCACCACCAATCAACATTTGGATAAAACAGCACTTCTTTTCGGTCTGTCATGCCCTTCGTTCGTCTCCGGCCGCTCCCCTCGCGGAGAATACGGAACCGCGGATCGGAACTCCGCACTCGCTTCGCAGCGATGCTGCGTCTCACTCACAACACAATCACGCAATCACACAGAGAGGCCCCTTGCACTCTCGCTCACAAAATAACATTAATTGTAAGATAGCATTGTACTGTAAGGTTCCGTTTTCTGGCCAACTTTCTTGATCTTCTAGTTCATACTGTGGCCACCAAACATTACAGTAATCAACCAGTTTACCCTTTCGTAACTCCTGCCCGAAACACCCCTCCTTCCAGTGTGCTAGTAAACAGCCCAAAGGGGAGGATCGCGGTACTGAAGCATTACCGCCCAGAATACTTTTAAGTTTTTCCATTATCAGCTATAGCTTTTACCGAACCGAACCAGATGTTGAGCCTGCAGCAAAACCAGACCACTGATGCCGAACCTGCAGCGCTTTCGTGACTGTCTGACGGACGGCGCCTAGGCTTACCACGGGAATTCCCTAGCCCAACCGTCCGTGGCTTTCGCCGCGTCTGACCGGCAGGCTCCCAGACCAGATCGGTACCGATTACCAGAAAGCACCTTTTTCTTACCCTTTCAGAGGTACGTTGTGAGCAGCGGGGGTCGGTCGCGGCCGATGGCTCCCCGAGAAACTCCTCGGTGCCGGCTGGAGCGTGATCAGTTCGCGAGCCGCCTCAGCAGTGAACACGAGGTCCCATCTGGGTCGCCAAAATGTTAGCGTTCATGAAAACACATGATCCACAGAGTGATTATATGAAGGTGCTTTATTAGGCGCCGAAAGTTAGGGGCATGCCTGCCCAAATCTAACTTCGTCTGATTTGTTCTCTTAGTTCTCTTTTATCCCCTAAGATATTACATATGCATTAGGTTTCACAACTCATCTATGCATATTCATTTCCTAGCTCCACCTAGCCTCGCTTCGTATGCTAGTTATCTTATCAGTCCTTCTGCGCTTGCGTACTACTCTCTGGTGGTCGTCCGGGTGGTCGTCGGGATGAAGTAAGATGTCTTCATCAGAGTTGAACTTTTTAACCTTTCCTTCTCACGCATGCTCTCTGAGCCCTTGGTCTCAGTCCAAACCGCAAGGTTGGTTTGATCCAGTTCCCAGAGTCCAAGAAGCCCCAGTTATCCAGATGTCTTGCAAATTGAGCATTCTTCTAATCCGCCTTACAACTCATCATGAATCGGTGCATTCTCTCATGTTACCCTTACACATATATTTTGTATCTTCCAAGCGCAGCCTCGGAACAGTACATCGCAAATGTAACATATTAAACAATATTGTATTATTTCTTCTTCTATTACTAACACAGGGAGGTGGGAATGGTTCTCTTCTCCCAAGCCCCACGTGACAAGACAAGAGCAAAAACCCTTAAGTTGCGCCAGGGGAGGTTTAGGTTGGTTATTAGGAAAAATTTCTTCACCAAAAGGGTTGCTCTGGTGGGTTTATGTGGCAAGGTTTTGGTAGCAGGGGGCCATAGGGGTGGCTTCTGTAAGAAGAATCTAGAAGCTGCCCCATGTCAGATAAAGGCCCTGCTGCTGACCAGAGCCGAGCCAATAACCTATGTTGTTTGCACCTCTGTGAGAGCATATTTAAGGAAGTGGGAAAAAAATAACAAAAAAGGCTGCTTCACAGGGAGAGAGAGAGGAGTGAGAAACAGCCTTGCAGGCACTTACATCAGCGAAGAAGGAGGGGGACAGGTGCTCCGGGTGCCAGAGCAGAAGTCCCCTGCAGCATGAGAAGAGGCCCCTGGTGGAGCAGGCTGTCCCCCTGCAGCCCATGGGTCCCACACGGAGCAGATCTCCACGCTGCAGCCCCCCCGTGGAGGAGCCCCCGGTGGAGCAGGTGGATGTGGCCTGGAGGAGGCTGCGGCCCATGGAGAGCCCCCGCAGGAGCAGGCCCCGGGCCGGAGCTGCAGCCCGTGGACAGGAGCCCATGCAGGAGCAGGGGGGCTGGGGGGAGCTGCCGCCCACCCGTGGGGGACCCGTGCTGGAGCAGTTTGCTCCTGGGGGATGGATGGACCCCGTGGTACGGAGCCATGTGGGAGCTGTTCTTGAAGAGCTGCTGCCTGCGGGCAGCCCCCGCAGGCTCAGTTCGGGAAGGACGGCATCCCGTGGGAGGGACCCCACGTGGAGCAGGGGCAGGGGGCTATCTCCCCGTCCTTATCTCAACCCTTGAGCCCTTTGCATCGCATTTGCTCCCCCTTTCTCTTTGAGGAAGGGGAGTGAGAGAGTGGCCGTGGTGGAACTCGGCTGCCCACCCGATTAAAACCACCGCAGCTGCAAAGTACTGGAAAATTTTTCAGAAGAAACAAGGTGTTTAACAAGGAAAAATATAGTTTCCTTTTTAAGGCTTCCTGGATAATTGGGCTTATTTCATATTCCCAACTCGGAGGAAGAGAATTGTTGAGTTCACCTTCTTTTTTCTTACACGGAAATAAAAAGTCAACAGCTCTGGAAGTAAGGGGAACGTATCACAATCAAGCTCCTTTTGTCTGTAATCCTTGCTGAAGGACAAGATTTATCCCACACCTTCCACGGATGTATGGTAGCAGAGAATCATTTTTGAACTACTCTAATTCAAGTCAACTTGGGGATAGTGGCACTTCTCTAATTGTTTCTGAGACATACGCATTAGCAACAGAGAGTGTTCTGTTGTCATTGCAAGGCGCCTACGGTGATGACTTCAGAAACAGAACTGAGTGATGTCACCATGGCAATTTGGGAGCAGCTGCCTCTGTGCAAGTTTAGCTAGGAGGGACAGAGAAGCGTGCTGGATGTGATGAAACCACGTGAGGATTTGTGGATCCCACCTTGAGGTGCACAGAGAGGGCCCATGCCCTTCTGTAAGTGGTTTGATGCTTGGCTGAGGCAAAAAATGTGTTTTTATTGTGAATGCTTCGTTTTAGTATTCTGTAGTTTGTGTAAAGTCCTTTCACAAGCATTACGTTTGGTACTTTTGCTCAGTGATGTAGCTGCACAGAGTGACAGATGCAATGTATGGGTGAGGGCCTCTGCACGTTCTCTTTTTCCTACACACCATCAACAAATAAGGGTGGACAAATAAGAGTGTGCTGTGCTCCTGCCATACGCCTCAAGTACTAAAGCATAAACAAGAGACTTAAAAGTACCCCTGTCACATTAAAATTCAGGACAGCAATGTACTTCATCAAATGGGCTGACCTGTTGAGCGTCTCAGGATGTGGTGTATGAAGATGCACTCCATCTGCTTCCAGATTAGCACTTGCAGTGAGCAAGCTGCCTGACCTTAACATTTTTCATTTCATTTTTCACCTCAGTTTTGCTGGTTCTCCGTGATTCATTCTTGGTCTAGAAAGAAAAAACCAAAAAAAACCAAAAAACAAAAAAGTGAACTCAGATCAAAATAAAAGGATTTCCTTCTCATTAATTACATGTTCTTAACTTGACAGATTTGGTTATTGAGTAAGAAGGCAAATATCTGGCCAGATATGGCCAAATATCTGGCCAAATGAAACAAGCAGCTAGCTTGCTGGAGACGTTGTCTGGGAAACAGTGAAAACACTTGCAGACAAAAACATATCAAAGGACTAACGCTTTGAGCTTAATTCTAAGCAAACATCATAAACTCAAAACTCTTGTTTGTCTTCCTAACAGGCTGGTATAGTAACATGTCACATTGGATGACTTTGCAGCATAGATGTCAGGAATGCAGCTTGGGATCACCTCCTTCTACTTAGAGTTTAGTTTGAAGGGATGAGCAAGTAATTTTTCCTGGGTTGATGGAAATCTGTTCTAAAGTCTGTTTTCTAACACTCTCATAGATACTTCTCTGTCCATCGCTCTGTCCTGCCAACTCTGCTGTGAGTGTGAAGTTGTGGCAAGAGGGATTTCCTCTTCCTAATTTGACCTGGTGGACACCAACTTTCCTACTAAATTGCCGATGTTGCTGAGGAGGCAGCAGTATCAAAGCCCTGTTGATGAAGATATAACAAGCTTGGGGAGGCTTTGGCATTTCTGTACAATGCTGCTCCCTGATTGTGACCCAAGACTCAGATTCTGAATGAAGCAAAGCAAGCTAGAAGAAAACTGTATGTCCTGGTAATTTTTTATTTTGTTTTATTTTATATTTTCATTCTTCACCTGTAAGAAAATCTAAATCTTTAAACCATTTGTTTGAAAACACGGTTTTATGGAAATGATTTTGGGTGTGCTCCTTCACCTTCTTTGGAACCTGTTTAACCTCGCTTCACTTATAGGAGACCTATGCTCAAATTTATGCTTACCGTGATAAAGCAGTATCCTTTTGGTATTCTTTTCTTTGATGATTGCACGTGAGGCTGAAAAGAGTTTTCAGTATGATTCTTCTTTTCCTTTGCAGTCTCCAAAACTCTGTATTATAGCTGATCTTCATCTCTGATCTGAAAAGCTTCACAGGCCAGAAGAGAATTGAGATGAAGAAGGAAATAGAGAATGCTGATGAATATTTCCAATTACCACCCGTAAGTTTTGTGAAAGACTCAGGTGCATTTCTGTAGTGGTAGAAAGTTAATAAAATCATGATCATGCACTTGAAGGCAAGTAATGGTATAAAAATGAAGAATGCAAGGCCCTGGTTAAAGACAATCTTTAGGCTGCTTCCAGATCAACACTTTATTTGCTTATTCCACAACCTCATCTCCACTTGCTTAGAAGCTGTGAAGATTGGAAGTACACTCAGTGTTTTTCATCCACTCTGTGTAAAATTATAAGAATTTTCACTGGCTATAAAAGCAAAAAAGACAAACAGACCCTCCTCTGGGGCTTCAGAATGCTCCTAAGATCACGCAGACTGGATAAGTAGAGATGCTCCACTATAGGTGCATATAGATGCACTACAGATGCTGGCAGAGATGCTCTAGCGTAGACGTGACGCACTTTGACAGCATCTTTTCTCTGACAGCAACTTACGTCTTGGTTCTTCACATCAAACCAGAGCAGTTTCTTTGCCTTCACAACCTGCAGACTGACCTCTCGTGTGTACCTGTGGTGGATTGAAGGTAATGCTTGTAATGTTTCTAACACACCCTGATGCTGTATTCACTTTAACTTTTAGAAAAGAGAGCAAGAAGCTTCACAGCAGTTTCTTAGGTGCCTGTCTGTCTGTCTATCTATCTGTCAATCTATCTACCTATATGCATATTTATTTAATTATTTATTTACTCATTTAAAGACATCTTTTGTTCACTAACATGAAACCTCTGACTGTTACTAATGTACGGCACATACCGTGACAGTATAATAGTGTATAAATACCCTTCATCTCATCCTTGCTATTGTTACTGTATTTTAAAAATAATTGTGCACATAATTACCCGCTTTTACCCTGTTTTAAAAAAATACCTACTTACTCGATTATAAAATCCTATAAAAAGGGGTGAACTCAAAAGGAAAGAGAAGCCAATTTTCATTACATTTCTAAACTAAACAGCTAATCCTGATAGATTCACTCCCTTTCAAATAGAACACTCAAGAAATAAAACAGTAAAAATTCACATAATACTTCTTTTATAACAAGATTGCATTGCACAATAGTTCTTTGCCTAACCCTGCAGTTACCCCACAGGCACTGCAATTGCTTACTTGGTCTTCTCCTTTACTTGTTTTCAAGGTTTACTTTTCTAACCAATCCTTAATGTTACAACATTGGATTTATTTACCTCCTTCGATATCAAGAGAATAAAGCATTTGCTTCAGAGGACAGCACTTTGATGCTTTATGGGGCTAATGACCAACGTTCTCAAAGCACTTTTCATCCGTGATTTAGATATTTCTCCATCTTTCCGTCTTCCTTTAGAACTCTTAATTGAAGTATTAGGTGAAGAAGAACACTGAAACCAGCTGAAGCCATAGCAGACATAGTAAGGACATGCTTCTGTTAGGAAGTAACTCAGAGTGATTCCATGGTGTATTTTAGACGGATTTACTCTGGTCCTCTGGACTAAGCATCCCCAAGGGCTATTTCAAAGCTCTCTGAATGATCTGTCATTATCTCTTACACTGTAGTCTCCATTAGGAAAGGGTAAACATTCATTGCCCATGTGGAAAGGAACTGCTCAGTTAGTCGTTTCTAACCAAAATCTCTTGATTGTGTTCTATTTACAGAAGCCACTTGGCTAGCCAAGCTAAATCATTGAAAATGGAAGTAGTGGAACTACTTCAAAACCGTGCTTCTGCTTCTAAGCAAAACTGCACTGTAGGTGGGGACACAGCAAGAGGACGTGTCCAAGGCAGGGTGGAATTGAAAGTCACCTGTCTGAGCCACAGAAAGAAGTCAGCGATTCCCAGTTTGAGACTCTTGCTTGACTAGTGACCCAGCAGCTGCAACGCTTATGATTACCGCTGATGGATTCCCATGAATCAGGCAGTGATATAAGCTACGAGAATGACTGAAGCGATTTGAAGTGACGGTTCTCCCTCTTCGGCATTCAAGTTTGTGAAAGAAAGGGGAAGAGAGGAGAAGAAGAGAGGAGAGGAGGAGAAGAGAGGACAAGAGGGGAGGGAAGGGGAGGGCAGGGGAGGGGAGGGGAGGGGAGGGGAGGGGAGGGGAGGGCAGGGCAGGGCAGGGCAGGGGAGGGGAGGGGAGGGGAGGGCAGGGGAGGGCAGGGCAGGGCAGGGGAGGGGAGGGCAGGGAAGGAGAGGACAGGGCAGGGGAGGGCAGGGCAGGGCAGGGCAGGGCAGGGCAGGGCAGGGCAGGGGAGGGGAGGGCCGTGTAGGGGAGTATAGGGGAGTGTAGGGGAGAGGAGTGTAGGGAGGGGTAGTATAGGGGAATATAGGGGAGTGTAGGGGAGGGTATTGTAGGGGAGGGGAGTGTAGGGGAGAGGAGTATAGGGGAGGGGAGCGTAGGGGAGTATTGGGGAGTGTAGGGGAGGGGAGTGTAGGGCAGGGGAGTGTAAGGGAGGGGGGAGGGGAGGGGAGGGGAGGGGAGGGAAGGGAGGTGGAAGGAATGGGAGGGGCGGGGGGTGCTACCCTAAATAAAATGGCCAAATAAATGACATTTTGGATCTGGAGCCAAATATTTATGTTGCCATTCATTCCACAACCTGATTTATCACTGCAATGTGCGTATTGCACAGTGCCATTAAAGGTTTGGCATGCACAGAGGGGGCTGAGTATTTTCAGAAATAACTTTCCTTAATAACTGAATCAAGACTTCTGCTGTAATGCAAAAGATCAGGCAATTGATTAACATAGGGATGGCAGCTGAGCAGGGGAAACATCTTCAAAACTTCCAAACATTTCCTTTATACAGAACTACAGCTCCTTCTTCTCTGCTCACCGGTTATGAAAGTTTCTCTCACCTGCTTAGTAAGCAGAAGCAGTAAAATGGGATTTAGAGGATCCGGCTAGAGCAGAAGCGCCACTTAGAGGAAGCAATCAATTTATAGGTAGTGCAGTGTTTGAAGAGAGTTTAAGCGGCTTTCCAAGGAACATATACTAGTGCAAAGCAACCGATTTATCTGACTCTCCAATGAAAGAAAAGGAAGTGCAAAGCAGCAAATGCTTGGGAGAGGGAAAAAGAGGTGCATCTCAGCTGTCTGGGGGGAAGAAGGCAGTCAGCTCTTAACAGATTATTTGCCATCTGATTTGTTTCTCAAAGGCGTAACATTTAGTTAAGACAGTGGCAGTTTACTACCTGTGGTGCTGATAGAGGTTAAACAAAAGACACAAGGGCAGCAAAATCCCTCACTCGCTTCTCACACAAGGACAAAACTGTTATGGGAGAGAAATGCAGGTTACTTTCTCAAATCTCACAGCACTTTTTGACACCATTGGCTACGGGTTACCTCTTAAGTATTTGAAGATTTCAGTAGGGCTGACTGATTTAGATGTGGATAGGTTTAAATCACACTTGTCAATGTGCTATTAATGTCGAACCACAGCCATTTCTTCCCTAGACCTCTTAATATGCTAGGCAGTCCCAGGAAGCGTAAAACTTTGACCCGTGCTCTCCAGCATTTGCGTACTGCACTTTCTGTAGGTTCCTTATTCTCTAATCAGAATTCTGACAATCTCCTCAACAGCATACAGATACAAAATGCACAGACCCAGTGTTGTGGTTTAACCCGGCTGGCAGCTAAACACCACACAGCCGTTCGCTCACCCTCCCCCCTCCCTCTCTGGGATGGGGGAGAGAAACGGGAAAGTGAAGCCGGTGAGTTGAGATAAAGACAGTTTATTAAGACAGGAATATAATAATAACAATAATAATAATAATAGTGATAATGATAATAGTATTAATAATAATAATGTGTAAGAAAACAAGTGATGCACAATGCAATTGCTCACCACCCGCTGACCGATGCCCAGCCTTTCCCCGAGCAGCCGGCCCCCCACCCCGGCCAGCCACCCCTATATATTGTTCAGCATGACGCCAGATGGTATGGAATACCCCTTTGGCCAGTTTGGGTCAGCTGTCCTGGCTCTGTCCCCTCCCAGCTCCTGCTGCACCCCCAGCCTGCTCGCTGGCAGGACAGAGCGAGAAGCCGAAAAGTCCTTGGCCTGGTGTAAACACTGCTCTGCAACAATTAAAACATCAGCATGTTATCAGCGCTCTTCTCATCCTAATCCAAAACATAGCACCCTACCAGCTAGAATGAGGAAAAATTAACTCTGTCCTAACTGGAACCAGGACACCCAGATAAAACAGGCTCCCATCCGCTTGTATGATTGTCAGACATGCATTCTTTTATATTAACTGCTCTTTTCTTACTCCCTTCAGATGAAACATAAATAACTTCAGCTGACTTCTAAACTCTACAGACAGCTCTGGTGGTGCTGTGTGATGGAATGTGATTTTTCCTTACAAGCCACCAATTATTTCCATGTCTTTTCTGGACCTTGGGATCTCTTTTGGGAGCTACATTACTCAGAGAAATACAAGAAGGCTGAGATCACCACTGCCTCAACATAATGCAAAGTTTAAGGCCTTTAGGACAGCCAGTTTGCAAATGAATGCAGCCCCATCTTCTCAGCATTTTGAGACAGACGACTACCCAACACTGAACTGTCTCAAGGTTTCAAACTGAGACAGCTTTGTAGAAATAATAGAAAAATTTCATTACAATTGGCCTAGCATGGAATTTATTCTTAAAAAGTTTGGTAGAATATACTTGTAGACTTCAAAACTAGTACATCATCATTTGAGCACTCCTTCGTCTACACGATCTTCTCCAGAAATACCAAACTTTTAGTCCTGGTAGTTAGAGCTAATCAGTCATATTAGCTAATCAAATTCCCTGATCAGTCACTTGAAGTCTGTTGATGACATCTGTTCTGAGCTCTACAGCATTGGTCAGCTACTGACTTGCGGAAGTCAGACTCTATCTAGAACCTCACAATGGTTATAAAGCAGGTCTGTTTATTCGGCGCTGCGCACCCACGCCGGGCACAAGGGGGATAGCTCCACCTAACTTGCGCACCAACAGTTGCAGGGAGTCCTATCTGGAGCTTTCTCTGGACTCGCCGCGGATAGATAGACTTCAGAGCTTAAGATGTTACTTTGATTTCCATTTTCCCTTGTTCCAAAGAAACTTTTGCATCCAATTTTTCCGGCACGTCCCTTCCTAAGAAGGGCCTAAGCAAATTGGGTAAGTAGAAAAACGGATGGATTCCCATCATTTTTTCCCCAATTCCAATCTTGAGCACTGAAAAAAAAAAAAAAAAAAAAAAAAAAAAGCCTTTTCCTTTTGGCCAGTTGCTCTGGTAGAACTAAGCATTAGTATACATTCTCCGTAGAACTAAGCATTTATCCCGGGATGTTCAGTTTTTCGACACTGTATAAGCCTTCCTGCTCTCACTTCCCTCCGTTTTTCATTTCTTTTCCTCCTAAGACACCCGTGAAAAACTTAAGAAACCTCCTGGTCAATAACTTTCTTCAGACAGCGTCAATGATATCACAGCAACCCAGACTTATTTAACTTTTTCTTTAAAACAGCTAACACAGATTCTGTATCATTCTCACGCAGACCAGTCCCCAGCTTGATCATCTGAATTGAATTTGTTTTATATTAAACAGATTTTCTTATCATTTTTATTACAGCAGATGAAAAAAGCGCTCACTCTTTTGCTGGCTTTCCATCACATCTGATTGACTGAGGCACCCTGATTCCCTGTCTTTATTTGCTTTCTGCAGAATTCTCCCATCTCTTTTGGTTCAAGTTCGACTGGCAAAACGCTTTTCACTGGTTACTACACTTAGCTGCTATACATCTTTGTTTCTTAAGATAACTGTTTTCATATTTTACAATAGAACGTTGCCATGATCTATTTTGTAAGGTCTAGAAAAAAGACCCCCCCTTCCCACAGCCCCCACCCCACCCAGAAAAAAAAAAAAAAAAAAAAAAAGATGCTTAGTCCTTTAACATAAAATACTTATTCATTTGGCTGGATGGAGGAAGTTAAACACAGTTTATATTCTATCCATGTAGACTGCACTCAGGAAAAGTTTATGTAAAATTCTGCTGACAAATGCAGAATCCAGCTTGCCTGCTCTAGGAAGCGGAACAGACCCACAGCGGACACGAGAATGTACTGTCAGAACAATTAGGAAATAAAATCTATCGTGATCTAAGTTACTGACAACTGTCAAATTAATTCACTTTGTTCTTATTCAGCTTGGAGGAAACGGGCACAGAAATTACTCATTTACCCTAAGTACATCTCTGTCACCTTCTTCTCATCTCCAACACGATTCTCATTTTCAGATTGACCTCAGTGTCAACTGTGAGTCTATGTTAAGTGTCATGCACCAAGTGTCAGAGGCAACTGGGCTCTGACCAACACTACCCGTGCTGGACAAGCTATGGAGAGCAGAAGTATTTCTGTAGTGGTCCTAGGAGAACCCCAGTTCCTTCGGATGCAGCTCTTCTTAGAACACTAAGGAAAATCTATTCCTCAAAGGCTGCATCTCTGTTAGATGCTGGGATGGAGCAAGAATGTAGTTTTACAATAAAACTCCAGTAATCACATTTACTCCATCCAGTTGCAGTTTCACAGAGGATTAGTGCTACATGAATGAATGTTCTCTCTAAAGAAACAGAAATTAAAGATCTGTTTCAGGTGCAAGATCAATGTATTGCAACCCCGAAAGGGGATATAAAAACCCAAACTAATCACCTGTTCTTCGGATAGATTTGAATCAAAGTTTGCAGGCGTTTTTGTCCAATGGCTCCAAACGAATCTAGTCCAAAGCTCCTAGATGCTGGAACCACATGATGAATATGTAAGGCCTTTAGCCTTAGCTGCTTTGATCTACTGATCTTCTCCAATTGGACTACATTGCTTGTTGCTATACCTCCAAGGGAACACAACACAGTTTGGATAAATTCACAGTCTAGAAAGAGCTCCAGCAGGAACATGGGTCTCCCTTGCTACCATCATCACAGAAGGTGTGGCAGCCACAGGGCCACTTCATTCATTCACTCACAGAGCACCAATAACAAATACTCCTTGCTGTAATATTCATTTGTTGCAAAACTACATTCTTGCTCCATCTCCACACCTAATATAGATGCAGCCTTCGATGAATAGACTTTCTTCAGTGTTCCAGTAAAAGTCATTGCTTATTAAGTTTAACTGCCTTTGAAAAAATAATACTCGGAGGTCTGTACAATTGGCAGCACAGGGGTTGACCCATATATCATCAAGGGTCTGTCTGGAACGGTACGAGCTGGTAATAGTTTTGTTTCAGATGTGTTTCAGCTATGCCCATTGCCTACCACAGAAGCAGGAGAAAATGCCTCTTTACTGTTCTACACGTCCAACGCTCAGTTTGAATTCTTCTTGAAGTTAGGGCTTCCAACAATCCAAACCAGATGCCCAGCCTCCCAATCTAATGCATGAGCAGAGGGGCTCTCTGAAACACCAGTACAGACTAGGTGAGAAATACCTTGAAAGCAGCCCTGTGGAGAAGGACGTGGGGGTACTGGTCGATGAGAAGCTCAACAGGAGCCAGCAATATGCACTTGCAACCCAGAAATCCAACTGTATCCTGGGCTGCATCAAAAGCAGAGTGGCCAGCAGGGCGAGAGAGGTGATTCTCCCCCTCTGCTCTGCCCTCCAGAGTCCGGGGGATGGAATAGCAGGGCTCCCAGCACAAGAGAGACCCGGACCTGCACTTGGTCCAGAGCAGAGCCACAAAAATGATCATCAGAGGTATGGAGTACCTCTCCTATGAAGACAGGCTGAGGATAGACTCAGGTAAGGAAGAGATTTTTACTGTGAGGGTGAGGAGACACTGGAAGAGGTCGACCAAAGAAGCTGTGGATGCCCCATTCCTGGAAGTGTCCAAGGCTAGGACAGATGGGGCATTGAGCAACCTCGTCTGGTGGGAGGTGTTCCTGCCCATGGCAGGGGGCTTGGAACTTGATGATCTTTAAGATTCCTTCCATCCCAAACCGGTCTATGATTCTATATGCTAGGGAATAGCCCTTTGGCCAGTTTGCCTCAGATGTCCTGGCTGTGTTGCCTCCCAGCTTTTTTGCAACCACAGCCTCCTCACTGGCAGGGCAATGTGAAAAAAAAAATAAAAAAGCTGAGCACCTGTGCCAGGGACACCCAGGGAGGACACTGATACAGCCGGCCACACAGACAACCACAGACAAGGCGCTGCTTGCAAGAGCACCCACACACAGGCCTCACGTAACACACAGGCACAGACAGCCGAGTCCCCTCCTGCCCTGGGGCTGGCAGAGACAGCAGGTCACTGCTGCAGGCACACACACGGCACTCTCGGGGTTCACAAGCACATACACACCCGCACACCTGGCCCTGAGAGTCCTTTCACATGCCCTCAGATTCCCCATGCCTCTGCCTGCTCCTCGTCCCCATGGGCCTCCCCTCCAGGTCTGCCACGGAGCTCCCCTAGCTAGGAGGGAGCTATGGGGACGTGGGCTGAGACACAGACTTCTGCCCTGGAAATGCGCGCAACTGGCAGCGATGAGCATCATGACGGGAAGCCACACTTAAGACAGCGCAGGCATAGCAATGGGAGCCTTGGAAAGAGCTCTCCTTTCAACCCACATTCCTCTTTCAAAGCAGAGATCCAGCTTATGCGTACTCAAGTCTAGGGTGGATGAAGTGACACAAGCAGTCTGTTTGGGAAGAGCCCCGGTGCTCTTTATTTTCCATTCAGGGGTGGAAAGCGGGAGAGCTTCCCAGCCCCTTTGCTCAGAGCTCCGCTGCTGCCGCCGTCGCCATTCCCAGCACCTTCCCCTCCACTGCGGTACCAGCATCTAGCGCTAGGGAGTCAAAAGAAAAAAGAGGATGAGCAGGTTGTGTACAGGCTGAACACAGAGAAATACTGCAGGCTTAGCTCGGGCCGTGCACGTAGGGGTCTGCTTCCCAGGAAGCTTCAAGGCTGCCGAGAAGTGAGACAGATGCCTCGTGCCCGAGCTCATGACAGGGTCCCCAGGGGTGCAGCTCACCAGCCTGGGGCTGGGTCAGGTGGAGCGGAGGACCCTGGGTATTCTGCACAGGTATTCCCCCTCAGGGCAAGGTGTCCTGGCGTCAGCGCTCTCCAAAGGAAGGACAGCCTCTCGGCTTTGGAAAGGGGAGAGGCAGCCATCCAGGGGACCCCTCTGTTTTCAGACAGGACTTTCACATCCCACATGGGAAAGCCTGTTCTGGGTGCCCAGCCGCTCCCCGTCAGGTGTCAGGGAGCTCCAGTCCCAAAGTCTCCAGAGTCTCCAAAGCCTGCGTCCGTCTCGGGAGGGGTGTCGGAGACGTGCCCTCTTTCTCCCAGTGCTGCCCCCAGGGGAAGGATGGGCCTTGCAGCAGCGGGAAGCACCATCCCTTTTTGGAGATACTTACCGGGGGAGCTGCTGCTGCTGCTGCTCTTGCCGCAGCCGGTTTGCCTCCGCAACGTTTCTGAATACACTTTGTTGATGGCGATGCGGCTCCAACCTTTCCAAAACTTGGAGTGCTCGTGGGGAAAGGCGGCTGCAACAACAGGAGAAAGGGATCCCTCAGCCTCTGTCAGACACCCCTTCTGCCTCTCCCCTCATCCATGTTATACATTAGTTTTGGTAGAAATCATTCCCGACACATCGTGGGTAAGGTAGATCGAATTTCTATTTATTTGAGCAACTCAGCAAGCAGCGATAAGTAAAACAGCGCTGGGCGGCCGGGGAGTCTCCTGCTCCGCCAACGGCGCGCACCTAAGCCCGCCAGAGTCTCCATTTATAGCCTAGTAGTTCCGGGTTTAGTGGCACATCCTGGTGTCTTCTTACGACTGCGAGGCCTGTTGCTAGGGGGTCTTCGTCAGTCCTCTGGTGGTCGTGGGGATGAAGATCGTTGTCTTCCTCTGCGTCGGGGTCGTGACTTTGCTGCTGATATGTGTGTTCTCATGTGAGGGGGAATGCCATTTTGCCCTTTTTTGGAGCTGGTTTCTACTGCAATTGTTAACTTAACAGGAAATTCCTATACTTGTTTTTTTCCTTCAACAGGACATTGGGGGTATAAGCAGTTAACCATTGAAAACCTTCCCATCAGCAATATTTAATGAACAAACAAGGCTTTACCCATTACAATCCAGACCCTGCACCCATGCGGTGCCACGTGCACCCACCCTTTCAACCTGTGGTGAGTTTTAGGCCTTGGCGGTAACCAAGGTCACGCCCGCTTTAGGAGGAATCAAAGGGTGTCACAGGCAACCCCAGGACTCAGGGACCAGGCTCCTGGACATGTCCTGACATCACTCAAGAGCTACTCCAGTGCCCCACGACGGGAACGGAGCCGGCACACACTTACTCAGGCTGGAGTCTCTCCAGCTTGCCTGCTGCTCCCAACTCCTCTGCTGGGGCAGGGTTCTCAGCCTTCCTCCACCTCTTCCTGACCTTGCTCCTGGGCTGGGCTGGAGGATGGGGAGTCCGAGCATGTTGGCTGTTGAATCGCTGCAAGGAGAAGTCCCTCTCATCAAACAGGACTGGACGTACAGCTGCTCTTTCCCAGAGGACCTCTTGAAAGGACCCTGCAGCAGGACCTGCGAACCAGGCGACTCGGCGCTGCCAGCCCACGTCTGGCTGCTGCTTTTATCCCTCACTTTCTGCTGACAACCTCTCCCTCACAGGGAGGAGCAGCAAAAGCCCTGACCTGCGGCCTCGTGCCCGTCCTGCTCCCACCACCCTGGGACCTGCCGCCCTCGGAGCCCGGGCAGAGAGGATCGCCGCTGTTCTCAGCGGTGTTGATCACTGCCAGTACCTGGGGTATCTGTTGGTCCTCCCCCTCAGACCAGGCTTCCCATGCAGCCATGTCTGCCTGGGCTTGCTCTTGTAGCTTTTGGTACGTGGGCCATGAGCTGTCTGTTTGGTCCCACTGTGAAGACAGGTTCCAGACCTCCTGGAGGAAAAAAAAAAAAACAAAAAAAACAACAAAACAAACACAACAGCAGACAGGATTGGTCTCAGCTGTCCCTCAGGCCTAACCCACACTCCTGCCCCCTCGCCTCAGCCGGTCTGTCAGCAGTGCTTCGACCCTCAAGGATGAGGGGCCCTGAAGCTAGGCCAGGCTCCTCAACTCGTGACAAACACAGCTGAACAGCCCGCGGTGACCAAAGCCCTCTGCCATCAACGACTCAGAAAGGCCTTGCTCCTTTTCCATGGCCCCTGGTCAAAATGAAGTGGCTCATGGCAACACGGGAGGCAGTAAGAGGCAGGGAAGGTGTGCGGGACGCCACCTTCCGTCTCCTGAGGAAGAGATGAAGGAGGTAACAAATGTGAAGACGAACGCATCCCAAGGGACCTGCTCGGGATCGCTCCACACAGAGGCTTTTGTACAGGCCCAAACAGCACAGTCATTGCAGCAAGGCAGAGCAGGTACCTGCAGCGCTCTCCTGGAGGCTTCAGGAGCAGGGAGCGCAGTGGTGGTGGACTTGGCTTGAGGAGCTGTTTCCTGCCTGTCTGCCTTCTTCGTCCCGGGGGAGCTGCCTGGACACGGGGGGAGCACACTGCAAACAGACACCGGGAGGAGGCTGCATGAGCCCAGGGAAATTCGGTCTCCAGTCCGCGCTCGCAAGCTGCGTCAGCCTCTGCAGCAGACGGCACTTCCGCAGCGAGAGGGCATATTGGACTGGCCGTGTTCACTTCAGCGGAGACAGAGAGAGCCAAACGCGAAGCTGTGGCACCACCTGCCTTCAGGAAGGCTCGGGATGCCCGTATCCAGGCCCTTTTTGGTGGAAGAAGGAGGGGAGCGGTGTCTTGTGCAAGGACAGGATCCGAGAGACACCATTATGGCCCACCCGGGCTTTACTTCAGCTTCTCCTCTGTGGCCCTGAAACACGGTGCGCTTATGGGTGGAAAACAGGTTATCGCTGGGGAGCCAGCGGAGCCATTGGAGAAAGCCGTCAGGTAAGGAGCCCAGTCATGCCATCTCCCTACCTCAGCACTCTCTTGTGCCTGCCACAACGTTTGGGATAGCGTTTGAAAAAAATGCCTGAAAGAAACTTTTCCATCTGGTATCACAGCTCCTTAGGCTGGAAGAAACAGCAGGGGAGATGGGGCCACGGCAATCCTAAGACACGGTGAGACATGTTAGAATGAAGGCAGGGGACGTTTGCTCCCACAGACAAGAAGATGGGCTCTGCTGCAATGTGGGGGGGCTCCTGAAGGGAGAAGAGCTTCTGCAACAAGGCTCTGCGTTCAGCTCCCCCAAGGATCGGGGCCCTGCTGGAAAATGAAGCTGGTGTGCCAGTCTCAGGCAAACGTGCTGCACGCTTGCCATCCGTTGAGAGAGCGGCCTCCGCTGGGACGTGTGTCAGGAGCCACCCTGCGGCTGGTGGGTCCAAAGGGGACATCTCTCCAGTGTGGCTGCAAGGGGCTCCTTCCTCCTTTCCCCCAGGGGTCTCACCTGGTAGGAGGCTTCTTCTCCGCATCTTGCTGCCTTGTGCCTGGCTCCCAGCTTGTCAGGATGGGGAGGGAAAGCTACTTCCTCCTCTGCAGCAGGTTGCCAGGATGGCACTCTGAAACTAGGAAAGGAGGAAGCTCTTCCGAGCAGCTGCGTGGGCACTGCCTTTTAACCTGGTTCAAGTCAGCCAGCACGGGACAGGGACCACCCCCAGACAGCAGGGACCTGTTCCCTTACCTCTTCTGATCCTGCGCTCTCCTGCAGCTTCCTCCTGCGAGGTGGTGGAAACTTTGGCCTCCGGCCTTCTCCTCACAGTCAGATGAAACCTGGAAAACAAACGATGACACGGGCTTGAAGAAGGCTGGCCTCCTACCCGTTGCAGCTTGCTGGCAGTAATCCTCCTGGTGTCGCACAAGGCATGGCATCCCTTTTCCGTCATGTCCATGCATGGGGTTTGTTGTCAGTCTTCCCGCAGCACCACAGAAGGTAGCCTAAATTCCCCTCCACATGCAGGCAATTCTCTCTGACGGGAATCGCGGCAGCACGGGCACAAGAATGGCAGAATATGGAGGCTGTACAGTAACACTGCCAGGCTTTTTGCAGGGGCAAGCATCCAGACGCTCAGAAGAAACTCTCTTTGCTCGTGGAGAGAGCAGCTAAGGGGGCAAGCGTGGGGAAAGGCATTTGACTGGCCTGCCATGTCCGGGCTGGCCAATAGCAGTCAGATTGCTCACCCTTTGCTAGGATTCCCAAAGAAATGGAAGTAGCCCCCAAAACCTCACCAACTTACGCTGTGGAGCAGTGCAACCAGGCCCGCGGCGCTCTCCGGACGTTTGACGCAGTCTAGATAAGACTTCACGCACAGAAAACCATCTTCGCGTGGCAGAACTCCAATGTCCCTGACGGCAAAGGGGACGTGCTCCTTGTTCCTCACGAGGAAGCAGTACAAGAGGATGGTCTCTTGCACGCAGTTCTTCGCCACGTGCAGCGGGAAGGAGGTGGCTCGCGATAGCTGCACGTACTTCAGCGGCTCAATCTTGACACCATCTGCAAGGAGAAGCAACATCCTCAGCGACACGGCAAGCCCAAGTTGCTTGCAACATTCAGAACAAGTTCCCAGAGAAAGGGTCGCTAAGAGAAAGAGCTCCTGGGGCACGGTTTCTTTTGGGGGAACTCAAGCTGTACCCTGACCGTTGGAGACAATCCTCTACTTCTCCCAGGCCTTTCCAAAGAGCAGGGAGAACAAACCGTTCCGGACATGGGGCAGGAAGAGGGGGGCTGCTGCCTTCTCACCAGGGAGGAGCTCAGTGGGACAGTAGATCTCCTCCAGCCACAACTCATCGATGTCCAGCTGGAAGAAAGGTCTTCGAACCAAGAGCAGCCCTTCTTTGCCATGGAACTGCTCTCGGACAACACCAAAGGTCCCGAGTCCAGCAACCCAAACGCCCTGCACACAGAAAAGACAGAAAGGCCGATGAGGGAGTTCTTGAGAGACGGGAAAAGGGATGGCTGTCAGAGCAGGGGGACACTGCTCTGTGCCCTGCCCACTCCTGAGGGACAATGGGGCAAGGTGGGGCACTTTGGAAAGCTTTGCAAAAGAGCCGCATCCTCAGTTTCTTTCGTCTCCCCCCTCACAGCATTTGCCAACATCCCTTGGCTAGAGAAGCGCCCAGAGGTTTCCAGCACACGGATTAGACCTGGCACTGATTCCCAGCAATTGTCCTAGGCACGGACCCAGGATATTCCCCCCTCTCTCTGCTCGCCCTCCCCACTCAGACCGCAGGGAAGAGGGAAGCCCTAGGGTGTGCCAAACACCTGAGAGGCAGAGCACATCTGGCCTTGGTTTCTCTCCCAGCTGGCCAAGAAGCTGCTCCGGGCACCCTGGGCAGTCTCAGTGCACCGCCATGCTGCTCGGGCAGGGATTGCCTCATGCAGGGCCCACGACACCGGCCCACCTTATCCCGCTTCAGCTCTTTCGGAATGTAGTCGCATACAGCATCCCAGATAGCCTCAGTCCCTGGAAAGCAAGGAAAAGACACCTCAGGCTCCAGGCCAGCCAGCTCACAACCTCTTGGCAAGCACCTCACCCAGGCGATGACACATGCAGGCATACACAAGCACCCCAGAAAAACACCACGCACGCATTCCTGGGACATTCCTGAGAGGCCTGTGGGAGCTGCAGGCCACACCTAACAAATTTGACTAACAAATACTTCAGCCCCCCTTTTCTAGGCAGTCCGGTAAAGTCTATCTGCCAATACTCTCCAGGCGCCTGCCCCTCAGCAGTGGAGTTTTGCATGTTTATCGGATTATTTCTCCAACATATGTCACACCTTTCGGTGACCGACCTAATAGTCTCCACCATAGTCCTGCGTATAAATGACTTCTTTAAATGCTTTAGCAAATGTTCTGTTGCCCCAGCGCACAGCATTATGCTCCTCCTTCACTAGACCATTTGTAAGGGAAGAGGGTACCACTGCTGGACCTGATAGGTACCTACCTGTCGGGCACCACAGCCCTGCGCAGCTTCCACGGTGTCTCACGGGCAGGGGCCAACAATTTCTGAAAGACTGCCCTTGTACTTAAAAAGCAGCGGTCTTCGCTCAGGGGCTCTTCAGGCCGGGGATCGGGGTCCTCTCCGAGAATCGCTCGGTGCTGCCTGAGGTTCCGCCATCCCAGGAACCGTCGAGGCTCTCCCAGGAAACAGTCCTCGAGAAGAGCTCCGAGACCCCAGCCGGGGCTAAAGGGCCAGTCTCCCCCTGACTGGGGCTGCCCACGGCCTGTCCCCAGGCCAGGGGAACCGCCCCAAGGTACACAACACGCCACGGCACGACGCAGGGCCGGGCAGCGGCTGCCCTCACGCTGCCGGGGCTCTGGGAGCCACCCCTCACAGCCTCTGCCTCCCCTCAGTGCTTCCCGCTCCTCCCTCCCGCTCCTCCCTCAGGGCTCGCCTCTCCTCAGCCCGGGCTCCGATTGGCTGCCAGAGCCGCCAGGCAAACGGAGCCCCACCCCCTGCCGGCTGGCTGGGGCTCGCTGCCATGGCAACCGTGCAACCGCCTGACCAGGCAGGGCGGGCGCCGCCATCTTAGGAGTCGTGGGCGGGCTGGGGGCGTCTCGGGGCCTGAGGGGGGGACCTGGCCTGTGTGCCCGGGGCGCCCCTGCCCGCCCCTGCCCGCCCCTGCCTTTGCTCGCTCCCTGTGCCTCACCACCTCGTCTTCCCTTTTCTTTGCGGTGTCGAACGCCCGAGAAGCCCGACAGGCTCAGGAAGGCGGCCATTCAGTTGCACAAGAAGCAATAGGGCCGGATGCTCCTGGAATGCTACTTGTTGCAGCTTTGTGCCTGGGTATCACTGTGAGATCAGGCTAACAGGATGAAGGCTTTGTTCCTCGTCCCTTCTGTTGAGAGAGGGGTTTTGCCTCTCGGCAGAAGCTATCCCCAGGCTCTCGGCATATTTAAGCAAACTAAATGCAGCTACAGCCTCTTCTTTGTCTGAGACCGGATCGCAGCTGATGAGGAAGTAACGGGACCAGCAAACCCTTTCTGGCTGCAGCAGCTTGGGCCCGGCTGCCCTGGCCCTGGGGCAGGAGGAGCTGCCTGAAGACCCCCAGGGATGGCACGGAGGGGCTGCGGGCCTCCCGGGGGCTGTCTTGTGCCTTGGATGTCCCATCTGTGGGGCTGAGCCCTCTGTGCCCCCAGGAGCTGCTGTGCCCTTCAGAGGGGCTGGGGCTGTGGTGGCAGTGCCCAGAGCCCTGCAGCAGCCTGCTCCGGACACTGCCCTGGGGCCAGCCCAGCCTGAGCTGCTGGACTGCGCTGGGCAGAGGGCAGGGAGGTGGGCATGTTAGCGTTCATGAAAACACATAATCCACAAAGTGATTATACGAAGGTGCTTTATTAGGCGCCGCAAGTTAGGGGCAAGCCTGCCCAAATCTAACTTTGTCCGATTTGTTCACTCAGTTCTCTTTTATCTCCTAAGATACTACATATGCATTAGGTTTCACAACTCATCTATGCATATTCATTTCCTAACTCCGCCTAGCCTCGCTTCGTATGCTAATTATTTTATCAGTCCTTCTGCGCTTGCGTACTACTCTCTGGTGGTCGTCCGGGTGGTCGTCGGGATGAAGTAAGATGTCTTCATCGGAGTTGAACTTTTTAACCTTTCCTTTTCACGCATGCTCTCTGAGCCCTTGGTCTCAGTCCAACAAGTCTCAACCGCGGTCTCAACCGCGGTCTCAACCGCAAGGTTGGTTTGATCCAGTTCCCAGGGTCCAAGAAGCCCCAGTTATCCAGATGTCTTGCAAATTGAGCATTCTTTTAATCCTCCTTACTCCTCATCATGAATTGGTGCATTCTCATGTTACCCTTGCACATATCTCATATGTACCCTTGCACCTTTCTTCCAAGCGCAGCCTCGGAACAGTACATCGCAAATGTAACATATTAAACAATATTGTATTATTTCTTCTTCTATTACTAACATTTCCCCCCTTTGAAAGCATTTCACTCCTTTCGAGGAGTGGTTTTCTGCTAGGGGAAATGACCCAGGTGTGAAGAAGTGTGTGTGCCAGGTGAGGGAGGGAACCCCAGGGATCCCTTCAGGCTGTTTCCCAGCAGGTTCCCCTGCAGCCCCAGGGCCATGGGCAGGGAGCCTGGTGGGGGGCAGAGCAAGGGAGGCCTTGGGCTGGGCCTCTGCTGCTGAGCTGGGCCGGGCTCCTGGGCCCAAGGGGAGCTCCTGGCAAGCGGGCAGCGCTGCAGAGAGCCAGCTCTGCCCAGGAGCAGCTCCTCTGCCCAGCGCAGCAGGGCTGGGGGCACTGCCTGCAGCTGGCACGGGTAGGGGAGAGAAGGGAGAGGGAGGTTACCGGCTGAGTGGAATATGAGAATACTGAGAGCTGAGAGGAGGAGAAATCTTCATAGCACATAACAGGGTAAGCCTCCTTCTGCAGTGCAGTGCACAGGAGTATCAGGGAAGATTTCCAGACCCAGAACTTCCCACAGAAGATCTGGCTGGTTGCACTTGGTATTTCTTTAGTGTGGAGAAGCACAAGCTCCATTGCTAAGGTTCCCTGCTGCAGGGTGAACGTGCAGGCCTCCGAGGGCTCCCTTGTTGCAGGCCAGCTGCAGGCTGTGAATCCTGGGGTGCAGGCAGGGGTGCCCGGGGCTGTGGTGCAGAGCAGGGTCCCTGCTGTGCCCCAGGGGCTGTGTGCCGGGGCAGGGCCTCTGCCGCCTGCCAGGCTCAGCACTCAGCCTGCCCGGGGAGCTGCCCAGGGCGCTGCGCGGAGAAGCTGCGGGTGGAAGGAGCCCCCCCGGCAGGGCAGGGTCCTGCTGCTGGCGGGAGGCTGCTGCCTGGGGCAGCCTGCTCACAGCTCCATTGTACGACAAGGGCATTTCCCAAGCAATTTTTTCTAAGCAAACAAGGTCAAAATAGGGATTTTCTGCCCTCTTTTCAATTGCCTACTCTACTGGACAGGAGGGGAAGCAGGAAGAAGTGGAAGAGGAGCTGTGAGTTTGAGCACATTGCTGAGACTCCTGAACTGTAACTCTGAGGATCAGTATGTTTGTGAGCTGCCCCAAATGTACCTTCAGCCTCTCCTCTTCATATTGAAAGCGACAGCATCAACTTTGCTGAACCCAGCAGGGCTTTCTGACAGGTCCTTTTGCACCTGCAAAGATGCACATGCACCTAGGCAGTCTCTTGCATACAGGCAGGTTTCTGAAGGGCAACGATTACTGCACACAGATTTGGTTGAGGCTGTGAGCAGAAACAGGAATAAGACATGAGACAGGGAAACAACTCCCAGAAATAAAACCTTCAGGCATCAGGGATATGATCAAGGAATGAGGGGAAAGTTAATCAGAAATCTTGTCAGAGGGAGAATTCATCAGAAAACTCCATATTTTTTCCATTCAGTGCAGACCCCTTCCTCTGAACATGCCCCCTTGCCTCCTCTCCCACCCAGAAAACCCTCTGCCCTCACGCCCATGGGTCCAAGGCATGGGGCATGTCTTCTGCAGCCAGAGCTCCAGCAGAGCAGAGGTGCATCTCTCCAGCCATGCGCCCATTTCCACCTGTGCTGCAACTGCAGAGGGGGTCAGCTGCCTGGGGGTCGTGGGCAATGCAGTTTTTGAGGCTGGGGATGTTAGCGTTCATGAAGACACATAATCCACAAAGTGATTATATGAAGGTGCTTTATTAGGCGCCGGAAGTTAGGGGCATGCCTGCCCAAATCTAACTTCGTCTGATTTGTTCTCTTAGTTCTCTTTTATCCCCTAAGATATTACATATGCATTAGGTTTCACAACTCATCTATGCATATTCATTTCCTAGCTCCGCCTAGCCTTGCTTCGTATGCTAGTTATCTTATCAGTCCTTCTGCGCTTGCGTATTACTCTCTGGTGGTCGTCCGGGTGGTCGTCGGGATGAAGTAAGATGTCTTCATCAGAGTTGAACTTTTTAACCTTTCCTTTTCACGCATGCTCTCTGAGCCCTCGGTCTCAGTCCAAACCGCAAGGTTGGTTTGATCCAGTTCCCAGGGTCCAAGAGGCCCCAGTTATCTAGATGTCTTGCAAACTGAGCGTTCTTTTAATCCTCCTTACTCCTCATCATGAATTGGTGCATTCTCATGTTACCCTTGCACATATATTTTGTATCTTCCAAGCGCAGCCTCGGAACAGTACATCGCAAATGTAACATATTAAACAATATTGTATTATTTCTTCTTCTATTACTAACATTTCCCCCCCTTTGAAAGCTTTTCACTCCTTTCGAGGAGGGCAAATGCTTTCACTAACTAACTAAAATATTTTACACTCAGTGCTCACCAATAATATAATCACGGAAAATTACATCATTAAGAATCAAGGAAATTACAAAGATTAGGATTGTCACAACATTTCATAAGTCCACCACTTCTGCTTTATGTTACGTTCACCCTTCTGGTTGGGTTCACTTGATCTGAAACTGATCTTGTCTATTCGGTTTTCATTCCATTTCACCTCCTGGGTTCCTCAGATTCTTTCTCTGAAATCCAAAGTTGTTAGATGCCGGTGGAGGATATTGAGGATGTGGTTCCATTTGCCGAGCAATAGTTTGCATCACTGTCCGGTTCCAGGTTGTCTTCCTTAGAACCAGACTTTTCAGCATTATAAATGTTAACCAAATTAGTACCCCTACAATCACCAATATAATTATTGTCTCCAGTAAGGACTTAACCCAATTACTAATATTCCATCCACTAAAAATTTTATCCAACCAGCTTGTTGTCATATCTTTCTCTTCCTGTTCTGCATCTTGTTCCACTCGAGCCAGTTGTTCTATGTCATGTTCTACATCAATAGTCACATTTGGAATGTGGATGCAGCAATGATCAATACGATCTTTTAGAAATCCACATACTCCATGTTCCTTTAATAACAGTGTATCTAATGCTAATCGATTCTGTAGCACCATTTTAGCTGTAGCTTGTAGTTGGATATTAAGGTCTCTAAAGCCTTCTTTCGTGGCTCTCGTGCGCCTACTCACTTGTCCTGTAAGTTTATAAATCATTTCCCTATTTCGATAAGTAGCTACCTTTGCAAATAGAGATTCTAATGCCCAATTGAATTTTACTCCATCCGAGGGTTCATGCCATATATCTTCATCTGCCCCTTCTTCTAAACTTCTTTTTGCCCTACTAATTTGTAGGGTTTCCAACTTTCCCTTAAAAGGAGACTTTTTCCATATTGGACGCAGTGTGGGGAGGGAGTCCTAGAGTTATTTCTTTTACTTCCCCATCTATCGGTGGGTGTGTAGTCCAAGTTCCATTACTGGCTGCCCATACAAATTGTCCTGGACTTTGTATGGTACTATAGCTACAATCCACTGCGACTTGACTAGCCTGGCTATTTCTTTCCGAATTGTACTTAATTCCTCGGCAAGCACATCCTGCCCTAAGAGCTATCAATACCGGAAGTAAGTGCTCAACATCTTCATTATTGCTGTCGCAAGTATATTTCTTCTCACAAGTCCACCAAGCTACCTTTGTTGACTCTTGTCTACCACTCCTATCAACCCGGCTTACTGTATAAAACTGATCAGTTCCATTCTGCTTTCCCTGCCATTTAATACACCATGATGTATTCCCTCCATACTGGAATTTCTGCAATAAACTTACTGTCCAATCACTATCCCACCCTTTCATTCCTTTTGGTTTATTTTTCTCTTGACATTCCCAAACAATCTTTTCTCTAACTCCTTCTACTACACGTAGTTCGTCGTAATGACACTGTCCCACATTCTTAAATCTGCCTATCGTTATGAAATGATAGTTCTTCTTTTCACATTCAGACCTCGATGTTGGGGGGCTCAGTTTCCTGTAGTATTGTGTAACATTTATCCTCTCTAAAACTTTCACTTCTTTACATTGAATTGTTTCATTTCCTTTTACTTGGGGCAGTGGGAGGTGGTTATACCCCACTCAAGCGGGTCCCCTGTTGCTTTTGGAATGGGCATACAAGCAGTAATTCTATCAGTTCCTTTCATTATGGCAAAATCTTTAATCAATCCTACCAGTAAATTCTCTGATGGTTGCCTGTGTGGGATCTGTACCACTTGTGTCCATGGCACCTGGCCCTCTCTTTTTCTTCTAGATCCTTTTCAGTGGGCTACCAATATTCCTTTATCCAATTTCGGATATACCAATATTTCTCTTATCCCGTAATCTGTGCTATTTTCACGTGTTACCATGCACCGGTAGTTTCCTTTGTTGACTTTAGTAACACTAAACAGGGTTCAGGTGGTAGCTCCTCTCAGTTGTTGGCCCAGTTCTATGGGTTTACTTACGTACGCCTTCCCCTTCCATCCAGCCTTCAGTCCTGTATTGTCCCTGGTTGTGTCTACGTATATTTCCTGGCTCTGTCTGGAGTCATTTATTTTTCCCCACACCACCTGTAGAGAGCTAATTGTTATTGGTTTATCGTTGTGCATTCCACATTCCAAAGTAACATTTTCTCCTCTGAATATTTCCTCTTTCTTATATTTTTCTGGTATTTCTAGGAACTCAATTACAAGGTATTTACACAAAACAATTACTGTTATCGATACTGTTGTTAAGAACCCCAACATCGTATGGTTATACGCGCCTCATCTGTAGTTTTGTATCTCCGATTGCTCGCACTGACCAAAATTCGGGAACCTTTTTCACCCGAGTATAATGAATCCAAGCATCCACCCCTTCTACCTTTACAGCTGTAAAAGTAGTCAATAATACTTGATAAGGTCCGGCCCACCGTTCTCTCAGGGGTTCTTCATTCCAGTTTTTAATGTACACTCGGTCACCTGGCTGAATGTCGTGGATAGGATTTTCCAGTGCCAACGGTCGCTTCCACACCAGAACACTTTGAAGTTGAGCTAAAGTTTTACCAAGAGACAATACATAATTATAAACATCCTGGTTCCCTGTTATATGCATGTTAGGATTTGGTTCTGGGGATTCATAAGGCTTTCCATACATTATCTCGTATGGGCTTACTGACATTCCACTCCTTGGCTTTATCCTTATTCTCAGTAAAGCTATAGGGAAAGCTTGTGGCCATTGTATTTTGGCTTCCTGGCAGATTTTACTGATCTGTCCCTTTAGAGTTTGGTTCGTCCTTTCTACCTGTCCACTAGATTGGGGTCTCCATGCAGTATGTAAATTCCAAGAAATTCCTAATAGTCGACTTACGTCTTTAACCACAGATGAAACAAAGTGCGGCCCCCTATCCGAGGATATTCCTAATGGTACCCCAAACCTCGGAATGATTTCCCGCAGTAACCATTTTACTGTCTCTTTAGCTTGATTGGTGCGACAGGGAAGGGCTTCCGGCCATCCGGAAAAGGTGTCAACCCCTACTAACAAATACCTATATCCCCCGGTCCGAGGTAACTCTACAAAATCAACTTGCCAGTAATCTCCTGGTTCTATTCCTACTCTAACTCTTCCCATTTCAGCATGTTTTCTTGCTACTGGATTATTTTTCAGACAAATCTCACACTTTGACATTACTGATTTTGCCATTGTTAACATGTGTGTAGAGATGATGCTACGTTTTAAAAATGTTACCATTGCCTCTGCACCCCAGTGACATTCATTATGTCTCGTCTGAAGTATTTCTCGCATCACCAAGGGGGGTATTACTACCTGGCCCATAGCAGTTACATACCATCCATCAGAGTTCTTTCGGGCCTTTAGGAGATTTGCTAATTTCTCATCCTCTGGTGAATATCTTGGTTCCTTGGGAAGATTAAGACAAGCGGGGCCTACCTTGAGTGGTACCAAAGCCATTACATTCCACACCTCCCGAGCAATTTGTCGAGCTGCTCGATCTGCCAGCCGATTCCCTTCTGATATTTTTGAGGTTCCTCCTTGATGAGCTTTACAGTGCATAATAGCCACTTGGTTTGGTTTTTGTACCGCATTTATCAAATTTAACACCTCCTTGCGTACTAATCTCTGATGGTCGTCCGGGTGGTCGTCGGGATGAAGTAAGATGTCTTCATCAGAGTTGAACTTTTTAACCTTTCCTTCTCACGCATGCTCTCTGAGCCCTTGGTCTCAGTCCAAACCGCAAGGTTGGTTTGATCCAGTTCCCAGAGTCCAAGAAGCCCCAGTTATCCAGATGTCTTGCAAATTGAGCATTCTTCTAATCCGCCTTACAACTCATCATGAATCGGTGCATTCTCTCATGTTACCCTTACACATATATTTTGTATCTTCCAAGCGCAGCCTCGGAACAGTACATCGCAAATGTAACATATTAAACAATATTGTATTATTTCTTCTTCTATTACTAACACAGGGAGGTGGGAATGGTTCTCTTCTCCCAAGCCCCACGTGACAAGACAAGAGCAAAAACCCTTAAGTTGCGCCAGGGGAGGTTTAGGTTGGTTATTAGGAAAAATTTCTTCACCAAAAGGGTTGCTCTGGTGGGTTTATGTGGCAAGGTTTTGGTAGCAGGGGGCCATAGGGGTGGCTTCTGTAAGAAGAATCTAGAAGCTGCCCCATGTCAGATAAAGGCCCTGCTGCTGACCAGAGCCGAGCCAATAACCTATGTTGTTTGCACCTCTGTGAGAGCATATTTAAGGAAGTGGGAAAAAAATAACAAAAAAGGCTGCTTCACAGGGAGAGAGAGAGGAGTGAGAAACAGCCTTGCAGGCACTTACATCAGCGAAGAAGGAGGGGGACAGGTGCTCCGGGTGCCAGAGCAGAAGTCCCCTGCAGCATGAGAAGAGGCCCCTGGTGGAGCAGGCTGTCCCCCTGCAGCCCATGGGTCCCACACGGAGCAGATCTCCACGCTGCAGCCCCCCCGTGGAGGAGCCCCCGGTGGAGCAGGTGGATGTGGCCTGGAGGAGGCTGCGGCCCATGGAGAGCCCCCGCAGGAGCAGGCCCCGGGCCGGAGCTGCAGCCCGTGGACAGGAGCCCATGCAGGAGCAGGGGGGCTGGGGGGAGCTGCCGCCCACCCGTGGGGGACCCGTGCTGGAGCAGTTTGCTCCTGGGGGATGGATGGACCCCGTGGTACGGAGCCATGTGGGAGCTGTTCTTGAAGAGCTGCTGCCTGCGGGCAGCCCCCGCAGGCTCAGTTCGGGAAGGACGGCATCCCGTGGGAGGGACCCCACGTGGAGCAGGGGCAGGGGGCTATCTCCCCGTCCTTATCTCAACCCTTGAGCCCTTTGCATCGCATTTGCTCCCCCTTTCTCTTTGAGGAAGGGGAGTGAGAGAGTGGCCGTGGTGGAACTCGGCTGCCCACCCGATTAAAACCACCGCAGCTGCAAAGTACTGGAAAATTTTTCAGAAGAAACAAGGTGTTTAACAAGGAAAAATATAGTTTCCTTTTTAAGGCTTCCTGGATAATTGGGCTTATTTCATATTCCCAACTCGGAGGAAGAGAATTGTTGAGTTCACCTTCTTTTTTCTTACACGGAAATAAAAAGTCAACAGCTCTGGAAGTAAGGGGAACGTATCACAATCAAGCTCCTTTTGTCTGTAATCCTTGCTGAAGGACAAGATTTATCCCACACCTTCCACGGATGTATGGTAGCAGAGAATCATTTTTGAACTACTCTAATTCAAGTCAACTTGGGGATAGTGGCACTTCTCTAATTGTTTCTGAGACATACGCATTAGCAACAGAGAGTGTTCTGTTGTCATTGCAAGGCGCCTACGGTGATGACTTCAGAAACAGAACTGAGTGATGTCACCATGGCAATTTGGGAGCAGCTGCCTCTGTGCAAGTTTAGCTAGGAGGGACAGAGAAGCGTGCTGGATGTGATGAAACCACGTGAGGATTTGTGGATCCCACCTTGAGGTGCACAGAGAGGGCCCATGCCCTTCTGTAAGTGGTTTGATGCTTGGCTGAGGCAAAAAATGTGTTTTTATTGTGAATGCTTCGTTTTAGTATTCTGTAGTTTGTGTAAAGTCCTTTCACAAGCATTACGTTTGGTACTTTTGCTCAGTGATGTAGCTGCACAGAGTGACAGATGCAATGTATGGGTGAGGGCCTCTGCACGTTCTCTTTTTCCTACACACCATCAACAAATAAGGGTGGACAAATAAGAGTGTGCTGTGCTCCTGCCATACGCCTCAAGTACTAAAGCATAAACAAGAGACTTAAAAGTACCCCTGTCACATTAAAATTCAGGACAGCAATGTACTTCATCAAATGGGCTGACCTGTTGAGCGTCTCAGGATGTGGTGTATGAAGATGCACTCCATCTGCTTCCAGATTAGCACTTGCAGTGAGCAAGCTGCCTGACCTTAACATTTTTCATTTCATTTTTCACCTCAGTTTTGCTGGTTCTCCGTGATTCATTCTTGGTCTAGAAAGAAAAAAACAAAACAAAACAAAAAAACAAAAAAGTGAACTCAGATCAAAATAAAAGGATTTCCTTCTCATTAATTACATGTTCTTAACTTGACAGATTTGGTTATTGACTAAGAAGGCAAATATCTGGCCAGATATGGCCAAATATCTGGCCAAATGAAACAAGCAGCTAGCTTGCTGGAGACATTGTCTGGGAAACAGTGAAAACACTTGCAGACAAAAACATATCAAAGGACTAACGCTTTGAGCTTAATTCTAAGCAAACATCATAAACTCAAAACTCTTGTTTGTCTTCCTAACAGGCTGGTATAGTAACATGTCACATTGGATGACTTTGCAGCATAGATGTCAGGAATGCAGCTTGGGATCACCTCCTTCTACTTAGAGTTTAGTTTGAAGGGATGAGCAAGTAATTTTTCCTGGGTTGATGGAAATCTGTTCTAAAGTCTGTTTTCTAACACTCTCATAGATACTTCTCTGTCCATCGCTCTGTCCTGCCAACTCTGCTGTGAGTGTGAAGTTGTGGCAAGAGGGATTTCCTCTTCCTAATTTGACCTGGTGGACACCAACTTTCCTACTAAATTGCCGATGTTGCTGAGGAGGCAGCAGTATCAAAGCCCTGTTGATGAAGATATAACAAGCTTGGGGAGGCTTTGGCATTTCTGTACAATGCTGCTCCCTGATTGTGACCCAAGACTCAGATTCTGAATGAAGCAAAGCAAGCTAGAAGAAAACTGTATGTCCTGGTAATTTTTTATTTTGTTTTATTTTATATTTTCATTCTTCACCTGTAAGAAAATCTAAATCTTTAAACCATTTGTTTGAAACCACGGTTTTATGGAAATGATTTTGGGTGTGCTCCTTCACCTTCTTTGGAACCTGTTTAACCTCGCTTCACTTATAGGAGACCTATGCTCAAATTTATGCTTACCGTGATAAAGCAGTATCCTTTTGGTATTCTTTTCTTTGATGATTGCACGTGAGGCTGAAAAGAGTTTTCAGTATGATTCTTCTTTTCCTTTGCAGTCTCCAAAACTCTGTATTATAGCTGATCTTCATCTCTGATCTGAAAAGCTTCACAGGCCAGAAGAGAATTGAGATGAAGAAGGAAATAGAGAATGCTGATGAATATTTCCAATTACCACCCGTAAGTTTTGTGAAAGACTCAGGTGCATTTCTGTAGTGGTAGAAAGTTAATAAAATCATGATCATGCACTTGAAGGCAAGTAATGGTATAAAAATGAAGAATGCAAGGCCCTGGTTAAAGACAATCTTTAGGCTGCTTCCAGATCAACACTTTATTTGCTTATTCCACAACCTCATCTCCACTTGCTTAGAAGCTGTGAAGATTGGAAGTACACTCAGTGTTTTTCATCCACTCTGTGTAAAATTATAAGAATTTTCACTGGCTATAAAAGCAAAAAAGACAAACAGACCCTCCTCTGGGGCTTCAGAATGCTCCTAAGATCACGCAGACTGGATAAGTAGAGATGCTCCACTATAGGTGCATATAGATGCACTACAGATGCTGGCAGAGATGCTCTAGCGTAGACGTGACGCACTTTGACAGCATCTTTTCTCTGACAGCAACTTACGTCTTGGTTCTTCACATCAAACCAGAGCAGTTTCTTTGCCTTCACAACCTGCAGACTGACCTCTCGTGTGTACCTGTGGTGGATTGAAGGTAATGCTTGTAATGTTTCTAACACACCCTGATGCTGTATTCACTTTAACTTTTAGAAAAGAGAGCAAGAAGCTTCACAGCAGTTTCTTAGGTGCCTGTCTGTCTGTCTATCTATCTGTCAATCTATCTACCTATATGCATATTTATTTAATTATTTATTTACTCATTTAAAGACATCTTTTGTTCACTAACATGAAACCTCTGACTGTTACTAATGTACGGCACATACCGTGACAGTATAATAGTGTATAAATACCCTTCATCTCATCCTTGCTATTGTTACTGTATTTTAAAAATAATTGTGCACATAATTACCCGCTTTTACCCTGTTTTAAAAAAATACCTACTTACTCGATTATAAAATCCTATAAAAAGGGGTGAACTCAAAAGGAAAGAGAAGCCAATTTTCATTACATTTCTAAACTAAACAGCTAATCCTGATAGATTCACTCCCTTTCAAATAGAACACTCAAGAAATAAAACAGTAAAAATTCACATAATACTTCTTTTATAACAAGATTGCATTGCACAATAGTTCTTTGCCTAACCCTGCAGTTACCCCACAGGCACTGCAATTGCTTACTTGGTCTTCTCCTTTACTTGTTTTCAAGGTTTACTTTTCTAACCAATCCTTAATGTTACAACATTGGATTTATTTACCTCCTTCGATATCAAGAGAATAAAGCATTTGCTTCAGAGGACAGCACTTTGATGCTTTATGGGGCTAATGACCAACGTTCTCAAAGCACTTTTCATCCGTGATTTAGATATTTCTCCATCTTTCCGTCTTCCTTTAGAACTCTTAATTGAAGTATTAGGTGAAGAAGAACACTGAAACCAGCTGAAGCCATAGCAGACATAGTAAGGACATGCTTCTGTTAGGAAGTAATTCAGAGTGATTCCATGGTGTATTTTAGACGGATTTACTCTGGTCCTCTGGACTAAGCATCCCCAAGGGCTATTTCAAAGCTCTCTGAATGATCTGTCATTATCTCTTACACTGTAGTCTCCATTAGGAAAGGGTAAACATTCATTGCCCATGTGGAAAGGAACTGCTCAGTTAGTCGTTTCTAACCAAAATCTCTTGACTGTGTTCTATTTACAGAAGCCACTTGGCTAGCCAAGCTAAATCATTGAAAATGGAAGTAGTGGAACTACTTCAAAACCGTGCTTCTGCTTCTAAGCAAAACTGCACTGTAGGTGGGGACACAGCAAGAGGACGTGTCCAAGGCAGGGTGGAATTGAAAGTCACCTGTCTGAGCCACAGAAAGAAGTCAGCGATTCCCAGTTTGAGACTCTTGCTTGACTAGTGACCCAGCAGCTGCAACGCTTATGATTACCGCTGATGGATTCCCATGAATCAGGCAGTGATATAAGCTACGAGAATGACTGAAGCGATTTGAAGTGACGGTTCTCCCTCTTCGGCATTCAAGTTTGTGAAAGAAAGGGGAAGAGAGGAGAAGAAGAGAGGAGAGGAGGAGAAGAGAGGACAAGAGGGGAGGGAAGGGGAGGGCAGGGGAGGGGAGGGGAGGGGAGGGGAGGGGAGGGGAGGGGAGGGGAGGGGAGGGGAGGGGAGGGGAGGGGAGGGAAGGGGAGGGGAGGGGAGGGGAGGGGAGGGCAGGGAAGGAGAGGACAGGGCAGGGGAGGGCAGGGCAGGGGAGGGCAGGGCAGGGCAGGGCAGGGGAGGGCAGGGCAGGGCAGGGGAGGGGAGGGCCGTGTAGGGGAGTATAGGGGAGTGTAGGGGAGAGGAGTGTAGGGAGGGGTAGTATAGGGGAATATAGGGGAGTGTAGGGGAGGGTATTGTAGGGGAGGGGAGTGTAGGGGAGAGGAGTATAGGGGAGGGGAGCGTAGGGGAGTATTGGGGAGTGTAGGGGAGGGGAGTGTAGGGCAGGGGAGTGTAAGGGAGGGGAGGGAAGGGAGGTGGAAGGAATGGGAGGGGCGGGGGGTGCTACCCTAAATAAAATGGCCAAATAAATGACATTTTGGATCTGGAGCCAAATATTTATGTTGCCATTCATTCCACAACCTGATTTATCACTGCAATGTGCGTATTGCACAGTGCCATTAAAGGTTTGGCATGCACAGAGGGGGCTGAGTATTTTCAGAAATAACTTTCCTTAATAACTGAATCAAGACTTCTGCTGTAATGCAAAAGATCAGGCAATTGATTAACATAGGGATGGCAGCTGAGCAGGGGAAACATCTTCAAAACTTCCAAACATTTCCTTTATACAGAACTACAGCTCCTTCTTCTCTGCTCACCGGTTATGAAAGTTTCTCTCACCTGCTTAGTAAGCAGAAGCAGTAAAATGGGATTTAGAGGATCCGGCTAGAGCAGAAGCGCCACTTAGAGGAAGCAATCAATTTATAGGTAGTGCAGTGTTTGAAGAGAGTTTAAGCGGCTTTCCAAGGAACATATACTAGTGCAAAGCAACCGATTTATCTGACTCTCCAATGAAAGAAAAGGAAGTGCAAAGCAGCAAGTGCTTGGGAGAGGGAAAAAGAGGTGCATCTCAGCTGTCTGGGGGGAAGAAGGCAGTCAGCTCTTAACAGATTATTTGCCATCTGATTTGTTTCTCAAAGGCGTAACATTTAGTTAAGACAGTGGCAGTTTACTACCTGTGGTGCTGATAGAGGTTAAACAAAAGACACAAGGGCAGCAAAATCCCTCACTCGCTTCTCACACAAGGACAAAACTGTTATGGGAGAGAAATGCAGGTTACTTTCCCAAATCTCACAGCACTTTTTGACACCATTGGCTACGGGTTACCTCTTAAGTATTTGAAGATTTCAGTAGGGCTGACTGATTTAGATGTGGATAGGTTTAAATCACACTTGTCAATGTGCTATTAATGTCGAACCACAGCCATTTCTTCCCTAGACCTCTTAATATGCTAGGCAGTCCCAGGAAGCATAAAACTTTGACCCGTGCTCTCCAGCATTTGCGTACTGCACTTTCTGTAGGTTCCTTATTCTCTAATCAGAATTCTGACAATCTCCTCAACAGCATACAGATACAAAATGCACAGACCCAGTGTTGTGGTTTAACCCGGCTGGCAGCTGGCCCCCCACCCCGGCCAGCCACCCCTATATATTGTTCAGCATGACGTCAGATGGTATGGAATACCCCTTTGGCCAGTTTGGGTCAGCTGTCCTGGCTCTGTCCCCTCCCAGCTCCTGCTGCACCCCCAGCCTGCTCGCTGGCAGGACAGAGCGAGAAGCCGAAAAGTCCTTGGCCTGGTGTAAACACTGCTCTGCAACAATTAAAACATCAGCATGTTATCAGCGCTCTTCTCATCCTAATCCAAAACATAGCACCCTACCAGCTAGAATGAGGAAAAATTAACTCTGTCCTAACTGGAACCAGGACACCCAGATAAAACAGGCTCCCATCCGCTTGTATGATTGTCAGACATGCATTCTTTTATATTAACTGCTCTTTTCTTACTCCCTTCAGATGAAACATAAATAACTTCAGCTGACTTCTAAACTCTACAGACAGCTCTGGTGGTGCTGTGTGATGGAATGTGATTTTTCCTTACAAGCCACCAATTATTTCCATGTCTTTTCTGGACCTTGGGATCTCTTTTGGGAGCTACATGACTCAGAGAAATACAAGAAGGCTGAGATCACCACTGCCTCAACATAATGCAAAGTTTAAGGCCTTTAGGACAGCCAGTTTGCAAATGAATGCAGCCCCATCTTCTCAGCATTTTGAGACAGACGACTACCCAACACTGAACTGTCTCAAGGTTTCAAACTGAGACAGCTTTGTAGAAATAATAGAAAAATTTCATTACAATTGGCCTAGCATGGAATTTATTCTTAAAAAGTTTGGTAGAATATACTTGTAGACTTCAAAACTAGTACATCATCATTTGAGCACTCCTTCGTCTACACGATCTTCTCCAGAAATACCAAACTTTTAGTCCTGGTAGTTAGAGCTAATCAGTCATATTAGCTAATCAAATTCCCTGATCAGTCACTTGAAGTCTGTTGATGACATCTGTTCTGAGCTCTACAGCATTGGTCAGCTACTGACTTGCGGAAGTCAGACTCTATCTAGAACCTCACAATGGTTATAAAGCAGGTCTGTTTATTCGGCGCTGCGCACCCACGCCGGGCACAAGGGGGATAGCTCCACCTAACTTGCGCACCAACAGTTGCAGGGAGTCCTATCTGGAGCTTTCTCTGGACTCGCCGCGGATAGATAGACTTCAGAGCTTAAGATGTTACTTTGATTTCCATTTTCCCTTGTTCCAAAGAAACTTTTGCATCCAATTTTTCCGGCACGTCCCTTCCTAAGAAGGGCCTAAGCAAATTGGGTAAGTAGAAAAACGGATGGATTCCCATCATTTTTTCCCCAATTCCAATCTTGAGCACTGAGAAAAAAAAAAAAAAAAAAAAAAAAGCCTTTTCCTTTTGGCCAGTTGCTCTGGTAGAACTAAGCATTAGTATACATTCTCCGTAGAACTAAGCATTTATCCCGGGATGTTCAGTTTTTCGACACTGTATAAGCCTTCCTGCTCTCACTTCCCTCCGTTTTTCATTTCTTTTCCTCCTAAGACACCCGTGAAAAACTTAAGAAACCTCCTGGTCAATAACTTTCTTCAGACAGCGTCAATGATATCACAGCAACCCAGACTTATTTAACTTTTTCTTTAAAACAGCTAACACAGATTCTGTATCATTCTCACGCAGACCAGTCCCCAGCTTGATCATCTGAATTGAATTTGTTTTATATTAAACAGATTTTCTTATCATTTTTATTACAGCAGATGAAAAAAGCGCTCACTCTTTTGCTGGCTTTCCATCACATCTGATTGACTGAGGCACCCTGATTCCCTGTCTTTATTTGCTTTCTGCAGAATTCTCCCATCTCTTTTGGTTCAAGTTCGACTGGCAAAACGCTTTTCACTGGTTACTACACTTAGCTGCTATACATCTTTGTTTCTTAAGATAACTGTTTTCATATTTTACAATAGAACGTTGCCATGATCTATTTTGTAAGGTCTAGAAAAAAGACTCCCCCTTCCCACAGCCCCCACCCCACCCAGAAAAAAAAAAAAAAAAAAAAAGATGCTTAGTCCTTTAACATAAAATACTTATTCATTTGGCTGGATGGAGGAAGTTAAACACGGTTTATATTCTATCCATGTAGACTGCACTCAGGAAAAGTTTATGTAAAATTCTGCTGACAAATGCAGAATCCAGCTTGCCTGCTCTAGGAAGCGGAACAGACCCACAGCGGACACGAGAATGTACTGTCAGAACAATTAGGAAATAAAATCTATCGTGATCTAAGTTACTGACAACTGTCAAATTAATTCACTTTGTTCTTATTCAGCTTGGAGGAAACGGGCACAGAAATTACTCATTTACCCTAAGTACATCTCTGTCACCTTCTTCTCATCTCCAACACGATTCTCATTTTCAGATTGACCTCAGTGTCAACTGTGAGTCTATGTTAAGTGTCATGCACCAAGTGTCAGAGGCAACTGGGCTCTGACCAACACTACCCGTGCTGGACAAGCTATGGAGAGCAGAAGTATTTCTGTAGTGGTCCTAGGAGAACCCCAGTTCCTTCGGATGCAGCTCTTCTTAGAACACTAAGGAAAATCTATTCCTCAAAGGCTGCATCTCTGTTAGATGCTGGGATGGAGCAAGAATGTAGTTTTACAATAAAACTCCAGTAATCACATTTATTCCATCCAGTTGCAGTTTCACAGAGGATTAGTGCTACATGAATGAATGTTCTCTCTAAAGAAACAGAAATTAAAGATCTGTTTCAGGTGCAAGATCAATGTATTGCAACCCCGAAAGGGGATATAAAAACCCAAACTAATCACCTGTTCTTCGGATAGATTTGAATCAAAGTTTGCAGGCGTTTTTGTCCAATGGCTCCAAACGAATCTAGTCCAAAGCTCCTAGATGCTGGAACCACATGATGAATATGTAAGGCCTTTAGCCTTAGCTGCTTTGATCTACTGATCTTCTCCAATTGGACTACATTGCTTGTTGCTATACCTCCAAGGGAACACAACACAGTTTGGATAAATTCACAGTCTAGAAAGAGCTCCAGCAGGAACATGGGTCTCCCTTGCTACCATCATCACAGAAGGTGTGGCAGCCACAGGGCCACTTCATTCATTCACTCACAGAGCACCAATAACAAATACTCCTTGCTGTAATATTCATTTGTTGCAAAACTACATTCTTGCTCCATCTCCACACCTAATATAGATGCAGCCTTCGATGAATAGACTTTCTTCAGTGTTCCAGTAAAAGTCATTGCTTATTAAGTTTAACTGCCTTTGAAAAAATAATACTCGGAGGTCTGTACAATTGGCAGCACAGGGGTTGACCCATATATCATCAAGGGTCTGTCTGGAACGGTACGAGCTGGTAATAGTTTTGTTTCAGATGTGTTTCAGCTATGCCCATTGCCTACCACAGAAGCAGGAGAAAATGCCTCTTTACTGTTCTACATGTCCAACGCTCAGTTTGAATTCTTCTTGAAGTTAGGGCTTCCAACAATCCAAACCAGATGCCCAGCCTCCCAATCTAATGCATGAGCAGAGGGGCTCTCTGAAACACCAGTACAGACTAGGTGAGAAATACCTTGAAAGCAGCCCTGTGGAGAAGGACGTGGGGGTACTGGTCGATGAGAAGCTCAACAGGAGCCAGCAATATGCACTTGCAACCCAGAAATCCAACTGTATCCTGGGCTGCATCAAAAGCAGAGTGGCCAGCAGGGCGAGAGAGGTGATTCTCCCCCTCTGCTCTGCCCTCCAGAGTCCGGGGGATGGAATAGCAGGGCTCCCAGCACAAGAGAGACCCGGACCTGCACTTGGTCCAGAGCAGAGCCACAAAAATGATCATCAGAGGTATGGAGTACCTCTCCTGTGAAGACAGGCTGAGGATAGACTCAGGTAAGGAAGAGATTTTTACTGTGAGGGTGAGGAGACACTGGAAGAGGTCGCCCAAAGAAGCTGTGGATGCCCCATTCCTGGAAGTGTCCAAGGCTAGGACAGATGGGGCATTGAGCAACCTCGTCTGGTGGGAGGTGTTCCTGCCCATGGCAGGGGGGTTGGAACTTGATGATCTTTAAGATTCCTTCCATCCCAAACCGGTCTATGATTCTATATGCTAGGGAATAGCCCTTTGGCCAGTTTGCCTCAGATGTCCTGGCTGTGTTGCCTCCCAGCTTTTTTGCAACCACAGCCTCCTCACTGGCAGGGCAATGTGAAAAAAAAAATAAAAAAAAAACGGAAAAGGCCTTAAAACTGTGCAAGCCCTTCTCAGCAATAACTAAAACAATGGAGTGAAGCCAGGATTGCTCTGATAGCATTCTTCATGATCCAGTACAGACCGATACCACCCAGCATGGTCCTGCACGGCCGCTGGAACCCAGCCCAGTGCCCAGGGTCCCCAGCCCAGGGGGTTGGTCTCCGCCCAGGCCGGTCTGCGCCCAGGCTGAGGGACACCGCCGCCAGTTTCCCCTTTGCAGGTTCAAGCAGTAACGAAGCTGAGCACCTGTGCCAGGGACACCCAGGGAGGACACTGATACAGCCGGCCACGCAGACAACCACAGACAAGGCGCTGCTTGCAACAGCACCCACACACAGGCCTCACGTAACACACAGGCACAGACAGCCGAGTCCCCTCCTGCCCTGGGGCTGGCAGAGACAGCAGGTCACTGCTGCAGGCACACACACGGCACTCTCGGGGTTCACAAGCACATACACACCCGCACACCTGGCCCTGAGAGTCCTTTCACATGCCCTCAGATTCCCCATGCCTCTGCCTGCTCCTCGTCCCCATGGGCCTCCCCTCCAGGTCTGCCACGGAGCTCCCCTAGCTAGGAGGGAGCTATGGGGACGTGGGCTGAGACACAGACTTCTGCCCTGGAAATGCGCGCAACTGGCAGCGATGAGCATCATGACGGGAAGCCACACTTAAGACAGCGCAGGCATAGCAATGGGAGCCTTGGAAAGAGCTCTCCTTTCAACCCACATTCCTCTTTCAAAGCAGAGATCCAGCTTATGCGTACTCAAGTCTAGGGTGGATGAAGTGACACAAGCAGTCTGTTTGGGAAGAGCCCCGGTGCTCTTTATTTTCCATTCAGGGGTGGAAAGCGGGAGAGCTTCCCAGCCCCTTTGCTCAGAGCTCCGCTGCTGCCGCCGTCGCCATTCCCAGCACCTTCCCCTCCACTGCGGTACCAGCATCTAGCGCTAGGGAGTCAAAAGAAAAAAGAGGATGAGCAGGTTGTGTACAGGCTGAACACAGAGAAATACTGCAGGCTTAGCTCGGGCCGTGCACGTAGGGGTCTGCTTCCCAGGAAGCTTCAAGGCTGCCGAGAAGTGAGACAGATGCCTCGTGCCCGAGCTCACGACAGGGTCCCCAGGGGTGCAGCTCACCAGCCTGGGGCTGGGTCAGGTGGAGCGGAGGACCCTGGGTATTCTGCACAGGTATTCCCCCTCAGGGCAAGGTGTCCTGGCGTCAGCGCTCTCCAAAGGAAGGACAGCCTCTCGGCTTTGGAAAGGGGAGAGGCAGCCATCCAGGGGACCCCTCTGTTTTCAGACAGGACTTTCACATCCCACATGGGAAAGCCTGTTCTGGGTGCCCAGCCGCTCCCCGTCAGGTGTCAGGGAGCTCCAGTCCCAAAGTCTCCAGAGTCTCCAAAGCCTGCGTCCGTCTCGGGAGGGGTGTCGGAGACGTGCCCTCTTTCTCCCAGTGCTGCCCCCAGGGGAAGGATGGGCCTTGCAGCAGCGGGAAGCACCATCCCTTTTTGGAGATACTTACCAGGGGAGCTGCTGCTGCTGCTGCTCTTGCCGCAGCCGGTTTGCCTCCGCAACATTTCTGAATACACTTTGTTGATGGCGATGCGGCTCCAACCTTTCCAAAACTTGGAGTGCTCGTGGGGAAAGGCGGCTGCAACAACAGGAGAAAGGGATCCCTCAGCCTCTGTCAGACACCCCTTCTGCCTCTCCCCTCATCCATGTTATACATTAGTTTTGGTAGAAATCATTCCCGACACATCGTGGGTAAGGTAGATCGAATTTCTATTTATTTGAGCAACTCAGCAAGCAGCGATAAGTAAAACAGCGCTGGGCGGCCGGGGAGTCTCCTGCTCCGCCAACGGCGCGCACCTAAGCCCGCCAGAGTCTCCATTTATAGCCTAGTAGTTCCGGGTTTAGTGGCACATCCTGGTGTCTTCTTACGACTGCGAGGCCTGTTGCTAGGGGGTCTTCGTCAGTCCTCTGGTGGTCGTGGGGATGAAGATCGTTGTCTTCCTCTGCGTCGGGGTCGTGACTTTGCTGCTGATATGTGTGTTCTCATGTGAGGGGGAATGCCATTTTGCCCTTTTTTGGAGCTGGTTTCTACTGCAATTGTTAACTTAACAGGAAATTCCTATACTTGTTTTTTTCCTTCAACAGGACATTGGGGGTATAAGCAGTTAACCCTTGAAAACCTTCCCATCAGCAATATTTAATGAACAAACAAGGCTTTACCCATTACAATCCAGACCCTGCACCCATGCGGTGCCACGTGCACCCACCCTTTCAACCTGTGGTGAGTTTTAGGCCTTGGCGGTAACCAAGGTCACGCCCGCTTTAGGAGGAATCAAAGGGTGTCACAGGCAACCCCAGGACTCAGGGACCAGGCTCCTGGACATGTCCTGACATCACTCAAGAGCTACTCCAGTGCCCCACGACGGGAACGGAGCCGGCACACACTTACTCAGGCTGGAGTCTCTCCAGCTTGCCTGCTGCTCCCAACTCCTCTGCTGGGGCAGGGTTCTCAGCCTTCCTCCACCTCTTCCTGACCTTGCTCCTGGGCTGGGCTGGAGGATGGGGAGTCCGAGCATGTTGGCTGTTGAATCGCTGCAAGGAGAAGTCCCTCTCATCAAACAGGACTGGACGTACAGCTGCTCTTTCCCAGAGGACCTCTTGAAAGGACCCTGCAGCAGGACCTGCGAACCAGGCGACTCGGCGCTGCCAGCCCACGTCTGGCTGCTGCTTTTATCCCTCACTTTCTGCTGACAACCTCTCCCTCACAGGGAGGAGCAGCAAAAGCCCTGACCTGCGGCCTCGTGCCCGTCCTGCTCCCACCACCCTGGGACCTGCCGCCCTCGGAGCCCGGGCAGAGAGGATCGCCGCTGTTCTCAGCGGTGTTGATCACTGCCAGTACCTGGGGTATCTGTTGGTCCTCCCCCTCAGACCAGGCTTCCCATGCAGCCATGGCTGCCTGGGCTTGCTCTTGTAGCTTTTGGTACGTGGGCCATGAGCTGTCTGTTTGGTCCCACTGTGAAGACAGGTTCCAGACCTCCTGGAGGAAAAAAAAAAAAACAAAAAAAACAACAAAACAAACACAACAGCAGACAGGATTGGTCTCAGCTGTCCCTCAGGCCTAACCCACACTCCTGCCCCCTCGCCTCAGCCGGTCTGTCAGCAGTGCTTCGACCCTCAAGGATGAGGGGCCCTGAAGCTAGGCCAGGCTCCTCAACTCGTGACAAACACAGCTGAACAGCCCGCGGTGACCAAAGCCCTCTGCCATCAACGACTCAGAAAGGCCTTGCTCCTTTTCCATGGCCCCTGGTCAAAACGAAGTGGCTCATGGCAACACGGGAGGCAGTAAGAGGCAGGGAAGGTGTGCGGGACGCCACCTTCCGTCTCCTGAGGAAGAGATGAAGGAGGTAACAAATGTGAAGACGAACGCATCCCAAGGGACCTGCTCGGGATCGCTCCACACAGAGGCTTTTGTACAGGCCCAAACAGCACAGTCATTGCAGCAAGGCAGAGCAGGTACCTGCAGCGCTCTCCTGGAGGCTTCAGGAGCAGGGAGCGCAGTGGTGGTGGACTTGGCTTGAGGAGCTGTTTCCTGCCTGTCTGCCTTCTTCGTCCCGGGGGAGCTGCCTGGACACGGGGGGAGCACACTGCAAACAGACACCGGGAGGAGGCTGCATGAGCCCAGGGAAATTCGGTCTCCAGTCCGCGCTCGCAAGCTGCGTCAGCCTCTGCAGCAGACGGCACTTCCGCAGCGAGCGGGCATATTGGACTGGCCGTGTTCACTTCAGCGGAGACAGAGAGAGCCAAACGCGAAGCTGTGGCACCACCTGCCTTCAGGAAGGCTCGGGATGCCCGTATCCAGGCCCTTTTTGGTGGAAGAAGGAGGGGAGCGGTGTCTTGTGCAAGGACAGGATCCGAGAGACACCATTATGGCCCACCCGGGCTTTACTTCAGCTTCTCCTCTGTGGCCCTGAAACACGGTGCGCTTATGGGTGGAAAACAGGTTATCGCTGGGGAGCCAGCGGAGCCATTGGAGAAAGCCGTCAGGTAAGGAGGCCAGTCATGCCATCTCCCTACCTCAGCACTCTCTTGTGCCTGCCACAACGTTTGGGATAGCGTTTGAAAAAAATGCCTGAAAGAAACTTTTCCATCTGGTATCACAGCTCCTTAGGCTGGAAGAAACAGCAGGGGAGATGGGGCCACGGCAATCCTAAGACACGGTGAGACATGTTAGAATGAAGGCAGGGGACGTTTGCTCCCACAGACAAGAAGATGGGCTCTGCTGCAATGTGGGGGGGCTCCTGAAGGGAGAAGAGCTTCTGCAACAAGGCTCTGCGTTCAGCTCCCCCAAGGATCGGGGCCCTGCTGGAAAATGAAGCTGGTGTGCCAGTCTCAGGCAAACGTGCTGCACGCTTGCCATCCGTTGAGAGAGCGGCCTCCGCTGGGACGTGTGTCAGGAGCCACCCTGCGGCTGGTGGGTCCAAAGGGGACATCTCTCCAGTGTGGCTGCAAGGGGCTCCTTCCTCCTTTCCCCCAGGGGTCTCACCTGGTAGAAGGCTTCTTCTCCGCATCTTGCTGCCTTGTGCCTGGCTCCCAGCTTGTCAGGATGGGGAGGGAAAGCTACTTCCTCCTCTGCAGCAGGTTGCCAGGATGGCACTCTGAAACTAGGAAAGGAGGAAGCTCTTCCGAGCAGCTGCGTGGGCACTGCCTTTTAACCTGGTTCAAGTCAGCCAGCACGGGACAGGGACCACCCCCAGACAGCAGGGACCTGTTCCCTTACCTCTTCTGATCCTGCGCTCTCCTGCAGCTTCCTCCTGCGAGGTGGTGGAAACTTTGGCCTCCGGCCTTCTCCTCACAGTCAGATGAAACCTGGAAAACAAACGATGACACGGGCTTGAAGAAGGCTGGCCTCCTACCCGTTGCAGCTTGCTGGCAGTAATCCTCCTGGTGTCGCACAAGGCATGGCATCCCTTTTCCGTCATGTCCATGCATGGGGTTTGTTGTCAGTCTTCCCGCAGCACCACAGAAGGTAGCCTAAATTCCCCTCCACATGCAGGCAATTCTCTCTGACGGGAATCGCGGCAGCACGGGCACAAGAATGGCAGAATATGGAGGCTGTACAGTAACACTGCCAGGCTTTTTGCAGGGGCAAGCATCCAGACGCTCAGAAGAAACTCTCTTTGCTCGTGGAGAGAGCAGCTAAGGGGGCAAGCGTGGGGAAAGGCATTTGACTGGCCTGCCATGTCCGGGCTGGCCAATAGCAGTCAGATTGCTCACCCTTTGCTAGGATTCCCAAAGAAATGGAAGTAGCCCCCAAAACCTCACCAACTTACACTGTGGAGCAGTGCAACCAGGCCCGCGGCGCTCTCCAGACGTTTGATGCAGTCTAGATAAAACTTCACGAACAGAAAACCATCTTCGCGTGGCAGAACTCCAATGTCCCTGAAGGCAAAGGGGACGTGCTCCTTGTTCCTCACGAGGAAGCAGTACAAGAGGATGGTCTCTTGCACGCAGTTCTTCGCCACGTGCAGCGGGAAGGAGGTGGCTCGCGATAGCTGCACGTACTTCAGCGGCTCAATCTTGACACCATCTGCAAGGAGAAGCAACATCCTCAGCGACACGGCAAGCCCAAGTTGCTTGCAACATTCAGAACAAGTTCCCAGAGAAAGGGTCGCTAAGAGAAAGAGCTCCTGGGGCACGGTTTCTTTTGGGGGAACTCAAGCTGTACCCTGACCGTTGGAGACAATCCTCTACTTCTCCCAGGCCTTTCCAAAGAGCAGGGAGAACAAACCGTTCCGGACATGGGGCGGGAAGAGGGGGGCTGCTGCCTTCTCACCAGGGAGGAGCTCAGTGGGACAGTAGATCTCCTCCAGCCACAACTCATCGATGTCCAGCTGGAAGAAAGGTCTTCGAACCAAGAGCAGCCCTTCTTTGCCATGGAACTGCTCTCGGACAACACCAAAGGTCCCGAGTCCCGCAACCCAAACGCCCTGCACACAGAAAAGACAGAAAGGCCGATGAGGGAGTTCTTGAGAGACGGGAAAAGGGATGGCTGTCAGAGCAGGGGGACACTGCTCTGTGCCCTGCCCACTCCTGAGGGACAATGGGGCAAGGTGGGGCACTTTGGAAAGCTTTGCAAAAGAGCCGCATCCTCAGTTTCTTTCGTCTCCCCCCTCACAGCATTTGCCAACATCCCTTGGCTAGAGAAGCGCCCAGAGGTTTCCAGCACACGGATTAGACCTGGCACTGATTCCCAGCAATTGTCCTAGGCACGGACCCAGGATATTCCCCCCTCTCTCTGCTCGCCCTCCCCACTCAGACCGCAGGGAAGAGGGAAGCCCTAGGGTGTGCCAAACACCTGAGAGGCAGAGCACATCTGGCCTTGGTTTCTCTCCCAGCTGGCCAAGAAGCTGCTCCGGGCACCCTGGGCAGTCTCAGTGCACCGCCATGCTGCTCGGGCAGGGATTGCCTCATGCAGGGCCCACGACACCGGCCCACCTTATCCCGCTTCAGCTCTTTCGGAATGTAGTCGCATACAGCATCCCAGATAGCCTCAGTCCCTGGAAAGCAAGGAAAAGACACCTCAGGCTCCAGGCCAGCCAGCTCACAACCTCTTGGCAAGCACCTCACCCAGGCGATGACACATGCAGGCATACACAAGCACCCCAGAAAAACACCACGCACGCATTCCTGGGACATTCCTGAGAGGCCTGTGGGAGCTGCAGGCCACACCTAACAAATTTGACTAACAAATACTTCAGCCCCCCTTTTCTAGGCAGTCCGGTAAAGTCTATCTGCCAATACTCTCCAGGCGCCTGCCCCTCAGCAGTGGAGTTTTGCATGTTTATTGGATTATTTCTCCAACATATGTCACACCTTTCGGTGACCGACCTAATAGTCTCCACCATAGTCCTGCGTATAAATGACTTCTTTAAATGCTTTAGCAAATGTTCTGTTGCCCCAGCGCACAGCATTATGCTCCTCCTTCACTAGACCATTTGTAAGGGAAGAGGGTACCACTGCTGGACCTGATAGGTACCTACCTGTCGGGCACCACAGCCCTGCGCAGCTTCCACGGTGTCTCACGGGCAGGGGCCAACAATTTCTGAAAGACTGCCCTTGTACTTAAAAAGCAGCGGTCTTCGCTCAGGGGCTCTTCAGGCCGGGGATCGGGGTCCTCTCCGAGAATCGCTCGGTGCTGCCTGAGGTTCCGCCATCCCAGGAACCGTCGAGGCTCTCCCAGGAAACAGTCCTCGAGAAGAGCTCCGAGACCCCAGCCGGGGCTAAAGGGCCAGTCTCCCCCTGACTGGGGCTGCCCACGGCCTGTCCCCAGGCCAGGGGAACCGCCCCAAGGTACACAACACGCCACGGCACGACGCAGGGCCGGGCAGCGGCTGCCCTCACGCTGCCGGGGCTCTGGGAGCCACCCCTCACAGCCTCTGCCTCCCCTCAGTGCTTCCCGCTCCTCCCTCCCGCTCCTCCCTCAGGGCTCGCCTCTCCTCAGCCCGGGCTCCGATTGGCTGCCAGAGCCGCCAGGCAAACGGAGCCCCACCCCCTGCCGGCTGGCTGGGGCTCGCTGCCATGGCAACCGTGCAACCGCCTGACCAGGCAGGGCGGGCGCCGCCATCTTAGGAGTCGTGGGCGGGCTGGGGGCGTCTCGGGGCCTGAGGGGGGGACCTGGCCTGTGTGCCCGGGGCGCCCCTGCCCGCCCCTGCCTTTGCTCGCTCCCTGTGCCTCACCACCTCGTCTTCCCTTTTCTTTGCGGTGTCGAACGCCCGAGAAGCCCGACAGGCTCAGGAAGGCGGCCAGTCACTTGCACAAGAAGCAATAGGGCCGGATGCTCCTGGAATGCTACTTGTTGCAGCTTTGTGCCTGGGTATCACTGTGAGATCAGGCTAACAGGATGAAGGCTTTGTTCCTCGTCCCTTCTGTTGAGAGAGGGGTTTTGCCTCTCGGCAGAAGCTATCCCCAGGCTCTCGGCATATTTAAGCAAACTAAATGCAGCTACAGCCTCTTCTTTGTCTGAGACCGGATCGCAGCTGATGAGGAAGTAACGGGACCAGCAAACCCTTTCTGGCTGCAGCAGCTTGGGCCCGGCTGCCCTGGCCCTGGGGCAGGAGGAGCTGCCTGAAGACCCCCAGGGATGGCACGGAGGGGCTGCGGGCCTCCCGGGGGCTGTCTTGTGCCTTGGATGTCCCATCTGTGGGGCTGAGCCCTCTGTGCCCCCAGGAGCTGCTGTGCCCTTCAGAGGGGCTGGGGCTGTGGTGGCAGTGCCCAGAGCCCTGCAGCAGCCTGCTCCGGACACTGCCCTGGGGCCAGCCCAGCATGAGCTGCTGGACTGCGCTGGGCAGAGGGCAGGGAGGTGGGCATGTTAGCGTTCATGAAAACACATAATCCACAAAGTGATTATACGAAGGTGCTTTATTAGGCGCCGCAAGTTAGGGGCAAGCCTGCCCAAATCTAACTTTGTCCGATTTGTTCACTCAGTTCTCTTTTATCTCCTAAAATATTACATATGCATTAGGTTTCACAACTCATCTATGCATATTCATTTCCTAGCTCCGCCTAGCCCCGCTTCGTATGCTTCGTATCTTATCAGTCCTTCTGCGCTTGCGTACTACTCTCTGGTGGTCGTCCGGGTGGTCGTCGGGATGAAGTAAGATGTCTTATCAGAGTTGAACTTTTTAACCTTTCCTTCTCACGCATGCTCTCTGAGCCCTTGGTCTCAGTCCAAACCGCAAGGTTGGTTTGATCCAGTTCCCAGGGTCCAAGAAGCCCCAGTTATCCAGATGTCTTGCAAATTGAGCATTCTTTTAATCCTCCTTACTCCTCATCATGAATTGGTGCATTCTCATGTTACCCTTGCACATATCTCATATGTACCCTTGCACCTTTCTTCCAAGCGCAGCCTCGGAACAGTACATCCCAAATGTAACATATTAAACAATATTGTATTATTTCTTCTTCTATTACTAACATTTCCCCCCTTTGAAAGCATTTCACTCCTTTCGAGGAGTGGTTTTCTGCTAGGGGAAATGACCCAGGTGTGAAGAAGTGTGTGTGCCAGGTGAGGGAGGGAACCCCAGGGCTCCCTTCAGGCTGTTTCCCAGCAGGTTCCCCTGCAGCCCCAGGGCCATGGGCAGGGAGCCTGGTGGGGGGCAGAGCAAGGGAGGCCTTGGGCTGGGCCTCTGCTGCTGAGCTGGGCCGGGCTCCTGGGCCCAAGGGGAGCTCCTGGCAAGCGGGCAGCGCTGCAGAGAGCCAGCTCTGCCCAGGAGCAGCTCCTCTGCCCAGCGCAGCAGGGCTGGGGGCACTGCCTGCAGCTGGCACGGGTAGGGGAGAGAAGGGAGAGGGAGGTTACCGGCTGAGTGGAATATGAGAATACTGAGAGCTGAGAGGAGGAGAAATCTTCATAGCACATAACAGGGTAAGCCTCCTTCTGCAGTGCAGTGCACAGGAGTATCAGGGAAGATTTCCAGACCCAGAACTTCCCACAGAAGATCTGGCTGGTTGCACTTGGTATTTCTTTAGTGTGGAGAAGCACAAGCTCCATTGCTAAGGTTCCCTGCTGCAGGGTGAACGTGCAGGCCTCTGAGGGCTCCCTTGTTGCAGGCCAGCTGCAGGCTGTGAATCCTGGGGTGCAGGCAGGGGTGCCCGGGGCTGTGGTGCAGAGCAGGGTCCCTGCTGTGCCCCAGGGGCTGTGTGCCGGGGCAGGGCCTCTGCCGCCTGCCAGGCTCAGCACTCAGCCTGCCCGGGGAGCTGCCCAGGGCGCTGCGCGGAGAAGCTGCGGGTGGAAGGAGCCCCCCCGGCAGGGCAGGGTCCTGCTGCTGGCGGGAGGCTGCTGCCTGGGGCAGCCTGCTCACAGCTCCATTGTACGACAAGGGCATTTCCCAAGCAATTTTTTCTAAGCAAACAAGGTCAAAATAGGGATTTTCTGCCCTCTTTTCAATTGCCTACTCTACTGGACAGGAGGGGAAGCAGGAAGAAGTGGAAGAGGAGCTGTGAGTTTGAGCACATTGCTGAGACTCCTGAACTGTAACTCTGAGGATCAGTATGTTTGTGAGCTGCCCCAAATGTACCTTCAGCCTCTCCTCTTCATATTGAAAGCGACAGCATCAACTTTGCTGAACCCAGCAGGGCTTTCTGACAGGTCCTTTTGCACCTGCAAAGATGCACATGCACCTAGGCAGTCTCTTGCATACAGGCAGGTTTCTGAAGGGCAACGATTACTGCACACAGATTTGGTTGAGGCTGTGAGCAGAAACAGGAATAAGACATGAGACAGGGAAACAACTCCCAGAAATAAAACCTTCAGGCATCAGGGATATGATCAAGGAATGAGGGGAAAGTTAATCAGAAATCTTGTCAGAGGGAGAATTCATCAGAAAACTCCATATTTTTTCCATTCAGTGCAGACCCCTTCCTCTGAACATGCCCCCTTGCCTCCTCTCCCACCCAGAAAACCCTCTGCCCTCACGCCCATGGGTCCAAGGCATGGGGCATGTCTTCTGCAGCCAGAGCTCCAGCAGAGCAGAGGTGCATCTCTCCAGCCATGCGCCCATTTCCACCTGTGCTGCAACTGCAGAGGGGGTCAGCTGCCTGGGGGTCGTGGGCAATGCAATTTTTGAGGCTGGGGATGTTAGCGTTCATGAAGACACATAATCCACAAAGTGATTATATGAAGGTGCTTTATTAGGCGCCGGAAGTTAGGGGCATGCCTGCCCAAATCTAACTTCGTCTGATTTGTTCTCTTAGTTCTCTTTTATCCCCTAAGATATTACATATGCATTAGGTTTCACAACTCATCTATGCATATTCATTTCCTAGCTCCGCCTAGCCTCGCTTCGTATGCTAGTTATCTTATCAGTCCTTCTACGCTTGCGTATTACTCTCTGGTGGTCGTCCGGGTGGTCGTCGGGATGAAGTAAGATGTCTTCATCAGAGTTGAACTTTTTAACCTTTCTTTTTCACGCATGCTCTCTGAGCCCTCGGTCTCAGTCCAAACCGCAAGGTTGGTTTGATCCAGTTCCCAGGGTCCAAGAGGCCCCAGTTATCTAGATGTCTTGCAAACTGAGCGTTCTTTTAATCCTCCTTACTCCTCATCATGAATCGGTGCATTCTCATGTTACCCTTGCACATATATTTTGTATCTTCCAAGCGCAGCCTCGGAACAGTACATCGCAAATGTAACATATTAAACAATATTGTATTATTTCTTCTTCTATTACTAACATTTCCCCCCTTTGAAAGCATTTCACTCCTTTCGAGGAGGGCAAATGCTTTCACTAACTAACTAAAATATTTTACACTCAGTGCTCACCAATAATATAATCACGGAAAATTACATCATTAAGAATCAAGGAAATTACAAAGATTAGGATTGTCACAACATTTCATAAGTCCGCCACTTCTGCTTTATGTTACGTTCACCCTTCTGGTTGGGTTCACTTGATCTGAAACTGATCTTGTCTATTCGGTTTTCATTCCATTTCACCTCCTGGGTTCCTCAGATTCTTTCTCTGAAATCCAAAGTTGTTAGATGCCGGTGGAGGATATTGAGGATGTGGTTCCATTTGCCGAGCAATAGTTTGCATCACTGTCCGGTTCCAGGTTGTCTTCCTTAGAACCAGACTTTTCAGCATTATAAATGTTAACCAAATTAGTACCCCTACAATCACCAATATAATTATTGTCTCCAGTAAGGACTTAACCCAATTACTAATATTCCATCCACTAAAAATTTTATCCAACCAGCTTGTTGTCATATCTTTCTCTTCCTGTTCTGCATCTTGTTCCACTCGAGCCAGTTGTTCTATGTCATGTTCTACATCAATAGTCACATTTGGAATGTGGATGCAGCAATGATCAATACGATCTTTTAGAAATCCACATACTCCATGTTCCTTTAATAACAGTGTATCTAATGCTAATCGATTCTGTAGCACCATTTTAGCTGTAGCTTGTAGTTGGATATTAAGGTCTCTAAAGCCTTCTTTCGTGGCTCTCGTGCGCCTACTCACTTGTCCTGTAAGTTTATAAATCATTTCCCTATTTCGATAAGTAGCTACCTTTGCAAATAGAGATTCTAATGCCCAATTGAATTTTACTCCATCCGAGGGTTCATGCCATATATCTTCATCTGCCCCTTCTTCTAAACTTCTTTTTGCCCTACTAATTTGTAGGGTTTCCAACTTTCCCTTAAAAGGAGACTTTTTCCATATTGGACGCAGTGTGGGGAGGGAGTCCTAGAGTTATTTCTTTTACTTCCCCATCTATCGGTGGGTGTGTAGTCCAAGTTCCATTACTGGCTGCCCATACAAATTGTCCTGGACTTTGTATGGTACTATAGCTACAATCCACTGCGACTTGACTAGCCTGGCTATTTCTTTCCGAATTGTACTTAATTCCTCGGCAAGCACATCCTGCCCTAAGAGCTATCAATACCGGAAGTAAGTGCTCAACATCTTCATTATTACTGTCGCAAGTATATTTCTTCTCACAAGTCCACCAAGCTACCTTTGTTGACTCTTGTCTACCACTCCTATCAACCCGGCTTACTGTATAAAACTGATCAGTTCCATTCTGCTTTCCCTGCCATTTAATACACCATGATGTATTCCCTCCATACTGGAATTTCTGCAATAAACTTACTGTCCAATCACTATCCCACCCTTTCATTCCTTTTGGCTTATTTTTCTCTTGACATTCCCAAACAATCTTTTCTCTAACTCCTTCTACTACACGTAGTTCGTCGTAATGACACTGTCCCACATTCTTAAATCTGCCTATCGTTATGAAATGATAGTTCTTCTTTTCACATTCAGACCTCGATGTTGGGGGGCTCAGTTTCCTGTAGTATTGTGTAACATTTATCCTCTCTAAAACTTTCACTTCTTTACATTGAATTGTTTCATTTCCTTTTACTTGGGGCAGTGGGAGGTGGTTATACCCCACTCAAGCGGGTCCCCTGTTGCTTTTGGAATGGGCATACAAGCAGTAATTCTATCAGTTCCTTTCATTATGGCAAAATCTTTAATCAATCCTACCAGTAAATTCTCTGATGGTTGCCTGTGTGGGATCTGTACCACTTGTGTCCATGGCACCTGGCCCTCTCTTTTTCTTCTAGATCCTTTTCAGTGGGCTACCAATATTCCTTTATCCAATTTCGGATATACCAATATTTCTCTTATCCCGTAATCTGTGCTATTTTCACGTGTTACCATGCACCGGTAGTTTCCTTTGTTGACTTTAGTAACACTAAACAGGGTTCAGGTGGTAGCTCCTCTCAGTTGTTGGCCCAGTTCTATGGGTTTACTTACGTACGCCTTCCCCTTCCATCCAGCCTTCAGTCCTGTATTGTCCCTGGTTGTGTCTACGTATATTTCCTGGCTCTGTCTGGAGTCATTTATTTTTCCCCACACCACCTGTAGAGAGCTAATTGTTATTGGTTTATCGTTGTGCATTCCACATTCCAAAGTAACATTTTCTCCTCTGAATATTTCCTCTTTCTTATATTTTTCTGGTATTTCTAGGAACTCAATTACAAGGTATTTACACAAAACAATTACTGTTATCGATACTGTTGTTAAGAACCCCAACATCGTATGGTTATACGCGCCTCATCTGTAGTTTTGTATCTCCGATTGCTCGCACTGACCAAAATTCGGGAACCTTTTTCACCCGAGTATAATGAATCCAAGCATCCACCCCTTCTACCTTTACAGCTGTAAAAGTAGTCAATAATACTTGATAAGGTCCGGCCCACCGTTCTCTCAGGGGTTCTTCATTCCAGTTTTTAATGTACACTCGGTCACCTGGCTGAATGTCGTGGATAGGATTTTCCAGTGCCAACGGTCGCTTCCACACCAGAACACTTTGAAGTTGAGCTAAAGTTTTACCAAGAGACAATACATAATTATAAACATCCTGGTTCCCTGTTATATGCATGTTAGGATTTGGTTCTGGGGATTCATAAGGCTTTCCATACATTATCTCGTATGGGCTTACTGACATTCCACTCCTTGGCTTTATCCTTATTCTCAGTAAAGCTATAGGGAAAGCTTGTGGCCATTGTATTTTGGCTTCCTGGCAGATTTTACTGATCTGTCCCTTTAGAGTTTGGTTCGTCCTTTCTACCTGTCCACTAGATTGGGGTCTCCATGCAGTATGTAAATTCCAAGAAATTCCTAATAGTCGACTTACGTCTTTAACCACAGATGAAACAAAGTGCGGCCCCCTATCCGAGGATATTCCTAATGGTACCCCAAACCTCGGAATGATTTCCCGCAGTAACCATTTTACTGTCTCTTTAGCTTGATTGGTGCGACAGGGAAGGGCTTCCGGCCATCCGGAAAAGGTGTCAACCCCTACTAACAAATACCTATATCCCCCGGTCCTAGGTAACTCTACAAAATCAACTTGCCAGTAATCTCCTGGTTCTATTCCTACTCTAACTCTTCCCATTTCAGCATGTTTTCTTGCTACTGGATTATTTTTCAGACAAATCTCACACTTTGACATTACTGATTTTGCCATTGTTAACATGTGTGTAGAGATGATGCTACGTTTTAAAAATGTTACCATTGCCTCTGCACCCCAGTGACATTCATTATGTCTCGTCTGAAGTATTTCTCGCATCACCAAGGGGGGTATTACTACCTGGCCCATAGCAGTTACATACCATCCATCAGAGTTCTTTCGGGCCTTTAGGAGATTTGCTAATTTCTCATCCTCTGGTGAATATCTTGGTTCCTTGGGAAGATTAAGACAAGCGGGGCCTACCTTGAGTGGTACCAAAGCCATTACATTCCACACCTCCCGAGCAATTTGTCGAGCTGCTCGATCTGCCAGCCGATTCCCTTCTGATATTTTTGAGGTTCCTCCTTGATGAGCTTTACAGTGCATAATAGCCACTTGGTTTGGTTTTTGTACCGCATTTATCAAATTTAACACCTCCTTGCGTACTAATCTCTGATGGTCGTCCGGGTGGTCGTCGGGATGAAGTAAGATGTCTTCATCAGAGTTGAACTTTTTAACCTTTCCTTCTCACGCATGCTCTCTGAGCCCTTGGTCTCAGTCCAAACCGCAAGGTTGGTTTGATCCAGTTCCCAGAGTCCAAGAAGCCCCAGTTATCCAGATGTCTTGCAAATTGAGCATTCTTCTAATCCGCCTTACAACTCATCATGAATCGGTGCATTCTCTCATGTTACCCTTGCACATATATTTTGTATCTTCCAAGCGCAGCCTCGGAACAGTACATCGCAAATGTAACATATTAAACAATATTGTATTATTTCTTCTTCTATTACTAACACAGGGAGGTGGGAATGGTTCTCTTCTCCCAAGCCCCACGTGACAAGACAAGAGCAAAAACCCTTAAGTTGCGCCAGGGGAGGTTTAGGTTGGTTATTAGGAAAAATTTCTTCACCAAAAGGGTTGCTCTGGTGGGTTTATGTGGCAAGGTTTTGGTAGCAGGGGGCCATAGGGCTGGCTTCTGTAAGAAGAATCTAGAAGCTGCCCCATGTCAGATAAAGGCCCTGCTGCTGACCAGAGCCGAGCCAATAACCTATGTTGTTTGCACCTCTGTGAGAGCATATTTAAGGAAGTGGGAAAAAAATAACAAAAAAGGCTGCTTCACAGGGAGAGAGAGAGGAGTGAGAAACAGCCTTGCAGGCACTTACATCAGCGAAGAAGGAGGGGGACAGGTGCTCCGGGTGCCAGAGCAGAAGTCCCCTGCAGCATGAGAAGAGGCCCCTGGTGGAGCAGGCTGTCCCCCTGCAGCCCATGGGTCCCACACGGAGCAGATCTCCACGCTGCAGCCCCCCCGTGGAGGAGCCCCCGGTGGAGCAGGTGGATGTGGCCTGGAGGAGGCTGCGGCCCATGGAGAGCCCCCGCAGGAGCAGGCCCCGGGCCGGAGCTGCAGCCCGTGGACAGGAGCCCATGCAGGAGCAGGGGGGCTGGGGGGAGCTGCCGCCCACCCGTGGGGGACCCGTGCTGGAGCAGTTTGCTCCTGGGGGATGGATGGACCCCGTGGTACGGAGCCATGTGGGAGCTGTTCTTGAAGAGCTGCTGCCTGCGGGCAGCCCCCGCAGGCTCAGTTCGGGAAGGACGGCATCCCGTGGGAGGGACCCCACGTGGAGCAGGGGCAGGGGGCTATCTCCCCGTCCTTATCTCAACCCTTGAGCCCTTTGCATCGCATTTGCTCCCCCTTTCTCTTTGAGGAAGGGGAGTGAGAGAGTGGCCGTGGTGGAACTCGGCTGCCCACCCGATTAAAACCACCGCAGCTGCAAAGTACTGGAAAATTTTTCAGAAGAAACAAGGTGTTTAACAAGGAAAAATATAGTTTCCTTTTTAAGGCTTCCTGGATAATTGGGCTTATTTCATATTCCCAACTCGGAGGAAGAGAATTGTTGAGTTCACCTTCTTTTTTCTTACACGGAAATAAAAAGTCAACAGCTCTGGAAGTAAGGGGAACGTATCACAATCAAGCTCCTTTTGTCTGTAATCCTTGCTGAAGGACAAGATTTATCCCACACCTTCCACGGATGTATGGTAGCAGAGAATAATTTTTGAACTACTCTAATTCAAGTCAACTTGGGGATAGTGGCACTTCTCTAATTGTTTCTGAGACATAGGCATTAGCAACAGAGAGTGTTCTGTTGTCATTGCAAGGCGCCTACGGTGATGACTTCAGAAACAGAACTGAGTGATGTCACCATGGCAATTTGGGAGCAGCTGCCTCTGTGCAAGTTTAGCTAGGAGGGACAGAGAAGCGTGCTGGATGTGATGAAACCACGTGAGGATTTGTGGATCCCACCTTGAGGTGCACAGAGAGGGCCCATGCCCTTCTGTAAGTGGTTTGATGCTTGGCTGAGGCAAAAAATGTGTTTTTATTGTGAATGCTTCGTTTTAGTATTCTGTAGTTTGTGTAAAGTCCTTTCACAAGCATTACGTTTGGTACTTTTGCTCAGTGATGTAGCTGCACAGAGTGACAGATGCAATGTATGGGTGAGGGCCTCTGCACGTTCTCTTTTTCCTACACACCATCAACAAATAAGGGTGGACAAATAAGAGTGTGCTGTGCTCCTGCCATACGCCTCAAGTACTAAAGCATAAACAAGAGACTTAAAAGTACCCCTGTCACATTAAAATTCAGGACAGCAATGTACTTCATCAAATGGGCTGACCTGTTGAGCGTCTCAGGATGTGGTGTATGAAGATGCACTCCATCTGCTTCCAGATTAGCACTTGCAGTGAGCAAGCTGCCTGACCTTAACATTTTTCATTTCATTTTTCACCTCAGTTTTGCTGGTTCTCCGTGATTCATTCTTGGTCTAGAAAGAAAAAACCAAAAAAAAACAAAAAACAAAAAAGTGAACTCAGATCAAAATAAAAGGATTTCCTTCTCATTAATTACATGTTCTTAACTTGACAGATTTGGTTATTGACTAAGAAGGCAAATATCTGGCCAGATATGGCCAAATATCTGGCCAAATGAAACAAGCAGCTAGCTTGCTGGAGACATTGTCTGGGAAACAGTGAAAACACTTGCAGACAAAAACATATCAAAGGACTAACGCTTTGAGCTTAATTCTAAACAAACATCATAAACTCAAAACTCTTGTTTGTCTTCCTAACAGGCTGGTATAGTAACATGTCACATTGGATGACTTTGCAGCATAGATGTCAGGAATGCAGCTTGGGATCACCTCCTTCTACTTAGAGTTTAGTTTGAAGGGATGAGCAAGTAATTTTTCCTGGGTTGATGGAAATCTGTTCTAAAGTCTGTTTTCTAACACTCTCATAGATACTTCTCTGTCCATCGCTCTGTCCTGCCAACTCTGCTGTGAGTGTGAAGTTGTGGCAAGAGGGATTTCCTCTTCCTAATTTGACCTGGTGGACACCAACTTTCCTACTAAATTGCCGATGTTGCTGAGGAGGCAGCAGTATCAAAGCCCTGTTGATGAAGACATAACAAGCTTGGGGAGGCTTTGGCATTTCTGTACAATGCTGCTCCCTGATTGTGACCCAAGACTCAGATTCTGAATGAAGCAAAGCAAGCTAGAAGAAAACTGTATGTCCTGGTAATTTTTTATTTTGTTTTATTTTATATTTTCATTCTTCACCTGTAAGAAAATCTAAATCTTTAAACCATTTGTTTGAAACCACGGTTTTATGGAAATGATTTTGGGTGTGCTCCTTCACCTTCTTTGGAACCTGTTTAACCTCGCTTCACTTATAGGAGACCTATGCTCAAATTTATGCTTACCGTGATAAAGCAGTATCCTTTTGGTATTCTTTTCTTTGATGATTGCACGTGAGGCTGAAAAGAGTTTTCAGTATGATTCTTCTTTTCCTTTGCAGTCTCCAAAACTCTGTATTATAGCTGATCTTCATCTCTGATCTGAAAAGCTTCACAGGCCAGAAGAGAATTGAGATGAAGAAGGAAATAGAGAATGCTGATGAATATTTCCAATTACCACCCGTAAGTTTTGTGAAAGACTCAGGTGCATTTCTGTAGTGGTAGAAAGTTAATAAAATCATGATCATGCACTTGAAGGCAAGTAATGGTATAAAAATGAAGAATGCAAGGCCCTGGTTAAAGACAATCTTTAGGCTGCTTCCAGATCAACACTTTATTTGCTTATTCCACAACCTCATCTCCACTTGCTTAGAAGCTGTGAAGATTGGAAGTACACTCAGTGTTTTTCATCCACTCTGTGTAAAATTATAAGAATTTTCACTGGCTATAAAAGCAAAAAAGACTAACAGACCCTCCTCTGGGGCTTCAGAATGCTCCTAAGATCACCCAGACTGGATAAGTAGAGATGCTCCACTATAGGTGCATATAGATGCACTACAGATGCTGGCAGAGATGCTCTAGCGTAGACGTGACGCACTTTGACAGCATCTTTTCTCTGACAGCAACTTACGTCTTGGTTCTTCACATCAAACCAGAGCAGTTTCTTTGCCTTCACAACCTGCAGACTGACCTCTCGTGTGTACCTGTGGTGGATTGAAGGTAATGCTTGTAATGTTTCTAACACACCCTGATGCTGTATTCACTTTAACTTTTAGAAAAGAGAGCAAGAAGCTTCACAGCAGTTTCTTAGGTGCCTGTCTGTCTGTCTATCTATCTGTCAATCTATCTACCTATATGCATATTTATTTAATTATTTATTTACTTATTTAAAGACATCTTTTGTTCACTAACATGAATCCTCTGACTGTTACTAATGTACGGCACATACCGTGACAGTATAATAGTGTATAAATACCCTTCATCTCATCCTTGCTATTGTTACTGTATTTTAAAAATAATTGTGCACATAATTACCCGCTTTTACCCTGTTTTAAAAAAATACCTACTTACTCGATTATAAAATCCTATAAAAAGGGGTGAACTCAAAAGGAAAGAGAAGCCAATTTTCATTACATTTCTAAACTAAACAGCTAATCCTGATAGATTCACTCCCTTTCAAATAGAACACTCAAGAAATAAAACAGTAAAAATTCACATAATACTTCTTTTATAACAAGATTGCATTGCACAATAGTTCTTTGCCTAACCCTGCAGTTACCCCACAGGCACTGCAATTGCTTACTTGGTCTTCTCCTTTACTTGTTTTCAAGGTTTACTTTTCTAACCAATCCTTAATGTTACAACATTGGATTTATTTACCTCCTTCGATATCAAGAGAATAAAGCATTTGCTTCAGAGGACAGCACTTTGATGCTTTATGGGGCTAATGACCAACGTTCTCAAAGCACTTTTCATCCGTGATTTAGATATTTCTCCATCTTTCCGTCTTCCTTTAGAACTCTTAATTGAAGTATTAGGTGAAGAAGAACACTGAAACCAGCTGAAGCCATAGCAGACATAGTAAGGACATGCTTCTGTTAGGAAGTAACTCAGAGTGATTCCATGGTGTATTTTAGACGGATTTACTCTGGTCCTCTGGACTAAGCATCCCCAAGGGCTATTTCAAAGCTCTCTGAATGATCTGTCATTATCTCTTACACTGTAGTCTCCATTAGGAAAGGGTAAACATTCATTGCCCATGTGGAAAGGAACTGCTCAGTTAGTCGTTTCTAACCAAAATCTCTTGACTGTGTTCTATTTACAGAAGCCACTTGGCTAGCCAAGCTAAATCATTGAAAATGGAAGTAGTGGAACTACTTCAAAACCGTGCTTCTGCTTCTAAGCAAAACTGCACTGTAGGTGGGGACACAGCAAGAGGACGTGTCCAAGGCAGGGTGGAATTGAAAGTCACCTGTCTGAGCCACAGAAAGAAGTCAGCGATTCCCAGTTTGAGACTCTTGCTTGACTAGTGACCCAGCAGCTGCAACGCTTATGATTACCGCTGATGGATTCCCATGAATCAGGCAGTGATATAAGCTACGAGAATGACTGAAGCGATTTGAAGTGACGGTTCTCCCTCTTCGGCATTCAAGTTTGTGAAAGAAAGGGGAAGAGAGGAGAAGAAGAGAGGAGAGGAGGAGAAGAGAGGACAAGAGGGGAGGGAAGGGGAGGGAAGGGGAGGGGAGGGGTTGGGAGGGCAGGGCAGGGCAGGGCAGGGGAGGGCAGGGGAGGGCAGGGCAGGGAAGGAGAGGACAGGGCAGGGGAGGGCAGGGCAGGGGAGGGGAGGGCCGTGTAGGGGAGTATAGGGGAGTGTAGGGGAATATAGGGGAGTGTAGGGGAGAGGAGTGTAGGGAGGGGTAGTATAGGGGAATATAGGGGAGTGTAGGGGAGGGGAGTGCTGGGGAGAGGAGTGTAGGGGAGGGTATTGTAGGGGAGGGGAGTGTAGGGGAGAGGAGTATAGGGGAGGGGAGCGTAGGGGAGTATTGGGGAGTGTAGGGGAGGGGAGTGTAGGGCAGGGGAGTGTAAGGGAGGGGGGGGAGGGGAGGGGAAGGGAGGGAAGGGAGGTGGAAGGAATGGGAGGGGCGGGGGGTGCTACCCTAAATAAAATGGCCAAATAAATGACATTTTGGATCTGGAGCCAAATATTTATGTTGCCATTCATTCCACAACCTGATTTATCACTGCAATGTGCGTATTGCACAGTGCCATTAAAGGTTTGGCATGCACAGAGGGGGCTGAGTATTTTCAGAAATAACTTTCCTTAATAACTGAATCAAGACTTCTGCTGTAATGCAAAAGATCAGGCAATTGATTAACATAGGGATGGCAGCTGAGCAGGGGAAACATCTTCAAAACTTCCAAACATTTCCTTTATACAGAACTACAGCTCCTTCTTCTCTGCTCACCGGTTATGAAAGTTTCTCTCACCTGCTTAGTAAGCAGAAGCAGTAAAATGGGATTTAGAGGATCCGGCTAGAGCAGAAGCGCCACTTAGAGGAAGCAATCAATTTATAGGTAGTGCAGTGTTTGAAGAGAGTTTAAGCGGCTTTCCAAGGAACATATACTAGTGCAAAGCAACCGATTTATCTGACTCTCCAATGAAAGAAAAGGAAGTGCAAAGCAGCAAATGCTTGGGAGAGGGAAAAAGAGGTGCATCTCAGCTGTCTGGGGGGAAGAAGGCAGTCAGCTCTTAACAGATTATTTGCCATCTGATTTGTTTCTCAAAGGCGTAACATTTAGTTAAGACAGTGGCAGTTTACTACCTGTGGTGCTGATAGAGGTTAAACAAAAGACACAAGGGCAGCAAAATCCCTCACTCGCTTCTCACACAAGGACAAAACTGTTATGGGAGAGAAATGCAGGTTACTTTCTCAAATCTCACAGCACTTTTTGACACCATTGGCTACGGGTTACCTCTTAAGTATTTGAAGATTTCAGTAGGGCTGACTGATTTAGATGTGGATAGGTTTAAATCACACTTGTCAATGTGCTATTAATGTCGAACCACAGCCATTTCTTCCCTAGACCTCTTAATATGCTAGGCAGTCCCAGGAAGCGTAAAACTTTGACCCGTGCTCTCCAGCATTTGCGTACTGCACTTTCTGTAGGTTCCTTATTCTCTAATCAGAATTCTGACAATCTCCTCAACAGCATACAGATACAAAATGCACAGACCCAGTGTTGTGGTTTAACCCGGCTGGCAGCTAAACACCACACAGCCGTTCGCTCACCCTCCCCCCTCCCTCTCTGGGATGGGGGAGAGAAACGGGAAAGTGAAGCCGGTGAGTTGAGATAAAGACAGTTTATTAAGACAGGAATATAATAATAACAATAATAATAATAATAGTGATAATGATAATAGTATTAATAATAATAATGTGTAAGAAAACAAGTGATGCACAATGCAATTGCTCACCACCCGCTGACCGATGCCCAGCCTTTCCCCGAGCAGCCGGCCCCCCACCCCGGCCAGCCACCCCTATATATTGTTCAGCATGACGTCAGATGGTATGGAATACCCCTTTGGCCAGTTTGGGTCAGCTGTCCTGGCTCTGTCCCCTCCCAGCTCCTGCTGCACCCCCAGCCTGCTCGCTGGCAGGACAGAGCGAGAAGCCGAAAAGTCCTTGGCCTGGTGTAAACACTGCTCTGCAACAATTAAAACATCAGCATGTTATCAGCGCTCTTCTCATCCTAATCCAAAACATAGCACCCTACCAGCTAGAATGAGGAAAAATTAACTCTGTCCTAACTGGAACCAGGACACCCAGATAAAACAGGCTCCCATCCGCTTGTATGATTGTCAGACATGCATTCTTTTATATTAACTGCTCTTTTCTTACTCCCTTCAGATGAAACATAAATAACTTCAGCTGACTTCTAAACTCTACAGACAGCTCTGGTGGTGCTGTGTGATGGAATGTGATTTTTCCTTACAAGCCACCAATTATTTCCATGTCTTTTCTGGACCTTGGGATCTCTTTTGGGAGCTACATTACTCAGAGAAATACAAGAAGGCTGAGATCACCACTGCCTCAACATAATGCAAAGTTTAAGGCCTTTAGGACAGCCAGTTTGCAAATGAATGCAGCCCCATCTTCTCAGCATTTTGAGACAGACGACTACCCAACACTGAACTGTCTCAAGGTTTCAAACTGAGACAGCTTTGTAGAAATAATAGAAAAATTTCATTACAATTGGCCTAGCATGGAATTTATTCTTAAAAAGTTTGGTAGAATATACTTGTAGACTTCAAAACTAGTACATCATCATTTGAGCACTCCTTCGTCTACACGATCTTCTCCAGAAATACCAAACTTTTAGTCCTGGTAGTTAGAGCTAATCAGTCATATTAGCTAATCAAATTCCCTGATCAGTCACTTGAAGTCTGTTGATGACATCTGTTCTGAGCTCTACAGCATTGGTCAGCTACTGACTTGCGGAAGTCAGACTCTATCTAGAACCTCACAATGGTTATAAAGCAGGTCTGTTTATTCGGCGCTGCGCACCCATGCCGGGCACAAGGGGGATAGCTCCACCTAACTTGCGCACCAACAGTTGCAGGGAGTCCTATCTGGAGCTTTCTCTGGACTCGCCGCGGATAGATAGACTTCAGAGCTTAAGATGTTACTTTGATTTCCATTTTCCCTTGTTCCAAAGAAACTTTTGCATCCAATTTTTCCGGCACGTCCCTTCCTAAGAAGGGCCTAAGCAAATTGGGTAAGTAGAAAAACGGATGGATTCCCATCATTTTTTCCCCAATTCCAATCTTGAGCACTGAAAAAAAAAAAAAAAAAAAAAAAAAAAAAAAAAAGCCTTTTCCTTTTGGCCAGTTGCTCTGGTAGAACTAAGCATTAGTATACATTCTCCGTAGAACTAAGCATTTATCCCGGGATGTTCAGTTTTTCGACACTGTATAAGCCTTCCTGCTCTCACTCCCCTCCGTTTTTCATTTCTTTTCCTCCTAAGACACCCGTGAAAAACTTAAGAAACCTCCTGGTCAATAACTTTCTTCAGACAGCGTCAATGATATCACAGCAACCCAGACTTATTTAACTTTTTCTTTAAAACAGCTAACACAGATTCTGTATCATTCTCACGCAGACCAGTCCCCAGCTTGATCATCTGAATTGAATTTGTTTTATATTAACCAGATTTTCTTATCATTTTTATTACAGCAGATGAAAAAAGCGCTCACGCTTTTGCTGGCTTTCCATCACATCTGATTGACTGAGGCACCCTGATTCCCTGTCTTTATTTGCTTTCTGCAGAATTCTCCCATCTCTTTTGGTTCAAGTTCGACTGGCAAAACGCTTTTCACTGGTTACTACACTTAGCTGCTATACATCTTTGTTTCTTAAGATAACTGTTTTCATATTTTACAATAGAACGTTGCCATGATCTATTTTGTAAGGTCTAGAAAAAAGACCCCCCCTTCCCACAGCCCCCACCCCACCCAGAAAAAAAAAAAAAAAAAAAAAAAGATGCTTAGTCCTTTAACATAAAATACTTATTCATTTGGCTGGATGGAGGAAGTTAAACACGGTTTATATTCTATCCATGTAGACTGCACTCAGGAAAAGTTTATGTAAAATTCTGCTGACAAATGCAGAATCCAGCTTGCCTGCTCTAGGAAGCGGAACAGACCCACAGCGGACACGAGAATGTACTGTCAGAACAATTAGGAAATAAAATCTATCGTGATCTAAGTTACTGACAACTGTCAAATTAATTCACTTTGTTCTTATTCAGCTTGGAGGAAACGGGCACAGAAATTACTCATTTACCCTAAGTACATCTCTGTCACCTTCTTCTCATCTCCAACACGATTCTCATTTTCAGATTGACCTCAGTGTCAACTGTGAGTCTATGTTAAGTGTCATGCACCAAGTGTCACAGGCAACTGTGCTCTGACCAACACTACCTGTGCTGGACAAGCTATGGAGAGCAGAAGTATTTCTGTAGTGGTCCTAGGAGAACCCCAGTTCCTTCGGATGCAGCTCTTCTTAGAACACTAAAGAAAATCTATTCCTCAAAGGCTGCATCTCTGTTAGATGCTGGGATGGAGCAAGAATGTAGTTTTACAATAAAACTCCAGTAATCACATTTATTCCATCCAGTTGCAGTTTCACAGAGGATTAGTGCTACATGAATGAATGTTCTCTCTAAAGAAACAGAAATTAAAGATCTGTTTCAGGTGCAAGATCAATGTATTGCAACCCCGAAAGGGGATATAAAAACCCAAACTAATCACCTGTTCTTCGGATAGATTTGAATCAAAGTTTGCAGGCGTTTTTGTCCAATGGCTCCAAACGAATCTAGTCCAAAGCTCCTAGATGCTGGAACCACATGATGAATATGTAAGGCCTTTAGCCTTAGCTGCTTTGATCTACTGATCTTCTCCAATTGGACTACATTGCTTGTTGCTATACCTCCAAGGGAACACAACACAGTTTGGATAAATTCACAGTCTAGAAAGAGCTCCAGCAGGAACATGGGTCTCCCTTGCTACCATCATCACAGAAGGTGTGGCAGCCACAGGGCCACTTCATTCATTCACTCACAGAGCACCAATAACAAATACTCCTTGCTGTAATATTCATTTGTTGCAAAACTACATTCTTGCTCCATCTCCACACCTAATATAGATGCAGCCTTCGATGAATAGACTTTCTTCAGTGTTCCAGTAAAAGTCATTGCTTATTAAGTTTAACTGCCTTTGAAAAAATAATACTCGGAGGTCTGTACAATTGGCAGCACAGGGGTTGACCCATATATCATCAAGGGTCTGTCTGGAACGGTACGAGCTGGTAATAGTTTTGTTTCAGATGTGTTTCAGCTATGCCCATTGCCTACCACAGAAGCAGGAGAAAATGCCTCTTTACTGTTCTACATGTCCAACGCTCAATTTGAATTCTTCTTGAAGTTAGGGCTTCCAACAATCCAAACCAGATGCCCAGCCTCCCAATCTAATGCATGAGCAGAGGGGCTCTCTGAAACACCAGTACAGACTAGGTGAGAAATACCTTGAAAGCAGCCCTGTGGAGAAGGACGTGGGGGTACTGGTCGATGAGAAGCTCAACAGGAGCCAGCAATATGCACTTGCAACCCAGAAATCCAACTGTATCCTGGGCTGCATCAAAAGCAGAGTGGCCAGCAGGGCGAGAGAGGTGATTCTCCCCCTCTGCTCTGCCCTCCAGAGTCCGGGGGATGGAATAGCAGGGCTCCCAGCACAAGAGAGACCCGGACCTGCACTTGGTCCAGAGCAGAGCCACAAAAATGATCATCAGAGGTATGGAGTACCTCTCCTATGAAGACAGGCTGAGGATAGACTCAGGTAAGGAAGAGATTTTTACTGTGAGGGTGAGGAGACACTGGAAGAGGTCGCCCAAAGAAGCTGTGGATGCCCCATTCCTGGAAGTGTCCAAGGCTAGGACAGATGGGGCATTGAGCAACCTCGTCTGGTGGGAGGTGTTCCTGCCCATGGCAGGGGGGTTGGAACTTGATGATCTTTAAGATTCCTTCCATCCCAAACCGGTCTATGATTCTATATGCTAGGGAATAGCCCTTTGGCCAGTTTGCCTCAGATGTCCTGGCTGTGTTGCCTCCCAGCTTTTTTGCAACCACAGCCTCCTCACTGGCAGGGCAATGTGAAAAAAAAAATAAAAAAAAAACGGAAAAGGCCTTAAAACTGTGCAAGCCCTTCTCAGCAATAACTAAAACAATGGAGTGAAGCCAAGATTGCTCTGATAGCATTCTTCATGATCCAGTACAGACCGATACCACCCAGCATGGTCCTGCACGGCCGCTGGAACCCAGCCCAGTGCCCAGGGTTCCCAGCCCAGGGGGTTGGTCTCCGCCCAGGCCGGTCTGCGCCCAGGCTGAGGGACACCGCCGCCAGTTTCCCCTTTGCAGGTTCAAGCAGTAACGAAGCTGAGCACCTGTGCCAGGGACACCCAGGGAGGACACTGATACAGCCGGCCACACAGACAACCACAGACAAGGCGCTGCTTGCAACAGCACCCACACACAGGCCTCACGTAACACACAGGCACAGACAGCCGAGTCCCCTCCTGCCCTGGGGCTGGCAGAGACAGCAGGTCACTGCTGCAGGCACACACACGGCACTCTCGGGGTTCACAAGCACATACACACCCGCACACCTGGCCCTGAGAGTCCTTTCACATGCCCTCAGATTCCCCATGCCTCTGCCTGCTCCTCGTCCCCATGGGCCTCCCCTCCAGGTCTGCCACGGAGCTCCCCTAGCTAGGAGGGAGCTATGGGGACGTGGGCTGAGACACAGACTTCTGCCCTGGAAATGCGCGCAACTGGCAGCGATGAGCATCATGACGGGAAGCCACACTTAAGACAGCGCAGGCATAGCAATGGGAGCCTTGGAAAGAGCTCTCCTTTCAACCCACATTCCTCTTTCAAAGCAGAGATCCAGCTTATGCGTACTCAAGTCTAGGGTGGATGAAGTGACACAAGCAGTCTGTTTGGGAAGAGCCCCGGTGCTCTTTATTTTCCATTCAGGGGTGGAAAGCGGGAGAGCTTCCCAGCCCCTTTGCTCAGAGCTCCGCTGCTGCCGCCGTCGCCATTCCCAGCACCTTCCCCTCCACTGCGGTACCAGCATCTAGCGCTAGGGAGTCAAAAGAAAAAAGAGGATGAGCAGGTTGTGTACAGGCTGAACACAGAGAAATACTGCAGGCTTAGCTCGGGCCGTGCACGTAGGGGTCTGCTTCCCAGGAAGCTTCAAGGCTGCCGAGAAGTGAGACAGATGCCTCGTGCCCGAGCTCACGACAGGGTCCCCAGGGGTGCAGCTCACCAGCCTGGGGCTGGGTCAGGTGGAGCGGAGGACCCTGGGTATTCTGCACAGGTATTCCCCCTCAGGGCAAGGTGTCCTGGCGTCAGCGCTCTCCAAAGGAAGGACAGCCTCTCGGCTTTGGAAAGGGGAGAGGCAGCCATCCAGGGGACCCCTCTGTTTTCAGACAGGACTTTCACATCCCACATGGGAAAGCCTGTTCTGGGTGCCCAGCCGCTCCCCGTCAGGTGTCAGGGAGCTCCAGTCCCAAAGTCTCCAGAGTCTCCAAAGCCTGCGTCCGTCTCGGGAGGGGTGTCGGAGACGTGCCCTCTTTCTCCCAGTGCTGCCCCCAGGGGAAGGATGGGCCTTGCAGCAGCGGGAAGCACCATCCCTTTTTGGAGATACTTACCGGGGGAGCTGCTGCTGCTGCTGCTCTTGCCGCAGCCGGTTTGCCTCCGCAACATTTCTGAATACACTTTGTTGATGGCGATGCGGCTCCAACCTTTCCAAAACTTGGAGTGCTCGTGGGGAAAGGCGGCTGCAACAACAGGAGAAAGGGATCCCTCAGCCTCTGTCAGACACCCCTTCTGCCTCTCCCCTCATCCATGTTATACATTAGTTTTGGTAGAAATCATTCCCGACACATCGTGGGTAAGGTAGATCGAATTTCTATTTATTTGAGCAACTCAGCAAGCAGCGATAAGTAAAACAGCGCTGGGCGGCCGGGGAGTCTCCTGCTCCGCCAACGGCGCGCACCTAAGCCCGCCAGAGTCTCCATTTATAGCCTAGTAGTTCCGGGTTTAGTGGCACATCCTGGTGTCTTCTTACGACTGCGAGGCCTGTTGCTAGGGGGTCTTCGTCAGTCCTCTGGTGGTCGTGGGGATGAAGATCGTTGTCTTCCTCTGCGTCGGGGTCGTGACTTTGCTGCTGATATGTGTGTTCTCATGTGAGGGGGAATGCCATTTTGCCCTTTTTTGGAGCTGGTTTCTACTGCAATTGTTAACTTAACAGGAAATTCCTATACTTGTTTTTTTCCTTCAACAGGACATTGGGGGTATAAGCAGTTAACCATTGAAAACCTTCCCATCAGCAATATTTAATGAACAAACAAGGCTTTACCCATTACAATCCAGACCCTGCACCCATGCGGTGCCACGTGCACCCACCCTTTCAACCTGTGGTGAGTTTTAGGCCTTGGCGGTAACCAAGGTCATGCCCGCTTTAGGAGGAATCAAAGGGTGTCACAGGCAACCCCAGGACTCAGGGACCAGGCTCCTGGACATGTCCTGACATCACTCAAGAGCTACTCCAGTGCCCCACGACGGGAACGGAGCCGGCACACACTTACTCAGGCTGGAGTCTCTCCAGCTTGCCTGCTGCTCCCAACTCCTCTGCTGGGGCAGGGTTCTCAGCCTTCCTCCACCTCTTCCTGACCTTGCTCCTGGGCTGGGCTGGAGGATGGGGAGTCCGAGCATGTTGGCTGTTGAATCGCTGCAAGGAGAAGTCCCTCTCATCAAACAGGACTGGACGTACAGCTGCTCTTTCCCAGAGGACCTCTTGAAAGGACCCTGCAGCAGGACCTGCGAACCAGGCGACTCGGCGCTGCCAGCCCACGTCTGGCTGCTGCTTTTATCCCTCACTTTCTGCTGACAACCTCTCCCTCACAGGGAGGAGCAGCAAAAGCCCTGACCTGCGGCCTCGTGCCCGTCCTGCTCCCACCACCCTGGGACCTGCCGCCCTCGGAGCCCGGGCAGAGAGGATCGCCGCTGTTCTCAGCGGTGTTGATCACTGCCAGTACCTGGGGTATCTGTTGGTCCTCCCCCTCAGACCAGGCTTCCCATGCAGCCATGGCTGCCTGGGCTTGCTCTTGTAGCTTTTGGTACGTGGGCCATGAGCTGTCTGTTTGGTCCCACTGTGAAGACAGGTTCCAGACATCCTGGAGGAAAAAAACAAAAAAACCAAAAAAAACAACAAAACAAACACAACAGCAGACAGGATTGGTCTCAGCTGTCCCTCAGGCCTAACCCACACTCCTGCCCCCTCGCCTCAGCCGGTCTGTCAGCAGTGCTTCGACCCTCAAGGATGAGGGGCCCTGAAGCTAGGCCAGGCTCCTCAACTCGTGACAAACACAGCTGAACAGCCCGCGGTGACCAAAGCCCTCTGCCATCAACGACTCAGAAAGGCCTTGCTCCTTTTCCATGGCCCCTGGTCAAAATGAAGTGGCTCATGGCAACACGGGAGGCAGTAAGAGGCAGGGAAGGTGTGCGGGACGCCACCTTCCGTCTCCTGAGGAAGAGATGAAGGAGGTAACAAATGTGAAGACGAACGCATCCCAAGGGACCTGCTCGGGATCGCTCCACACAGAGGCTTTTGTACAGGCCCAAACAGCACAGTCATTGCAGCAAGGCAGAGCAGGTACCTGCAGCGCTCTCCTGGAGGCTTCAGGAGCAGGGAGCGCAGTGGTGGTGGACTTGGCTTGAGGAGCTGTTTCCTGCCTGTCTGCCTTCTTCGTCCCGGGGGAGCTGCCTGGACACGGGGGGAGCACGCTGCAAACAGACGCCGGGAGGAGGCTGCATGAGCCCAGGGAAATTCGGTCTCCAGTCCGCGCTCGCAAGCTGCGTCAGCCTCTGCAGCAGACGGCACTTCCGCAGCGAGCGGGCATATTGGACTGGCCGTGTTCACTTCAGCGGAGACAGAGAGAGCCAAACGCGAAGCTGTGGCACCACCTGCCTTCAGGAAGGCTCGGGATGCCCGTATCCAGGCCCTTTTTGGTGGAAGAAGGAGGGGAGCGGTGTCTTGTGCAAGGACAGGATCCGAGAGACACCATTATGGCCCACCCGGGCTTTACTTCAGCTTCTCCTCTGTGGCCCTGAAACACGGTGCGCTTATGGGTGGAAAACAGGTTATCGCTGGGGAGCCAGCGGAGCCATTGGAGAAAGCCGTCAGGTAAGGAGGCCAGTCATGCCATCTCCCTACCTCAGCACTCTCTTGTGCCTGCCACAACGTTTGGGATAGCGTTTGAAAAAAATGCCTGAAAGAAACTTTTCCATCTGGTATCACAGCTCCTTAGGCTGGAAGAAACAGCAGGGGAGATGGGGCCACGGCAATCCTAAGACACGGTGAGACATGTTAGAATGAAGGCAGGGGACGTTTGCTCCCACAGACAAGAAGATGGGCTCTGCTGCAATGTGGGGGGGCTCCTGAAGGGAGAAGAGCTTCTGCAACAAGGCTCTGCGTTCAGCTCCCCCAAGGATCGGGGCCCTGCTGGAAAATGAAGCTGGTGTGCCAGTCTCAGGCAAACGTGCTGCACGCTTGCCATCCGTTGAGAGAGCGGCCTCCGCTGGGACGTGTGTCAGGAGCCACCCTGCGGCTGGTGGGTCCAAAGGGGACATCTCTCCAGTGTGGCTGCAAGGGGCTCCTTCCTCCTTTCCCCCAGGGGTCTCACCTGGTAGAAGGCTTCTTCTCCACATCTTGCTGCCTTGTGCCTGGCTCCCAGCTTGTCAGGATGGGGAGGGAAAGCTACTTCCTCCTCTGCAGCAGGTTGCCAGGATGGCACTCTGAAACTAGGAAAGGAGGAAGCTCTTCCGAGCAGCTGCGTGGGCACTGCCTTTTAACCTGGTTCAAGTCAGCCAGCACGGGACAGGGACCACCCCCAGACAGCAGGGACCTGTTCCCTTACCTCTTCTGATCCTGCGCTCTCCTGCAGCTTCCTCCTGCGAGGTGGTGGAAACTTTGGCCTCCGGCCTTCTCCTCACAGTCAGATGAAACCTGGAAAACAAACGATGACACGGGCTTGAAGAAGGCTGGCCTCCTACCCGTTGCAGCTTGCTGGCAGTAATCCTCCTGGTGTCGCACAAGGCATGGCATCCCTTTTCCGTCATGTCCATGCATGGGGTTTGTTGTCAGTCTTCCCGCAGCACCACAGAAGGTAGCCTAAATTCCCCTCCACATGCAGGCAATTCTCTCTGACGGGAATCGCGGCAGCACGGGCACAAGAATGGCAGAATATGGAGGCTGTACAGTAACACTGCCAGGCTTTTTGCAGGGGCAAGCATCCAGACGCTCAGAAGAAACTCTCTTTGCTCGTGGAGAGAGCAGCTAAGGGGGCAAGCGTGGGGAAAGGCATTTGACTGGCCTGCCATGTTCGGGCTGGCCAATAGCAGTCAGATTGCTCACCCTTTGCTAGGATTCCCAAAGAAATGGAAGTAGCCCCCAAAACCTCACCAACTTACGCTGTGGAGCAGTGCAACCAGGCCCGCGGCGCTCTCCGGACGTTTGACGCAGTCTAGATAAGACTTCACGCACAGAAAACCATCTTCGCGTGGCAGAACTCCAATGTCCCTGACGGCAAAGGGGACGTGCTCCTTGTTCCTCACGAGGAAGCAGTACAAGAGGATGGTCTCTTGCACGCAGTTCTTCGCCACGTGCAGCGGGAAGGAGGTGGCTCGCGATAGCTGCACGTACTTCAGCGGCTCAATCTTGACACCATCTGCAAGGAGAAGCAACATCCTCAGCGACACGGCAAGCCCAAGTTGCTTGCAACATTCAGAACAAGTTCCCAGAGAAAGGGTCGCTAAGAGAAAGAGCTCCTGGGGCACGGTTTCTTTTGGGGGAACTCAAGCTGTACCCTGACCGTTGGAGACAATCCTCTACTTCTCCCAGGCCTTTCCAAAGAGCAGGGAGAACAAACCGTTCCGGACATGGGGCAGGAAGAGGGGGGCTGCAGCCTTCTCACCAGGGAGGAGCTCAGTGGGACAGTAGATCTCCTCCAGCCACAACTCATCGATGTCCAGCTGGAAGAAAGGTCTTCGAACCAAGAGCAGCCCTTCTTTGCCATGGAACTGCTCTCGGACAACACCAAAGGTCCCGAGTCCCGCAACCCAAACGCCCTGCACACAGAAAAGACAGAAAGGCCGATGAGGGAGTTCTTGAGAGACGGGAAAAGGGATGGCTGTCAGAGCAGGGGGACACTGCTCTGTGCCCTGCCCACTCCTGAGGGACAACGGGGCAAGGTGGGGCACTTTGGAAAGCTTTGCAAAAGAGCCGCATCCTCAGTTTCTTTCGTCTCCCCCCTCACAGCATTTGCCAACATCCCTTGGCTAGAGAAGCGCCCAGAGGTTTCCAGCACACGGATTAGACCTGGCACTGATTCCCAGCAATTGTCCTAGGCACGGACCCAGGATATTCCCCCCTCTCTCTGCTCGCCCTCCCCACTCAGACCGCAGGGAAGAGGGAAGCCCTAGGGTGTGCCAAACACCTGAGAGGCAGAGCACATCTGGCCTTGGTTTCTCTCCCAGCTGGCCAAGAAGCTGCTCCGGGCACCCTGGGCAGTCTCAGTGCACCGCCATGCTGCTCGGGCAGGGATTGCCTCATGCAGGGCCCACGACACCGGCCCACCTTATCCCGCTTCAGCTCTTTCGGAATGTAGTCGCATACAGCATCCCAGATAGCCTCAGTCCCTGGAAAGCAAGGAAAAGACACCTCAGGCTCCAGGCCAGCCAGCTCACAACCTCTTGGCAAGCACCTCACCCAGGCGATGACACATGCAGGCATACACAAGCACCCCAGAAAAACACCACGCACGCATTCCTGGGACATTCCTGAGAGGCCTGTGGGAGCTGCAGGCCACACCTAACAAATTTGACTAACAAATACTTCAGCCCCCCTTTTCTAGGCAGTCCGGTAAAGTCTATCTGCCAATACTCTCCAGGCGCCTGCCCCTCAGCAGTGGAGTTTTGCATGTTTATCGGATTATTTCTCCAACATATGTCACACCTTTCGGTGACCGACCTAATAGTCTCCACCATAGTCCTGCGTATAAATGACTTCTTTAAATGCTTTAGCAAATGTTCTGTTGCCCCAGCGCACAGCATTATGCTCCTCCTTCACTAGACCATTTGTAAGGGAAGAGGGTACCACTGCTGGACCTGATAGGTACCTACCTGTCGGGCACCACAGCCCTGCGCAGCTTCCACGGTGTCTCACGGGCAGGGGCCAACAATTTCTGAAAGACTGCCCTTGTACTTAAAAAGCAGCGGTCTTCGCTCAGGGGCTCTTCAGGCCGGGGATCGGGGTCCTCTCCGAGAATCGCTCGGTGCTGCCTGAGGTTCCGCCATCCCAGGAACCGTCGAGGCTCTCCCAGGAAACAGTCCTCGAGAAGAGCTCCGAGACCCCAGCCGGGGCTAAAGGGCCAGTCTCCCCCTGACTGGGGCTGCCCACGGCCTGTCCCCAGGCCAGGGGAACCGCCCCAAGGTACACAACACGCCACGGCACGACGCAGGGCCGGGCAGCGGCTGCCCTCACGCTGCCGGGGCTCTGGGAGCCACCCCTCACAGCCTCTGCCTCCCCTCAGTGCTTCCCGCTCCTCCCTCCCGCTCCTCCCTCAGGGCTCGCCTCTCCTCAGCCCGGGCTCCGATTGGCTGCCAGAGCCGCCAGGCAAACGGAGCCCCACCCCCTGCCGGCTGGCTGGGGCTCGCTGCCATGGCAACCGTGCGACCGCCTGACCAGGCAGGGCGGGCGCCGCCATCTTAGGAGTCGTGGGCGGGCTGGGGGCGTCTCGGGGCCTGAGGGGGGGACCTGGCCTGTGTGCCCGGGGCGCCCCTGCCCGCCCCTGCCTTTGCTCGCTCCCTGTGCCTCACCACCTCGTCTTCCCTTTTCTTTGCGGTGTCGAACGCCCGAGAAGCCCGACAGGCTCAGGAAGGCGGCCAGTCACTTGCACAAGAAGCAATAGGGCCGGATGCTCCTGGAATGCTACTTGTTGCAGCTTTGTGCCTGGGTATCACTGTGAGATCAGGCTAACAGGATGAAGGCTTTGTTCCTCGTCCCTTCTGTTGAGAGAGGGGTTTTGCCTCTCGGCAGAAGCTATCCCCAGGCTCTCGGCATATTTAAGCAAACTAAATGCAGCTACAGCCTCTTCTTTGTCTGAGACCGGATCGCAGCTGATGAGGAAGTAACGGGACCAGCAAACCCTTTCTGGCTGCAGCAGCTTGGGCCCGGCTGCCCTGGCCCTGGGGCAGGAGGAGCTGCCTGAAGACCCCCAGGGATGGCACGGAGGGGCTGCGGGCCTCCCGGGGGCTGTCTTGTGCCTTGGATGTCCCATCTGTGGGGCTGAGCCCTCTGTGCCCCCAGGAGCTGCTGTGCCCTTCAGAGGGGCTGGGGCTGTGGTGGCAGTGCCCAGAGCCCTGCAGCAGCCTGCTCCGGACACTGCCCTGGGGCCAGCCCAGCCTGAGCTGCTGGACTGCGCTGGGCAGAGGGCAGGGAGGTGGGCATGTTAGCGTTCATGAAAACACATAATCCACAAAGTGATTATACGAAGGTGCTTTATTAGGCGCCGCAAGTTAGGGGCAAGCCTGCCCAAATCTAACTTTGTCCGATTTGTTCACTCAGTTCTCTTTTATCTCCTAAAATATTACATATGCATTAGGTTTCACAACTCATCTATGCATATTCATTTCCTAGCTCCGCCTAGCCCCGCTTCGTATGCTTCGTATCTTATCAGTCCTTCTGCGCTTGCGTATTACTCTCGGGTGGTCGTCGGGATGAAGTAAGATGTCTTATTGTTAGCGTTCATGAAAACACATAATCCACAAAGTGATTACATGAAGGTGCTTTATTAGGCGCCGGAAGTTAGGGGCAAGCCTGCCCAAATCTAACTTCGTTTGATTTGTTCTCTTAGTTCTCTTTTATCTCCTAAGATACTACATATGCATTAGGTTTCACAACTCATCTATGCATATTCATTTCCTAACTCCGCCTAGCCTCGCTTCGTATGCTAGTTATCTTATCAGTCCTTCTGCGCTTGCGTACTACTCTCTGGTGGTCGTCCGGGTGGTCGTCGGGATGAAGTAAGATGTCTTATCAGAGTTGAACTTTTTAACCTTTCCTTCTCACGCATGCTCTCTGAGCCCTTGGTCTCAGTCCAAACCGCAAGGTTGGTTTGATCCAGTTCCCAGGGTCCAAGAAGCCCCAGTTATCCAGATGTCTTGCAAATTGAGCATTCTTTTAATCCTCCTTACTCCTCATCATGAATTGGTGCATTCTCATGTTACCCTTGCACATATCTCATATGTACCCTTGCACCTTTCTTCCAAGCGCAGCCTCGGAACAGTACATCGCAAATGTAACATATTAAACAATATTGTATTATTTCTTCTTCTATTACTAACATTTCCCCCCTTTGAAAGCATTTCACTCCTTTCGAGGAGTGGTTTTCTGCTAGGGGAAATGACCCAGGTGTGAAGAAGTGTGTGTGCCAGGTGAGGGAGGGAACCCCAGGGATCCCTTCAGGCTGTTTCCCAGCAGGTTCCCCTGCAGCCCCAGGGCCATGGGCAGGGAGCCTGGTGGGGGGCAGAGCAAGGGAGGCCTTGGGCTGGGCCTCTGCTGCTGAGCTGGGCCGGGCTCCTGGGCCCAAGGGGAGCTCCTGGCAAGCGGGCAGCGCTGCAGAGAGCCAGCTCTGCCCAGGAGCAGCTCCTCTGCCCAGCGCAGCAGGGCTGGGGGCACTGCCTGCAGCTGGCACGGGTAGGGGAGAGAAGGGAGAGGGAGGTTACCGGCTGAGTGGAATATGAGAATACTGAGAGCTGAGAGGAGGAGAAATCTTCATAGCACATAACAGGGTAAGCCTCCTTCTGCAGTGCAGTGCACAGGAGTATCAGGGAAGATTTCCAGACCCAGAACTTCCCACAGAAGATCTGGCTGGTTGCACTTGGTATCTCTTTAGTGTGGAGAAGCACAAGCTCCATTGCTAAGGTTCCCTGCTGCAGGGTGAACGTGCAGGCCTCCGAGGGCTCCCTTGTTGCAGGCCAGCTGCAGGCTGTGAATCCTGGGGTGCAGGCAGGGGTGCCCGGGGCTGTGGTGCAGAGCAGGGTCCCTGCTGTGCCCCAGGGGCTGTGTGCCGGGGCAGGGCCTCTGCCGCCTGCCAGGCTCAGCACTCAGCCTGCCCGGGGAGCTGCCCAGGGCGCTGCGCGGAGAAGCTGCGGGTGGAAGGAGCCCCCCCGGCAGGGCAGGGTCCTGCTGCTGGCGGGAGGCTGCTGCCTGGGGCAGCCTGCTCACAGCTCCATTGTACGACAAGGGCATTTCCCAAGCAATTTTTTCTAAGCAAACAAGGTCAAAATAGGGATTTTCTGCCCTCTTTTCAATTGCCTACTCTACTGGACAGGAGGGGAAGCAGGAAGAAGTGGAAGAGGAGCTGTGAGTTTGAGCACATTGCTGAGACTCCTGAACTGTAACTCTGAGGATCAGTATGTTTGTGAGCTGCCCCAAATGTACCTTCAGCCTCTCCTCTTCATATTGAAAGCGACAGCATCAACTTTGCTGAACCCAGCAGGGCTTTCTGACAGGTCCTTTTGCACCTGCAAAGATGCACATGCACCTAGGCAGTCTCTTGCATACAGGCAGGTTTCTGAAGGGCAACGATTACTGCACACAGATTTGGTTGAGGCTGTGAGCAGAAACAGGAATAAGACATGAGACAGGGAAACAACTCCCAGAAATAAAACCTTCAGGCATCAGGGATATGATCAAGGAATGAGGGGAAAGTTAATCAGAAATCTTGTCAGAGGGAGAATTCATCAGAAAACTCCATATTTTTTCCATTCAGTGCAGACCCCTTCCTCTGAACATGCCCCCTTGCCTCCTCTCCCACCCAGAAAACCCTCTGCCCTCACGCCCATGGGTCCAAGGCATGGGGCATGTCTTCTGCAGCCAGAGCTCCAGCAGAGCAGAGGTGCATCTCTCCAGCCATGCGCCCATTTCCACCTGTGCTGCAACTGCAGAGGGGGTCAGCTGCCTGGGGGTCGTGGGCAATGCAGTTTTTGAGGCTGGGGATGTTAGCGTTCATGAAGACACATAATCCACAAAGTGATTATATGAAGGTGCTTTATTAGGCGCCGGAAGTTAGGGGCATGCCTGCCCAAATCTAACTTCGTCTGATTTGTTCTCTTAGTTCTCTTTTATCCCCTAAGATATTACATATGCATTAGGTTTCACAACTCATCTATGCATATTCATTTCCTAGCTCCGCCTAGCCTTGCTTCGTATGCTAGTTATCTTATCAGTCCTTCTGCGCTTGCGTATTACTCTCTGGTGGTCGTCCGGGTGGTCGTCGGGATGAAGTAAGATGTCTTCATCAGAGTTGAACTTTTTAACCTTTCCTTTTCACGCATGCTCTCTGAGCCCTCGGTCTCAGTCCAAACCGCAAGGTTGGTTTGATCCAGTTCCCAGGGTCCAAGAGGCCCCAGTTATCCAGATGTCTTGCAAACTGAGCGTTCTTTTAATCCTCCTTACTCCTCATCATGAATTGGTGCATTCTCATGTTACCCTTGCACATATATTTTGTATCTTCCAAGCGCAGCCTCGGAACAGTACATCGCAAATGTAACATATTAAACAATATTGTATTATTTCTTCTTCTATTACTAACATTTCCCCCCTTTGAAAGCATTTCACTCCTTTCGAGGAGGGCAAATGCTTTCACTAACTAACTAAAATATTTTACACTCAGTGCTCACCAATAATATAATCACGGAAAATTACATCATTAAGAATCAAGGAAATTACAAAGATTAGGATTGTCACAACATTTCATAAGTCCACCACTTCTGCTTTATGTTACGTTCACCCTTCTGGTTGGGTTCACTTGATCTGAAACTGATCTTGTCTATTCGGTTTTCATTCCATTTCACCTCCTGGGTTCCTCAGATTCTTTCTCTGAAATCCAAAGTTGTTAGATGCCGGTGGAGGATATTGAGGATGTGGTTCCATTTGCCGAGCAATAGTTTGCATCACTGTCCGGTTCCAGGTTGTCTTCCTTAGAACCAGACTTTTCAGCATTATAAATGTTAACCAAATTAGTACCCCTACAATCACCAATATAATTATTGTCTCCAGTAAGGACTTAACCCAATTACTAATATTCCATCCACTAAAAATGTTATCCAACCAGCTTGTTGTCATATCTTTCTCTTCCTGTTCTGCATCTTGTTCCACTCGAGCCAGTTGTTCTATGTCATGTTCTACATCAATAGTCACATTTGGAATGTGGATGCAGCAATGATCAATACGATCTTTTAGAAATCCACATACTCCATGTTCCTTTAATAACAGTGTATCTAATGCTAATCGATTCTGTAGCACCATTTTAGCTGTAGCTTGTAGTTGGATATTAAGGTCTCTAAAGCCTTCTTTCGTGGCTCTCGTGCGCCTACTCACTTGTCCTGTAAGTTTATAAATCATTTCCCTATTTCGATAAGTAGCTACCTTTGCAAATAGAGATTCTAATGCCCAATTGAATTTTACTCCATCCGAGGGTTCATGCCATATATCTTCATCTGCCCCTTCTTCTAAACTTCTTTTTGCCCTACTAATTTGTAGGGTTTCCAACTTTCCCTTAAAAGGAGACTTTTTCCATATTGGACGCAGTGTGGGGAGGGAGTCCTAGAGTTATTTCTTTTACTTCCCCATCTATCGGTGGGTGTGTAGTCCAAGTTCCATTACTGGCTGCCCATACAAATTGTCCTGGACTTTGTATGGTACTATAGCTACAATCCACTGCGACTTGACTAGCCTGGCTATTTCTTTCCGAATTGTACTTAATTCCTCGGCAAGCACATCCTGCCCTAAGAGCTATCAATACCGGAAGTAAGTGCTCAACATCTTCATTATTGCTGTCGCAAGTATATTTCTTCTCACAAGTCCACCAAGCTACCTTTGTTGACTCTTGTCTACCACTCCTATCAACCCGGCTTACTGTATAAAACTGATCAGTTCCATTCTGCTTTCCCTGCCATTTAATACACCATGATGTATTCCCTCCATACTGGAATTTCTGCAATAAACTTACTGTCCAATCACTATCCCACCCTTTCATTCCTTTTGGCTTATTTTTCTCTTGACATTCCCAAACAATCTTTTCTCTAACTCCTTCTACTACACGTAGTTCGTCGTAATGACACTGTCCCACATTCTTAAATCTGCCTATCGTTATGAAATGATAGTTCTTCTTTTCACATTCAGACCTCGATGTTGGGGGGCTCAGTTTCCTGTAGTATTGTGTAACATTTATCCTCTCTAAAACTTTCACTTCTTTACATTGAATTGTTTCATTTCCTTTTACTTGGGGCAGTGGGAGGTGGTTATACCCCACTCAAGCGGGTCCCCTGTTGCTTTTGGAATGGGCATACAAGCAGTAATTCTATCAGTTCCTTTCATTATGGCAAAATCTTTAATCAATCCTACCAGTAAATTCTCTGATGGTTGCCTGTGTGGGATCTGTACCACTTGTGTCCATGGCACCTGGCCCTCTCTTTTTCTTCTAGATCCTTTTCAGTGGGCTACCAATATTCCTTTATCCAATTTCGGATATACCAATATTTCTCTTATCCCGTAATCTGTGCTATTTTCACGTGTTACCATGCACCGGTAGTTTCCTTTGTTGACTTTAGTAACACTAAACAGGGTTCAGGTGGTAGCTCCTCTCAGTTGTTGGCCCAATTCTATGGGTTTACTTACGTACGCCTTCCCCTTCCATCCAGCCTTCAGTCCTGTATTGTCCCTGGTTGTGTCTACGTATATTTCCTGGCTCTGTCTGGAGTCATTTATTTTTCCCCACACCACCTGTAGAGAGCTAATTGTTATTGGTTTATCGTTGTGCATTCCACATTCCAAAGTAACATTTTCTCCTCTGAATATTTCCTCTTTCTTATATTTTTCTGGTATTTCTAGGAACTCAATTACAAGGTATTTACACAAAACAATTACTGTTATCGATACTGTTGTTAAGAACCCCAACATCGTATGGTTATACGCGCCTCATCTGTAGTTTTGTATCTCCGATTGCTCGCACTGACCAAAATTCGGGAACCTTTTTCACCCGAGTATAATGAATCCAAGCATCCACCCCTTCTACCTTTACAGCTGTAAAAGTAGTCAATAATACTTGATAAGGTCCGGCCCACCGTTCTCTCAGGGGTTCTTCATTCCAGTTTTTAATGTACACTCGGTCACCTGGCTGAATGTCGTGGATAGGATTTTCCAGTGCCAACGGTCGCTTCCACACCAGAACACTTTGAAGTTGAGCTAAAGTTTTACCAAGAGACAATACATAATTATAAACATCCTGGTTCCCTGTTATATGCATGTTAGGATTTGGTTCTGGGGATTCATAAGGCTTTCCATACATTATCTCGTATGGGCTTACTGACATTCCACTCCTTGGCTTTATCCTTATTCTCAGTAAAGCTATAGGGAAAGCTTGTGGCCATTGTATTTTGGCTTCCTGGCAGATTTTACTGATCTGTCCCTTTAGAGTTTGGTTCATCCTTTCTACCTGTCCCCTAGATTGGGGTCTCCATGCAGTATGTAAATTCCAAGAAATTCCTAATAGTCGACTTACGTCTTTAACCACAGATGAAACAAAGTGCGGACCCCTATCCGAGGATATTCCTAATGGTACCCCAAACCTCGGAATGATTTCCCGCAGTAACCATTTTACTGTCTCTTTAGCTTGATTGGTGCGACAGGGAAGGGCTTCCGGCCATCCGGAAAAGGTGTCAACCCCTACTAACAAATACCTATATCCCCCGGTCCTAGGTAACTCTACAAAATCAACTTGCCAGTAATCTCCTGGTTCTATTCCTACTCTAACTCTTCCCATTTCAGCATGTTTTCTTGCTACTGGATTATTTTTCAGACAAATCTCACACTTTGACATTACTGATTTTGCCATTGTTAACATGTGTGTAGAGATGATGCTACGTTTTAAAAATGTTACCATTGCCTCTGCACCCCAGTGACATTCATTATGTCTCATCTGAAGTATTTCTCGCATCACCAAGGGGGGTATTACTACCTGGCCCATAGCAGTTACATACCATCCATCAGAGTTCTTTCGGGCCTTTAGGAGATTTGCTAATTTCTCATCCTCTGGTGAATATCTTGGTTCCTTGGGAAGATTAAGACAAGTGGGGCCTACCTTGAGTGGTACCAAAGCCATTACATTCCACACCTCCCGAGCAATTTGTCGAGCTGCTCGATCTGCCAGCCGATTCCCTTCTGATATTTTTGAGGTTCCTCCTTGATGAGCTTTACAGTGCATAATAGCCACTTGGTTTGGTTTTTGTACCGCATTTATCAAATTTAACACCTCCTCTTGATATCTTATATTGGCTCCTTGTGAGGACAACAGCCCTCTTTCTTTCCATAATGCTCCATGAACATGGACTACTCCAAAAGCATACTTTGAATCTGTCCAAATATTTACCATCTTCCCTTTACTCAGTTCCAGTGCTCGAGTCAGGGCTATCAGTTCCGCTCGCTGTGCTGATGTTCCAGGTGGTAAAGGTTTTGCTTCGATCACTGTCTTCAGGGTTGTTACTGCATACCCTGCATATCGTGTTCCGTTCTCCACAAAACTACTACCATCAGTAAGAAGTTCCCAGTCATACCTTTCAAGGGGTACATCCTTCAAATCCTCGCGGCTCGCATGGGTATGTTCAATTATTTCCACACAGTTGTGTTCCAACGGTCCTTCTTCTGGAACAGTTCCTAGAAATACTGCTGAATTTAACAGGTTAGTCGTTTTCAAGGTTACGTCATCTTGTTCAGTTAGTATTGCCTGATATTTCATCATTCGGCTGGGTGATAACCAGTGGCCCCCCTTTTGTTCTAAAACAGTTGTTACCATATGTGGTACAAAAACTTCAATATGTTTTCCCATTTGAAGGCAAATAATTTTCTACTATCTTTATCAAGAGGTATGCAAAAGAAGGCATCCTTTAAATCTATCACAGTAAACCATTTATATATCTCTCTCACAGATGTTAACAATGTGTAAGGATTAGCCACTACCGGGTAAATGTCCGTTGTTATTTCATTTATTGCTCTAAGATCTCGTACCAATCTATATTCGCCATTCCGCTTCTTTACTGGAAAAATTGGAGTATTGTATTCCGATTTACATTCTTCCAAAATCTGATATTTGAGAAATTTGTCAATAATTTTCACTGTCCCCTGCCTAGCTTCTATCTTAAGTGGATATTGTTTGATTCGAACAGGTTTGGTTCTTTCCTATAATTCCACCTTTACCAGTTGTGCCAGTTTCGACTTCCCTGGTACATCTGTTTCCCATACTGTTGGTATAACTGCATTTTCTACTTCTCTTGGAATATTAACAAAGGGTTTATCTTTGATCATTAGGATTTGTCCTACTTTGGACTCAGGTACCTTCATTATTAATTCTCCATCCTCAAAGGTTATTGTTGCATCTAATTTAGCTAATAGATCTCGTCCCAAGAGTGGAATCGGGCATTCTGGTACATACAAAAAATCATAGTTTAGTTCCTTACCCCCAAAACGCAAATCAAGGGGTTATAAGAATGGCCGTTCCTCCTCCTTCCCTGTGGCTCCAATTATTGTAGTTGTCTTAGTTCCTAATCGTCCTTTTAAACTATTTAACACTGAATATGTTGTTCCTATTACATTTACAGACTAATTAACACAGAGAAAGAAGCTCCTGTAACCAACAACAACAAAAAATTCAAGCCTCTCTCTTCGTTTCCTAGCTTTATTTCAACTAGTGGACCTGCTAGGGTAGATGCCCCAGGTCCCCGTCATTTCTGACTGTTGTAAGTTTATCCTGCAGCCTAAGACAAATTCTTTCTGATATCAGGGGCCGATTGCCCTAGAAAGAGGCTAGCCAATTGCCTCTGTTTGTTTTCTGAAGCCAGGTCCAAATTTTCTGTCTTTTTTTTTTTTTCCATTGCATTTCAAAGTTGGTCCAAAAATTCAAAAATTCCATAGGGTTTTCTTTTGGACCTTGTTGGAACAGATTCTCAATTCCTAATTTAAACAGATTTTGGTATTTACATAATTTCCGGGGTGGTAAGGGTCTCAGTGGGGAGGGGGGGGGTCGGTCAGGGGAATGCAATGGTTGAAAGTTCCCTGAGCGGTCCCGTTGGCAATCTGAGCTCACACATGAACTCAGGTTGTTTTAAGAGTTAGCTGCTTTTCTGTTTCCATGACAAATCTCTCCCGGACCCATCATGGTCCCTCTGCCCCAGAGGGCTCACACCGTGATTTCGAGATCTCAGCCTCGGGTTGAGGCGGAACTATTAACATTCCTACATCCTCTTCCCCTGCTCATTCAACTTCAAAGAGCTCTGTTAAATACTACATGCCACACAACCTTTAACACCTTCAACAACCCTTTTAACACTTCCTTTATCTTCCTCCAGCCTGTACTTTTCTAATGCCAACACCAAAGGCTCAGTCAGGGGCCAACTTAATTCCATACCTTTTCCCTCCAAGATGCTGAAACAACATACCAGTATACAACATTTCATCCTATTTTCCTTCTCTCCTCACAAACAACATTAATTGCAAGACACTGTTATAGTCGATTGACCCATAAAGTGGCCATTTAGTTTATACAGTGGCCACCATTGATTGCAATACTTAGTGGAAATCCTCTTGCTTTCCGCGCCCCCCCCACTCCCCGTTCCGACAATATCCTTGCAATGTGCCAATATACACCCAAGGAGGCTTTCTTTAAAACGTCTTTGTTTTGGATATTACCCATTTCCTTGATTTCCCATTCCCTTTTATTTATTTATATTAATTACTGTCCCTTGTTACAATTTCCACGCAAACCTTTTTATTGCAGGTTTTTACTGTGTTTTCCTAATCTTCTCAAATGTCCCAATTCTCTAGGATTAGACTCCACATACAAACTTCACTATTTCAGATTATTAATGAGCCCCGTTCCAATCATAAATCCACAGGACTTCGGAAAAACACCTGAAGCACTCAGCCTTCCGTCTTCTAGACAAACAATACCACCTTTTCCACAAAATTTACATTTCAGCAAGGCCGAATTTCAAGCCGAATGCTAATTTTTCTCATGCACTTTGTTAGTAAGCCTACACAAAACAAGGAATCACTCCTGTGTATCCATCAAGACGGGGGTTTAAAAGGTATTGAGGCCTAAATAAATTCGCTCTCCCCCTTCTTACCAAATTCCCAGGGCTCAAGCCCGAACCACCAAAGAAGTGACTCTCCGTTCTACCGCTTTGATAATCAGTCAGCCCCCTTCCCCTGATACTTGGGAAACCGACCAAACACCACCGCAAATATACCGAAACTTTTAAACTGTTACTTAGATAATGCTCCCACCTTCCTCCTTGTCACACTCAAAACATTTAAGAACGAAATAGGATTACAAGATGCACCGCCGGGCCCGTATATTGGGCACCACCAATCAACATTTGGATAAAGCAGCACTTCTTTTCGGTCTGTCATGCGCTTCGTTCGTCTCCGGCTGCTCCCCTCGCGGAGAATACGGAACCGCGGATCGGAACTCCGCACTCGCTTCGCAGCGATGCTGCGTCTCACTCACAACACAATCACGCAATCACACAGAGAGGCCCCTTGCACTTCTTGCTCACAAAATAACATTAATTGTAAGATAGCATTGTACTGTAAGGTTCCGTTTTCTGGCCAACTTTCTTGATCTTCTAGTTCGTACTGTGGCCACCAAACATTACAGTAATCAACCAGTTTACCCTTTCGTAACTCCTGCCCGAAACACCCCTCCTTCCAGTGTGCTAGTAAACAGCCCAAAGGGGAGGATCGCGGTACTGAAGCATTACCGCCCAGAATACTTTTAAGTTTTTCCATTATCAGCTATAGCTTTTACCGAACCGAACCAGATGCTGAGCCTGCAGCAAAACCAGACCACTGATGCCGAACCTGCAGCGCTTTCGCGACTGTCTGATGGACGGCGCCTAGGCTTACCACGGGAATTCCCTAGCCCAACCGTCCGTGGCTTTCGCCGCGTCTGACCGGCAGGCTCCCAGACCAGATCGGTACCGATTACCAGAAAGCACCTTTTTCTTACCCTTTCAGAGGTACGTTGTGAGCAGCGGGGGTCGGTCGCGGCCGATGGCTCCCCGAGAAACTCCTCGGTGCCGGCTGGAGCGTGATCAGTTCGCGAGCCGCCTCAGCAGTGAACACGAGGTCCCATCTGGGTCGCCAAAATGTTAGCGTTCATGAAAACACATGATCCACAGAGTGATTATATGAAGGTGCTTTATTAGGCGCCGAAAGTTAGGGGCATGCCTGCCCAAATCTAACTTCGTCTGATTTGTTCTCTTAGTTCTCTTTTATCTCCTAAGATACTACATATGCATTAGGTTTCACAACTCATCTATGCATATTCATTTCCTAGCTCCACCTAGCCTCGCTTCGTATGCTAGTTATCTTATCAGTCCTTCTGCGCTTGCGTACTACTCTCTGGTGGTCGTCCGGGTGGTCGTCGGGATGAAGTAAGATGTCTTCATCAGAGTTGAACTTTTTAACCTTTCCTTCTCACGCATGCTCTCTGAGCCCTTGGTCTCAGTCCAAACCGCAAGGTTGGTTTGATCCAGTTCCCAGAGTCCAAGAAGCCCCAGTTATCCAGATGTCTTGCAAATTGAGCATTCTTCTAATCCGCCTTACAACTCATCATGAATCGGTGCATTCTCTCATGTTACCCTTACACATATATTTTGTATCTTCCAAGCGCAGCCTCGGAACAGTACATCGCAAATGTAACATATTAAACAATATTGTATTATTTCTTCTTCTATTACTAACACAGGGAGGTGGGAATGGTTCTCTTCTCCCAAGCCCCACGTGACAAGACAAGAGCAAAAACCCTTAAGTTGCGCCAGGGGAGGTTTAGGTTGGTTATTAGGAAAAATTTCTTCACCAAAAGGGTTGCTCTGGTGGGTTTATGTGGCAAGGTTTTGGTAGCAGGGGGCCATAGGGGTGGCTTCTGTAAGAAGAATCTAGAAGCTGCCCCATGTCAGATAAAGGCCCTGCTGCTGACCAGAGCCGAGCCAATAACCTATGTTGTTTGCACCTCTGTGAGAGCATATTTAAGGAAGTGGGAAAAAAATAACAAAAAAGGCTGCTTCACAGGGAGAGAGAGAGGAGTGAGAAACAGCCTTGCAGGCACTTACATCAGCGAAGAAGGAGGGGGACAGGTGCTCCGGGTGCCAGAGCAGAAGTCCCCTGCAGCATGAGAAGAGGCCCCTGGTGGAGCAGGCTGTCCCCCTGCAGCCCATGGGTCCCACACGGAGCAGATCTCCACGCTGCAGCCCCCCCGTGGAGGAGCCCCCGGTGGAGCAGGTGGATGTGGCCTGGAGGAGGCTGCGGCCCATGGAGAGCCCCCGCAGGAGCAGGCCCCGGGCCGGAGCTGCAGCCCGTGGACAGGAGCCCATGCAGGAGCAGGGGGGCTGGGGGGAGCTGCCGCCCACCCGTGGGGGACCCGTGCTGGAGCAGTTTGCTCCTGGGGGATGGATGGACCCCGTGGTACGGAGCCATGTGGGAGCTGTTCTTGAAGAGCTGCTGCCTGCGGGCAGCCCCCGCAGGCTCAGTTCGGGAAGGACGGCATCCCGTGGGAGGGACCCCACGTGGAGCAGGGGCAGGGGGCTATCTCCCCGTCCTTATCTCAACCCTTGAGCCCTTTGCATCGCATTTGCTCCCCCTTTCTCTTTGAGGAAGGGGAGTGAGAGAGTGGCCGTGGTGGAACTCGGCTGCCCACCCGATTAAAACCACCGCAGCTGCAAAGTACTGGAAAATTTTTCAGAAGAAACAAGGTGTTTAACAAGGAAAAATATAGTTTCCTTTTTAAGGCTTCCTGGATAATTGGGCTTATTTCATATTCCCAACTCGGAGGAAGAGAATTGTTGAGTTCACCTTCTTTTTTCTTACACGGAAATAAAAAGTCAACAGCTCTGGAAGTAAGGGGAACGTATCACAATCAAGCTCCTTTTGTCTGTAATCCTTGCTGAAGGACAAGATTTATCCCACACCTTCCACGGATGTATGGTAGCAGAGAATCATTTTTGAACTACTCTAATTCAAGTCAACTTGGGGATAGTGGCACTTCTCTAATTGTTTCTGAGACATACGCATTAGCAACAGAGAGTGTTCTGTTGTCATTGCAAGGCGCCTACGGTGATGACTTCAGAAACAGAACTGAGTGATGTCACCATGGCAATTTGGGAGCAGCTGCCTCTGTGCAAGTTTAGCTAGGAGGGACAGAGAAGCGTGCTGGATGTGATGAAACCACGTGAGGATTTGTGGATCCCACCTTGAGGTGCACAGAGAGGGCCCATGCCCTTCTGTAAGTGGTTTGATGCTTGGCTGAGGCAAAAAATGTGTTTTTATTGTGAATGCTTCGTTTTAGTATTCTGTAGTTTGTGTAAAGTCCTTTCACAAGCATTACGTTTGGTACTTTTGCTCAGTGATGTAGCTGCACAGAGTGACAGATGCAATGTATGGGTGAGGGCCTCTGCACGTTCTCTTTTTCCTACACACCATCAACAAATAAGGGTGGACAAATAAGAGTGTGCTGTGCTCCTGCCATACGCCTCAAGTACTAAAGCATAAACAAGAGACTTAAAAGTACCCCTGTCACATTAAAATTCAGGACAGCAATGTACTTCATCAAATGGGCTGACCTGTTGAGCGTCTCAGGATGTGGTGTATGAAGATGCACTCCATCTGCTTCCAGATTAGCACTTGCAGTGAGCAAGCTGCCTGACCTTAACATTTTTCATTTCATTTTTCACCTCAGTTTTGCTGGTTCTCCGTGATTCATTCTTGGTCTAGAAAGAAAAAACCAAAAAAAAACAAAAAACAAAAAAGTGAACTCAGATCAAAATAAAAGGATTTCCTTCTCATTAATTACATGTTCTTAACTTGACAGATTTGGTTATTGACTAAGAAGGCAAATATCTGGCCAGATATGGCCAAATATCTGGCCAAATGAAACAAGCAGCTAGCTTGCTGGAGACATTGTCTGGGAAACAGTGAAAACACTTGCAGACAAAAACATATCAAAGGACTAACGCTTTGAGCTTAATTCTAAGCAAACATCATAAACTCAAAACTCTTGTTTGTCTTCCTAACAGGCTGGTATAGTAACATGTCACATTGGATGACTTTGCAGCATAGATGTCAGGAATGCAGCTTGGGATCACCTCCTTCTACTTAGAGTTTAGTTTGAAGGGATGAGCAAGTAATTTTTCCTGGGTTGATGGAAATCTGTTCTAAAGTCTGTTTTCTAACACTCTCATAGATACTTCTCTGTCCATCGCTCTGTCCTGCCAACTCTGCTGTGAGTGTGAAGTTGTGGCAAGAGGGATTTCCTCTTCCTAATTTGACCTGGTGGACACCAACTTTCCTACTAAATTGCCGATGTTGCTGAGGAGGCAGCAGTATCAAAGCCCTGTTGATGAAGATATAACAAGCTTGGGGAGGCTTTGGCATTTCTGTACAATGCTGCTCCCTGATTGTGACCCAAGACTCAGATTCTGAATGAAGCAAAGCAAGCTAGAAGAAAACTGTATGTCCTGGTAATTTTTTATTTTGTTTTATTTTATATTTTCATTCTTCACCTGTAAGAAAATCTAAATCTTTAAACCATTTGTTTGAAACCACGGTTTTATGGAAATGATTTTGGGTGTGCTCCTTCACCTTCTTTGGAACCTGTTTAACCTCGCTTCACTTATAGGAGACCTATGCTCAAATTTATGCTTACCGTGATAAAGCAGTATCCTTTTGGTATTCTTTTCTTTGATGATTGCACGTGAGGCTGAAAAGAGTTTTCAGTATGATTCTTCTTTTCCTTTGCAGTCTCCAAAACTCTGTATTATAGCTGATCTTCATCTCTGATCTGAAAAGCTTCACAGGCCAGAAGAGAATTGAGATGAAGAAGGAAATAGAGAATGCTGATGAATATTTCCAATTACCACCCGTAAGTTTTGTGAAAGACTCAGGTGCATTTCTGTAGTGGTAGAAAGTTAATAAAATCATGATCGTGCACTTGAAGGCAAGTAATGGTATAAAAATGAAGAATGCAAGGCCCTGGTTAAAGACAATCTTTAGGCTGCTTCCAGATCAACACTTTATTTGCTTATTCCGCAACCTCATCTCCACTTGCTTAGAAGCTGTGAAGATTGGAAGTACACTCAGTGTTTTTCATCCACTCTGTGTAAAATTATAAGAATTTTCACTGGCTATAAAAGCAAAAAAGACAAACAGACCCTCCTCTGGGGCTTCAGAATGCTCCTAAGATCACCCAGACTGGATAAGTAGAGATGCTCCACTATAGGTGCATATAGATGCACTACAGATGCTGGCAGAGATGCTCTAGCGTAGACGTGACGCACTTTGACAGCATCTTTTCTCTGACAGCAACTTACGTCTTGGTTCTTCACATCAAACCAGAGCAGTTTCTTTGCCTTCACAACCTGCAGACTGACCTCTCGTGTGTACCTGTGGTGGATTGAAGGTAATGCTTGTAATGTTTCTAACACACCCTGATGCTGTATTCACTTTAACTTTTAGAAAAGAGAGCAAGAAGCTTCACAGCAGTTTCTTAGGTGCCTGTCTGTCTGTCTATCTATCTGTCAATCTATCTACCTATATGCATATTTATTTAATTATTTATTTACTTATTTAAAGACATCTTTTGTTCACTAACATGAATCCTCTGACTGTTACTAATGTACGGCACATACCGTGACAGTATAATAGTGTATAAATACCCTTCATCTCATCCTTGCTATTGTTACTGTATTTTAAAAATAATTGTGCACATAATTACCCGCTTTTACCCTGTTTTAAAAAAATACCTACTTACTCGATTATAAAATCCTATAAAAAGGGGTGAACTCAAAAGGAAAGAGAAGCCAATTTTCATTACATTTCTAAACTAAACAGCTAATCCTGATAGATTCACTCCCTTTCAAATAGAACACTCAAGAAATAAAACAGTAAAAATTCACATAATACTTCTTTTATAACAAGATTGCATTGCACAATAGTTCTTTGCCTAACCCTGCAGTTACCCCACAGGCACTGCAATTGCTTACTTGGTCTTCTCCTTTACTTGTTTTCAAGGTTTACTTTTCTAACCAATCCTTAATGTTACAACATTGGATTTATTTACCTCCTTCGATATCAAGAGAATAAAGCATTTGCTTCAGAGGACAGCACTTTGATGCTTTATGGGGCTAATGACCAACGTTCTCAAAGCACTTTTCATCCGTGATTTAGATATTTCTCCATCTTTCCGTCTTCCTTTAGAACTCTTAATTGAAGTATTAGGTGAAGAAGAACACTGAAACCAGCTGAAGCCATAGCAGACATAGTAAGGACATGCTTCTGTTAGGAAGTAATTCAGAGTGATTCCATGGTGTATTTTAGACGGATTTACTCTGGTCCTCTGGACTAAGCATCCCCAAGGGCTATTTCAAAGCTCTCTGAATGATCTGTCATTATCTCTTACACTGTAGTCTCCATTAGGAAAGGGTAAACATTCATTGCCCATGTGGAAAGGAACTGCTCAGTTAGTTGTTTCTAACCAAAATCTCTTGACTGTGTTCTATTTACAGAAGCCACTTGGCTAGCCAAGCTAAATCATTGAAAATGGAAGTAGTGGAACTACTTCAAAACCGTGCTTCTGCTTCTAAGCAAAACTGCACTGTAGGTGGGGACACAGCAAGAGGACGTGTCCAAGGCAGGGTGGAATTGAAAGTCACCTGTCTGAGCCACAGAAAGAAGTCAGCGATTCCCAGTTTGAGACTCTTGCTTGACTAGTGACCCAGCAGCTGCAACGCTTATGATTACCGCTGATGGATTCCCATGAATCAGGCAGTGATATAAGCTACGAGAATGACTGAAGCGATTTGAAGTGACGGTTCTCCCTCTTCGGCATTCAAGTTTGTGAAAGAAAGGGGAAGAGAGGAGAAGAAGAGAGGAGAGGAGGAGAAGAGAGGACAAGAGGGGAGGGAAGGGGAGGGAAGGGGAGGGGAGGGGAGGGGAGGGCAGGGCAGGGCAGGGGAGGGGAGGGCAGGGGAGGGGAGGGCCGTGTAGGGGAGTATAGGGGAGCGTAGGGGAGAGGAGTGTAGGGAGGGGTAGTATAGGGGAATATAGGGGAGTGTAGGGGAGGGTATTGTAGGGGAGGGGAGTGTAGGGGAGAGGAGTATAGGGGAGGGGAGCGTAGGGGAGTATTGGGGAGTGTAGGGGAGGGGAGTGTAGGGCAGGGGAGTGTAAGGGGGGGGGAGGGGAGGGGAGGGGAGTGTAGGGGAGGGGAGGGGAGGGAAGGGAGGTGGAAGGAATGGGAGGGGCGGGGGGTGCTACCCTAAATAAAATGGCCAAATAAATGACATTTTGGATCTGGAGCCAAATATTTATGTTGCCATTCATTCCACAACCTGATTTATCACTGCAATGTGCGTATTGCACAGTGCCATTAAAGGTTTGGCATGCACAGAGGGGGCTGAGTATTTTCAGAAATAACTTTCCTTAATAACTGAATCAAGACTTCTGCTGTAATGCAAAAGATCAGGCAATTGATTAACATAGGGATGGCAGCTGAGCAGGGGAAACATCTTCAAAACTTCCAAACATTTCCTTTATACAGAACTACAGCTCCTTCTTCTCTGCTCACCGGTTATGAAAGTTTCTCTCACCTGCTTAGTAAGCAGAAGCAGTAAAATGGGATTTAGAGGATCCGGCTAGAGCAGAAGCGCCACTTAGAGGAAGCAATCAATTTATAGGTAGTGCAGTGTTTGAAGAGAGTTTAAGCGGCTTTCCAAGGAACATATACTAGTGCAAAGCAACCGATTTATCTGACTCTCCAATGAAAGAAAAGGAAGTGCAAAGCAGCAAGTGCTTGGGAGAGGGAAAAAGAGGTGCATCTCAGCTGTCTGGGGGGAAGAAGGCAGTCAGCTCTTAACAGATTATTTGCCATCTGATTTGTTTCTCAAAGGCGTAACATTTAGTTAAGACAGTGGCAGTTTACTACCTGTGGTGCTGATAGAGGTTAAACAAAAGACACAAGGGCAGCAAAATCCCTCACTCGCTTCTCACACAAGGACAAAACTGTTATGGGAGAGAAATGCAGGTTACTTTCTCAAATCTCACAGCACTTTTTGACACCATTGGCTACGGGTTACCTCTTAAGTATTTGAAGATTTCAGTAGGGCTGACTGATTTAGATGTGGATAGGTTTAAATCACACTTGTCAATGTGCTATTAATGTCGAACCACAGCCATTTCTTCCCTAGACCTCTTAATATGCTAGGCAGTCCCAGGAAGCGTAAAACTTTGACCCGTGCTCTCCAGCATTTGCGTACTGCACTTTCTGTAGGTTCCTTATTCTCTAATCAGAATTCTGACAATCTCCTCAACAGCATACAGATACAAAATGCACAGACCCAGTGTTGTGGTTTAACCCGGCTGGCAGCTAAACACCACACAGCCGTTCGCTCACCCTCCCCCCTCCCTCTCTGGGATGGGGGAGAGAAACGGGAAAGTGAAGCCGGTGAGTTGAGATAAAGACAGTTTATTAAGACAGGAATATAATAATAACAATAATAATAATAATAGTGATAATGATAATAGTATTAATAATAATAATGTGTAAGAAAACAAGTGATGCACAATGCAATTGCTCACCACCCGCTGACCGATGCCCAGCCTTTCCCCGAGCAGCCGGCCCCCCACCCCGGCCAGCCACCCCTATATATTGTTCAGCATGACGTCAGATGGTATGGAATACCCCTTTGGCCAGTTTGGGTCAGCTGTCCTGGGTCTGTCCCCTCCCAGCTCCTGCTGCACCCCCAGCCTGCTCGCTGGCAGGACAGAGCGAGAAGCCGAAAAGTCCTTGGCCTGGTGTAAACACTGCTCTGCAACAATTAAAACATCAGCATGTTATCAGCGCTCTTCTCATCCTAATCCAAAACATAGCACCCTACCAGCTAGAATGAGGAAAAATTAACTCTGTCCTAACTGGAACCAGGACACCCAGATAAAACAGGCTCCCATCCGCTTGTATGATTGTCAGACATGCATTCTTTTATATTAACTGCTCTTTTCTTACTCCCTTCAGATGAAACATAAATAACTTCAGCTGACTTCTAAACTCTACAGACAGCTCTGGTGGTGCTGTGTGATGGAATGTGATTTTTCCTTACAAGCCACCAATTATTTCCATGTCTTTTCTGGACCTTGGGATCTCTTTTGGGAGCTACATTACTCAGAGAAATACAAGAAGGCTGAGATCACCACTGCCTCAACATAATGCAAAGTTTAAGGCCTTTAGGACAGCCAGTTTGCAAATGAATGCAGCCCCATCTTCTCAGCATTTTGAGACAGACGACTACCCAACACTGAACTGTCTCAAGGTTTCAAACTGAGACAGCTTTGTAGAAATAATAGAAAAATTTCATTACAATTGGCCTAGCATGGAATTTATTCTTAAAAAGTTTGGTAGAATATACTTGTAGACTTCAAAACTAGTACATCATCATTTGAGCACTCCTTCGTCTACACGATCTTCTCCAGAAATACCAAACTTTTAGTCCTGGTAGTTAGAGCTAATCAGTCATATTAGCTAATCAAATTCCCTGATCAGTCACTTGAAGTCTGTTGATGACATCTGTTCTGAGCTCTACAGCATTGGTCAGCTACTGACTTGCGGAAGTCAGACTCTATCTAGAACCTCACAATGGTTATAAAGCAGGTCTGTTTATTCGGCGCTGCGCACCCACGCCGGGCACAAGGGGGATAGCTCCACCTAACTTGCGCACCAACAGTTGCAGGGAGTCCTATCTGGAGCTTTCTCTGGACTCGCCGCGGATAGATAGACTTCAGAGCTTAAGATGTTACTTTGATTTCCATTTTCCCTTGTTCCAAAGAAACTTTTGCATCCAATTTTTCCGGCACGTCCCTTCCTAAGAAGGGCCTAAGCAAATTGGGTAAGTAGAAAAACGGATGGATTCCCATCATTTTTTCCCCAATTCCAATCTTGAGCACTGAGAAAAAAAAAAAAAAAAAAAAAAAGCCTTTTCCTTTTGGCCAGTTGCTCTGGTAGAACTAAGCATTAGTATACATTCTCCGTAGAACTAAGCATTTATCCCGGGATGTTCAGTTTTTCGACACTGTATAAGCCTTCCTGCTCTCACTCCCCTCCGTTTTTCATTTCTTTTCCTCCTAAGACACCCGTGAAAAACTTAAGAAACCTCCTGGTCAATAACTTTCTTCAGACAGCGTCATGATATCACAGCAACCCAGACTTATTTAACTTTTTCTTTAAAACAGCTAACACAGATTCTGTATCATTCTCACGCAGACCAGTCCCCAGCTTGATCATCTGAATTGAATTTGTTTTATATTAACCAGATTTTCTTATCATTTTTATTACAGCAGATGAAAAAAGCGCTCACGCTTTTGCTGGCTTTCCATCACATCTGATTGACTGAGGCACCCTGATTCCCTGTCTTTATTTGCTTTCTGCAGAATTCTCCCATCTCTTTTGGTTCAAGTTCGACTGGCAAAACGCTTTTCACTGGTTACTACACTTAGCTGCTATACATCTTTGTTTCTTAAGATAACTGTTTTCATATTTTACAATAGAACGTTGCCATGATCTATTTTGTAAGGTCTAGAAAAAAGACCCCCCCTTCCCACAGCCCCCACCCCACCCAGAAAAAAAAAAAAAAAAAAAAAAAGATGCTTAGTCCTTTAACATAAAATACTTATTCATTTGGCTGGATGGAGGAAGTTAAACACGGTTTATATTCTATCCATGTAGACTGCACTCAGGAAAAGTTTATGTAAAATTCTGCTGACAAATGCAGAATCCAGCTTGCCTGCTCTAGGAAGCGGAACAGACCCACAGCGGACACGAGAATGTACTGTCAGAACAATTAGGAAATAAAATCTATCGTGATCTAAGTTACTGACAACTGTCAAATTAATTCACTTTGTTCTTATTCAGCTTGGAGGAAACGGGCACAGAAATTACTCATTTACCCTAAGTACATCTCTGTCACCTTCTTCTCATCTCCAACACGATTCTCATTTTCAGATTGACCTCAGTGTCAACTGTGAGTCTATGTTAAGTGTCATGCACCAAGTGTCACAGGCAACTGTGCTCTGACCAACACTACCTGTGCTGGACAAGCTATGGAGAGCAGAAGTATTTCTGTAGTGGTCCTAGGAGAACCCCAGTTCCTTCGGATGCAGCTCTTCTTAGAACACTAAAGAAAATCTATTCCTCAAAGGCTGCATCTCTGTTAGATGCTGGGATGGAGCAAGAATGTAGTTTTACAATAAAACTCCAGTAATCACATTTATTCCATCCAGTTGCAGTTTCACAGAGGATTAGTGCTACATGAATGAATGTTCTCTCTAAAGAAACAGAAATTAAAGATCTGTTTCAGGTGCAAGATCAATGTATTGCAACCCCGAAAGGGGATATAAAAACCCAAACTAATCACCTGTTCTTCGGATAGATTTGAATCAAAGTTTGCAGGCGTTTTTGTCCAATGGCTCCAAACGAATCTAGTCCAAAGCTCCTAGATGCTGGAACCACATGATGAATATGTAAGGCCTTTAGCCTTAGCTGCTTTGATCTACTGATCTTCTCCAATTGGACTACATTGCTTGTTGCTATACCTCCAAGGGAACACAACACAGTTTGGATAAATTCACAGTCTAGAAAGAGCTCCAGCAGGAACATGGGTCTCCCTTGCTACCATCATCACAGAAGGTGTGGCAGCCACAGGGCCACTTCATTCATTCACTCACAGAGCACCAATAACAAATACTCCTTGCTGTAATATTCATTTGTTGCAAAACTACATTCTTGCTCCATCTCCACACCTAATATAGATGCAGCCTTCGATGAATAGACTTTCTTCAGTGTTCCAGTAAAAGTCATTGCTTATTAAGTTTAACTGCCTTTGAAAAAATAATACTCGGAGGTCTGTACAATTGGCAGCACAGGGGTTGACCCATATATCATCAAGGGTCTGTCTGGAACGGTACGAGCTGGTAATAGTTTTGTTTCAGATGTGTTTCAGCTATGCCCATTGCCTACCACAGAAGCAGGAGAAAATGCCTCTTTACTGTTCTACATGTCCAACGCTCCATTTGAATTCTTCTTGAAGTTAGGGCTTCCAACAATCCAAACCAGATGCCCAGCCTCCCAATCTAATGCATGAGCAGAGGGGCTCTCTGAAACACCAGTACAGACTAGGTGAGAAATACCTTGAAAGCAGCCCTGTGGAGAAGGACGTGGGGGTACTGGTCGATGAGAAGCTCAACAGGAGCCAGCAATATGCACTTGCAACCCAGAAATCCAACTGTATCCTGGGCTGCATCAAAAGCAGAGTGGCCAGCAGGGCGAGAGAGGTGATTCTCCCCCTCTGCTCTGCCCTCCAGAGTCCGGGGGATGGAATAGCAGGGCTCCCAGCACAAGAGAGACCCGGACCTGCACTTGGTCCAGAGCAGAGCCACAAAAATGATCATCAGAGGTATGGAGTACCTCTCCTATGAAGACAGGCTGAGGGTAGACTCAGGTAAGGAAGAGATTTTTACTGTGAGGGTGAGGAGACACTGGAAGAGGTCGCCCAAAGAAGCTGTGGATGCCCCATTCCTGGAAGTGTCCAAGGCTAGGACAGATGGGGCATTGAGCAACCTCGTCTGGTGGGAGGTGTTCCTGCCCATGGCAGGGGGGTTGGAACTTGATGATCTTTAAGATTCCTTCCATCCCAAACCGGTCTATGATTCTATATGCTAGGGAATAGCCCTTTGGCCAGTTTGCCTCAGATGTCCTGGCTGTGTTGCCTCCCAGCTTTTTTGCAACCACAGCCTCCTCACTGGCAGGGCAATGTGAAAAAAAAAATAAAAAAAAAACGGAAAAGGCCTTAAAACTGTGCAAGCCCTTCTCAGCAATAACTAAAACAATGGAGTGAAGCCAAGATTGCTCTGATAGCATTCTTCATGATCCAGTACAGACCGATACCACCCAGCATGGTCCTGCACGGCCGCTGGAACCCAGCCCAGTGCCCAGGGTCCCCAGCCCAGGGGGTTGGTCTCCGCCCAGGCCGGTCTGCGCCCAGGCTCAGGGACACCGCCGCCAGTTTCCCCTTTGCAGGTTCAAGCAGTAACGAAGCTGAGCACCTGTGCCAGGGACACCCAGGGAGGACACTGATACAGCCGGCCACACAGACAACCACAGACAAGGCGCTGCTTGCAACAGCACCCACACACAGGCCTCACGTAACACACAGGCACAGACAGCCGAGTCCCCTCCTGCCCTGGGGCTGGCAGAGACAGCAGGTCACTGCTGCAGGCACACACACGGCACTCTCGGGGTTCACAAGCACATACACACCCACACACCTGGCCCTGAGAGTCCTTTCACATGCCCTCAGATTCCCCATGCCTCTGCCTGCTCCTCGTCCCCATGGGCCTCCCCTCCAGGTCTGCCACGGAGCTCCCCTAGCTAGGAGGGAGCTATGGGGACGTGGGCTGAGACACAGACTTCTGCCCTGGAAATGCGCGCAACTGGCAGCGATGAGCATCATGACGGGAAGCCACACTTAAGACAGCGCAGGCATAGCAATGGGAGCCTTGGAAAGAGCTCTCCTTTCAACCCACATTCCTCTTTCAAAGCAGAGATCCAGCTTATGCGTACTCAAGTCTAGGGTGGATGAAGTGACACAAGCAGTCTGTTTGGGAAGAGCCCCGGTGCTCTTTATTTTCCATTCAGGGGTGGAAAGCGGGAGAGCTTCCCAGCCCCTTTGCTCAGAGCTCCGCTGCTGCCGCCGTCGCCATTCCCAGCACCTTCCCCTCCACTGCGGTACCAGCATCTAGCGCTAGGGAGTCAAAAGAAAAAAGAGGATGAGCAGGTTGTGTACAGGCTGAACACAGAGAAATACTGCAGGCTTAGCTCGGGCCGTGCACGTAGGGGTCTGCTTCCCAGGAAGCTTCAAGGCTGCCGAGAAGTGAGACAGATGCCTCGTGCCCGAGCTCACGACAGGGTCCCCAGGGGTGCAGCTCACCAGCCTGGGGCTGGGTCAGGTGGAGCGGAGGACCCTGGGTATTCTGCACAGGTATTCCCCCTCAGGGCAAGGTGTCCTGGCGTCAGCGCTCTCCAAAGGAAGGACAGCCTCTCGGCTTTGGAAAGGGGAGAGGCAGCCATCCAGGGGACCCCTCTGTTTTCAGACAGGACTTTCACATCCCACATGGGAAAGCCTGTTCTGGGTGCCCAGCCGCTCCCCGTCAGGTGTCAGGGAGCTCCAGTCCCAAAGTCTCCAGAGTCTCCAAAGCCTGCGTCCGTCTCGGGAGGGGTGTCGGAGACGTGCCCTCTTTCTCCCAGTGCTGCCCCCAGGGGAAGGATGGGCCTTGCAGCAGCGGGAAGCACCATCCCTTTTTGGAGATACTTACCGGGGGAGCTGCTGCTGCTGCTGCTCTTGCCGCAGCCGGTTTGCCTCCGCAACATTTCTGAATACACTTTGTTGATGGCGATGCGGCTCCAACCTTTCCAAAACTTGGAGTGCTCGTGGGGAAAGGCGGCTGCAACAACAGGAGAAAGGGATCCCTCAGCCTCTGTCAGACACCCCTTCTGCCTCTCCCCTCATCCATGTTATACATTAGTTTTGGTAGAAATCATTCCCGACACATCGTGGGTAAGGTAGATCGAATTTCTATTTATTTGAGCAACTCAGCAAGCAGCGATAAGTAAAACAGCGCTGGGCGGCCGGGGAGTCTCCTGCTCCGCCAACGGCGCGCACCTAAGCCCGCCAGAGTCTCCATTTATAGCCTAGTAGTTCCGGGTTTAGTGGCACATCCTGGTGTCTTCTTACGACTGCGAGGCCTGTTGCTAGGGGGTCTTCGTCAGTCCTCTGGTGGTCGTGGGGATGAAGATCGTTGTCTTCCTCTGCGTCGGGGTCGTGACTTTGCTGCTGATATGTGTGTTCTCATGTGAGGGGGAATGCCATTTTGCCCTTTTTTGGAGCTGGTTTCTACTGCAATTGTTAACTTAACAGGAAATTCCTATACTTGTTTTTTTCCTTCAACAGGACATTGGGGGTATAAGCAGTTAACCATTGAAAACCTTCCCATCAGCAATATTTAATGAACAAACAAGGCTTTACCCATTACAATCCAGACCCTGCACCCATGCGGTGCCACGTGCACCCACCCTTTCAACCTGTGGTGAGTTTTAGGCCTTGGCGGTAACCAAGGTCACGCCCGCTTTAGGAGGAATCAAAGGGTGTCACAGGCAACCCCAGGACTCAGGGACCAGGCTCCTGGACATGTCCTGACATCACTCAAGAGCTACTCCAGTGCCCCACGACGGGAACGGAGCCGGCACACACTTACTCAGGCTGGAGTCTCTCCAGCTTGCCTGCTGCTCCCAACTCCTCTGCTGGGGCAGGGTTCTCAGCCTTCCTCCACCTCTTCCTGACCTTGCTCCTGGGCTGGGCTGGAGGATGGGGAGTCCGAGCATGTTGGCTGTTGAATCGCTGCAAGGAGAAGTCCCTCTCATCAAACAGGACTGGACGTACAGCTGCTCTTTCCCAGAGGACCTCTTGAAAGGACCCTGCAGCAGGACCTGCGAACCAGGCGACTCGGCGCTGCCAGCCCACGTCTGGCTGCTGCTTTTATCCCTCACTTTCTGCTGACAACCTCTCCCTCACAGGGAGGAGCAGCAAAAGCCCTGACCTGCGGCCTCGTGCCCGTCCTGCTCCCACCACCCTGGGACCTGCCGCCCTCGGAGCCCGGGCAGAGAGGATCGCCGCTGTTCTCAGCGGTGTTGATCACTGCCAGTACCTGGGGTATCTGTTGGTCCTCCCCCTCAGACCAGGCTTCCCATGCAGCCATGGCTGCCTGGGCTTGCTCTTGTAGCTTTTGGTACGTGGGCCATGAGCTGTCTGTTTGGTCCCACTGTGAAGACAGGTTCCAGACATCCTGGAGGAAAAAAACAAAAAAAACAAAAAAAAACAACAAAACAAACACAACAGCAGACAGGATTGGTCTCAGCTGTCCCTCAGGCCTAACCCACACTCCTGCCCCCTCGCCTCAGCCGGTCTGTCAGCAGTGCTTCGACCCTCAAGGATGAGGGGCCCTGAAGCTAGGCCAGGCTCCTCAACTCGTGACAAACACAGCTGAACAGCCCGCGGTGACCAAAGCCCTCTGCCATCAACGACTCAGAAAGGCCTTGCTCCTTTTCCATGGCCCCTGGTCAAAATGAAGTGGCTCATGGCAACACGGGAGGCAGTAAGAGGCAGGGAAGGTGTGCGGGACGCCACCTTCCGTCTCCTGAGGAAGAGATGAAGGAGGTAACAAATGTGAAGACGAACGCATCCCAAGGGACCTGCTCGGGATCGCTCCACACAGAGGCTTTTGTACAGGCCCAAACAGCACAGTCATTGCAGCAAGGCAGAGCAGGTACCTGCAGCGCTCTCCTGGAGGCTTCAGGAGCAGGGAGCGCAGTGGTGGTGGACTTGGCTTGAGGAGCTGTTTCCTGCCTGTCTGCCTTCTTCGTCCCGGGGGAGCTGCCTGGACACGGGGGGAGCACGCTGCAAACAGACGCCGGGAGGAGGCTGCATGAGCCCAGGGAAATTCGGTCTCCAGTCCGCGCTCGCAAGCTGCGTCAGCCTCTGCAGCAGACGGCACTTCCGCAGCGAGCGGGCATATTGGACTGGCCGTGTTCACTTCAGCGGAGACAGAGAGAGCCAAACGCGAAGCTGTGGCACCACCTGCCTTCAGGAAGGCTCGGGATGCCCGTATCCAGGCCCTTTTTGGTGGAAGAAGGAGGGGAGCGGTGTCTTGTGCAAGGACAGGATCCGAGAGACACCATTATGGCCCACCCGGGCTTTACTTCAGCTTCTCCTCTGTGGCCCTGAAACACGGTGCGCTTATGGGTGGAAAACAGGTTATCGCTGGGGAGCCAGCGGAGCCATTGGAGAAAGCCGTCAGGTAAGGAGGCCAGTCATGCCATCTCCCTACCTCAGCACTCTCTTGTGCCTGCCACAACGTTTGGGATAGCGTTTGAAAAAAATGCCTGAAAGAAACTTTTCCATCTGGTATCACAGCTCCTTAGGCTGGAAGAAACAGCAGGGGAGATGGGGCCACGGCAATCCTAAGACACGGTGAGACATGTTAGAATGAAGGCAGGGGACGTTTGCTCCCACAGACAAGAAGATGGGCTCTGCTGCAATGTGGGGGGGCTCCTGAAGGGAGAAGAGCTTCTGCAACAAGGCTCTGCGTTCAGCTCCCCCAAGGATCGGGGCCCTGCTGGAAAATGAAGCTGGTGTGCCAGTCTCAGGCAAACGTGCTGCACGCTTGCCATCCGTTGAGAGAGCGGCCTCCGCTGGGACGTGTGTCAGGAGCCACCCTGCGGCTGGTGGGTCCAAAGGGGACATCTCTCCAGTGTGGCTGCAAGGGGCTCCTTCCTCCTTTCCCCCAGGGGTCTCACCTGGTAGAAGGCTTCTTCTCCACATCTTGCTGCCTTGTGCCTGGCTCCCAGCTTGTCAGGATGGGGAGGGAAAGCTACTTCCTCCTCTGCAGCAGGTTGCCAGGATGGCACTCTGAAACTAGGAAAGGAGGAAGCTCTTCCGAGCAGCTGCGTGGGCACTGCCTTTTAACCTGGTTCAAGTCAGCCAGCACGGGACAGGGACCACCCCCAGACAGCAGGGACCTGTTCCCTTACCTCTTCTGATCCTGCGCTCTCCTGCAGCTTCCTCCTGCGAGGTGGTGGAAACTTTGGCCTCCGGCCTTCTCCTCACAGTCAGATGAAACCTGGAAAACAAACGATGACACGGGCTTGAAGAAGGCTGGCCTCCTACCCGTTGCAGCTTGCTGGCAGTAATCCTCCTGGTGTCGCACAAGGCATGGCATCCCTTTTCCGTCATGTCCATGCATGGGGTTTGTTGTCAGTCTTCCCGCAGCACCACAGAAGGTAGCCTAAATTCCCCTCCACATGCAGGCAATTCTCTCTGACGGGAATCGCGGCAGCACGGGCACAAGAATGGCAGAATATGGAGGCTGTACAGTAACACTGCCAGGCTTTTTGCAGGGGCAAGCATCCAGACGCTCAGAAGAAACTCTCTTTGCTCGTGGAGAGAGCAGCTAAGGGGGCAAGCGTGGGGAAAGGCATTTGACTGGCCTGCCATGTCCGGGCTGGCCAATAGCAGTCAGGTTGCTCACCCTTTGCTAGGATTCCCAAAGAAATGGAAGTAGCCCCCAAAACCTCACCAACTTACGCTGTGGAGCAGTGCAACCAGGCCCGCGGCGCTCTCCGGACGTTTGACGCAGTCTAGATAAGACTTCACGCACAGAAAACCATCTTCGCGTGGCAGAACTCCAATGTCCCTGACGGCAAAGGGGACGTGCTCCTTGTTCCTCACGAGGAAGCAGTACAAGAGGATGGTCTCTTGCACGCAGTTCTTCGCCACGTGCAGCGGGAAGGAGGTGGCTCGCGATAGCTGCACGTACTTCAGCGGCTCAATCTTGACACCATCTGCAAGGAGAAGCAACATCCTCAGCGACACGGCAAGCCCAAGTTGCTTGCAACATTCAGAACAAGTTCCCAGAGAAAGGGTCGCTAAGAGAAAGAGCTCCTGGGGCACGGTTTCTTTTGGGGGAACTCAAGCTGTACCCTGACCGTTGGAGACAATCCTCTACTTCTCCCAGGCCTTTCCAAAGAGCAGGGAGAACAAACCGTTCCGGACATGGGGCAGGAAGAGGGGGGCTGCTGCCTTCTCACCAGGGAGGAGCTCAGTGGGACAGTAGATCTCCTCCAGCCACAACTCATCGATGTCCAGCTGGAAGAAAGGTCTTCGAACCAAGAGCAGCCCTTCTTTGCCATGGAACTGCTCTCGGACAACACCAAAGGTCCCGAGTCCCGCAACCCAAACGCCCTGCACACAGAAAAGACAGAAAGGCCGATGAGGGAGTTCTTGAGAGACGGGAAAAGGGATGGCTGTCAGAGCAGGGGGACACTGCTCTGTGCCCTGCCCACTCCTGAGGGACAACGGGGCAAGGTGGGGCACTTTGGAAAGCTTTGCAAAAGAGCCGCATCCTCAGTTTCTTTCGTCTCCCCCCTCACAGCATTTGCCAACATCCCTTGGCTAGAGAAGCGCCCAGAGGTTTCCAGCACACGGATTAGACCTGGCACTGATTCCCAGCAATTGTCCTAGGCACGGACCCAGGATATTCCCCCCTCTCTCTGCTCGCCCTCCCCACTCAGACCGCAGGGAAGAGGGAAGCCCTAGGGTGTGCCAAACACCTGAGAGGCAGAGCACATCTGGCCTTGGTTTCTCTCCCAGCTGGCCAAGAAGCTGCTCCGGGCACCCTGGGCAGTCTCAGTGCACCGCCATGCTGCTCGGGCAGGGATTGCCTCATGCAGGGCCCACGACACCGGCCCACCTTATCCCGCTTCAGCTCTTTCGGAATGTAGTCGCATACAGCATCCCAGATAGCCTCAGTCCCTGGAAAGCAAGGAAAAGACACCTCAGGCTCCAGGCCAGCCAGCTCACAACCTCTTGGCAAGCACCTCACCCAGGCGATGACACATGCAGGCATACACAAGCACCCCAGAAAAACACCACGCACGCATTCCTGGGACATTCCTGAGAGGCCTGTGGGAGCTGCAGGCCACACCTAACAAATTTGACTAACAAATACTTCAGCCCCCCTTTTCTAGGCAGTCCGGTAAAGTCTATCTGCCAATACTCTCCAGGCGCCTGCCCCTCAGCAGTGGAGTTTTGCATGTTTATCGGATTATTTCTCCAACATATGTCACACCTTTCGGTGACCGACCTAATAGTCTCCACCATAGTCCTGCGTATAAATGACTTCTTTAAATGCTTTAGCAAATGTTCTGTTGCCCCAGCGCACAGCATTATGCTCCTCCTTCACTAGACCATTTGTAAGGGAAGAGGGTACCACTGCTGGACCTGATAGGTACCTACCTGTCGGGCACCACAGCCCTGCGCAGCTTCCACGGTGTCTCACGGGCAGGGGCCAACAATTTCTGAAAGACTGCCCTTGTACTTAAAAAGCAGCGGTCTTCGCTCAGGGGCTCTTCAGGCCGGGGATCGGGGTCCTCTCCGAGAATCGCTCGGTGCTGCCTGAGGTTCCGCCATCCCAGGAACCGTCGAGGCTCTCCCAGGAAACAGTCCTCGAGAAGAGCTCCGAGACCCCAGCCGGGGCTAAAGGGCCAGTCTCCCCCTGACTGGGGCTGCCCACGGCCTGTCCCCAGGCCAGGGGAACCGCCCCAAGGTACACAACACGCCACGGCACGACGCAGGGCCGGGCAGCGGCTGCCCTCACGCTGCCGGGGCTCTGGGAGCCACCCCTCACAGCCTCTGCCTCCCCTCAGTGCTTCCCGCTCCTCCCTCCCGCTCCTCCCTCAGGGCTCGCCTCTCCTCAGCCCGGGCTCCGATTGGCTGCCAGAGCCGCCAGGCAAACGGAGCCCCACCCCCTGCCGGCTGGCTGGGGCTCGCTGCCATGGCAACCGTGCGACCGCCTGACCAGGCAGGGCGGGCGCCGCCATCTTAGGAGTCGTGGGCGGGCTGGGGGCGTCTCGGGGCCTGAGGGGGGGACCTGGCCTGTGTGCCCGGGGCGCCCCTGCCCGCCCCTGCCTTTGCTCGCTCCCTGTGCCTCACCACCTCGTCTTCCCTTTTCTTTGCGGTGTCGAACGCCCGAGAAGCCCGACAGGCTCAGGAAGGCGGCCATTCAGTTGCACAAGAAGCAATAGGGCCGGATGCTCCTGGAATGCTACTTGTTGCAGCTTTGTGCCTGGGTATCACTGTGAGATCAGGCTAACAGGATGAAGGCTTTGTTCCTCGTCCCTTCTGTTGAGAGAGGGGTTTTGCCTCTCGGCAGAAGCTATCCCCAGGCTCTCGGCATATTTAAGCAAACTAAATGCAGCTACAGCCTCTTCTTTGTCTGAGACCGGATCGCAGCTGATGAGGAAGTAACGGGACCAGCAAACCCTTTCTGGCTGCAGCAGCTTGGGCCCGGCTGCCCTGGCCCTGGGGCAGGAGGAGCTGCCTGAAGACCCCCAGGGATGGCACGGAGGGGCTGCGGGCCTCCCGGGGGCTGTCTTGTGCCTTGGATGTCCCATCTGTGGGGCTGAGCCCTCTGTGCCCCCAGGAGCTGCTGTGCCCTTCAGAGGGGCTGGGGCTGTGGTGGCAGTGCCCAGAGCCCTGCAGCAGCCTGCTCCGGACACTGCCCTGGGGCCAGCCCGGCCTGAGCTGCTGGACTGCGCTGGGCAGAGGGCAGGGAGGTGGGCATGTTAGCGTTCATGAAAACACATAATCCACAAAGTGATTATACGAAGGTGCTTTATTAGGCGCCGCAAGTTAGGGGCAAGCCTGCCCAAATCTAACTTTGTCCGATTTGTTCACTCAGTTCTCTTTTATCTCCTAAAATATTACATATGCATTAGGTTTCACAACTCATCTATGCATATTCATTTCCTAGCTCCGCCTAGCCCCGCTTCGTATGCTTCGTATCTTATCAGTCCTTCTGCGCTTGCGTATTACTCTCGGGTGGTCGTCGGGATGAAGTAAGATGTCTTATTGTTAGCGTTCATGAAAACACATAATCCACAAAGTGATTACATGAAGGTGCTTTATTAGGCGCCGGAAGTTAGGGGCAAGCCTGCCCAAATCTAACTTCGTTTGATTTGTTCTCTTAGTTCTCTTTTATCTCCTAAGATACTACATATGCATTAGGTTTCACAACTCATCTATGCATATTCATTTCCTAACTCCGCCTAGCCTCGCTTCGTATGCTAGTTATCTTATCAGTCCTTCTGCGCTTGCGTACTACTCTCTGGTGGTCGTCCGGGTGGTCGTCGGGATGAAGTAAGATGTCTTATCAGAGTTGAACTTTTTAACCTTTCCTTCTCACGCATGCTCTCTGAGCCCTTGGTCTCAGTCCAAACCGCAAGGTTGGTTTGATCCAGTTCCCAGGGTCCAAGAAGCCCCAGTTATCCAGATGTCTTGCAAATTGAGCATTCTTTTAATCCTCCTTACTCCTCATCATGAATTGGTGCATTCTCATGTTACCCTTGCACATATCTCATATGTACCCTTGCACCTTTCTTCCAAGCGCAGCCTCGGAACAGTACATCGCAAATGTAACATATTAAACAATATTGTATTATTTCTTCTTCTATTACTAACATTTCCCCCCTTTGAAAGCATTTCACTCCTTTCGAGGAGTGGTTTTCTGCTAGGGGAAATGACCCAGGTGTGAAGAAGTGTGTGTGCCAGGTGAGGGAGGGAACCCCAGGGATCCCTTCAGGCTGTTTCCCAGCAGGTTCCCCTGCAGCCCCAGGGCCATGGGCAGGGAGCCTGGTGGGGGGCAGAGCAAGGGAGGCCTTGGGCTGGGCCTCTGCTGCTGAGCTGGGCCGGGCTCCTGGGCCCAAGGGGAGCTCCTGGCAAGCGGGCAGCGCTGCAGAGAGCCAGCTCTGCCCAGGAGCAGCTCCTCTGCCCAGCGCAGCAGGGCTGGGGGCACTGCCTGCAGCTGGCACGGGTAGGGGAGAGAAGGGAGAGGGAGGTTACCGGCTGAGTGGAATATGAGAATACTGAGAGCTGAGAGGAGGAGAAATCTTCATAGCACATAACAGGGTAAGCCTCCTTCTGCAGTGCAGTGCACAGGAGTATCAGGGAAGATTTCCAGACCCAGAACTTCCCACAGAAGATCTGGCTGGTTGCACTTGGTATCTCTTTAGTGTGGAGAAGCACAAGCTCCATTGCTAAGGTTCCCTGCTGCAGGGTGAACGTGCAGGCCTCCGAGGGCTCCCTTGTTGCAGGCCAGCTGCAGGCTGTGAATCCTGGGGTGCAGGCAGGGGTGCCCGGGGCTGTGGTGCAGAGCAGGGTCCCTGCTGTGCCCCAGGGGCTGTGTGCCGGGGCAGGGCCTCTGCCGCCTGCCAGGCTCAGCACTCAGCCTGCCCGGGGAGCTGCCCAGGGCGCTGCGCGGAGAAGCTGCGGGTGGAAGGAGCCCCCCCGGCAGGGCAGGGTCCTGCTGCTGGCGGGAGGCTGCTGCCTGGGGCAGCCTGCTCACAGCTCCATTGTACGACAAGGGCATTTCCCAAGCAATTTTTTCTAAGCAAACAAGGTCAAAATAGGGATTTTCTGCCCTCTTTTCAATTGCCTACTCTACTGGACAGGAGGGGAAGCAGGAAGAAGTGGAAGAGGAGCTGTGAGTTTGAGCACATTGCTGAGACTCCTGAACTGTAACTCTGAGGATCAGTATGTTTGTGAGCTGCCCCAAATGTACCTTCAGCCTCTCCTCTTCATATTGAAAGCGACAGCATCAACTTTGCTGAACCCAGCAGGGCTTTCTGACAGGTCCTTTTGCACCTGCAAAGATGCACATGCACCTAGGCAGTCTCTTGCATACAGGCAGGTTTCTGAAGGGCAACGATTACTGCACACAGATTTGGTTGAGGCTGTGAGCAGAAACAGGAATAAGACATGAGACAGGGAAACAACTCCCAGAAATAAAACCTTCAGGCATCAGGGATATGATCAAGGAATGAGGGGAAAGTTAATCAGAAATCTTGTCAGAGGGAGAATTCATCAGAAAACTCCATATTTTTTCCATTCAGTGCAGACCCCTTCCTCTGAACATGCCCCCTTGCCTCCTCTCCCACCCAGAAAACCCTCTGCCCTCACGCCCATGGGTCCAAGGCATGGGGCATGTCTTCTGCAGCCAGAGCTCCAGCAGAGCAGAGGTGCATCTCTCCAGCCATGCGCCCATTTCCACCTGTGCTGCAACTGCAGAGGGGGTCAGCTGCCTGGGGGTCGTGGGCAATGCAGTTTTTGAGGCTGGGGATGTTAGCGTTCATGAAGACACATAATCCACAAAGTGATTATATGAAGGTGCTTTATTAGGCGCCGGAAGTTAGGGGCATGCCTGCCCAAATCTAACTTCGTCTGATTTGTTCTCTTAGTTCTCTTTTATCCCCTAAGATATTACATATGCATTAGGTTTCACAACTCATCTATGCATATTCATTTCCTAGCTCCGCCTAGCCTTGCTTCGTATGCTAGTTATCTTATCAGTCCTTCTGCGCTTGCGTATTACTCTCTGGTGGTCGTCCGGGTGGTCGTCGGGATGAAGTAAGATGTCTTCATCAGAGTTGAACTTTTTAACCTTTCCTTTTCACGCATGCTCTCTGAGCCCTCGGTCTCAGTCCAAACCGCAAGGTTGGTTTGATCCAGTTCCCAGGGTCCAAGAGGCCCCAGTTATCCAGATGTCTTGCAAACTGAGCGTTCTTTTAATCCTCCTTACTCCTCATCATGAATTGGTGCATTCTCATGTTACCCTTGCACATATATTTTGTATCTTCCAAGCGCAGCCTCGGAACAGTACATCGCAAATGTAACATATTAAACAATATTGTATTATTTCTTCTTCTATTACTAACATTTCCCCCCTTTGAAAGCATTTCACTCCTTTCGAGGAGGGCAAATGCTTTCACTAACTAACTAAAATATTTTACACTCAGTGCTCACCAATAATATAATCACGGAAAATTACATCATTAAGAATCAAGGAAATTACAAAGATTAGGATTGTCACAACATTTCATAAGTCCACCACTTCTGCTTTATGTTACGTTCACCCTTCTGGTTGGGTTCACTTGATCTGAAACTGATCTTGTCTATTCGGTTTTCATTCCATTTCACCTCCTGGGTTCCTCAGATTCTTTCTCTGAAATCCAAAGTTGTTAGATGCCGGTGGAGGATATTGAGGATGTGGTTCCATTTGCCGAGCAATAGTTTGCATCACTGTCCGGTTCCAGGTTGTCTTCCTTAGAACCAGACTTTTCAGCATTATAAATGTTAACCAAATTAGTACCCCTACAATCACCAATATAATTATTGTCTCCAGTAAGGACTTAACCCAATTACTAATATTCCATCCACTAAAAATGTTATCCAACCAGCTTGTTGTCATATCTTTCTCTTCCTGTTCTGCATCTTGTTCCACTCGAGCCAGTTGTTCTATGTCATGTTCTACATCAATAGTCACATTTGGAATGTGGATGCAGCAATGATCAATACGATCTTTTAGAAATCCACATACTCCATGTTCCTTTAATAACAGTGTATCTAATGCTAATCGATTCTGTAGCACCATTTTAGCTGTAGCTTGTAGTTGGATATTAAGGTCTCTAAAGCCTTCTTTCGTGGCTCTCGTGCGCCTACTCACTTGTCCTGTAAGTTTATAAATCATTTCCCTATTTCGATAAGTAGCTACCTTTGCAAATAGAGATTCTAATGCCCAATTGAATTTTACTCCATCCGAGGGTTCATGCCATATATCTTCATCTGCCCCTTCTTCTAAACTTCTTTTTGCCCTACTAATTTGTAGGGTTTCCAACTTTCCCTTAAAAGGAGACTTTTTCCATATTGGACGCAGTGTGGGGAGGGAGTCCTAGAGTTATTTCTTTTACTTCCCCATCTATCGGTGGGTGTGTAGTCCAAGTTCCATTACTGGCTGCCCATACAAATTGTCCTGGACTTTGTATGGTACTATAGCTACAATCCACTGCGACTTGACTAGCCTGGCTATTTCTTTCCGAATTGTACTTAATTCCTCGGCAAGCACATCCTGCCCTAAGAGCTATCAATACCGGAAGTAAGTGCTCAACATCTTCATTATTGCTGTCGCAAGTATATTTCTTCTCACAAGTCCACCAAGCTACCTTTGTTGACTCTTGTCTACCACTCCTATCAACCCGGCTTACTGTATAAAACTGATCAGTTCCATTCTGCTTTCCCTGCCATTTAATACACCATGATGTATTCCCTCCATACTGGAATTTCTGCAATAAACTTACTGTCCAATCACTATCCCACCCTTTCATTCCTTTTGGCTTATTTTTCTCTTGACATTCCCAAACAATCTTTTCTCTAACTCCTTCTACTACACGTAGTTCGTCGTAATGACACTGTCCCACATTCTTAAATCTGCCTATCGTTATGAAATGATAGTTCTTCTTTTCACATTCAGACCTCGATGTTGGGGGGCTCAGTTTCCTGTAGTATTGTGTAACATTTATCCTCTCTAAAACTTTCACTTCTTTACATTGAATTGTTTCATTTCCTTTTACTTGGGGCAGTGGGAGGTGGTTATACCCCACTCAAGCGGGTCCCCTGTTGCTTTTGGAATGGGCATACAAGCAGTAATTCTATCAGTTCCTTTCATTATGGCAAAATCTTTAATCAATCCTACCAGTAAATTCTCTGATGGTTGCCTGTGTGGGATCTGTACCACTTGTGTCCATGGCACCTGGCCCTCTCTTTTTCTTCTAGATCCTTTTCAGTGGGCTACCAATATTCCTTTATCCAATTTCGGATATACCAATATTTCTCTTATCCCGTAATCTGTGCTATTTTCACGTGTTACCATGCACCGGTAGTTTCCTTTGTTGACTTTAGTAACACTAAACAGGGTTCAGGTGGTAGCTCCTCTCAGTTGTTGGCCCAATTCTATGGGTTTACTTACGTACGCCTTCCCCTTCCATCCAGCCTTCAGTCCTGTATTGTCCCTGGTTGTGTCTACGTATATTTCCTGGCTCTGTCTGGAGTCATTTATTTTTCCCCACACCACCTGTAGAGAGCTAATTGTTATTGGTTTATCGTTGTGCATTCCACATTCCAAAGTAACATTTTCTCCTCTGAATATTTCCTCTTTCTTATATTTTTCTGGTATTTCTAGGAACTCAATTACAAGGTATTTACACAAAACAATTACTGTTATCGATACTGTTGTTAAGAACCCCAACATCGTATGGTTATACGCGCCTCATCTGTAGTTTTGTATCTCCGATTGCTCGCACTGACCAAAATTCGGGAACCTTTTTCACCCGAGTATAATGAATCCAAGCATCCACCCCTTCTACCTTTACAGCTGTAAAAGTAGTCAATAATACTTGATAAGGTCCGGCCCACCGTTCTCTCAGGGGTTCTTCATTCCAGTTTTTAATGTACACTCGGTCACCTGGCTGAATGTCGTGGATAGGATTTTCCAGTGCCAACGGTCGCTTCCACACCAGAACACTTTGAAGTTGAGCTAAAGTTTTACCAAGAGACAATACATAATTATAAACATCCTGGTTCCCTGTTATATGCATGTTAGGATTTGGTTCTGGGGATTCATAAGGCTTTCCATACATTATCTCGTATGGGCTTACTGACATTCCACTCCTTGGCTTTATCCTTATTCTCAGTAAAGCTATAGGGAAAGCTTGTGGCCATTGTATTTTGGCTTCCTGGCAGATTTTACTGATCTGTCCCTTTAGAGTTTGGTTCATCCTTTCTACCTGTCCCCTAGATTGGGGTCTCCATGCAGTATGTAAATTCCAAGAAATTCCTAATAGTCGACTTACGTCTTTAACCACAGATGAAACAAAGTGCGGACCCCTATCCGAGGATATTCCTAATGGTACCCCAAACCTCGGAATGATTTCCCGCAGTAACCATTTTACTGTCTCTTTAGCTTGATTGGTGCGACAGGGAAGGGCTTCCGGCCATCCGGAAAAGGTGTCAACCCCTACTAACAAATACCTATATCCCCCGGTCCTAGGTAACTCTACAAAATCAACTTGCCAGTAATCTCCTGGTTCTATTCCTACTCTAACTCTTCCCATTTCAGCATGTTTTCTTGCTACTGGATTATTTTTCAGACAAATCTCACACTTTGACATTACTGATTTTGCCATTGTTAACATGTGTGTAGAGATGATGCTACGTTTTAAAAATGTTACCATTGCCTCTGCACCCCAGTGACATTCATTATGTCTCATCTGAAGTATTTCTCGCATCACCAAGGGGGGTATTACTACCTGGCCCATAGCAGTTACATACCATCCATCAGAGTTCTTTCGGGCCTTTAGGAGATTTGCTAATTTCTCATCCTCTGGTGAATATCTTGGTTCCTTGGGAAGATTAAGACAAGTGGGGCCTACCTTGAGTGGTACCAAAGCCATTACATTCCACACCTCCCGAGCAATTTGTCGAGCTGCTCGATCTGCCAGCCGATTCCCTTCTGATATTTTTGAGGTTCCTCCTTGATGAGCTTTACAGTGCATAATAGCCACTTGGTTTGGTTTTTGTACCGCATTTATCAAATTTAACACCTCCTCTTGATATCTTATATTGGCTCCTTGTGAGGACAACAGCCCTCTTTCTTTCCATAATGCTCCATGAACATGGACTACTCCAAAAGCATACTTTGAATCTGTCCAAATATTTACCATCTTCCCTTTACTCAGTTCCAGTGCTCGAGTCAGGGCTATCAGTTCCGCTCGCTGTGCTGATGTTCCAGGTGGTAAAGGTTTTGCTTCGATCACTGTCTTCAGGGTTGTTACTGCATACCCTGCATATCGTGTTCCGTTCTCCACAAAACTACTACCATCAGTAAGAAGTTCCCAGTCATACCTTTCAAGGGGTACATCCTTCAAATCCTCGCGGCTCGCATGGGTATGTTCAATTATTTCCACACAGTTGTGTTCCAACGGTCCTTCTTCTGGAACAGTTCCTAGAAATACTGCTGAATTTAACAGGTTAGTCGTTTTCAAGGTTACGTCATCTTGTTCAGTTAGTATTGCCTGATATTTCATCATTCGGCTGGGTGATAACCAGTGGCCCCCCTTTTGTTCTAAAACAGTTGTTACCATATGTGGTACAAAAACTTCAATATGTTTTCCCATTTGAAGGCAAATAATTTTCTACTATCTTTATCAAGAGGTATGCAAAAGAAGGCATCCTTTAAATCTATCACAGTAAACCATTTATATATCTCTCTCACAGATGTTAACAATGTGTAAGGATTAGCCACTACCGGGTAAATGTCCGTTGTTATTTCATTTATTGCTCTAAGATCTCGTACCAATCTATATTCGCCATTCCGCTTCTTTACTGGAAAAATTGGAGTATTGTATTCCGATTTACATTCTTCCAAAATCTGATATTTGAGAAATTTGTCAATAATTTTCACTGTCCCCTGCCTAGCTTCTATCTTAAGTGGATATTGTTTGATTCGAACAGGTTTGGCTCTTTCCTATAATTCCACCTTTACCAGTTGTGCCAGTTTCGACTTCCCTGGTACATCTGTTTCCCATACTGTTGGTATAACTGCATTTTCTACTTCTCTTGGAATATTAACAAAGGGTTTATCTTTGATCATTAGGATTTGTCCTACTTTGGACTCAGGTACCTTCATTATTAATTCTCCATCCTCAAAGGTTATTGTTGCATCTAATTTAGCTAATAGATCTCGTCCCAAGAGTGGAATCGGGCATTCTGGTACATACAAAAAATCATAGTTTAGTTCCTTACCCCCAAAACGCAAATCAAGGGGTTATAAGAATGGCCGTTCCTCCTCCTTCCCTGTGGCTCCAATTATTGTAGTTGTCTTAGTTCCTAATCGTCCTTTTAAACTATTTAACACTGAATATGTTGTTCCTATTACATTTACAGACTAATTAACACAGAGAAAGAAGCTCCTGTAACCAACAACAACAAAAAATTCAAGCCTCTCTCTTCGTTTCCTAGCTTTATTTCAACTAGTGGACCTGCTAGGGTAGATGCCCCAGGTCCCCGTCATTTCTGACTGTTGTAAGTTTATCCTGCAGCCTAAGACAAATTCTTTCTGATATCAGGGGCCGATTGCCCTAGAAAGAGGCTAGCCAATTGCCTCTGTTTGTTTTCTGAAGCCAGGTCCAAATTTTCTGTCTTTTTTTTTTTTTCCATTGCATTTCAAAGTTGGTCCAAAAATTCAAAAATTCCATAGGGTTTTCTTTTGGACCTTGTTGGAACAGATTCTCAATTCCTAATTTAAACAGATTTTGGTATTTACATAATTTCCGGGGTGGTAAGGGTCTCAGTGGGGAGGGGGGGGGTCGGTCAGGGGAATGCAATGGTTGAAAGTTCCCTGAGCGGTCCCGTTGGCAATCTGAGCTCACACATGAACTCAGGTTGTTTTAAGAGTTAGCTGCTTTTCTGTTTCCATGACAAATCTCTCCCGGACCCATCATGGTCCCTCTGCCCCAGAGGGCTCACACCGTGATTTCGAGATCTCAGCCTCGGGTTGAGGCGGAACTATTAACATTCCTACATCCTCTTCCCCTGCTCATTCAACTTCAAAGAGCTCTGTTAAATACTACATGCCACACAACCTTTAACACCTTCAACAACCCTTTTAACACTTCCTTTATCTTCCTCCAGCCTGTACTTTTCTAATGCCAACACCAAAGGCTCAGTCAGGGGCCAACTTAATTCCATACCTTTTCCCTCCAAGATGCTGAAACAACATACCAGTATACAACATTTCATCCTATTTTCCTTCTCTCCTCACAAACAACATTAATTGCAAGACACTGTTATAGTCGATTGACCCATAAAGTGGCCATTTAGTTTATACAGTGGCCACCATTGATTGCAATACTTAGTGGAAATCCTCTTGCTTTCCGCGCCCCCCCCACTCCCCGTTCCGACAATATCCTTGCAATGTGCCAATATACACCCAAGGAGGCTTTCTTTAAAACGTCTTTGTTTTGGATATTACCCATTTCCTTGATTTCCCATTCCCTTTTATTTATTTATATTAATTACTGTCCCTTGTTACAATTTCCACGCAAACCTTTTTATTGCAGGTTTTTACTGTGTTTTCCTAATCTTCTCAAATGTCCCAATTCTCTAGGATTAGACTCCACATACAAACTTCACTATTTCAGATTATTAATGAGCCCCGTTCCAATCATAAATCCACAGGACTTCGGAAAAACACCTGAAGCACTCAGCCTTCCGTCTTCTAGACAAACAATACCACCTTTTCCACAAAATTTACATTTCAGCAAGGCCGAATTTCAAGCCGAATGCTAATTTTTCTCATGCACTTTGTTAGTAAGCCTACACAAAACAAGGAATCACTCCTGTGTATCCATCAAGACGGGGGTTTAAAAGGTATTGAGGCCTAAATAAATTCGCTCTCCCCCTTCTTACCAAATTCCCAGGGCTCAAGCCCGAACCACCAAAGAAGTGACTCTCCGTTCTACCGCTTTGATAATCAGTCAGCCCCCTTCCCCTGATACTTGGGAAACCGACCAAACACCACCGCAAATATACCGAAACTTTTAAACTGTTACTTAGATAATGCTCCCACCTTCCTCCTTGTCACACTCAAAACATTTAAGAACGAAATAGGATTACAAGATGCACCGCCGGGCCCGTATATTGGGCACCACCAATCAACATTTGGATAAAGCAGCACTTCTTTTCGGTCTGTCATGCGCTTCGTTCGTCTCCGGCTGCTCCCCTCGCGGAGAATACGGAACCGCGGATCGGAACTCCGCACTCGCTTCGCAGCGATGCTGCGTCTCACTCACAACACAATCACGCAATCACACAGAGAGGCCCCTTGCACTTCTTGCTCACAAAATAACATTAATTGTAAGATAGCATTGTACTGTAAGGTTCCGTTTTCTGGCCAACTTTCTTGATCTTCTAGTTCGTACTGTGGCCACCAAACATTACAGTAATCAACCAGTTTACCCTTTCGTAACTCCTGCCCGAAACACCCCTCCTTCCAGTGTGCTAGTAAACAGCCCAAAGGGGAGGATCGCGGTACTGAAGCATTACCGCCCAGAATACTTTTAAGTTTTTCCATTATCAGCTATAGCTTTTACCGAACCGAACCAGATGCTGAGCCTGCAGCAAAACCAGACCACTGATGCCGAACCTGCAGCGCTTTCGCGACTGTCTGATGGACGGCGCCTAGGCTTACCACGGGAATTCCCTAGCCCAACCGTCCGTGGCTTTCGCCGCGTCTGACCGGCAGGCTCCCAGACCAGATCGGTACCGATTACCAGAAAGCACCTTTTTCTTACCCTTTCAGAGGTACGTTGTGAGCAGCGGGGGTCGGTCGCGGCCGATGGCTCCCCGAGAAACTCCTCGGTGCCGGCTGGAGCGTGATCAGTTCGCGAGCCGCCTCAGCAGTGAACACGAGGTCCCATCTGGGTCGCCAAAATGTTAGCGTTCATGAAAACACATGATCCACAGAGTGATTATATGAAGGTGCTTTATTAGGCGCCGAAAGTTAGGGGCATGCCTGCCCAAATCTAACTTCGTCTGATTTGTTCTCTTAGTTCTCTTTTATCTCCTAAGATACTACATATGCATTAGGTTTCACAACTCATCTATGCATATTCATTTCCTAGCTCCACCTAGCCTCGCTTCGTATGCTAGTTATCTTATCAGTCCTTCTGCGCTTGCGTACTACTCTCTGGTGGTCGTCCGGGTGGTCGTCGGGATGAAGTAAGATGTCTTCATCAGAGTTGAACTTTTTAACCTTTCCTTCTCACGCATGCTCTCTGAGCCCTTGGTCTCAGTCCAAACCGCAAGGTTGGTTTGATCCAGTTCCCAGAGTCCAAGAAGCCCCAGTTATCCAGATGTCTTGCAAATTGAGCATTCTTCTAATCCGCCTTACAACTCATCATGAATCGGTGCATTCTCTCATGTTACCCTTACACATATATTTTGTATCTTCCAAGCGCAGCCTCGGAACAGTACATCGCAAATGTAACATATTAAACAATATTGTATTATTTCTTCTTCTATTACTAACACAGGGAGGTGGGAATGGTTCTCTTCTCCCAAGCCCCACGTGACAAGACAAGAGCAAAAACCCTTAAGTTGCGCCAGGGGAGGTTTAGGTTGGTTATTAGGAAAAATTTCTTCACCAAAAGGGTTGCTCTGGTGGGTTTATGTGGCAAGGTTTTGGTAGCAGGGGGCCATAGGGGTGGCTTCTGTAAGAAGAATCTAGAAGCTGCCCCATGTCAGATAAAGGCCCTGCTGCTGACCAGAGCCGAGCCAATAACCTATGTTGTTTGCACCTCTGTGAGAGCATATTTAAGGAAGTGGGAAAAAAATAACAAAAAAGGCTGCTTCACAGGGAGAGAGAGAGGAGTGAGAAACAGCCTTGCAGGCACTTACATCAGCGAAGAAGGAGGGGGACAGGTGCTCCGGGTGCCAGAGCAGAAGTCCCCTGCAGCATGAGAAGAGGCCCCTGGTGGAGCAGGCTGTCCCCCTGCAGCCCATGGGTCCCACACGGAGCAGATCTCCACGCTGCAGCCCCCCCGTGGAGGAGCCCCCGGTGGAGCAGGTGGATGTGGCCTGGAGGAGGCTGCGGCCCATGGAGAGCCCCCGCAGGAGCAGGCCCCGGGCCGGAGCTGCAGCCCGTGGACAGGAGCCCATGCAGGAGCAGGGGGGGCTGGGGGGAGCTGCCGCCCACCCGTGGGGGACCCGTGCTGGAGCAGTTTGCTCCTGGGGGATGGATGGACCCCGTGGTACGGAGCCATGTGGGAGCTGTTCTTGAAGAGCTGCTGCCTGCGGGCAGCCCCCGCAGGCTCAGTTCGGGAAGGACGGCATCCCGTGGGAGGGACCCCACGTGGAGCAGGGGCAGGGGGCTATCTCCCCGTCCTTATCTCAACCCTTGAGCCCTTTGCATCGCATTTGCTCCCCCTTTCTCTTTGAGGAAGGGGAGTGAGAGAGTGGCCGTGGTGGAACTCGGCTGCCCACCCGATTAAAACCACCGCAGCTGCAAAGTACTGGAAAATTTTTCAGAAGAAACAAGGTGTTTAACAAGGAAAAATATAGTTTCCTTTTTAAGGCTTCCTGGATAATTGGGCTTATTTCATATTCCCAACTCGGAGGAAGAGAATTGTTGAGTTCACCTTCTTTTTTCTTACACGGAAATAAAAAGTCAACAGCTCTGGAAGTAAGGGGAACGTATCACAATCAAGCTCCTTTTGTCTGTAATCCTTGCTGAAGGACAAGATTTATCCCACACCTTCCACGGATGTATGGTAGCAGAGAATAATTTTTGAACTACTCTAATTCAAGTCAACTTGGGGATAGTGGCACTTCTCTAATTGTTTCTGAGACATACGCATTAGCAACAGAGAGTGTTCTGTTGTCATTGCAAGGCGCCTACGGTGATGACTTCAGAAACAGAACTGAGTGATGTCACCATGGCAATTTGGGAGCAGCTGCCTCTGTGCAAGTTTAGCTAGGAGGGACAGAGAAGCGTGCTGGATGTGATGAAACCACGTGAGGATTTGTGGATCCCACCTTGAGGTGCACAGAGAGGGCCCATGCCCTTCTGTAAGTGGTTTGATGCTTGGCTGAGGCAAAAAATGTGTTTTTATTGTGAATGCTTCGTTTTAGTATTCTGTAGTTTGTGTAAAGTCCTTTCACAAGCATTACGTTTGGTACTTTTGCTCAGTGATGTAGCTGCACAGAGTGACAGATGCAATGTATGGGTGAGGGCCTCTGCACGTTCTCTTTTTCCTACACACCATCAACAAATAAGGGTGGACAAATAAGAGTGTGCTGTGCTCCTGCCATACGCCTCAAGTACTAAAGCATAAACAAGAGACTTAAAAGTACCCCTGTCACATTAAAATTCAGGACAGCAATGTACTTCATCAAATGGGCTGACCTGTTGAGCGTCTCAGGATGTGGTGTATGAAGATGCACTCCATCTGCTTCCAGATTAGCACTTGCAGTGAGCAAGCTGCCTGACCTTAACATTTTTCATTTCATTTTTCACCTCAGTTTTGCTGGTTCTCCGTGATTCATTCTTGGTCTAGAAAGAAAAAACCAAAAAAAAACAAAAAACAAAAAAGTGAACTCAGATCAAAATAAAAGGATTTCCTTCTCATTAATTACATGTTCTTAACTTGACAGATTTGGTTATTGACTAAGAAGGCAAATATCTGGCCAGATATGGCCAAATATCTGGCCAAATGAAACAAGCAGCTAGCTTGCTGGAGACATTGTCTGGGAAACAGTGAAAACACTTGCAGACAAAAACATATCAAAGGACTAACGCTTTGAGCTTAATTCTAAGCAAACATCATAAACTCAAAACTCTTGTTTGTCTTCCTAACAGGCTGGTATAGTAACATGTCACATTGGATGACTTTGCAGCATAGATGTCAGGAATGCAGCTTGGGATCACCTCCTTCTACTTAGAGTTTAGTTTGAAGGGATGAGCAAGTAATTTTTCCTGGGTTGATGGAAATCTGTTCTAAAGTCTGTTTTCTAACACTCTCATAGATACTTCTCTGTCCATCGCTCTGTCCTGCCAACTCTGCTGTGAGTGTGAAGTTGTGGCAAGAGGGATTTCCTCTTCCTAATTTGACCTGGTGGACACCAACTTTCCTACTAAATTGCCGATGTTGCTGAGGAGGCAGCAGTATCAAAGCCCTGTTGATGAAGATATAACAAGCTTGGGGAGGCTTTGGCATTTCTGTACAATGCTGCTCCCTGATTGTGACCCAAGACTCAGATTCTGAATGAAGCAAAGCAAGCTAGAAGAAAACTGTATGTCCTGGTAATTTTTTATTTTGTTTTATTTTATATTTTCATTCTTCACCTGTAAGAAAATCTAAATCTTTAAACCATTTGTTTGAAACCACGGTTTTATGGAAATGATTTTGGGTGTGCTCCTTCACCTTCTTTGGAACCTGTTTAACCTCGCTTCACTTATAGGAGACCTATGCTCAAATTTATGCTTACCGTGATAAAGCAGTATCCTTTTGGTATTCTTTTCTTTGATGATTGCACGTGAGGCTGAAAAGAGTTTTCAGTATGATTCTTCTTTTCCTTTGCAGTCTCCAAAACTCTGTATTATAGCTGATCTTCATCTCTGATCTGAAAAGCTTCACAGGCCAGAAGAGAATTGAGATGAAGAAGGAAATAGAGAATGCTGATGAATATTTCCAATTACCACCCGTAAGTTTTGTGAAAGACTCAGGTGCATTTCTGTAGTGGTAGAAAGTTAATAAAATCATGATCGTGCACTTGAAGGCAAGTAATGGTATAAAAATGAAGAATGCAAGGCCCTGGTTAAAGACAATCTTTAGGCTGCTTCCAGATCAACACTTTATTTGCTTATTCCGCAACCTCATCTCCACTTGCTTAGAAGCTGTGAAGATTGGAAGTACACTCAGTGTTTTTCATCCACTCTGTGTAAAATTATAAGAATTTTCACTGGCTATAAAAGCAAAAAAGACAAACAGACCCTCCTCTGGGGCTTCAGAATGCTCCTAAGATCACCCAGACTGGATAAGTAGAGATGCTCCACTATAGGTGCATATAGATGCACTACAGATGCTGGCAGAGATGCTCTAGCGTAGACGTGACGCACTTTGACAGCATCTTTTCTCTGACAGCAACTTACGTCTTGGTTCTTCACATCAAACCAGAGCAGTTTCTTTGCCTTCACAACCTGCAGACTGACCTCTCGTGTGTACCTGTGGTGGATTGAAGGTAATGCTTGTAATGTTTCTAACACACCCTGATGCTGTATTCACTTTAACTTTTAGAAAAGAGAGCAAGAAGCTTCACAGCAGTTTCTTAGGTGCCTGTCTGTCTGTCTATCTATCTGTCAATCTATCTACCTATATGCATATTTATTTAATTATTTATTTACTTATTTAAAGACATCTTTTGTTCACTAACATGAATCCTCTGACTGTTACTAATGTACGGCACATACCGTGACAGTATAATAGTGTATAAATACCCTTCATCTCATCCTTGCTATTGTTACTGTATTTTAAAAATAATTGTGCACATAATTACCCGCTTTTACCCTGTTTTAAAAAAATACCTACTTACTCGATTATAAAATCCTATAAAAAGGGGTGAACTCAAAAGGAAAGAGAAGCCAATTTTCATTACATTTCTAAACTAAACAGCTAATCCTGATAGATTCACTCCCTTTCAAATAGAACACTCAAGAAATAAAACAGTAAAAATTCACATAATACTTCTTTTATAACAAGATTGCATTGCACAATAGTTCTTTGCCTAACCCTGCAGTTACCCCACAGGCACTGCAATTGCTTACTTGGTCTTCTCCTTTACTTGTTTTCAAGGTTTACTTTTCTAACCAATCCTTAATGTTACAACATTGGATTTATTTACCTCCTTCGATATCAAGAGAATAAAGCATTTGCTTCAGAGGACAGCACTTTGATGCTTTATGGGGCTAATGACCAACGTTCTCAAAGCACTTTTCATCCGTGATTTAGATATTTCTCCATCTTTCCGTCTTCCTTTAGAACTCTTAATTGAAGTATTAGGTGAAGAAGAACACTGAAACCAGCTGAAGCCATAGCAGACATAGTAAGGACATGCTTCTGTTAGGAAGTAATTCAGAGTGATTCCATGGTGTATTTTAGACGGATTTACTCTGGTCCTCTGGACTAAGCATCCCCAAGGGCTATTTCAAAGCTCTCTGAATGATCTGTCATTATCTCTTACACTGTAGTCTCCATTAGGAAAGGGTAAACATTCATTGCCCATGTGGAAAGGAACTGCTCAGTTAGTTGTTTCTAACCAAAATCTCTTGACTGTGTTCTATTTACAGAAGCCACTTGGCTAGCCAAGCTAAATCATTGAAAATGGAAGTAGTGGAACTACTTCAAAACCGTGCTTCTGCTTCTAAGCAAAACTGCACTGTAGGTGGGGACACAGCAAGAGGACGTGTCCAAGGCAGGGTGGAATTGAAAGTCACCTGTCTGAGCCACAGAAAGAAGTCAGCGATTCCCAGTTTGAGACTCTTGCTTGACTAGTGACCCAGCAGCTGCAACGCTTATGATTACCGCTGATGGATTCCCATGAATCAGGCAGTGATATAAGCTACGAGAATGACTGAAGCGATTTGAAGTGACGGTTCTCCCTCTTCGGCATTCAAGTTTGTGAAAGAAAGGGGAAGAGAGGAGAAGAAGAGAGGAGAGGAGGAGAAGAGAGGACAAGAGGGGAGGGAAGGGGAGGGAAGGGGAGGGGAGGGGAGGGGAGGGCAGGGCAGGGCAGGGGAGGGGAGGGCAGGGGAGGGGAGGGCCGTGTAGGGGAGTATAGGGGAGCGTAGGGGAGAGGAGTGTAGGGAGGGGTAGTATAGGGGAATATAGGGGAGTGTAGGGGAGGGTATTGTAGGGGAGGGGAGTGTAGGGGAGAGGAGTATAGGGGAGGGGAGCGTAGGGGAGTATTGGGGAGTGTAGGGGAGGGGAGTGTAGGGCAGGGGAGTGTAAGGGGGGGGGAGGGGAGGGGAGGGGAGTGTAGGGGAGGGGAGGGGAGGGAAGGGAGGTGGAAGGAATGGGAGGGGCGGGGGGTGCTACCCTAAATAAAATGGCCAAATAAATGACATTTTGGATCTGGAGCCAAATATTTATGTTGCCATTCATTCCACAACCTGATTTATCACTGCAATGTGCGTATTGCACAGTGCCATTAAAGGTTTGGCATGCACAGAGGGGGCTGAGTATTTTCAGAAATAACTTTCCTTAATAACTGAATCAAGACTTCTGCTGTAATGCAAAAGATCAGGCAATTGATTAACATAGGGATGGCAGCTGAGCAGGGGAAACATCTTCAAAACTTCCAAACATTTCCTTTATACAGAACTACAGCTCCTTCTTCTCTGCTCACCGGTTATGAAAGTTTCTCTCACCTGCTTAGTAAGCAGAAGCAGTAAAATGGGATTTAGAGGATCCGGCTAGAGCAGAAGCGCCACTTAGAGGAAGCAATCAATTTATAGGTAGTGCAGTGTTTGAAGAGAGTTTAAGCGGCTTTCCAAGGAACATATACTAGTGCAAAGCAACCGATTTATCTGACTCTCCAATGAAAGAAAAGGAAGTGCAAAGCAGCAAGTGCTTGGGAGAGGGAAAAAGAGGTGCATCTCAGCTGTCTGGGGGGAAGAAGGCAGTCAGCTCTTAACAGATTATTTGCCATCTGATTTGTTTCTCAAAGGCGTAACATTTAGTTAAGACAGTGGCAGTTTACTACCTGTGGTGCTGATAGAGGTTAAACAAAAGACACAAGGGCAGCAAAATCCCTCACTCGCTTCTCACACAAGGACAAAACTGTTATGGGAGAGAAATGCAGGTTACTTTCTCAAATCTCACAGCACTTTTTGACACCATTGGCTACGGGTTACCTCTTAAGTATTTGAAGATTTCAGTAGGGCTGACTGATTTAGATGTGGATAGGTTTAAATCACACTTGTCAATGTGCTATTAATGTCGAACCACAGCCATTTCTTCCCTAGACCTCTTAATATGCTAGGCAGTCCCAGGAAGCGTAAAACTTTGACCCGTGCTCTCCAGCATTTGCGTACTGCACTTTCTGTAGGTTCCTTATTCTCTAATCAGAATTCTGACAATCTCCTCAACAGCATACAGATACAAAATGCACAGACCCAGTGTTGTGGTTTAACCCGGCTGGCAGCTAAACACCACACAGCCGTTCGCTCACCCTCCCCCCTCCCTCTCTGGGATGGGGGAGAGAAACGGGAAAGTGAAGCCGGTGAGTTGAGATAAAGACAGTTTATTAAGACAGGAATATAATAATAACAATAATAATAATAATAGTGATAATGATAATAGTATTAATAATAATAATGTGTAAGAAAACAAGTGATGCACAATGCAATTGCTCACCACCCGCTGACCGATGCCCAGCCTTTCCCCGAGCAGCCGGCCCCCCACCCCGGCCAGCCACCCCTATATATTGTTCAGCATGACGTCAGATGGTATGGAATACCCCTTTGGCCAGTTTGGGTCAGCTGTCCTGGGTCTGTCCCCTCCCAGCTCCTGCTGCACCCCCAGCCTGCTCGCTGGCAGGACAGAGCGAGAAGCCGAAAAGTCCTTGGCCTGGTGTAAACACTGCTCTGCAACAATTAAAACATCAGCATGTTATCAGCGCTCTTCTCATCCTAATCCAAAACATAGCACCCTACCAGCTAGAATGAGGAAAAATTAACTCTGTCCTAACTGGAACCAGGACACCCAGATAAAACAGGCTCCCATCCGCTTGTATGATTGTCAGACATGCATTCTTTTATATTAACTGCTCTTTTCTTACTCCCTTCAGATGAAACATAAATAACTTCAGCTGACTTCTAAACTCTACAGACAGCTCTGGTGGTGCTGTGTGATGGAATGTGATTTTTCCTTACAAGCCACCAATTATTTCCATGTCTTTTCTGGACCTTGGGATCTCTTTTGGGAGCTACATTACTCAGAGAAATACAAGAAGGCTGAGATCACCACTGCCTCAACATAATGCAAAGTTTAAGGCCTTTAGGACAGCCAGTTTGCAAATGAATGCAGCCCCATCTTCTCAGCATTTTGAGACAGACGACTACCCAACACTGAACTGTCTCAAGGTTTCAAACTGAGACAGCTTTGTAGAAATAATAGAAAAATTTCATTACAATTGGCCTAGCATGGAATTTATTCTTAAAAAGTTTGGTAGAATATACTTGTAGACTTCAAAACTAGTACATCATCATTTGAGCACTCCTTCGTCTACACGATCTTCTCCAGAAATACCAAACTTTTAGTCCTGGTAGTTAGAGCTAATCAGTCATATTAGCTAATCAAATTCCCTGATCAGTCACTTGAAGTCTGTTGATGACATCTGTTCTGAGCTCTACAGCATTGGTCAGCTACTGACTTGCGGAAGTCAGACTCTATCTAGAACCTCACAATGGTTATAAAGCAGGTCTGTTTATTCGGCGCTGCGCACCCACGCCGGGCACAAGGGGGATAGCTCCACCTAACTTGCGCACCAACAGTTGCAGGGAGTCCTATCTGGAGCTTTCTCTGGACTCGCCGCGGATAGATAGACTTCAGAGCTTAAGATGTTACTTTGATTTCCATTTTCCCTTGTTCCAAAGAAACTTTTGCATCCAATTTTTCCGGCACGTCCCTTCCTAAGAAGGGCCTAAGCAAATTGGGTAAGTAGAAAAACGGATGGATTCCCATCATTTTTTCCCCAATTCCAATCTTGAGCACTGAGAAAAAAAAAAAAAAAAAAAAAAGCCTTTTCCTTTTGGCCAGTTGCTCTGGTAGAACTAAGCATTAGTATACATTCTCCGTAGAACTAAGCATTTATCCCGGGATGTTCAGTTTTTCGACACTGTATAAGCCTTCCTGCTCTCACTCCCCTCCGTTTTTCATTTCTTTTCCTCCTAAGACACCCGTGAAAAACTTAAGAAACCTCCTGGTCAATAACTTTCTTCAGACAGCGTCAATGATATCACAGCAACCCAGACTTATTTAACTTTTTCTTTAAAACAGCTAACACAGATTCTGTATCATTCTCACGCAGACCAGTCCCCAGCTTGATCATCTGAATTGAATTTGTTTTATATTAACCAGATTTTCTTATCATTTTTATTACAGCAGATGAAAAAAGCGCTCACGCTTTTGCTGGCTTTCCATCACATCTGATTGACTGAGGCACCCTGATTCCCTGTCTTTATTTGCTTTCTGCAGAATTCTCCCATCTCTTTTGGTTCAAGTTCGACTGGCAAAACGCTTTTCACTGGTTACTACACTTAGCTGCTATACATCTTTGTTTCTTAAGATAACTGTTTTCATATTTTACAATAGAACGTTGCCATGATCTATTTTGTAAGGTCTAGAAAAAAGACCCCCCCTTCCCACAGCCCCCACCCCACCCAGAAAAAAAAAAAAAAAAAAAAAAAGATGCTTAGTCCTTTAACATAAAATACTTATTCATTTGGCTGGATGGAGGAAGTTAAACACGGTTTATATTCTATCCATGTAGACTGCACTCAGGAAAAGTTTATGTAAAATTCTGCTGACAAATGCAGAATCCAGCTTGCCTGCTCTAGGAAGCGGAACAGACCCACAGCGGACACGAGAATGTACTGTCAGAACAATTAGGAAATAAAATCTATCGTGATCTAAGTTACTGACAACTGTCAAATTAATTCACTTTGTTCTTATTCAGCTTGGAGGAAACGGGCACAGAAATTACTCATTTACCCTAAGTACATCTCTGTCACCTTCTTCTCATCTCCAACACGATTCTCATTTTCAGATTGACCTCAGTGTCAACTGTGAGTCTATGTTAAGTGTCATGCACCAAGTGTCACAGGCAACTGTGCTCTGACCAACACTACCTGTGCTGGACAAGCTATGGAGAGCAGAAGTATTTCTGTAGTGGTCCTAGGAGAACCCCAGTTCCTTCGGATGCAGCTCTTCTTAGAACACTAAAGAAAATCTATTCCTCAAAGGCTGCATCTCTGTTAGATGCTGGGATGGAGCAAGAATGTAGTTTTACAATAAAACTCCAGTAATCACATTTATTCCATCCAGTTGCAGTTTCACAGAGGATTAGTGCTACATGAATGAATGTTCTCTCTAAAGAAACAGAAATTAAAGATCTGTTTCAGGTGCAAGATCAATGTATTGCAACCCCGAAAGGGGATATAAAAACCCAAACTAATCACCTGTTCTTCGGATAGATTTGAATCAAAGTTTGCAGGCGTTTTTGTCCAATGGCTCCAAACGAATCTAGTCCAAAGCTCCTAGATGCTGGAACCACATGATGAATATGTAAGGCCTTTAGCCTTAGCTGCTTTGATCTACTGATCTTCTCCAATTGGACTACATTGCTTGTTGCTATACCTCCAAGGGAACACAACACAGTTTGGATAAATTCACAGTCTAGAAAGAGCTCCAGCAGGAACATGGGTCTCCCTTGCTACCATCATCACAGAAGGTGTGGCAGCCACAGGGCCACTTCATTCATTCACTCACAGAGCACCAATAACAAATACTCCTTGCTGTAATATTCATTTGTTGCAAAACTACATTCTTGCTCCATCTCCACACCTAATATAGATGCAGCCTTCGATGAATAGACTTTCTTCAGTGTTCCAGTAAAAGTCATTGCTTATTAAGTTTAACTGCCTTTGAAAAAATAATACTCGGAGGTCTGTACAATTGGCAGCACAGGGGTTGACCCATATATCATCAAGGGTCTGTCTGGAACGGTACGAGCTGGTAATAGTTTTGTTTCAGATGTGTTTCAGCTATGCCCATTGCCTACCACAGAAGCAGGAGAAAATGCCTCTTTACTGTTCTACATGTCCAACGCTCCATTTGAATTCTTCTTGAAGTTAGGGCTTCCAACAATCCAAACCAGATGCCCAGCCTCCCAATCTAATGCATGAGCAGAGGGGCTCTCTGAAACACCAGTACAGACTAGGTGAGAAATACCTTGAAAGCAGCCCTGTGGAGAAGGACGTGGGGGTACTGGTCGATGAGAAGCTCAACAGGAGCCAGCAATATGCACTTGCAACCCAGAAATCCAACTGTATCCTGGGCTGCATCAAAAGCAGAGTGGCCAGCAGGGCGAGAGAGGTGATTCTCCCCCTCTGCTCTGCCCTCCAGAGTCCGGGGGATGGAATAGCAGGGCTCCCAGCACAAGAGAGACCCGGACCTGCACTTGGTCCAGAGCAGAGCCACAAAAATGATCATCAGAGGTATGGAGTACCTCTCCTATGAAGACAGGCTGAGGGTAGACTCAGGTAAGGAAGAGATTTTTACTGTGAGGGTGAGGAGACACTGGAAGAGGTCGCCCAAAGAAGCTGTGGATGCCCCATTCCTGGAAGTGTCCAAGGCTAGGACAGATGGGGCATTGAGCAACCTCGTCTGGTGGGAGGTGTTCCTGCCCATGGCAGGGGGGTTGGAACTTGATGATCTTTAAGATTCCTTCCATCCCAAACCGGTCTATGATTCTATATGCTAGGGAATAGCCCTTTGGCCAGTTTGCCTCAGATGTCCTGGCTGTGTTGCCTCCCAGCTTTTTTGCAACCACAGCCTCCTCACTGGCAGGGCAATGTGAAAAAAAAAATAAAAAAAAAACGGAAAAGGCCTTAAAACTGTGCAAGCCCTTCTCAGCAATAACTAAAACAATGGAGTGAAGCCAAGATTGCTCTGATAGCATTCTTCATGATCCAGTACAGACCGATACCACCCAGCATGGTCCTGCACGGCCGCTGGAACCCAGCCCAGTGCCCAGGGTCCCCAGCCCAGGGGGTTGGTCTCCGCCCAGGCCGGTCTGCGCCCAGGCTCAGGGACACCGCCGCCAGTTTCCCCTTTGCAGGTTCAAGCAGTAACGAAGCTGAGCACCTGTGCCAGGGACACCCAGGGAGGACACTGATACAGCCGGCCACACAGACAACCACAGACAAGGCGCTGCTTGCAACAGCACCCACACACAGGCCTCACGTAACACACAGGCACAGACAGCCGAGTCCCCTCCTGCCCTGGGGCTGGCAGAGACAGCAGGTCACTGCTGCAGGCACACACACGGCACTCTCGGGGTTCACAAGCACATACACACCCACACACCTGGCCCTGAGAGTCCTTTCACATGCCCTCAGATTCCCCATGCCTCTGCCTGCTCCTCGTCCCCATGGGCCTCCCCTCCAGGTCTGCCACGGAGCTCCCCTAGCTAGGAGGGAGCTATGGGGACGTGGGCTGAGACACAGACTTCTGCCCTGGAAATGCGCGCAACTGGCAGCGATGAGCATCATGACGGGAAGCCACACTTAAGACAGCGCAGGCATAGCAATGGGAGCCTTGGAAAGAGCTCTCCTTTCAACCCACATTCCTCTTTCAAAGCAGAGATCCAGCTTATGCGTACTCAAGTCTAGGGTGGATGAAGTGACACAAGCAGTCTGTTTGGGAAGAGCCCCGGTGCTCTTTATTTTCCATTCAGGGGTGGAAAGCGGGAGAGCTTCCCAGCCCCTTTGCTCAGAGCTCCGCTGCTGCCGCCGTCGCCATTCCCAGCACCTTCCCCTCCACTGCGGTACCAGCATCTAGCGCTAGGGAGTCAAAAGAAAAAAGAGGATGAGCAGGTTGTGTACAGGCTGAACACAGAGAAATACTGCAGGCTTAGCTCGGGCCGTGCACGTAGGGGTCTGCTTCCCAGGAAGCTTCAAGGCTGCCGAGAAGTGAGACAGATGCCTCGTGCCCGAGCTCACGACAGGGTCCCCAGGGGTGCAGCTCACCAGCCTGGGGCTGGGTCAGGTGGAGCGGAGGACCCTGGGTATTCTGCACAGGTATTCCCCCTCAGGGCAAGGTGTCCTGGCGTCAGCGCTCTCCAAAGGAAGGACAGCCTCTCGGCTTTGGAAAGGGGAGAGGCAGCCATCCAGGGGACCCCTCTGTTTTCAGACAGGACTTTCACATCCCACATGGGAAAGCCTGTTCTGGGTGCCCAGCCGCTCCCCGTCAGGTGTCAGGGAGCTCCAGTCCCAAAGTCTCCAGAGTCTCCAAAGCCTGCGTCCGTCTCGGGAGGGGTGTCGGAGACGTGCCCTCTTTCTCCCAGTGCTGCCCCCAGGGGAAGGATGGGCCTTGCAGCAGCGGGAAGCACCATCCCTTTTTGGAGATACTTACCGGGGGAGCTGCTGCTGCTGCTGCTCTTGCCGCAGCCGGTTTGCCTCCGCAACATTTCTGAATACACTTTGTTGATGGCGATGCGGCTCCAACCTTTCCAAAACTTGGAGTGCTCGTGGGGAAAGGCGGCTGCAACAACAGGAGAAAGGGATCCCTCAGCCTCTGTCAGACACCCCTTCTGCCTCTCCCCTCATCCATGTTATACATTAGTTTTGGTAGAAATCATTCCCGACACATCGTGGGTAAGGTAGATCGAATTTCTATTTATTTGAGCAACTCAGCAAGCAGCGATAAGTAAAACAGCGCTGGGCGGCCGGGGAGTCTCCTGCTCCGCCAACGGCGCGCACCTAAGCCCGCCAGAGTCTCCATTTATAGCCTAGTAGTTCCGGGTTTAGTGGCACATCCTGGTGTCTTCTTACGACTGCGAGGCCTGTTGCTAGGGGGTCTTCGTCAGTCCTCTGGTGGTCGTGGGGATGAAGATCGTTGTCTTCCTCTGCGTCGGGGTCGTGACTTTGCTGCTGATATGTGTGTTCTCATGTGAGGGGGAATGCCATTTTGCCCTTTTTTGGAGCTGGTTTCTACTGCAATTGTTAACTTAACAGGAAATTCCTATACTTGTTTTTTTCCTTCAACAGGACATTGGGGGTATAAGCAGTTAACCATTGAAAACCTTCCCATCAGCAATATTTAATGAACAAACAAGGCTTTACCCATTACAATCCAGACCCTGCACCCATGCGGTGCCACGTGCACCCACCCTTTCAACCTGTGGTGAGTTTTAGGCCTTGGCGGTAACCAAGGTCACGCCCGCTTTAGGAGGAATCAAAGGGTGTCACAGGCAACCCCAGGACTCAGGGACCAGGCTCCTGGACATGTCCTGACATCACTCAAGAGCTACTCCAGTGCCCCACGACGGGAACGGAGCCGGCACACACTTACTCAGGCTGGAGTCTCTCCAGCTTGCCTGCTGCTCCCAACTCCTCTGCTGGGGCAGGGTTCTCAGCCTTCCTCCACCTCTTCCTGACCTTGCTCCTGGGCTGGGCTGGAGGATGGGGAGTCCGAGCATGTTGGCTGTTGAATCGCTGCAAGGAGAAGTCCCTCTCATCAAACAGGACTGGACGTACAGCTGCTCTTTCCCAGAGGACCTCTTGAAAGGACCCTGCAGCAGGACCTGCGAACCAGGCGACTCGGCGCTGCCAGCCCACGTCTGGCTGCTGCTTTTATCCCTCACTTTCTGCTGACAACCTCTCCCTCACAGGGAGGAGCAGCAAAAGCCCTGACCTGCGGCCTCGTGCCCGTCCTGCTCCCACCACCCTGGGACCTGCCGCCCTCGGAGCCCGGGCAGAGAGGATCGCCGCTGTTCTCAGCGGTGTTGATCACTGCCAGTACCTGGGGTATCTGTTGGTCCTCCCCCTCAGACCAGGCTTCCCATGCAGCCATGGCTGCCTGGGCTTGCTCTTGTAGCTTTTGGTACGTGGGCCATGAGCTGTCTGTTTGGTCCCACTGTGAAGACAGGTTCCAGACATCCTGGAGGAAAAAAACAAAAAAAACAAAAAAAAACAACAAAACAAACACAACAGCAGACAGGATTGGTCTCAGCTGTCCCTCAGGCCTAACCCACACTCCTGCCCCCTCGCCTCAGCCGGTCTGTCAGCAGTGCTTCGACCCTCAAGGATGAGGGGCCCTGAAGCTAGGCCAGGCTCCTCAACTCGTGACAAACACAGCTGAACAGCCCGCGGTGACCAAAGCCCTCTGCCATCAACGACTCAGAAAGGCCTTGCTCCTTTTCCATGGCCCCTGGTCAAAATGAAGTGGCTCATGGCAACACGGGAGGCAGTAAGAGGCAGGGAAGGTGTGCGGGACGCCACCTTCCGTCTCCTGAGGAAGAGATGAAGGAGGTAACAAATGTGAAGACGAACGCATCCCAAGGGACCTGCTCGGGATCGCTCCACACAGAGGCTTTTGTACAGGCCCAAACAGCACAGTCATTGCAGCAAGGCAGAGCAGGTACCTGCAGCGCTCTCCTGGAGGCTTCAGGAGCAGGGAGCGCAGTGGTGGTGGACTTGGCTTGAGGAGCTGTTTCCTGCCTGTCTGCCTTCTTCGTCCCGGGGGAGCTGCCTGGACACGGGGGGAGCACGCTGCAAACAGACGCCGGGAGGAGGCTGCATGAGCCCAGGGAAATTCGGTCTCCAGTCCGCGCTCGCAAGCTGCGTCAGCCTCTGCAGCAGACGGCACTTCCGCAGCGAGCGGGCATATTGGACTGGCCGTGTTCACTTCAGCGGAGACAGAGAGAGCCAAACGCGAAGCTGTGGCACCACCTGCCTTCAGGAAGGCTCGGGATGCCCGTATCCAGGCCCTTTTTGGTGGAAGAAGGAGGGGAGCGGTGTCTTGTGCAAGGACAGGATCCGAGAGACACCATTATGGCCCACCCGGGCTTTACTTCAGCTTCTCCTCTGTGGCCCTGAAACACGGTGCGCTTATGGGTGGAAAACAGGTTATCGCTGGGGAGCCAGCGGAGCCATTGGAGAAAGCCGTCAGGTAAGGAGGCCAGTCATGCCATCTCCCTACCTCAGCACTCTCTTGTGCCTGCCACAACGTTTGGGATAGCGTTTGAAAAAAATGCCTGAAAGAAACTTTTCCATCTGGTATCACAGCTCCTTAGGCTGGAAGAAACAGCAGGGGAGATGGGGCCACGGCAATCCTAAGACACGGTGAGACATGTTAGAATGAAGGCAGGGGACGTTTGCTCCCACAGACAAGAAGATGGGCTCTGCTGCAATGTGGGGGGGCTCCTGAAGGGAGAAGAGCTTCTGCAACAAGGCTCTGCGTTCAGCTCCCCCAAGGATCGGGGCCCTGCTGGAAAATGAAGCTGGTGTGCCAGTCTCAGGCAAACGTGCTGCACGCTTGCCATCCGTTGAGAGAGCGGCCTCCGCTGGGACGTGTGTCAGGAGCCACCCTGCGGCTGGTGGGTCCAAAGGGGACATCTCTCCAGTGTGGCTGCAAGGGGCTCCTTCCTCCTTTCCCCCAGGGGTCTCACCTGGTAGAAGGCTTCTTCTCCACATCTTGCTGCCTTGTGCCTGGCTCCCAGCTTGTCAGGATGGGGAGGGAAAGCTACTTCCTCCTCTGCAGCAGGTTGCCAGGATGGCACTCTGAAACTAGGAAAGGAGGAAGCTCTTCCGAGCAGCTGCGTGGGCACTGCCTTTTAACCTGGTTCAAGTCAGCCAGCACGGGACAGGGACCACCCCCAGACAGCAGGGACCTGTTCCCTTACCTCTTCTGATCCTGCGCTCTCCTGCAGCTTCCTCCTGCGAGGTGGTGGAAACTTTGGCCTCCGGCCTTCTCCTCACAGTCAGATGAAACCTGGAAAACAAACGATGACACGGGCTTGAAGAAGGCTGGCCTCCTACCCGTTGCAGCTTGCTGGCAGTAATCCTCCTGGTGTCGCACAAGGCATGGCATCCCTTTTCCGTCATGTCCATGCATGGGGTTTGTTGTCAGTCTTCCCGCAGCACCACAGAAGGTAGCCTAAATTCCCCTCCACATGCAGGCAATTCTCTCTGACGGGAATCGCGGCAGCACGGGCACAAGAATGGCAGAATATGGAGGCTGTACAGTAACACTGCCAGGCTTTTTGCAGGGGCAAGCATCCAGACGCTCAGAAGAAACTCTCTTTGCTCGTGGAGAGAGCAGCTAAGGGGGCAAGCGTGGGGAAAGGCATTTGACTGGCCTGCCATGTCCGGGCTGGCCAATAGCAGTCAGGTTGCTCACCCTTTGCTAGGATTCCCAAAGAAATGGAAGTAGCCCCCAAAACCTCACCAACTTACGCTGTGGAGCAGTGCAACCAGGCCCGCGGCGCTCTCCGGACGTTTGACGCAGTCTAGATAAGACTTCACGCACAGAAAACCATCTTCGCGTGGCAGAACTCCAATGTCCCTGACGGCAAAGGGGACGTGCTCCTTGTTCCTCACGAGGAAGCAGTACAAGAGGATGGTCTCTTGCACGCAGTTCTTCGCCACGTGCAGCGGGAAGGAGGTGGCTCGCGATAGCTGCACGTACTTCAGCGGCTCAATCTTGACACCATCTGCAAGGAGAAGCAACATCCTCAGCGACACGGCAAGCCCAAGTTGCTTGCAACATTCAGAACAAGTTCCCAGAGAAAGGGTCGCTAAGAGAAAGAGCTCCTGGGGCACGGTTTCTTTTGGGGGAACTCAAGCTGTACCCTGACCGTTGGAGACAATCCTCTACTTCTCCCAGGCCTTTCCAAAGAGCAGGGAGAACAAACCGTTCCGGACATGGGGCAGGAAGAGGGGGGCTGCTGCCTTCTCACCAGGGAGGAGCTCAGTGGGACAGTAGATCTCCTCCAGCCACAACTCATCGATGTCCAGCTGGAAGAAAGGTCTTCGAACCAAGAGCAGCCCTTCTTTGCCATGGAACTGCTCTCGGACAACACCAAAGGTCCCGAGTCCCGCAACCCAAACGCCCTGCACACAGAAAAGACAGAAAGGCCGATGAGGGAGTTCTTGAGAGACGGGAAAAGGGATGGCTGTCAGAGCAGGGGGACACTGCTCTGTGCCCTGCCCACTCCTGAGGGACAACGGGGCAAGGTGGGGCACTTTGGAAAGCTTTGCAAAAGAGCCGCATCCTCAGTTTCTTTCGTCTCCCCCCTCACAGCATTTGCCAACATCCCTTGGCTAGAGAAGCGCCCAGAGGTTTCCAGCACACGGATTAGACCTGGCACTGATTCCCAGCAATTGTCCTAGGCACGGACCCAGGATATTCCCCCCTCTCTCTGCTCGCCCTCCCCACTCAGACCGCAGGGAAGAGGGAAGCCCTAGGGTGTGCCAAACACCTGAGAGGCAGAGCACATCTGGCCTTGGTTTCTCTCCCAGCTGGCCAAGAAGCTGCTCCGGGCACCCTGGGCAGTCTCAGTGCACCGCCATGCTGCTCGGGCAGGGATTGCCTCATGCAGGGCCCACGACACCGGCCCACCTTATCCCGCTTCAGCTCTTTCGGAATGTAGTCGCATACAGCATCCCAGATAGCCTCAGTCCCTGGAAAGCAAGGAAAAGACACCTCAGGCTCCAGGCCAGCCAGCTCACAACCTCTTGGCAAGCACCTCACCCAGGCGATGACACATGCAGGCATACACAAGCACCCCAGAAAAACACCACGCACGCATTCCTGGGACATTCCTGAGAGGCCTGTGGGAGCTGCAGGCCACACCTAACAAATTTGACTAACAAATACTTCAGCCCCCCTTTTCTAGGCAGTCCGGTAAAGTCTATCTGCCAATACTCTCCAGGCGCCTGCCCCTCAGCAGTGGAGTTTTGCATGTTTATCGGATTATTTCTCCAACATATGTCACACCTTTCGGTGACCGACCTAATAGTCTCCACCATAGTCCTGCGTATAAATGACTTCTTTAAATGCTTTAGCAAATGTTCTGTTGCCCCAGCGCACAGCATTATGCTCCTCCTTCACTAGACCATTTGTAAGGGAAGAGGGTACCACTGCTGGACCTGATAGGTACCTACCTGTCGGGCACCACAGCCCTGCGCAGCTTCCACGGTGTCTCACGGGCAGGGGCCAACAATTTCTGAAAGACTGCCCTTGTACTTAAAAAGCAGCGGTCTTCGCTCAGGGGCTCTTCAGGCCGGGGATCGGGGTCCTCTCCGAGAATCGCTCGGTGCTGCCTGAGGTTCCGCCATCCCAGGAACCGTCGAGGCTCTCCCAGGAAACAGTCCTCGAGAAGAGCTCCGAGACCCCAGCCGGGGCTAAAGGGCCAGTCTCCCCCTGACTGGGGCTGCCCACGGCCTGTCCCCAGGCCAGGGGAACCGCCCCAAGGTACACAACACGCCACGGCACGACGCAGGGCCGGGCAGCGGCTGCCCTCACGCTGCCGGGGCTCTGGGAGCCACCCCTCACAGCCTCTGCCTCCCCTCAGTGCTTCCCGCTCCTCCCTCCCGCTCCTCCCTCAGGGCTCGCCTCTCCTCAGCCCGGGCTCCGATTGGCTGCCAGAGCCGCCAGGCAAACGGAGCCCCACCCCCTGCCGGCTGGCTGGGGCTCGCTGCCATGGCAACCGTGCAACCGCCTGACCAGGCAGGGCGGGCGCCGCCATCTTAGGAGTCGTGGGCGGGCTGGGGGCGTCTCGGGGCCTGAGGGGGGGACCTGGCCTGTGTGCCCGGGGCGCCCCTGCCCGCCCCTGCCTTTGCTCGCTCCCTGTGCCTCACCACCTCGTCTTCCCTTTTCTTTGCGGTGTCGAACGCCCGAGAAGCCCGACAGGCTCAGGAAGGCGGCCATTCAGTTGCACAAGAAGCAATAGGGCCGGATGCTCCTGGAATGCTACTTGTTGCAGCTTTGTGCCTGGGTATCACTGTGAGATCAGGCTAACAGGATGAAGGCTTTGTTCCTCGTCCCTTCTGTTGAGAGAGGGGTTTTGCCTCTCGGCAGAAGCTATCCCCAGGCTCTCGGCATATTTAAGCAAACTAAATGCAGCTACAGCCTCTTCTTTGTCTGAGACCGGATCGCAGCTGATGAGGAAGTAACGGGACCAGCAAACCCTTTCTGGCTGCAGCAGCTTGGGCCCGGCTGCCCTGGCCCTGGGGCAGGAGGAGCTGCCTGAAGACCCCCAGGGATGGCACGGAGGGGCTGCGGGCCTCCCGGGGGCTGTCTTGTGCCTTGGATGTCCCATCTGTGGGGCTGAGCCCTCTGTGCCCCCAGGAGCTGCTGTGCCCTTCAGAGGGGCTGGGGCTGTGGTGGCAGTGCCCAGAGCCCTGCAGCAGCCTGCTCCGGACACTGCCCTGGGGCCAGCCCGGCCTGAGCTGCTGGACTGCGCTGGGCAGAGGGCAGGGAGGTGGGCATGTTAGCGTTCATGAAAACACATAATCCACAAAGTGATTATACGAAGGTGCTTTATTAGGCGCCGCAAGTTAGGGGCAAGCCTGCCCAAATCTAACTTTGTCCGATTTGTTCACTCAGTTCTCTTTTATCTCCTAAAATATTACATATGCATTAGGTTTCACAACTCATCTATGCATATTCATTTCCTAGCTCCGCCTAGCCCCGCTTCGTATGCTTCGTATCTTATCAGTCCTTCTGCGCTTGCGTATTACTCTCGGGTGGTCGTCGGGATGAAGTAAGATGTCTTATTGTTAGCGTTCATGAAAACACATAATCCACAAAGTGATTACATGAAGGTGCTTTATTAGGCGCCGGAAGTTAGGGGCAAGCCTGCCCAAATCTAACTTCGTTTGATTTGTTCTCTTAGCTCTCTTTTATCTCCTAAGATACTACATATGCATTAGGTTTCACAACTCATCTATGCATATTCATTTCCTAACTCCGCCTAGCCTCGCTTCGTATGCTAGTTATCTTATCAGTCCTTCTGCGCTTGCGTACTACTCTCTGGTGGTCGTCCGGGTGGTCGTCGGGATGAAGTAAGATGTCTTATCAGAGTTGAACTTTTTAACCTTTCCTTCTCACGCATGCTCTCTGAGCCCTTGGTCTCAGTCCAAACCGCAAGGTTGGTTTGATCCAGTTCCCAGGGTCCAAGAAGCCCCAGTTATCCAGATGTCTTGCAAATTGAGCATTCTTTTAATCCTCCTTACTCCTCATCATGAATTGGTGCATTCTCATGTTACCCTTGCACATATCTCATATGTACCCTTGCACCTTTCTTCCAAGCGCAGCCTCGGAACAGTACATCGCAAATGTAACATATTAAACAATATTGTATTATTTCTTCTTCTATTACTAACATTTCCCCCCTTTGAAAGCATTTCACTCCTTTCGAGGAGTGGTTTTCTGCTAGGGGAAATGACCCAGGTGTGAAGAAGTGTGTGTGCCAGGTGAGGGAGGGAACCCCAGGGATCCCTTCAGGCTGTTTCCCAGCAGGTTCCCCTGCAGCCCCAGGGCCATGGGCAGGGAGCCTGGTGGGGGGCAGAGCAAGGGAGGCCTTGGGCTGGGCCTCTGCTGCTGAGCTGGGCCGGGCTCCTGGGCCCAAGGGGAGCTCCTGGCAAGCGGGCAGCGCTGCAGAGAGCCAGCTCTGCCCAGGAGCAGCTCCTCTGCCCAGCGCAGCAGGGCTGGGGGCACTGCCTGCAGCTGGCACGGGTAGGGGAGAGAAGGGAGAGGGAGGTTACCGGCTGAGTGGAATATGAGAATACTGAGAGCTGAGAGGAGGAGAAATCTTCATAGCACATAACAGGGTAAGCCTCCTTCTGCAGTGCAGTGCACAGGAGTATCAGGGAAGATTTCCAGACCCAGAACTTCCCACAGAAGATCTGGCTGGTTGCACTTGGTATTTCTTTAGTGTGGAGAAGCACAAGCTCCATTGCTAAGGTTCCCTGCTGCAGGGTGAACGTGCAGGCCTCCGAGGGCTCCCTTGTTGCAGGCCAGCTGCAGGCTGTGAATCCTGGGGTGCAGGCAGGGGTGCCCGGGGCTGTGGTGCAGAGCAGGGTCCCTGCTGTGCCCCAGGGGCTGTGTGCCGGGGCAGGGCCTCTGCCGCCTGCCAGGCTCAGCACTCAGCCTGCCCGGGGAGCTGCCCAGGGCGCTGCGCGGAGAAGCTGCGGGTGGAAGGAGCCCCCCCGGCAGGGCAGGGTCCTGCTGCTGGCGGGAGGCTGCTGCCTGGGGCAGCCTGCTCACAGCTCCATTGTACGACAAGGGCATTTCCCAAGCAATTTTTTCTAAGCAAACAAGGTCAAAATAGGGATTTTCTGCCCTCTTTTCAATTGCCTACTCTACTGGACAGGAGGGGAAGCAGGAAGAAGTGGAAGAGGAGCTGTGAGTTTGAGCACATTGCTGAGACTCCTGAACTGTAACTCTGAGGATCAGTATGTTTGTGAGCTGCCCCAAATGTACCTTCAGCCTCTCCTCTTCATATTGAAAGCGACAGCATCAACTTTGCTGAACCCAGCAGGGCTTTCTGACAGGTCCTTTTGCACCTGCAAAGATGCACATGCACCTAGGCAGTCTCTTGCATACAGGCAGGTTTCTGAAGGGCAACGATTACTGCACACAGATTTGGTTGAGGCTGTGAGCAGAAACAGGAATAAGACATGAGACAGGGAAACAACTCCCAGAAATAAAACCTTCAGGCATCAGGGATATGATCAAGGAATGAGGGGAAAGTTAATCAGAAATCTTGTCAGAGGGAGAATTCATCAGAAAACTCCATATTTTTTCCATTCAGTGCAGACCCCTTCCTCTGAACATGCCCCCTTGCCTCCTCTCCCACCCAGAAAACCCTCTGCCCTCACGCCCATGGGTCCAAGGCATGGGGCATGTCTTCTGCAGCCAGAGCTCCAGCAGAGCAGAGGTGCATCTCTCCAGCCATGCGCCCATTTCCACCTGTGCTGCAACTGCAGAGGGGGTCAGCTGCCTGGGGGTCGTGGGCAATGCAGTTTTTGAGGCTGGGGATGTTAGCGTTCATGAAGACACATAATCCACAAAGTGATTATATGAAGGTGCTTTATTAGGCGCCGGAAGTTAGGGGCATGCCTGCCCAAATCTAACTTCGTCTGATTTGTTCTCTTAGTTCTCTTTTATCCCCTAAGATATTACATATGCATTAGGTTTCACAACTCATCTATGCATATTCATTTCCTAGCTCCGCCTAGCCTTGCTTCGTATGCTAGTTATCTTATCAGTCCTTCTGCGCTTGCGTATTACTCTCTGGTGGTCGTCCGGGTGGTCGTCGGGATGAAGTAAGATGTCTTCATCAGAGTTGAACTTTTTAACCTTTCCTTTTCACGCATGCTCTCTGAGCCCTCGGTCTCAGTCCAAACCGCAAGGTTGGTTTGATCCAGTTCCCAGGGTCCAAGAGGCCCCAGTTATCCAGATGTCTTGCAAACTGAGCGTTCTTTTAATCCTCCTTACTCCTCATCATGAATTGGTGCATTCTCATGTTACCCTTGCACATATATTTTGTATCTTCCAAGCGCAGCCTCGGAACAGTACATCGCAAATGTAACATATTAAACAATATTGTATTATTTCTTCTTCTATTACTAACATTTCCCCCCTTTGAAAGCATTTCACTCCTTTCGAGGAGGGCAAATGCTTTCACTAACTAACTAAAATATTTTACACTCAGTGCTCACCAATAATATAATCACGGAAAATTACATCATTAAGAATCAAGGAAATTACAAAGATTAGGATTGTCACAACATTTCATAAGTCCACCACTTCTGCTTTATGTTACGTTCACCCTTCTGGTTGGGTTCACTTGATCTGAAACTGATCTTGTCTATTCGGTTTTCATTCCATTTCACCTCCTGGGTTCCTCAGATTCTTTCTCTGAAATCCAAAGTTGTTAGATGCCGGTGGAGGATATTGAGGATGTGGTTCCATTTGCCGAGCAATAGTTTGCATCACTGTCCGGTTCCAGGTTGTCTTCCTTAGAACCAGACTTTTCAGCATTATAAATGTTAACCAAATTAGTACCCCTACAATCACCAATATAATTATTGTCTCCAGTAAGGACTTAACCCAATTACTAATATTCCATCCACTAAAAATGTTATCCAACCAGCTTGTTGTCATATCTTTCTCTTCCTGTTCTGCATCTTGTTCCACTCGAGCCAGTTGTTCTATGTCATGTTCTACATCAATAGTCACATTTGGAATGTGGATGCAGCAATGATCAATACGATCTTTTAGAAATCCACATACTCCATGTTCCTTTAATAACAGTGTATCTAATGCTAATCGATTCTGTAGCACCATTTTAGCTGTAGCTTGTAGTTGGATATTAAGGTCTCTAAAGCCTTCTTTCGTGGCTCTCGTGCGCCTACTCACTTGTCCTGTAAGTTTATAAATCATTTCCCTATTTCGATAAGTAGCTACCTTTGCAAATAGAGATTCTAATGCCCAATTGAATTTTACTCCATCCGAGGGTTCATGCCATATATCTTCATCTGCCCCTTCTTCTAAACTTCTTTTTGCCCTACTAATTTGTAGGGTTTCCAACTTTCCCTTAAAAGGAGACTTTTTCCATATTGGACGCAGTGTGGGGAGGGAGTCCTAGAGTTATTTCTTTTACTTCCCCATCTATCGGTGGGTGTGTAGTCCAAGTTCCATTACTGGCTGCCCATACAAATTGTCCTGGACTTTGTATGGTACTATAGCTACAATCCACTGCGACTTGACTAGCCTGGCTATTTCTTTCCGAATTGTACTTAATTCCTCGGCAAGCACATCCTGCCCTAAGAGCTATCAATACCGGAAGTAAGTGCTCAACATCTTCATTATTGCTGTCGCAAGTATATTTCTTCTCACAAGTCCACCAAGCTACCTTTGTTGACTCTTGTCTACCACTCCTATCAACCCGGCTTACTGTATAAAACTGATCAGTTCCATTCTGCTTTCCCTGCCATTTAATACACCATGATGTATTCCCTCCATACTGGAATTTCTGCAATAAACTTACTGTCCAATCACTATCCCACCCTTTCATTCCTTTTGGCTTATTTTTCTCTTGACATTCCCAAACAATCTTTTCTCTAACTCCTTCTACTACACGTAGTTCGTCGTAATGACACTGTCCCACATTCTTAAATCTGCCTATCGTTATGAAATGATAGTTCTTCTTTTCACATTCAGACCTCGATGTTGGGGGGCTCAGTTTCCTGTAGTATTGTGTAACATTTATCCTCTCTAAAACTTTCACTTCTTTACATTGAATTGTTTCATTTCCTTTTACTTGGGGCAGTGGGAGGTGGTTATACCCCACTCAAGCGGGTCCCCTGTTGCTTTTGGAATGGGCATACAAGCAGTAATTCTATCAGTTCCTTTCATTATGGCAAAATCTTTAATCAATCCTACCAGTAAATTCTCTGATGGTTGCCTGTGTGGGATCTGTACCACTTGTGTCCATGGCACCTGGCCCTCTCTTTTTCTTCTAGATCCTTTTCAGTGGGCTACCAATATTCCTTTATCCAATTTCGGATATACCAATATTTCTCTTATCCCGTAATCTGTGCTATTTTCACGTGTTACCATGCACCGGTAGTTTCCTTTGTTGACTTTAGTAACACTAAACAGGGTTCAGGTGGTAGCTCCTCTCAGTTGTTGGCCCAATTCTATGGGTTTACTTACGTACGCCTTCCCCTTCCATCCAGCCTTCAGTCCTGTATTGTCCCTGGTTGTGTCTACGTATATTTCCTGGCTCTGTCTGGAGTCATTTATTTTTCCCCACACCACCTGTAGAGAGCTAATTGTTATTGGTTTATCGTTGTGCATTCCACATTCCAAAGTAACATTTTCTCCTCTGAATATTTCCTCTTTCTTATATTTTTCTGGTATTTCTAGGAACTCAATTACAAGGTATTTACACAAAACAATTACTGTTATCGATACTGTTGTTAAGAACCCCAACATCGTATGGTTATACGCGCCTCATCTGTAGTTTTGTATCTCCGATTGCTCGCACTGACCAAAATTCGGGAACCTTTTTCACCCGAGTATAATGAATCCAAGCATCCACCCCTTCTACCTTTACAGCTGTAAAAGTAGTCAATAATACTTGATAAGGTCCGGCCCACCGTTCTCTCAGGGGTTCTTCATTCCAGTTTTTAATGTACACTCGGTCACCTGGCTGAATGTCGTGGATAGGATTTTCCAGTGCCAACGGTCGCTTCCACACCAGAACACTTTGAAGTTGAGCTAAAGTTTTACCAAGAGACAATACATAATTATAAACATCCTGGTTCCCTGTTATATGCATGTTAGGATTTGGTTCTGGGGATTCATAAGGCTTTCCATACATTATCTCGTATGGGCTTACTGACATTCCACTCCTTGGCTTTATCCTTATTCTCAGTAAAGCTATAGGGAAAGCTTGTGGCCATTGTATTTTGGCTTCCTGGCAGATTTTACTGATCTGTCCCTTTAGAGTTTGGTTCATCCTTTCTACCTGTCCCCTAGATTGGGGTCTCCATGCAGTATGTAAATTCCAAGAAATTCCTAATAGTCGACTTACGTCTTTAACCACAGATGAAACAAAGTGCGGACCCCTATCCGAGGATATTCCTAATGGTACCCCAAACCTCGGAATGATTTCCCGCAGTAACCATTTTACTGTCTCTTTAGCTTGATTGGTGCGACAGGGAAGGGCTTCCGGCCATCCGGAAAAGGTGTCAACCCCTACTAACAAATACCTATATCCCCCGGTCCTAGGTAACTCTACAAAATCAACTTGCCAGTAATCTCCTGGTTCTATTCCTACTCTAACTCTTCCCATTTCAGCATGTTTTCTTGCTACTGAATTATTTTTCAGACAAATCTCACACTTTGACATTACTGATTTTGCCATTGTTAACATGTGTGTAGAGATGATGCTACGTTTTAAAAATGTTACCATTGCCTCTGCACCCCAGTGACATTCATTATGTCTCATCTGAAGTATTTCTCGCATCACCAAGGGGGGTATTACTACCTGGCCCATAGCAGTTACATACCATCCATCAGAGTTCTTTCGGGCCTTTAGGAGATTTGCTAATTTCTCATCCTCTGGTGAATATCTTGGTTCCTTGGGAAGATTAAGACAAGTGGGGCCTACCTTGAGTGGTACCAAAGCCATTACATTCCACACCTCCCGAGCAATTTGTCGAGCTGCTCGATCTGCCAGCCGATTCCCTTCTGATATTTTTGAGGTTCCTCCTTGATGAGCTTTACAGTGCATAATAGCCACTTGGTTTGGTTTTTGTACCGCATTTATCAAATTTAACACCTCCTCTTGATATCTTATATTGGCTCCTTGTGAGGACAACAGCCCTCTTTCTTTCCATAATGCTCCATGAACATGGACTACTCCAAAAGCATACTTTGAATCTGTCCAAATATTTACCATCTTCCCTTTACTCAGTTCCAGTGCTCGAGTCAGGGCTATCAGTTCCGCTCGCTGTGCTGATGTTCCAGGTGGTAAAGGTTTTGCTTCGATCACTGTCTTCAGGGTTGTTACTGCATACCCTGCATATCGTGTTCCGTTCTCCACAAAACTACTACCATCAGTAAGAAGTTCCCAGTCATACCTTTCAAGGGGTACATCCTTCAAATCCTCGCGGCTCGCATGGGTATGTTCAATTATTTCCACACAGTTGTGTTCCAACGGTCCTTCTTCTGGAACAGTTCCTAGAAATACTGCTGAATTTAACAGGTTAGTCGTTTTCAAGGTTACGTCATCTTGTTCAGTTAGTATTGCCTGATATTTCATCATTCGGCTGGGTGATAACCAGTGGCCCCCCTTTTGTTCTAAAACAGTTGTTACCATATGTGGTACAAAAACTTCAATATGTTTTCCCATTTGAAGGCAAATAATTTTCTACTATCTTTATCAAGAGGTATGCAAAAGAAGGCATCCTTTAAATCTATCACAGTAAACCATTTATATATCTCTCTCACAGATGTTAACAATGTGTAAGGATTAGCCACTACCGGGTAAATGTCCGTTGTTATTTCATTTATTGCTCTAAGATCTCGTACCAATCTATATTCGCCATTCCGCTTCTTTACTGGAAAAATTGGAGTATTGTATTCCGATTTACATTCTTCCAAAATCTGATATTTGAGAAATTTGTCAATAATTTTCACTGTCCCCTGCCTAGCTTCTATCTTAAGTGGATATTGTTTGATTCGAACAGGTTTGGCTCTTTCCTATAATTCCACCTTTACCAGTTGTGCCAGTTTCGACTTCCCTGGTACATCTGTTTCCCATACTGTTGGTATAACTGCATTTTCTACTTCTCTTGGAATATTAACAAAGGGTTTATCTTTGATCATTAGGATTTGTCCTACTTTGGACTCAGGTACCTTCATTATTAATTCTCCATCCTCAAAGGTTATTGTTGCATCTAATTTAGCTAATAGATCTCGTCCCAAGAGTGGAATCGGGCATTCTGGTACATACAAAAAATCATAGTTTAGTTCCTTACCCCCAAAACGCAAATCAAGGGGTTATAAGAATGGCCGTTCCTCCTCCTTCCCTGTGGCTCCAATTATTGTAGTTGTCTTAGTTCCTAATCGTCCTTTTAAACTATTTAACACTGAATATGTTGTTCCTATTACATTTACAGACTAATTAACACAGAGAAAGAAGCTCCTGTAACCAACAACAACAAAAAATTCAAGCCTCTCTCTTCGTTTCCTAGCTTTATTTCAACTAGTGGACCTGCTAGGGTAGATGCCCCAGGTCCCCGTCATTTCTGACTGTTGTAAGTTTATCCTGCAGCCTAAGACAAATTCTTTCTGATATCAGGGGCCGATTGCCCTAGAAAGAGGCTAGCCAATTGCCTCTGTTTGTTTTCTGAAGCCAGGTCCAAATTTTCTGTCTTTTTTTTTTTTTCCATTGCATTTCAAAGTTGGTCCAAAAATTCAAAAATTCCATAGGGTTTTCTTTTGGACCTTGTTGGAACAGATTCTCAATTCCTAATTTAAACAGATTTTGGTATTTACATAATTTCCGGGGTGGTAAGGGTCTCAGTGGGGAGGGGGGGGGTCGGTCAGGGGAATGCAATGGTTGAAAGTTCCCTGAGCGGTCCCGTTGGCAATCTGAGCTCACACATGAACTCAGGTTGTTTTAAGAGTTAGCTGCTTTTCTGTTTCCATGACAAATCTCTCCCGGACCCATCATGGTCCCTCTGCCCCAGAGGGCTCACACCGTGATTTCGAGATCTCAGCCTCGGGTTGAGGCAGAACTATTAACATTCCTACATCCTCTTCCCCTGCTCATTCAACTTCAAAGAGCTCTGTTAAATACTACATGCCACACAACCTTTAACACCTTCAACAACCCTTTTAACACTTCCTTTATCTTCCTCCAGCCTGTACTTTTCTAATGCCAACACCAAAGGCTCAGTCAGGGGCCAACTTAATTCCATACCTTTTCCCTCCAAGATGCTGAAACAACATACCAGTATACAACATTTCATCCTATTTTCCTTCTCTCCTCACAAACAACATTAATTGCAAGACACTGTTATAGTCGATTGACCCATAAAGTGGCCATTTAGTTTATACAGTGGCCACCATTGATTGCAATACTTAGTGGAAATCCTCTTGCTTTCCGCGCCCCCCCCACTCCCCGTTCCGACAATATCCTTGCAATGTGCCAATATACACCCAAGGAGGCTTTCTTTAAAACGTCTTTGTTTTGGATATTACCCATTTCCTTGATTTCCCATTCCCTTTTATTTATTTATATTAATTACTGTCCCTTGTTACAATTTCCACGCAAACCTTTTTATTGCAGGTTTTTACTGTGTTTTCCTAATCTTCTCAAATGTCCCAATTCTCTAGGATTAGACTCCACATACAAACTTCACTATTTCAGATTATTAATGAGCCCCGTTCCAATCATAAATCCACAGGACTTCGGAAAAACACCTGAAGCACTCAGCCTTCCGTCTTCTAGACAAACAATACCACCTTTTCCACAAAATTTACATTTCAGCAAGGCCGAATTTCAAGCCGAATGCTAATTTTTCTCATGCACTTTGTTAGTAAGCCTACACAAAACAAGGAATCACTCCTGTGTATCCATCAAGACGGGGGTTTAAAAGGTATTGAGGCCTAAATAAATTCGCTCTCCCCCTTCTTACCAAATTCCCAGGGCTCAAGCCCGAACCACCAAAGAAGTGACTCTCCGTTCTACCGCTTTGATAATCAGTCAGCCCCCTTCCCCTGATACTTGGGAAACCGACCAAACACCACCGCAAATATACCGAAACTTTTAAACTGTTACTTAGATAATGCTCCCACCTTCCTCCTTGTCACACTCAAAACATTTAAGAACGAAATAGGATTACAAGATGCACCGTCGGGCCCGTATATTGGGCACCACCAATCAACATTTGGATAAAACAGCACTTCTTTTCGGTCTGTCATGCGCTTCGTTCGTCTCCGGCCGCTCCCCTCGCGGAGAATACGGAACCGCGGATCGGAACTCCGCACTCGCTTCGCAGCGATGCTGCGTCTCACTCACAACACAATCACGCAATCACACAGAGAGGCCCCTTGCACTCTCGCTCACAAAATAACATTAATTGTAAGATAGCATTGTACTGTAAGGTTCCGTTTTCTGGCCAACTTTCTTGATCTTCTAGTTCATACTGTGGCCACCAAACATTACAGTAATCAACCAGTTTACCCTTTCGTAACTCCTGCCCGAAACACCCCTCCTTCCAGTGTGCTAGTAAACAGCCCAAAGGGGAGGATCGCGGAACTGAAGCATTACCGCCCAGAATACTTTTAAGTTTTTCCATTATCAGCTATAGCTTTTACCGAACCGAACCAGATGTTGAGCCTGCAGCAAAACCAGACCACTGATGCCGAACCTGCAGCGCTTTCGTGACTGTCTGACGGACGGCGCCTAGGCTTACCACGGGAATTCCCTAGCCCAACCGTCCGTGGCTTTCGCCGCGTCTGACCGGCAGGCTCCCAGACCAGATCGGTACCGATTACCAGAAAGCACCTTTTTCTTACCCTTTCAGAGGTACGTTGTGAGCAGCGGGGGTCGGTCGCGGCCGATGGCTCCCCGAGAAACTCCTCGGTGCCGGCTGGAGCGTGATCAGTTCGCGAGCCGCCTCAGCAGTGAACACGAGGTCCCATCTGGGTCGCCAAAATGTTAGCGTTCATGAAAACACATGATCCACAGAGTGATTATATGAAGGTGCTTTATTAGGCGCCGAAAGTTAGGGGCATGCCTGCCCAAATCTAACTTCGTCTGATTTGTTCTCTTAGTTCTCTTTTATCCCCTAAGATATTACATATGCATTAGGTTTCACAACTCATCTATGCATATTCATTTCCTAGCTCCACCTAGCCTCGCTTCGTATGCTAGTTATCTTATCAGTCCTTCTGCGCTTGCGTACTACTCTCTGGTGGTCGTCCGGGTGGTCGTCGGGATGAAGTAAGATGTCTTCATCAGAGTTGAACTTTTTAACCTTTCCTTCTCACGCATGCTCTCTGAGCCCTTGGTCTCAGTCCAAACCGCAAGGTTGGTTTGATCCAGTTCCCAGAGTCCAAGAAGCCCCAGTTATCCAGATGTCTTGCAAATTGAGCATTCTTCTAATCCGCCTTACAACTCATCATGAATCGGTGCATTCTCTCATGTTACCCTTACACATATATTTTGTATCTTCCAAGCGCAGCCTCGGAACAGTACATCGCAAATGTAACATATTAAACAATATTGTATTATTTCTTCTTCTATTACTAACACAGGGAGGTGGGAATGGTTCTCTTCTCCCAAGCCCCACGTGACAAGACAAGAGCAAAAACCCTTAAGTTGCGCCAGGGGAGGTTTAGGTTGGTTATTAGGAAAAATTTCTTCACCAAAAGGGTTGCTCTGGTGGGTTTATGTGGCAAGGTTTTGGTAGCAGGGGGCCATAGGGGTGGCTTCTGTAAGAAGAATCTAGAAGCTGCCCCATGTCAGATAAAGGCCCTGCTGCTGACCAGAGCCGAGCCAATAACCTATGTTGTTTGCACCTCTGTGAGAGCATATTTAAGGAAGTGGGAAAAAAATAACAAAAAAGGCTGCTTCACAGGGAGAGAGAGAGGAGTGAGAAACAGCCTTGCAGGCACTTACATCAGCGAAGAAGGAGGGGGACAGGTGCTCCGGGTGCCAGAGCAGAAGTCCCCTGCAGCATGAGAAGAGGCCCCTGGTGGAGCAGGCTGTCCCCCTGCAGCCCATGGGTCCCACACGGAGCAGATCTCCACGCTGCAGCCCCCCCGTGGAGGAGCCCCCGGTGGAGCAGGTGGATGTGGCCTGGAGGAGGCTGCGGCCCATGGAGAGCCCCCGCAGGAGCAGGCCCCGGGCCGGAGCTGCAGCCCGTGGACAGGAGCCCATGCAGGAGCAGGGGGGCTGGGGGGAGCTGCCGCCCACCCGTGGGGGACCCGTGCTGGAGCAGTTTGCTCCTGGGGGATGGATGGACCCCGTGGTACGGAGCCATGTGGGAGCTGTTCTTGAAGAGCTGCTGCCTGCGGGCAGCCCCCGCAGGCTCAGTTCGGGAAGGACGGCATCCCGTGGGAGGGACCCCACGTGGAGCAGGGGCAGGGGGCTATCTCCCCGTCCTTATCTCAACCCTTGAGCCCTTTGCATCGCATTTGCTCCCCCTTTCTCTTTGAGGAAGGGGAGTGAGAGAGTGGCCGTGGTGGAACTCGGCTGCCCACCCGATTAAAACCACCGCAGCTGCAAAGTACTGGAAAATTTTTCAGAAGAAACAAGGTGTTTAACAAGGAAAAATATAGTTTCCTTTTTAAGGCTTCCTGGATAATTGGGCTTATTTCATATTCCCAACTCGGAGGAAGAGAATTGTTGAGTTCACCTTCTTTTTTCTTACACGGAAATAAAAAGTCAACAGCTCTGGAAGTAAGGGGAACGTATCACAATCAAGCTCCTTTTGTCTGTAATCCTTGCTGAAGGACAAGATTTATCCCACACCTTCCACGGATGTATGGTAGCAGAGAATCATTTTTGAACTACTCTAATTCAAGTCAACTTGGGGATAGTGGCACTTCTCTAATTGTTTCTGAGACATACGCATTAGCAACAGAGAGTGTTCTGTTGTCATTGCAAGGCGCCTACGGTGATGACTTCAGAAACAGAACTGAGTGATGTCACCATGGCAATTTGGGAGCAGCTGCCTCTGTGCAAGTTTAGCTAGGAGGGACAGAGAAGCGTGCTGGATGTGATGAAACCACGTGAGGATTTGTGGATCCCACCTTGAGGTGCACAGAGAGGGCCCATGCCCTTCTGTAAGTGGTTTGATGCTTGGCTGAGGCAAAAAATGTGTTTTTATTGTGAATGCTTCGTTTTAGTATTCTGTAGTTTGTGTAAAGTCCTTTCACAAGCATTACGTTTGGTACTTTTGCTCAGTGATGTAGCTGCACAGAGTGACAGATGCAATGTATGGGTGAGGGCCTCTGCACGTTCTCTTTTTCCTACACACCATCAACAAATAAGGGTGGACAAATAAGAGTGTGCTGTGCTCCTGCCATACGCCTCAAGTACTAAAGCATAAACAAGAGACTTAAAAGTACCCCTGTCACATTAAAATTCAGGACAGCAATGTACTTCATCAAATGGGCTGACCTGTTGAGCGTCTCAGGATGTGGTGTATGAAGATGCACTCCATCTGCTTCCAGATTAGCACTTGCAGTGAGCAAGCTGCCTGACCTTAACATTTTTCATTTCATTTTTCACCTCAGTTTTGCTGGTTCTCCGTGATTCATTCTTGGTCTAGAAAGAAAAAACCAAAAAAAAACAAAAAACAAAAAAGTGAACTCAGATCAAAATAAAAGGATTTCCTTCTCATTAATTACATGTTCTTAACTTGACAGATTTGGTTATTGACTAAGAAGGCAAATATCTGGCCAGATATGGCCAAATATCTGGCCAAATGAAACAAGCAGCTAGCTTGCTGGAGACATTGTCTGGGAAACAGTGAAAACACTTGCAGACAAAAACATATCAAAGGACTAACGCTTTGAGCTTAATTCTAAGCAAACATCATAAACTCAAAACTCTTGTTTGTCTTCCTAACAGGCTGGTATAGTAACATGTCACATTGGATGACTTTGCAGCATAGATGTCAGGAATGCAGCTTGGGATCACCTCCTTCTACTTAGAGTTTAGTTTGAAGGGATGAGCAAGTAATTTTTCCTGGGTTGATGGAAATCTGTTCTAAAGTCTGTTTTCTAACACTCTCATAGATACTTCTCTGTCCATCGCTCTGTCCTGCCAACTCTGCTGTGAGTGTGAAGTTGTGGCAAGAGGGATTTCCTCTTCCTAATTTGACCTGGTGGACACCAACTTTCCTACTAAATTGCCGATGTTGCTGAGGAGGCAGCAGTATCAAAGCCCTGTTGATGAAGATATAACAAGCTTGGGGAGGCTTTGGCATTTCTGTACAATGCTGCTCCCTGATTGTGACCCAAGACTCAGATTCTGAATGAAGCAAAGCAAGCTAGAAGAAAACTGTATGTCCTGGTAATTTTTTATTTTGTTTTATTTTATATTTTCATTCTTCACCTGTAAGAAAATCTAAATCTTTAAACCATTTGTTTGAAACCACGGTTTTATGGAAATGATTTTGGGTGTGCTCCTTCACCTTCTTTGGAACCTGTTTAACCTCGCTTCACTTATAGGAGACCTATGCTCAAATTTATGCTTACCGTGATAAAGCAGTATCCTTTTGGTATTCTTTTCTTTGATGATTGCACGTGAGGCTGAAAAGAGTTTTCAGTATGATTCTTCTTTTCCTTTGCAGTCTCCAAAACTCTGTATTATAGCTGATCTTCATCTCTGATCTGAAAAGCTTCACAGGCCAGAAGAGAATTGAGATGAAGAAGGAAATAGAGAATGCTGATGAATATTTCCAATTACCACCCGTAAGTTTTGTGAAAGACTCAGGTGCATTTCTGTAGTGGTAGAAAGTTAATAAAATCATGATCGTGCACTTGAAGGCAAGTAATGGTATAAAAATGAAGAATGCAAGGCCCTGGTTAAAGACAATCTTTAGGCTGCTTCCAGATCAACACTTTATTTGCTTATTCCGCAACCTCATCTCCACTTGCTTAGAAGCTGTGAAGATTGGAAGTACACTCAGTGTTTTTCATCCACTCTGTGTAAAATTATAAGAATTTTCACTGGCTATAAAAGCAAAAAAGACAAACAGACCCTCCTCTGGGGCTTCAGAATGCTCCTAAGATCACCCAGACTGGATAAGTAGAGATGCTCCACTATAGGTGCATATAGATGCACTACAGATGCTGGCAGAGATGCTCTAGCGTAGACGTGACGCACTTTGACAGCATCTTTTCTCTGACAGCAACTTACGTCTTGGTTCTTCACATCAAACCAGAGCAGTTTCTTTGCCTTCACAACCTGCAGACTGACCTCTCGCGTGTACCTGTGGTGGATTGAAGGTAATGCTTGTAATGTTTCTAACACACCCTGATGCTGTATTCACTTTAACTTTTAGAAAAGAGAGCAAGAAGCTTCACAGCAGTTTCTTAGGTGCCTGTCTGTCTGTCTATCTATCTGTCAATCTATCTACCTATATGCATATTTATTTAATTATTTATTTACTTATTTAAAGACATCTTTTGTTCACTAACATGAATCCTCTGACTGTTACTAATGTACGGCACATACCGTGACAGTATAATAGTGTATAAATACCCTTCATCTCATCCTTGCTATTGTTACTGTATTTTAAAAATAATTGTGCACATAATTACCCGCTTTTACCCTGTTTTAAAAAAATACCTACTTACTCGATTATAAAATCCTATAAAAAGGGGTGAACTCAAAAGGAAAGAGAAGCCAATTTTCATTACATTTCTAAACTAAACAGCTAATCCTGATAGATTCACTCCCTTTCAAATAGAACACTCAAGAAATAAAACAGTAAAAATTCACATAATACTTCTTTTATAACAAGATTGCATTGCACAATAGTTCTTTGCCTAACCCTGCAGTTACCCCACAGGCACTGCAATTGCTTACTTGGTCTTCTCCTTTACTTGTTTTCAAGGTTTACTTTTCTAACCAATCCTTAATGTTACAACATTGGATTTATTTACCTCCTTCGATATCAAGAGAATAAAGCATTTGCTTCAGAGGACAGCACTTTGATGCTTTATGGGGCTAATGACCAACGTTCTCAAAGCACTTTTCATCCGTGATTTAGATATTTCTCCATCTTTCCGTCTTCCTTTAGAACTCTTAATTGAAGTATTAGGTGAAGAAGAACACTGAAACCAGCTGAAGCCATAGCAGACATAGTAAGGACATGCTTCTGTTAGGAAGTAATTCAGAGTGATTCCATGGTGTATTTTAGACGGATTTACTCTGGTCCTCTGGACTAAGCATCCCCAAGGGCTATTTCAAAGCTCTCTGAATGATCTGTCATTATCTCTTACACTGTAGTCTCCATTAGGAAAGGGTAAACATTCATTGCCCATGTGGAAAGGAACTGCTCAGTTAGTTGTTTCTAACCAAAATCTCTTGACTGTGTTCTATTTACAGAAGCCACTTGGCTAGCCAAGCTAAATCATTGAAAATGGAAGTAGTGGAACTACTTCAAAACCGTGCTTCTGCTTCTAAGCAAAACTGCACTGTAGGTGGGGACACAGCAAGAGGACGTGTCCAAGGCAGGGTGGAATTGAAAGTCACCTGTCTGAGCCACAGAAAGAAGTCAGCGATTCCCAGTTTGAGACTCTTGCTTGACTAGTGACCCAGCAGCTGCAACGCTTATGATTACCGCTGATGGATTCCCATGAATCAGGCAGTGATATAAGCTACGAGAATGACTGAAGCGATTTGAAGTGACGGTTCTCCCTCTTCGGCATTCAAGTTTGTGAAAGAAAGGGGAAGAGAGGAGAAGAAGAGAGGAGAGGAGGAGAAGAGAGGACAAGAGGGGAGGGAAGGGGAGGGAAGGGGAGGGGAGGGGAGGGGAGGGCAGGGCAGGGCAGGGCAGGGGAGGGGAGGGCAGGGGAGGGGAGGGCCGTGTAGGGGAGTATAGGGGAGCGTAGGGGAGAGGAGTGTAGGGAGGGGTAGTATAGGGGAATATAGGGGAGTGTAGGGGAGGGTATTGTAGGGGAGGGGAGTGTAGGGGAGAGGAGTATAGGGGAGGGGAGCGTAGGGGAGTATTGGGGAGTGTAGGGGAGGGGAGTGTAGGGCAGGGGAGTGTAAGGGGGGGGGAGGGGAGGGGAGGGGAGTGTAGGGGAGGGGAGGGGAGGGAAGGGAGGTGGAAGGAATGGGAGGGGCGGGGGGTGCTACCCTAAATAAAATGGCCAAATAAATGACATTTTGGATCTGGAGCCAAATATTTATGTTGCCATTCATTCCACAACCTGATTTATCACTGCAATGTGCGTATTGCACAGTGCCATTAAAGGTTTGGCATGCACAGAGGGGGCTGAGTATTTTCAGAAATAACTTTCCTTAATAACTGAATCAAGACTTCTGCTGTAATGCAAAAGATCAGGCAATTGATTAACATAGGGATGGCAGCTGAGCAGGGGAAACATCTTCAAAACTTCCAAACATTTCCTTTATACAGAACTACAGCTCCTTCTTCTCTGCTCACCGGTTATGAAAGTTTCTCTCACCTGCTTAGTAAGCAGAAGCAGTAAAATGGGATTTAGAGGATCCGGCTAGAGCAGAAGCGCCACTTAGAGGAAGCAATCAATTTATAGGTAGTGCAGTGTTTGAAGAGAGTTTAAGCGGCTTTCCAAGGAACATATACTAGTGCAAAGCAACCGATTTATCTGACTCTCCAATGAAAGAAAAGGAAGTGCAAAGCAGCAAGTGCTTGGGAGAGGGAAAAAGAGGTGCATCTCAGCTGTCTGGGGGGAAGAAGGCAGTCAGCTCTTAACAGATTATTTGCCATCTGATTTGTTTCTCAAAGGCGTAACATTTAGTTAAGACAGTGGCAGTTTACTACCTGTGGTGCTGATAGAGGTTAAACAAAAGACACAAGGGCAGCAAAATCCCTCACTCGCTTCTCACACAAGGACAAAACTGTTATGGGAGAGAAATGCAGGTTACTTTCTCAAATCTCACAGCACTTTTTGACACCATTGGCTACGGGTTACCTCTTAAGTATTTGAAGATTTCAGTAGGGCTGACTGATTTAGATGTGGATAGGTTTAAATCACACTTGTCAATGTGCTATTAATGTCGAACCACAGCCATTTCTTCCCTAGACCTCTTAATATGCTAGGCAGTCCCAGGAAGCGTAAAACTTTGACCCGTGCTCTCCAGCATTTGCGTACTGCACTTTCTGTAGGTTCCTTATTCTCTAATCAGAATTCTGACAATCTCCTCAACAGCATACAGATACAAAATGCACAGACCCAGTGTTGTGGTTTAACCCGGCTGGCAGCTAAACACCACACAGCCGTTCGCTCACCCTCCCCCCTCCCTCTCTGGGATGGGGGAGAGAAACGGGAAAGTGAAGCCGGTGAGTTGAGATAAAGACAGTTTATTAAGACAGGAATATAATAATAACAATAATAATAATAATAGTGATAATGATAATAGTATTAATAATAATAATGTGTAAGAAAACAAGTGATGCACAATGCAATTGCTCACCACCCGCTGACCGATGCCCAGCCTTTCCCCGAGCAGCCGGCCCCCCACCCCGGCCAGCCACCCCTATATATTGTTCAGCATGACGTCAGATGGTATGGAATACCCCTTTGGCCAGTTTGGGTCAGCTGTCCTGGGTCTGTCCCCTCCCAGCTCCTGCTGCACCCCCAGCCTGCTCGCTGGCAGGACAGAGCGAGAAGCCGAAAAGTCCTTGGCCTGGTGTAAACACTGCTCTGCAACAATTAAAACATCAGCATGTTATCAGCGCTCTTCTCATCCTAATCCAAAACATAGCACCCTACCAGCTAGAATGAGGAAAAATTAACTCTGTCCTAACTGGAACCAGGACACCCAGATAAAACAGGCTCCCATCCGCTTGTATGATTGTCAGACATGCATTCTTTTATATTAACTGCTCTTTTCTTACTCCCTTCAGATGAAACATAAATAACTTCAGCTGACTTCTAAACTCTACAGACAGCTCTGGTGGTGCTGTGTGATGGAATGTGATTTTTCCTTACAAGCCACCAATTATTTCCATGTCTTTTCTGGACCTTGGGATCTCTTTTGGGAGCTACATTACTCAGAGAAATACAAGAAGGCTGAGATCACCACTGCCTCAACATAATGCAAAGTTTAAGGCCTTTAGGACAGCCAGTTTGCAAATGAATGCAGCCCCATCTTCTCAGCATTTTGAGACAGACGACTACCCAACACTGAACTGTCTCAAGGTTTCAAACTGAGACAGCTTTGTAGAAATAATAGAAAAATTTCATTACAATTGGCCTAGCATGGAATTTATTCTTAAAAAGTTTGGTAGAATATACTTGTAGACTTCAAAACTAGTACATCATCATTTGAGCACTCCTTCGTCTACACGATCTTCTCCAGAAATACCAAACTTTTAGTCCTGGTAGTTAGAGCTAATCAGTCATATTAGCTAATCAAATTCCCTGATCAGTCACTTGAAGTCTGTTGATGACATCTGTTCTGAGCTCTACAGCATTGGTCAGCTACTGACTTGCGGAAGTCAGACTCTATCTAGAACCTCACAATGGTTATAAAGCAGGTCTGTTTATTCGGCGCTGCGCACCCACGCCGGGCACAAGGGGGATAGCTCCACCTAACTTGCGCACCAACAGTTGCAGGGAGTCCTATCTGGAGCTTTCTCTGGACTCGCCGCGGATAGATAGACTTCAGAGCTTAAGATGTTACTTTGATTTCCATTTTCCCTTGTTCCAAAGAAACTTTTGCATCCAATTTTTCCGGCACGTCCCTTCCTAAGAAGGGCCTAAGCAAATTGGGTAAGTAGAAAAACGGATGGATTCCCATCATTTTTTCCCCAATTCCAATCTTGAGCACTGAGAAAAAAAAAAAAAAAAAAAAAAGCCTTTTCCTTTTGGCCAGTTGCTCTGGTAGAACTAAGCATTAGTATACATTCTCCGTAGAACTAAGCATTTATCCCGGGATGTTCAGTTTTTCGACACTGTATAAGCCTTCCTGCTCTCACTCCCCTCCGTTTTTCATTTCTTTTCCTCCTAAGACACCCGTGAAAAACTTAAGAAACCTCCTGGTCAATAACTTTCTTCAGACAGCGTCAATGATATCACAGCAACCCAGACTTATTTAACTTTTTCTTTAAAACAGCTAACACAGATTCTGTATCATTCTCACGCAGACCAGTCCCCAGCTTGATCATCTGAATTGAATTTGTTTTATATTAACCAGATTTTCTTATCATTTTTATTACAGCAGATGAAAAAAGCGCTCACGCTTTTGCTGGCTTTCCATCACATCTGATTGACTGAGGCACCCTGATTCCCTGTCTTTATTTGCTTTCTGCAGAATTCTCCCATCTCTTTTGGTTCAAGTTCGACTGGCAAAACGCTTTTCACTGGTTACTACACTTAGCTGCTATACATCTTTGTTTCTTAAGATAACTGTTTTCATATTTTACAATAGAACGTTGCCATGATCTATTTTGTAAGGTCTAGAAAAAAGACCCCCCCTTCCCACAGCCCCCACCCCACCCAGAAAAAAAAAAAAAAAAAAAAAAAAGATGCTTAGTCCTTTAACATAAAATACTTATTCATTTGGCTGGATGGAGGAAGTTAAACACGGTTTATATTCTATCCATGTAGACTGCACTCAGGAAAAGTTTATGTAAAATTCTGCTGACAAATGCAGAATCCAGCTTGCCTGCTCTAGGAAGCGGAACAGACCCACAGCGGACACGAGAATGTACTGTCAGAACAATTAGGAAATAAAATCTATCGTGATCTAAGTTACTGACAACTGTCAAATTAATTCACTTTGTTCTTATTCAGCTTGGAGGAAACGGGCACAGAAATTACTCATTTACCCTAAGTACATCTCTGTCACCTTCTTCTCATCTCCAACACGATTCTCATTTTCAGATTGACCTCAGTGTCAACTGTGAGTCTATGTTAAGTGTCATGCACCAAGTGTCAGAGGCAACTGTGCTCTGACCAACACTACCCGTGCTGGACAAGCTATGGAGAGCAGAAGTATTTCTGTAGTGGTCCTAGGAGAACCCCAGTTCCTTCGGATGCAGCTCTTCTTAGAACACTAAGGAAAATCTATTCCTCAAAGGCTGCATCTCTGTTAGATGCTGGGATGGAGCAAGAATGTAGTTTTACAATAAAACTCCAGTAATCACATTTATTCCATCCAGTTGCAGTTTCACAGAGGATTAGTGCTACATGAATGAATGTTCTCTCTAAAGAAACAGAAATTAAAGATCTGTTTCAGGTGCAAGATCAATGTATTGCAACCCCGAAAGGGGATATAAAAACCCAAACTAATCACCTGTTCTTCGGATAGATTTGAATCAAAGTTTGCAGGCGTTTTTGTCCAATGGCTCCAAACGAATCTAGTCCAAAGCTCCTAGATGCTGGAACCACATGATGAATATGTAAGGCCTTTAGCCTTAGCTGCTTTGATCTACTGATCTTCTCCAATTGGACTACATTGCTTGTTGCTATACCTCCAAGGGAACACAACACAGTTTGGATAAATTCACAGTCTAGAAAGAGCTCCAGCAGGAACATGGGTCTCCCTTGCTACCATCATCACAGAAGGTGTGGCAGCCACAGGGCCACTTCATTCATTCACTCACAGAGCACCAATAACAAATACTCCTTGCTGTAATATTCATTTGTTGCAAAACTACATTCTTGCTCCATCTCCACACCTAATATAGATGCAGCCTTCGATGAATAGACTTTCTTCAGTGTTCCAGTAAAAGTCATTGCTTATTAAGTTTAACTGCCTTTGAAAAAATAATACTCGGAGGTCTGTACAATTGGCAGCACAGGGGTTGACCCATATATCATCAAGGGTCTGTCTGGAACGGTACGAGCTGGTAATAGTTTTGTTTCAGATGTGTTTCAGCTATGCCCATTGCCTACCACAGAAGCAGGAGAAAATGCCTCTTTACTGTTCTACATGTCCAACGCTCCATTTGAATTCTTCTTGAAGTTAGGGCTTCCAACAATCCAAACCAGATGCCCAGCCTCCCAATCTAATGCATGAGCAGAGGGGCTCTCTGAAACACCAGTACAGACTAGGTGAGAAATACCTTGAAAGCAGCCCTGTGGAGAAGGACGTGGGGGTACTGGTCGATGAGAAGCTCAACAGGAGCCAGCAATATGCACTTGCAACCCAGAAATCCAACTGTATCCTGGGCTGCATCAAAAGCAGAGTGGCCAGCAGGGCGAGAGAGGTGATTCTCCCCCTCTGCTCTGCCCTCCAGAGTCCGGGGGATGGAATAGCAGGGCTCCCAGCACAAGAGAGACCCGGACCTGCACTTGGTCCAGAGCAGAGCCACAAAAATGATCATCAGAGGTATGGAGTACCTCTCCTATGAAGACAGGCTGAGGATAGACTCAGGTAAGGAAGAGATTTTTACTGTGAGGGTGAGGAGACACTGGAAGAGGTCGCCCAAAGAAGCTGTGGATGCCCCATTCCTGGAAGTGTCCAAGGCTAGGACAGATGGGGCATTGAGCAACCTCGTCTGGTGGGAGGTGTTCCTGCCCATGGCAGGGGGGTTGGAACTTGATGATCTTTAAGATTCCTTCCATCCCAAACCGGTCTATGATTCTATATGCTAGGGAATAGCCCTTTGGCCAGTTTGCCTCAGATGTCCTGGCTGTGTTGCCTCCCAGCTTTTTTGCAACCACAGCCTCCTCACTGGCAGGGCAATGTGAAAAAAAAAATAAAAAAAAAAACGGAAAAGGCCTTAAAACTGTGCAAGCCCTTCTCAGCAATAACTAAAACAATGGAGTGAAGCCAGGATTGCTCTGATAGCATTCTTCATGATCCAGTACAGACCGATACCACCCAGCATGGTCCTGCACGGCCGCTGGAACCCAGCCCAGTGCCCAGGGTCCCCAGCCCAGGGGGTTGGTCTCCGCCCAGGCCGGTCTGCGCCCAGGCTCAGGGACACCGCCGCCAGTTTCCCCTTTGCAGGTTCAAGCAGTAACGAAGCTGAGCACCTGTGCCAGGGACACCCAGGGAGGACACTGATACAGCCGGCCACACAGACAACCACAGACAAGGCGCTGCTTGCAACAGCACCCACACACAGGCCTCACGTAACACACAGGCACAGACAGCCGAGTCCCCTCCTGCCCTGGGGCTGGCAGAGACAGCAGGTCACTGCTGCAGGCACACACACGGCACTCTCGGGGTTCACAAGCACATACACACCCGCACACCTGGCCCTGAGAGTCCTTTCACATGCCCTCAGATTCCCCATGCCTCTGCCTGCTCCTCGTCCCCATGGGCCTCCCCTCCAGGTCTGCCACGGAGCTCCCCTAGCTAGGAGGGAGCTATGGGGACGTGGGCTGAGACACAGACTTCTGCCCTGGAAATGCGCGCAACTGGCAGCGATGAGCATCATGACGGGAAGCCACACTTAAGACAGCGCAGGCATAGCAATGGGAGCCTTGGAAAGAGCTCTCCTTTCAACCCACATTCCTCTTTCAAAGCAGAGATCCAGCTTATGCGTACTCAAGTCTAGGGTGGATGAAGTGACACAAGCAGTCTGTTTGGGAAGAGCCCCGGTGCTCTTTATTTTCCATTCAGGGGTGGAAAGCGGGAGAGCTTCCCAGCCCCTTTGCTCAGAGCTCCGCTGCTGCCGCCGTCGCCATTCCCAGCACCTTCCCCTCCACTGCGGTACCAGCATCTAGCGCTAGGGAGTCAAAAGAAAAAAGAGGATGAGCAGGTTGTGTACAGGCTGAACACAGAGAAATACTGCAGGCTTAGCTCGGGCCGTGCACGTAGGGGTCTGCTTCCCAGGAAGCTTCAAGGCTGCCGAGAAGTGAGACAGATGCCTCGTGCCCGAGCTCACGACAGGGTCCCCAGGGGTGCAGCTCACCAGCCTGGGGCTGGGTCAGGTGGAGCGGAGGACCCTGGGTATTCTGCACAGGTATTCCCCCTCAGGGCAAGGTGTCCTGGCGTCAGCGCTCTCCAAAGGAAGGACAGCCTCTCGGCTTTGGAAAGGGGAGAGGCAGCCATCCAGGGGACCCCTCTGTTTTCAGACAGGACTTTCACATCCCACATGGGAAAGCCTGTTCTGGGTGCCCAGCCGCTCCCCGTCAGGTGTCAGGGAGCTCCAGTCCCAAAGTCTCCAGAGTCTCCAAAGCCTGCGTCCGTCTCGGGAGGGGTGTCGGAGACGTGCCCTCTTTCTCCCAGTGCTGCCCCCAGGGGAAGGATGGGCCTTGCAGCAGCGGGAAGCACCATCCCTTTTTGGAGATACTTACCGGGGGAGCTGCTGCTGCTGCTGCTCTTGCCGCAGCCGGTTTGCCTCCGCAACATTTCTGAATACACTTTGTTGATGGCGATGCGGCTCCAACCTTTCCAAAACTTGGAGTGCTCGTGGGGAAAGGCGGCTGCAACAACAGGAGAAAGGGATCCCTCAGCCTCTGTCAGACACCCCTTCTGCCTCTCCCCTCATCCATGTTATACATTAGTTTTGGTAGAAATCATTCCCGACACATCGTGGGTAAGGTAGATCGAATTTCTATTTATTTGAGCAACTCAGCAAGCAGCGATAAGTAAAACAGCGCTGGGCGGCCGGGGAGTCTCCTGCTCCGCCAACGGCGCGCACCTAAGCCCGCCAGAGTCTCCATTTATAGCCTAGTAGTTCCGGGTTTAGTGGCACATCCTGGTGTCTTCTTACGACTGCGAGGCCTGTTGCTAGGGGGTCTTCGTCAGTCCTCTGGTGGTCGTGGGGATGAAGATCGTTGTCTTCCTCTGCGTCGGGGTCGTGACTTTGCTGCTGATATGTGTGTTCTCATGTGAGGGGGAATGCCATTTTGCCCTTTTTTGGAGCTGGTTTCTACTGCAATTGTTAACTTAACAGGAAATTCCTATACTTGTTTTTTTCCTTCAACAGGACATTGGGGGTATAAGCAGTTAACCATTGAAAACCTTCCCATCAGCAATATTTAATGAACAAACAAGGCTTTACCCATTACAATCCAGACCCTGCACCCATGCGGTGCCACGTGCACCCACCCTTTCAACCTGTGATGAGTTTTAGGCCTTGGCGGTAACCAAGGTCATGCCCGCTTTAGGAGGAATCAAAGGGTGTCACAGGCAACCCCAGGACTCAGGGACCAGGCTCCTGGACATGTCCTGACATCACTCAAGAGCTACTCCAGTGCCCCACGACGGGAACGGAGCCGGCACACACTTACTCAGGCTGGAGTCTCTCCAGCTTGCCTGCTGCTCCCAACTCCTCTGCTGGGGCAGGGTTCTCAGCCTTCCTCCACCTCTTCCTGACCTTGCTCCTGGGCTGGGCTGGAGGATGGGGAGTCCGAGCATGTTGGCTGTTGAATCGCTGCAAGGAGAAGTCCCTCTCATCAAACAGGACTGGACGTACAGCTGCTCTTTCCCAGAGGACCTCTTGAAAGGACCCTGCAGCAGGACCTGCGAACCAGGCGACTCGGCGCTGCCAGCCCACGTCTGGCTGCTGCTTTTATCCCTCACTTTCTGCTGACAACCTCTCCCTCACAGGGAGGAGCAGCAAAAGCCCTGACCTGCGGCCTCGTGCCCGTCCTGCTCCCACCACCCTGGGACCTGCCGCCCTCGGAGCCCGGGCAGAGAGGATCGCCGCTGTTCTCAGCGGTGTTGATCACTGCCAGTACCTGGGGTATCTGTTGGTCCTCCCCCTCAGACCAGGCTTCCCATGCAGCCATGGCTGCCTGGGCTTGCTCTTGTAGCTTTTGGTACGTGGGCCATGAGCTGTCTGTTTGGTCCCACTGTGAAGACAGGTTCCAGACATCCTGGAGGAAAAAAAAAAAAAACAAAAAAAACAACAAAACAAACACAACAGCAGACAGGATTGGTCTCAGCTGTCCCTCAGGCCTAACCCACACTCCTGCCCCCTCGCCTCAGCCGGTCTGTCAGCAGTGCTTCGACCCTCAAGGATGAGGGGCCCTGAAGCTAGGCCAGGCTCCTCAACTCGTGACAAACACAGCTGAACAGCCCGCGGTGACCAAAGCCCTCTGCCATCAACGACTCAGAAAGGCCTTGCTCCTTTTCCATGGCCCCTGGTCAAAATGAAGTGGCTCATGGCAACACGGGAGGCAGTAAGAGGCAGGGAAGGTGTGCGGGACGCCACCTTCCGTCTCCTGAGGAAGAGATGAAGGAGGTAACAAATGTGAAGACGAACGCATCCCAAGGGACCTGCTCGGGATCGCTCCACACAGAGGCTTTTGTACAGGCCCAAACAGCACAGTCATTGCAGCAAGGCAGAGCAGGTACCTGCAGCGCTCTCCTGGAGGCTTCAGGAGCAGGGAGCGCAGTGGTGGTGGACTTGGCTTGAGGAGCTGTTTCCTGCCTGTCTGCCTTCTTCGTCCCGGGGGAGCTGCCTGGACACAGGGGGAGCACGCTGCAAACAGACGCCGGGAGGAGGCTGCATGAGCCCAGGGAAATTCGGTCTCCAGTCCGCGCTCGCAAGCTGCGTCAGCCTCTGCAGCAGACGGCACTTCCGCAGCGAGCGGGCATATTGGACTGGCCGTGTTCACTTCAGCGGAGACAGAGAGAGCCAAACGCGAAGCTGTGGCACCACCTGCCTTCAGGAAGGCTCGGGATGCCCGTATCCAGGCCCTTTTTGGTGGAAGAAGGAGGGGAGCGGTGTCTTGTGCAAGGACAGGATCCGAGAGACACCATTATGGCCCACCCGGGCTTTACTTCAGCTTCTCCTCTGTGGCCCTGAAACACGGTGCGCTTATGGGTGGAAAACAGGTTATCGCTGGGGAGCCAGCGGAGCCATTGGAGAAAGCCGTCAGGTAAGGAGGCCAGTCATGCCATCTCCCTACCTCAGCACTCTCTTGTGCCTGCCACAACGTTTGGGATAGCGTTTGAAAAAAATGCCTGAAAGAAACTTTTCCATCTGGTATCACAGCTCCTTAGGCTGGAAGAAACAGCAGGGGAGATGGGGCCACGGCAATCCTAAGACACGGTGAGACATGTTAGAATGAAGGCAGGGGACGTTTGCTCCCACAGACAAGAAGATGGGCTCTGCTGCAATGTGGGGGGGCTCCTGAAGGGAGAAGAGCTTCTGCAACAAGGCTCTGCGTTCAGCTCCCCCAAGGATCGGGGCCCTGCTGGAAAATGAAGCTGGTGTGCCAGTCTCAGGCAAACGTGCTGCACGCTTGCCATCCGTTGAGAGAGCGGCCTCCGCTGGGACGTGTGTCAGGAGCCACCCTGCGGCTGGTGGGTCCAAAGGGGACATCTCTCCAGTGTGGCTGCAAGGGGCTCCTTCCTCCTTTCCCCCAGGGGTCTCACCTGGTAGAAGGCTTCTTCTCCACATCTTGCTGCCTTGTGCCTGGCTCCCAGCTTGTCAGGATGGGGAGGGAAAGCTACTTCCTCCTCTGCAGCAGGTTGCCAGGATGGCACTCTGAAACTAGGAAAGGAGGAAGCTCTTCCGAGCAGCTGCGTGGGCACTGCCTTTTAACCTGGTTCAAGTCAGCCAGCACGGGACAGGGACCACCCCCAGACAGCAGGGACCTGTTCCCTTACCTCTTCTGATCCTGCGCTCTCCTGCAGCTTCCTCCTGCGAGGTGGTGGAAACTTTGGCCTCTGGCCTTCTCCTCACAGTCAGATGAAACCTGGAAAACAAACGATGACACGGGCTTGAAGAAGGCTGGCCTCCTACCCATTGCAGCTTGCTGGCAGTAATCCTCCTGGTGTCGCACAAGGCATGGCATCCCTTTTCCGTCATGTCCATGCATGGGGTTTGTTGTCAGTCTTCCCGCAGCACCACAGAAGGTAGCCTAAATTCCCCTCCACATGCAGGCAATTCTCTCTGACGGGAATCGCGGCAGCACGGGCACAAGAATGGCAGAATATGGAGGCTGTACAGTAACACTGCCAGGCTTTTTGCAGGGGCAAGCATCCAGACGCTCAGAAGAAACTCTCTTTGCTCGTGGAGAGAGCAGCTAAGGGGGCAAGCGTGGGGAAAGGCATTTGACTGGCCTGCCATGTCCGGGCTGGCCAATAGCAGTCAGATTGCTCACCCTTTGCTAGGATTCCCAAAGAAATGGAAGTAGCCCCCAAAACCTCACCAACTTACGCTGTGGAGCAGTGCAACCAGGCCCGCGGCGCTCTCCGGACGTTTGACGCAGTCTAGATAAGACTTCACGCACAGAAAACCATCTTCGCGTGGCAGAACTCCAATGTCCCTGACGGCAAAGGGGACGTGCTCCTTGTTCCTCACGAGGAAGCAGTACAAGAGGATGGTCTCTTGCACGCAGTTCTTCGCCACGTGCAGCGGGAAGGAGGTGGCTCGCGATAGCTGCACGTACTTCAGCGGCTCAATCTTGACACCATCTGCAAGGAGAAGCAACATCCTCAGCGACACGGCAAGCCCAAGTTGCTTGCAACATTCAGAACAAGTTCCCAGAGAAAGGGTCGCTAAGAGAAAGAGCTCCTGGGGCACGGTTTCTTTTGGGGGAACTCAAGCTGTACCCTGACCGTTGGAGACAATCCTCTACTTCTCCCAGGCCTTTCCAAAGAGCAGGGAGAACAAACCGTTCCGGACATGGGGCAGGAAGAGGGGGGCTGCTGCCTTCTCACCAGGGAGGAGCTCAGTGGGACAGTAGATCTCCTCCAGCCACAACTCATCGATGTCCAGCTGGAAGAAAGGTCTTCGAACCAAGAGCAGCCCTTCTTTGCCATGGAACTGCTCTCGGACAACACCAAAGGTCCCGAGTCCCGCAACCCAAACGCCCTGCACACAGAAAAGACAGAAAGGCCGATGAGGGAGTTCTTGAGAGACGGGAAAAGGGATGGCTGTCAGAGCAGGGGGACACTGCTCTGTGCCCTGCCCACTCCTGAGGGACAATGGGGCAAGGTGGGGCACTTTGGAAAGCTTTGCAAAAGAGCCGCATCCTCAGTTTCTTTCGTCTCCCCCCTCACAGCATTTGCCAACATCCCTTGGCTAGAGAAGCGCCCAGAGGTTTCCAGCACACGGATTAGACCTGGCACTGATTCCCAGCAATTGTCCTAGGCACGGACCCAGGATATTCCCCCCTCTCTCTGCTCGCCCTCCCCACTCAGACCGCAGGGAAGAGGGAAGCCCTAGGGTGTGCCAAACACCTGAGAGGCAGAGCACATCTGGCCTTGGTTTCTCTCCCAGCTGGCCAAGAAGCTGCTCCGGGCACCCTGGGCAGTCTCAGTGCACCGCCATGCTGCTCGGGCAGGGATTGCCTCATGCAGGGCCCACGACACCGGCCCACCTTATCCCGCTTCAGCTCTTTCGGAATGTAGTCGCATACAGCATCCCAGATTGCCTCAGTCCCTGGAAAGCAAGGAAAAGACACCTCAGGCTCCAGGCCAGCCAGCTCACAACCTCTTGGCAAGCACCTCACCCAGGCGATGACACATGCAGGCATACACAAGCACCCCAGAAAAACACCACGCATGCATTCCTGGGACATTCCTGAGAGGCCTGTGGGAGCTGCAGGCCACACCTAACAAATTTGACTAACAAATACTTCAGCCCCCCTTTTCTAGGCAGTCCGGTAAAGTCTATCTGCCAATACTCTCCAGGCGCCTGCCCCTCAGCAGTGGAGTTTTGCATGTTTATCGGATTATTTCTCCAACATATGTCACACCTTTCGGTGACCGACCTAATAGTCTCCACCATAGTCCTGCGTATAAATGACTTCTTTAAATGCTTTAGCAAATGTTCTGTTGCCCCAGCGCACAGCATTATGCTCCTCCTTCACTAGACCATTTGTAAGGGAAGAGGGTACCACTGCTGGACCTGATAGGTACCTACCTGTCGGGCACCACAGCCCTGCGCAGCTTCCACGGTGTCTCACGGGCAGGGGCCAACAATTTCTGAAAGACTGCCCTTGTACTTAAAAAGCAGCGGTCTTCGCTCAGGGGCTCTTCAGGCCGGGGATCGGGGTCCTCTCCGAGAATCGCTCGGTGCTGCCTGAGGTTCCGCCATCCCAGGAACCGTCGAGGCTCTCCCAGGAAACAGTCCTCGAGAAGAGCTCCGAGACCCCAGCCGGGGCTAAAGGGCCAGTCTCCCCCTGACTGGGGCTGCCCACGGCCTGTCCCCAGGCCAGGGGAACCGCCCCAAGGTACACAACACGCCACGGCACGACGCAGGGCCGGGCAGCGGCTGCCCTCACGCTGCCGGGGCTCTGGGAGCCACCCCTCACAGCCTCTGCCTCCCCTCAGTGCTTCCCGCTCCTCCCTCCCGCTCCTCCCTCAGGGCTCGCCTCTCCTCAGCCCGGGCTCCGATTGGCTGCCAGAGCCGCCAGGCAAACGGAGCCCCACCCCCTGCCGGCTGGCTGGGGCTCGCTGCCATGGCAACCGTGCGACCGCCTGACCAGGCAGGGCGGGCGCCGCCATCTTAGGAGTCGTGGGCGGGCTGGGGGCGTCTCGGGGCCTGAGGGGGGGACCTGGCCTGTGTGCCCGGGGCGCCCCTGCCCGCCCCTGCCCGCCCCTGCCTTTGCTCGCTCCCTGTGCCTCACCACCTCGTCTTCCCTTTTCTTTGCGGTGTCGAACGCCCGAGAAGCCCGACAGGCTCAGGAAGGCGGCCATTCAGTTGCACAAGAAGCAATAGGGCCGGATGCTCCTGGAATGCTACTTGTTGCAGCTTTGTGCCTGGGTATCACTGTGAGATCAGGCTAACAGGATGAAGGCTTTGTTCCTCGTCCCTTCTGTTGAGAGAGGGGTTTTGCCTCTCGGCAGAAGCTATCCCCAGGCTCTCGGCATATTTAAGCAAACTAAATGCAGCTACAGCCTCTTCTTTGTCTGAGACCGGATCGCAGCTGATGAGGAAGTAACGGGACCAGCAAACCCTTTCTGGCTGCAGCAGCTTGGGCCCGGCTGCCCTGGCCCTGGGGCAGGAGGAGCTGCCTGAAGACCCCCAGGGATGGCACGGAGGGGCTGCGGGCCTCCCGGGGGCTGTCTTGTGCCTTGGATGTCCCATCTGTGGGGCTGAGCCCTCTGTGCCCCCAGGAGCTGCTGTGCCCTTCAGAGGGGCTGGGGCTGTGGTGGCAGTGCCCAGAGCCCTGCAGCAGCCTGCTCCGGACACTGCCCTGGGGCCAGCCCAGCCTGAGCTGCTGGACTGCGCTGGGCAGAGGGCAGGGAGGTGGGCATGTTAGCGTTCATGAAAACACATAATCCACAAAGTGATTATACGAAGGTGCTTTATTAGGCGCCGCAAGTTAGGGGCAAGCCTGCCCAAATCTAACTTTGTCCGATTTGTTCACTCAGTTCTCTTTTATCTCCTAAAATATTACATATGCATTAGGTTTCACAACTCATCTATGCATATTCATTTCCTAGCTCCGCCTAGCCCCGCTTCGTATGCTTCGTATCTTATCAGTCCTTCTGCGCTTGCGTATTACTCTCGGGTGGTCGTCGGGATGAAGTAAGATGTCTTATTGTTAGCGTTCATGAAAACACATAATCCACAAAGTGATTACATGAAGGTGCTTTATTAGGCGCCGGAAGTTAGGGGCATGCCTGCCCAAATCTAACTTCGTTTGATTTGTTCTCTTAGCTCTCTTTTATCTCCTAAGATACTACATATGCATTAGGTTTCACAACTCATCTATGCATATTCATTTCCTAACTCCGCCTAGCCTCGCTTCGTATGCTAGTTATCTTATCAGTCCTTCTGCGCTTGCGTACTACTCTCTGGTGGTCGTCCGGGTGGTCGTCGGGATGAAGTAAGATGTCTTATCAGAGTTGAACTTTTTAACCTTTCCTTCTCACGCATGCTCTCTGAGCCCTTGGTCTCAGTCCAAACCGCAAGGTTGGTTTGATCCAGTTCCCAGGGTCCAAGAAGCCCCAGTTATCCAGATGTCTTGCAAATTGAGCGTTCTTTTAATCCTCCTTACTCCTCATCATGAATTGGTGCATTCTCATGTTACCCTTGCACATATCTCATATGTACCCTTGCACCTTTCTTCCAAGCGCAGCCTCGGAACAGTACATCGCAAATGTAACATATTAAACAATATTGTATTATTTCTTCTTCTATTACTAACATTTCCCCCCTTTGAAAGCATTTCACTCCTTTCGAGGAGTGGTTTTCTGCTAGGGGAAATGACCCAGGTGTGAAGAAGTGTGTGTGCCAGGTGAGGGAGGGAACCCCAGGGATCCCTTCAGGCTGTTTCCCAGCAGGTTCCCCTGCAGCCCCAGGGCCATGGGCAGGGAGCCTGGTGGGGGGCAGAGCAAGGGAGGCCTTGGGCTGGGCCTCTGCTGCTGAGCTGGGCCGGGCTCCTGGGCCCAAGGGGAGCTCCTGGCAAGCGGGCAGCGCTGCAGAGAGCCAGCTCTGCCCAGGAGCAGCTCCTCTGCCCAGCGCAGCAGGGCTGGGGGCACTGCCTGCAGCTGGCACGGGTAGGGGAGAGAAGGGAGAGGGAGGTTACCGGCTGAGTGGAATATGAGAATACTGAGAGCTGAGAGGAGGAGAAATCTTCATAGCACATAACAGGGTAAGCCTCCTTCTGCAGTGCAGTGCACAGGAGTATCAGGGAAGATTTCCAGACCCAGAACTTCCCACAGAAGATCTGGCTGGTTGCACTTGGTATTTCTTTAGTGTGGAGAAGCACAAGCTCCATTGCTAAGGTTCCCTGCTGCAGGGTGAACGTGCAGGCCTCCGAGGGCTCCCTTGTTGCAGGCCAGCTGCAGGCTGTGAATCCTGGGGTGCAGGCAGGGGTGCCCGGGGCTGTGGTGCAGAGCAGGGTCCCTGCTGTGCCCCAGGGGCTGTGTGCCGGGGCAGGGCCTCTGCCGCCTGCCAGGCTCAGCACTCAGCCTGCCCGGGGAGCTGCCCAGGGCGCTGCGCGGAGAAGCTGCGGGTGGAAGGAGCCCCCCCGGCAGGGCAGGGTCCTGCTGCTGGCGGGAGGCTGCTGCCTGGGGCAGCCTGCTCACAGCTCCATTGTACGACAAGGGCATTTCCCAAGCAATTTTTTCTAAGCAAACAAGGTCAAAATAGGGATTTTCTGCCCTCTTTTCAATTGCCTACTCTACTGGACAGGAGGGGAAGCAGGAAGAAGTGGAAGAGGAGCTGTGAGTTTGAGCACATTGCTGAGACTCCTGAACTGTAACTCTGAGGATCAGTATGTTTGTGAGCTGCCCCAAATGTACCTTCAGCCTCTCCTCTTCATATTGAAAGCGACAGCATCAACTTTGCTGAACCCAGCAGGGCTTTCTGACAGGTCCTTTTGCACCTGCAAAGATGCACATGCACCTAGGCAGTCTCTTGCATACAGGCAGGTTTCTGAAGGGCAACGATTACTGCACACAGATTTGGTTGAGGCTGTGAGCAGAAACAGGAATAAGACATGAGACAGGGAAACAACTCCCAGAAATAAAACCTTCAGGCATCAGGGATATGATCAAGGAATGAGGGGAAAGTTAATCAGAAATCTTGTCAGAGGGAGAATTCATCAGAAAACTCCATATTTTTTCCATTCAGTGCAGACCCCTTCCTCTGAACATGCCCCCTTGCCTCCTCTCCCACCCAGAAAACCCTCTGCCCTCACGCCCATGGGTCCAAGGCATGGGGCATGTCTTCTGCAGCCAGAGCTCCAGCAGAGCAGAGGTGCATCTCTCCAGCCATGCGCCCATTTCCACCTGTGCTGCAACTGCAGAGGGGGTCAGCTGCCTGGGGGTCGTGGGCAATGCAGTTTTTGAGGCTGGGGATGTTAGCGTTCATGAAGACACATAATCCACAAAGTGATTATATGAAGGTGCTTTATTAGGCGCCGGAAGTTAGGGGCATGCCTGCCCAAATCTAACTTCGTCTGATTTGTTCTCTTAGTTCTCTTTTATCCCCTAAGATATTACATATGCATTAGGTTTCACAACTCATCTATGCATATTCATTTCCTAGCTCCGCCTAGCCTTGCTTCGTATGCTAGTTATCTTATCAGTCCTTCTGCGCTTGCGTATTACTCTCTGGTGGTCGTCCGGGTGGTCGTCGGGATGAAGTAAGATGTCTTATCAGAGTTGAACTTATTAACCTTTCCTTCTCACGCATGCTCTCTGAGCCCTTGGTCTCAGTCCAAACCGCAAGGTTGGTTTGATCCAGTTCCCAGGGTCCAAGAAGCCCCAGTTATCCAGATGTCTTGCAAACTGAGCGTTCTTTTAATCCTCCTTACTCCTCATCATGAATTGGTGCATTCTCATGTTACCCTTGCACATATATTTTGTATCTTCCAAGCGCAGCCTCGGAACAGTACATCGCAAATGTAACATATTAAACAATATTGTATTATTTCTTCTTCTATTACTAACATTTCCCCCCTTTGAAAGCATTTCACTCCTTTCGAGGAGGGCAAATGCTTTCACTAACTAACTAAAATATTTTACACTCAGTGCTCACCAATAATATAATCACGGAAAATTACATCATTAAGAATCAAGGAAATTACAAAGATTAGGATTGTCACAACATTTCATAAGTCCACCACTTCTGCTTTATGTTACATTCACCCTTCTGGTTGGGTTCACTTGATCTGAAACTGATCTTGTCTATTCGGTTTTCATTCCATTTCACCTCCTGGGTTCCTCAGATTCTTTCTCTGAAATCCAAAGTTGTTAGATGCCGGTGGAGGATATTGAGGATGTGGTTCCATTTGCCGAGCAATAGTTTGCATCACTGTCCGGTTCCAGGTTGTCTTCCTTAGAACCAGACTTTTCAGCATTATAAATGTTAACCAAATTAGTACCCCTACAATCACCAATATAATTATTGTCTCCAGTAAGGACTTAACCCAATTACTAATATTCCATCCACTAAAAATGTTATCCAACCAGCTTGTTGTCATATCTTTCTCTTCCTGTTCTGCATCTTGTTCCACTCGAGCCAGTTGTTCTATGTCATGTTCTACATCAATAGTCACATTTGGAATGTGGATGCAGCAATGATCAATACGATCTTTTAGAAATCCACATACTCCATGTTCCTTTAATAACAGTGTATCTAATGCTAATCGATTCTGTAGCACCATTTTAGCTGTAGCTTGTAGTTGGATATTAAGGTCTCTAAAGCCTTCTTTCGTGGCTCTCGTGCGCCTACTCACTTGTCCTGTAAGTTTATAAATCATTTCCCTATTTCGATAAGTAGCTACCTTTGCAAATAGAGATTCTAATGCCCAATTGAATTTTACTCCATCCGAGGGTTCATGCCATATATCTTCATCTGCCCCTTCTTCTAAACTTCTTTTTGCCCTACTAATTTGTAGGGTTTCCAACTTTCCCTTAAAAGGAGACTTTTTCCATATTGGACGCAGTGTGGGGAGGGAGTCCTAGAGTTATTTCTTTTACTTCCCCATCTATCGGTGGGTGTGTAGTCCAAGTTCCATTACTGGCTGCCCATACAAATTGTCCTGGACTTTGTATGGTACTATAGCTACAATCCACTGCGACTTGACTAGCCTGGCTATTTCTTTCCGAATTGTACTTAATTCCTCGGCAAGCACATCCTGCCCTAAGAGCTATCAATACCGGAAGTAAGTGCTCAACATCTTCATTATTGCTGTCGCAAGTATATTTCTTCTCACAAGTCCACCAAGCTACCTTTGTTGACTCTTGTCTACCACTCCTATCAACCCGGCTTACTGTATAAAACTGATCAGTTCCATTCTGCTTTCCCTGCCATTTAATACACCATGATGTATTCCCTCCATACTGGAATTTCTGCAATAAACTTACTGTCCAATCACTATCCCACCCTTTCATTCCTTTTGGCTTATTTTTCTCTTGACATTCCCAAACAATCTTTTCTCTAACTCCTTCTACTACACGTAGTTCGTCGTAATGACACTGTCCCACATTCTTAAATCTGCCTATCGTTATGAAATGATAGTTCTTCTTTTCACATTCAGACCTCGATGTTGGGGGGCTCAGTTTCCTGTAGTATTGTGTAACATTTATCCTCTCTAAAACTTTCACTTCTTTACATTGAATTGTTTCATTTCCTTTTACTTGGGGCAGTGGGAGGTGGTTATACCCCACTCAAGCGGGTCCCCTGTTGCTTTTGGAATGGGCATACAAGCAGTAATTCTATCAGTTCCTTTCATTATGGCAAAATCTTTAATCAATCCTACCAGTAAATTCTCTGATGGTTGCCTGTGTGGGATCTGTACCACTTGTGTCCATGGCACCTGGCCCTCTCTTTTTCTTCTAGATCCTTTTCAGTGGGCTACCAATATTCCTTTATCCAATTTCGGATATACCAATATTTCTCTTATCCCGTAATCTGTGCTATTTTCACGTGTTACCATGCACCGGTAGTTTCCTTTGTTGACTTTAGTAACACTAAACAGGGTTCAGGTGGTAGCTCCTCTCAGTTGTTGGCCCAATTCTATGGGTTTACTTACGTACGCCTTCCCCTTCCATCCAGCCTTCAGTCCTGTATTGTCCCTGGTTGTGTCTACGTATATTTCCTGGCTCTGTCTGGAGTCATTTATTTTTCCCCACACCACCTGTAGAGAGCTAATTGTTATTGGTTTATCGTTGTGCATTCCACATTCCAAAGTAACATTTTCTCCTCTGAATATTTCCTCTTTCTTATATTTTTCTGGTATTTCTAGGAACTCAATTACAAGGTATTTACACAAAACAATTACTGTTATCGATACTGTTGTTAAGAACCCCAACATCGTATGGTTATACGCGCCTCATCTGTAGTTTTGTATCTCCGATTGCTCGCACTGACCAAAATTCGGGAACCTTTTTCACCCGAGTATAATGAATCCAAGCATCCACCCCTTCTACCTTTACAGCTGTAAAAGTAGTCAATAATACTTGATAAGGTCCGGCCCACCGTTCTCTCAGGGGTTCTTCATTCCAGTTTTTAATGTACACTCGGTCACCTGGCTGAATGTCGTGGATAGGATTTTCCAGTGCCAACGGTCGCTTCCACACCAGAACACTTTGAAGTTGAGCTAAAGTTTTACCAAGAGACAATACATAATTATAAACATCCTGGTTCCCTGTTATATGCATGTTAGGATTTGGTTCTGGGGATTCATAAGGCTTTCCATACATTATCTCGTATGGGCTTACTGACATTCCACTCCTTGGCTTTATCCTTATTCTCAGTAAAGCTATAGGGAAAGCTTGTGGCCATTGTATTTTGGCTTCCTGGCAGATTTTACTGATCTGTCCCTTTAGAGTTTGGTTCATCCTTTCTACCTGTCCCCTAGATTGGGGTCTCCATGCAGTATGTAAATTCCAAGAAATTCCTAATAGTCGACTTACGTCTTTAACCACAGATGAAACAAAGTGCGGACCCCTATCCGAGGATATTCCTAATGGTACCCCAAACCTCGGAATGATTTCCCGCAGTAACCATTTTACTGTCTCTTTAGCTTGATTGGTGCGACAGGGAAGGGCTTCCGGCCATCCGGAAAAGGTGTCAACCCCTACTAACAAATACCTATATCCCCCGGTCCTAGGTAACTCTACAAAATCAACTTGCCAGTAATCTCCTGGTTCTATTCCTACTCTAACTCTTCCCATTTCAGCATGTTTTCTTGCTACTGGATTATTTTTCAGACAAATCTCACACTTTGACATTACTGATTTTGCCATTGTTAACATGTGTGTAGAGATGATGCTACGTTTTAAAAATGTTACCATTGCCTCTGCACCCCAGTGACATTCATTATGTCTCATCTGAAGTATTTCTCGCATCACCAAGGGGGGTATTACTACCTGGCCCATAGCAGTTACATACCATCCATCAGAGTTCTTTCGGGCCTTTAGGAGATTTGCTAATTTCTCATCCTCTGGTGAATATCTTGGTTCCTTGGGAAGATTAAGACAAGTGGGGCCTACCTTGAGTGGTACCAAAGCCATTACATTCCACACCTCCCGAGCAATTTGTCGAGCTGCTCGATCTGCCAGCCGATTCCCTTCTGATATTTTTGAGGTTCCTCCTTGATGAGCTTTACAGTGCATAATAGCCACTTGGTTTGGTTTTTGTACCGCATTTATCAAATTTAACACCTCCTCTTGATATCTTATATTGGCTCCTTGTGAGGACAACAGCCCTCTTTCTTTCCATAATGCTCCATGAACATGGACTACTCCAAAAGCATACTTTGAATCTGTCCAAATATTTACCATCTTCCCTTTACTCAGTTCCAGTGCTCGAGTCAGGGCTATCAGTTCCGCTCGCTGTGCTGATGTTCCAGGTGGTAAAGGTTTTGCTTCGATCACTGTCTTCAGGGTTGTTACTGCATACCCTGCATATCGTGTTCCGTTCTCCACAAAACTACTACCATCAGTAAGAAGTTCCCAGTCATACCTTTCAAGGGGTACATCCTTCAAATCCTCGCGGCTCGCATGGGTATGTTCAATTATTTCCACACAATTGTGTTCCAACGGTCCTTCTTCTGGAACAGTTCCTAGAAATACTGCTGAATTTAACAGGTTAGTCGTTTTCAAGGTTACGTCATCTTGTTCAGTTAGTATTGCCTGATATTTCATCATTCGGCTGGGTGATAACCAGTGGCCCCCCTTTTGTTCTAAAACAGTTGTTACCATATGTGGTACAAAAACTTCAATATGTTTTCCCATTTGAAGGCAAATAATTTTCTACTATCTTTATCAAGAGGTATGCAAAAGAAGGCATCCTTTAAATCTATCACAGTAAACCATTTATATATCTCTCTCACAGATGTTAACAATGTGTAAGGATTAGCCACTACCGGGTAAATGTCCGTTGTTATTTCATTTATTGCTCTAAGATCTCGTACCAATCTATATTCGCCATTCCGCTTCTTTACTGGAAAAATTGGAGTATTGTATTCCGATTTACATTCTTCCAAAATCTGATATTTGAGAAATTTGTCAATAATTTTCACTGTCCCCTGCCTAGCTTCTATCTTAAGTGGATATTGTTTGATTCGAACAGGTTTGGCTCTTTCCTATAATTCCACCTTTACCAGTTGTGCCAGTTTCGACTTCCCTGGTACATCTGTTTCCCATACTGTTGGTATAACTGCATTTTCTACTTCTCTTGGAATATTAACAAAGGGTTTATCTTTGATCATTAGGATTTGTCCTACTTTGGACTCAGGTACCTTCATTATTAATTCTCCATCCTCAAAGGTTATTGTTGCATCTAATTTAGCTAATAGATCTCGTCCCAAGAGTGGAATCGGGCATTCTGGTACATACAAAAAATCATAGTTTAGTTCCTTACCCCCAAAACGCAAATCAAGGGGTTATAAGAATGGCCGTTCCTCCTCCTTCCCTGTGGCTCCAATTATTGTAGTTGTCTTAGTTCCTAATCGTCCTTTTAAACTATTTAACACTGAATATGTTGTTCCTATTACATTTACAGACTAATTAACACAGAGAAAGAAGCTCCTGTAACCAACAACAACAAAAAATTCAAGCCTCTCTCTTCGTTTCCTAGCTTTATTTCAACTAGTGGACCTGCTAGGGTAGATGCCCCAGGTCCCCGTCATTTCTGACTGTTGTAAGTTTATCCTGCAGCCTAAGACAAATTCTTTCTGATATCAGGGGCCGATTGCCCTAGAAAGAGGCTAGCCAATTGCCTCTGTTTGTTTTCTGAAGCCAGGTCCAAATTTTCTGTCTTTTTTTTTTTTTCCATTGCATTTCAAAGTTGGTCCAAAAATTCAAAAATTCCATAGGGTTTTCTTTTGGACCTTGTTGGAACAGATTCTCAATTCCTAATTTAAACAGATTTTGGTATTTACATAATTTCCGGGGTGGTAAGGGTCTCAGTGGGGAGGGGGGGGGTCGGTCAGGGGAATGCAATGGTTGAAAGTTCCCTGAGCGGTCCCGTTGGCAATCTGAGCTCACACATGAACTCAGGTTGTTTTAAGAGTTAGCTGCTTTTCTGTTTCCATGACAAATCTCTCCCGGACCCATCATGGTCCCTCTGCCCCAGAGGGCTCACACCGTGATTTCGAGCTCTCAGCCTCGGGTTGAGGCGGAACTATTAACATTCCTACATCCTCTTCCCCTGCTCATTCAACTTCAAAGAGCTCTGTTAAATACTACATGCCACACAACCTTTAACACCTTCAACAACCCTTTTAACACTTCCTTTATCTTCCTCCAGCCTGTACTTTTCTAATGCCAACACCAAAGGCTCAGTCAGGGGCCAACTTAATTCCATACCTTTTCCCTCCAAGATGCTGAAACAACATACCAGTATACAACATTTCATCCTATTTTCCTTCTCTCCTCACAAACAACATTAATTGCAAGACACTGTTATAGTCGATTGACCCATAAAGTGGCCATTTAGTTTATACAGTGGCCACCATTGATTGCAATACTTAGTGGAAATCCTCTTGCTTTCCGCGCCCCCCCCACTCCCCGTTCCGACAATATCCTTGCAATGTGCCAATATACACCCAAGGAGGCTTTCTTTAAAACGTCTTTGTTTTGGATATTACCCATTTCCTTGATTTCCCATTCCCTTTTATTTATTTATATTAATTACTGTCCCTTGTTACAATTTCCACGCAAACCTTTTTATTGCAGGTTTTTACTGTGTTTTCCTAATCTTCTCAAATGTCCCAATTCTCTAGGATTAGACTCCACATACAAACTTCACTATTTCAGATTATTAATGAGCCCCGTTCCAATCATAAATCCACAGGACTTCGGAAAAACACCTGAAGCACTCAGCCTTCCGTCTTCTAGACAAACAATACCACCTTTTCCACAAAATTTACATTTCAACAAGGCCGAATTTCAAGCCGAATGCTAATTTTTCTCATGCACTTTGTTAGTAAGCCTACACAAAACAAGGAATCACTCCTGTGTATCCATCAAGACGGGGGTTTAAAAGGTATTGAGGCCTAAATAAATTCGCTCTCCCCCTTCTTACCAAATTCCCAGGGCTCAAGCCCGAACCACCAAAGAAGTGACTCTCCGTTCTACCGCTTTGATAATCAGTCAGCCCCCTTCCCCTGATACTTGGGAAACCGACCAAACACCACCGCAAATATACCGAAACTTTTAAACTGTTACTTAGATAATGCTCCCACCTTCCTCCTTGTCACACTCAAAACATTTAAGAACGAAATAGGATTGCAAGATGCACCGTCGGGCCCATATATTGGGCACCACCAATCAACATTTGGATAAAGCAGCACTTCTTTTCGGTCTGTCATGCGCTTCGTTCGTCTCCGGCTGCTCCCCTCGCGGAGAATACGGAACCGCGGATCGGAACTCCGCACTCGCTTCGCAGCGATGCTGCGTCTCACTCACAACACAATCACGCAATCACACAGAGAGGCCCCTTGCACTTCTTGCTCACAAAATAACATTAATTGTAAGATAGCATTGTACTGTAAGGTTCCGTTTTCTGGCCAACTTTCTTGATCTTCTAGTTCATACTGTGGCCACCAAACATTACAGTAATCAACCAGTTTACCCTTTCGTAACTCCTGCCCGAAACACCCCTCCTTCCAGTGTGCTAGTAAACAGCCCAAAGGGGAGGATCGCGGTACTGAAGCATTACCGCCCAGAATACTTTTAAGTTTTTCCATTATCAGCTATAGCTTTTACCGAACCGAACCAGATGCTGAGCCTGCAGCAAAACCAGACCACTGATGCCGAACCTGCAGCGCTTTCGCGACTGTCTGATGGACGGCGCCTAGGCTTACCACGGGAATTCCCTAGCCCAACCGTCCGTGGCTTTCGCCGCGTCTGACCGGCAGGCTCCCAGACCAGATCGGTACCGATTACCAGAAAGCACCTTTTTCTTACCCTTTCAGAGGTACGTTGTGAGCAGCGGGGGTCGGTCGCGGCCGATGGCTCCCCGAGAAACTCCTCGGTGCCGGCTGGAGCGTGATCAGTTCGCGAGCCGCCTCAGCAGTGAACACGAGGTCCCATCTGGGTCGCCAAAATGTTAGCGTTCATGAAAACACATGATCCACAGAGTGATTATATGAAGGTGCTTTATTAGGCGCCGAAAGTTAGGGGCATGCCTGCCCAAATCTAACTTCGTCTGATTTGTTCTCTTAGTTCTCTTTTATCTCCTAAGATACTACATATGCATTAGGTTTCACAACTCATCTATGCATATTCATTTCCTAGCTCCGCCTAGCCTCGCTTCGTATGCTAGTTATCTTATCAGTCCTTCTGCGCTTGCGTACTACTCTCTGGTGGTCGTCCGGGTGGTCGTCGGGATGAAGTAAGATGTCTTCATCAGAGTTGAACTTTTTAACCTTTCCTTCTCACGCATGCTCTCTGAGCCCTTGGTCTCAGTCCAAACCGCAAGGTTGGTTTGATCCAGTTCCCAGAGTCCAAGAAGCCCCAGTTATCCAGATGTCTTGCAAATTGAGCATTCTTCTAATCCGCCTTACAACTCATCATGAATCGGTGCATTCTCTCATGTTACCCTTACACATATATTTTGTATCTTCCAAGCGCAGCCTCGGAACAGTACATCGCAAATGTAACATATTAAACAATATTGTATTATTTCTTCTTCTATTACTAACACAGGGAGGTGGGAATGGTTCTCTTCTCCCAAGCCCCACGTGACAAGACAAGAGCAAAAACCCTTAAGTTGCGCCAGGGGAGGTTTAGGTTGGTTATTAGGAAAAATTTCTTCACCAAAAGGGTTGCTCTGGTGGGTTTATGTGGCAAGGTTTTGGTAGCAGGGGGCCATAGGGGTGGCTTCTGTAAGAAGAATCTAGAAGCTGCCCCATGTCAGATAAAGGCCCTGCTGCTGACCAGAGCCGAGCCAATAACCTATGTTGTTTGCACCTCTGTGAGAGCATATTTAAGGAAGTGGGAAAAAAATAACAAAAAAGGCTGCTTCACAGGGAGAGAGAGAGGAGTGAGAAACAGCCTTGCAGGCACTTACATCAGCGAAGAAGGAGGGGGACAGGTGCTCCGGGTGCCAGAGCAGAAGTCCCCTGCAGCATGAGAAGAGGCCCCTGGTGGAGCAGGCTGTCCCCCTGCAGCCCATGGGTCCCACACGGAGCAGATCTCCACGCTGCAGCCCCCCCGTGGAGGAGCCCCCGGTGGAGCAGGTGGATGTGGCCTGGAGGAGGCTGCGGCCCATGGAGAGCCCCCGCAGGAGCAGGCCCCGGGCCGGAGCTGCAGCCCGTGGACAGGAGCCCATGCAGGAGCAGGGGGGCTGGGGGGAGCTGCCGCCCACCCGTGGGGGACCCGTGCTGGAGCAGTTTGCTCGTGGGGGATGGATGGACCCCGTGGTACGGAGCCATGTGGGAGCTGTTCTTGAAGAGCTGCTGCCTGCGGGCAGCCCCCGCAGGCTCAGTTCGGGAAGGACGGCATCCCGTGGGAGGGACCCCACGTGGAGCAGGGGCAGGGGGCTATCTCCCCGTCCTTATCTCAACCCTTGAGCCCTTTGCATCGCATTTGCTCCCCCTTTCTCTTTGAGGAAGGGGAGTGAGAGAGTGGCCGTGGTGGAACTCGGCTGCCCACCCGATTAAAACCACCGCAGCTGCAAAGTACTGGAAAATTTTTCAGAAGAAACAAGGTGTTTAACAAGGAAAAATATAGTTTCCTTTTTAAGGCTTCCTGGATAATTGGGCTTATTTCATATTCCCAACTCGGAGGAAGAGAATTGTTGAGTTCACCTTCTTTTTTCTTACACGGAAATAAAAAGTCAACAGCTCTGGAAGTAAGGGGAACGTATCACAATCAAGCTCCTTTTGTCTGTAATCCTTGCTGAAGGACAAGATTTATCCCACACCTTCCACGGATGTATGGTAGCAGAGAATCATTTTTGAACTACTCTAATTCAAGTCAACTTGGGGATAGTGGCACTTCTCTAATTGTTTCTGAGACATACGCATTAGCAACAGAGAGTGTTCTGTTGTCATTGCAAGGCGCCTACGGTGATGACTTCAGAAACAGAACTGAGTGATGTCACCATGGCAATTTGGGAGCAGCTGCCTCTGTGCAAGTTTAGCTAGGAGGGACAGAGAAGCGTGCTGGATGTGATGAAACCACGTGAGGATTTGTGGATCCCACCTTGAGGTGCACAGAGAGGGCCCATGCCCTTCTGTAAGTGGTTTGATGCTTGGCTGAGGCAAAAAATGTGTTTTTATTGTGAATGCTTCGTTTTAGTATTCTGTAGTTTGTGTAAAGTCCTTTCACAAGCATTACGTTTGGTACTTTTGCTCAGTGATGTAGCTGCACAGAGTGACAGATGCAATGTATGGGTGAGGGCCTCTGCACGTTCTCTTTTTCCTACACACCATCAACAAATAAGGGTGGACAAATAAGAGTGTGCTGTGCTCCTGCCATACGCCTCAAGTACTAAAGCATAAACAAGAGACTTAAAAGTACCCCTGTCACATTAAAATTCAGGACAGCAATGTACTTCATCAAATGGGCTGACCTGTTGAGCGTCTCAGGATGTGGTGTATGAAGATGCACTCCATCTGCTTCCAGATTAGCACTTGCAGTGAGCAAGCTGCCTGACCTTAACATTTTTCATTTCATTTTTCACCTCAGTTTTGCTGGTTCTCTGTGATTCATTCTTGGTCTAGAAAGAAAAAACCAAAAAAAAACAAAAAACAAAAAAGTGAACTCAGATCAAAATAAAAGGATTTCCTTCTCATTAATTACATGTTCTTAACTTGACAGATTTGGTTATTGACTAAGAAGGCAAATATCTGGCCAGATATGGCCAAATATCTGGCCAAATGAAACAAGCAGCTAGCTTGCTGGAGACATTGTCTGGGAAACAGTGAAAACACTTGCAGACAAAAACATATCAAAGGACTAACGCTTTGAGCTTAATTCTAAGCAAACATCATAAACTCAAAACTCTTGTTTGTCTTCCTAACAGGCTGGTATAGTAACATGTCACATTGGATGACTTTGCAGCATAGATGTCAGGAATGCAGCTTGGGATCACCTCCTTCTACTTAGAGTTTAGTTTGAAGGGATGAGCAAGTAATTTTTCCTGGGTTGATGGAAATCTGTTCTAAAGTCTGTTTTCTAACACTCTCATAGATACTTCTCTGTCCATCGCTCTGTCCTGCCAACTCTGCTGTGAGTGTGAAGTTGTGGCAAGAGGGATTTCCTCTTCCTAATTTGACCTGGTGGACACCAACTTTCCTACTAAATTGCCGATGTTGCTGAGGAGGCAGCAGTATCAAAGCCCTGTTGATGAAGATATAACAAGCTTGGGGAGGCTTTGGCATTTCTGTACAATGCTGCTCCCTGATTGTGACCCAAGACTCAGATTCTGAATGAAGCAAAGCAAGCTAGAAGAAAACTGTATGTCCTGGTAATTTTTTATTTTGTTTTATTTTATATTTTCATTCTTCACCTGTAAGAAAATCTAAATCTTTAAACCATTTGTTTGAAACCACGGTTTTATGGAAATGATTTTGGGTGTGCTCCTTCACCTTCTTTGGAACCTGTTTAACCTCGCTTCACTTATAGGAGACCTATGCTCAAATTTATGCTTACCGTGATAAAGCAGTATCCTTTTGGTATTCTTTTCTTTGATGATTGCACGTGAGGCTGAAAAGAGTTTTCAGTATGATTCTTCTTTTCCTTTGCAGTCTCCAAAACTCTGTATTATAGCTGATCTTCATCTCTGATCTGAAAAGCTTCACAGGCCAGAAGAGAATTGAGATGAAGAAGGAAATAGAGAATGCTGATGAATATTTCCAATTACCACCCGTAAGTTTTGTGAAAGACTCAGGTGCATTTCTGTAGTGGTAGAAAGTTAATAAAATCATGATCGTGCACTTGAAGGCAAGTAATGGTATAAAAATGAAGAATGCAAGGCCCTGGTTAAAGACAATCTTTAGGCTGCTTCCAGATCAACACTTTATTTGCTTATTCCGCAACCTCATCTCCACTTGCTTAGAAGCTGTGAAGATTGGAAGTACACTCAGTGTTTTTCATCCACTCTGTGTAAAATTATAAGAATTTTCACTGGCTATAAAAGCAAAAAAGACAAACAGACCCTCCTCTGGGGCTTCAGAATGCTCCTAAGATCACCCAGACTGGATAAGTAGAGATGCTCCACTATAGGTGCATATAGATGCACTACAGATGCTGGCAGAGATGCTCTAGCGTAGACGTGACGCACTTTGACAGCATCTTTTCTCTGACAGCAACTTACGTCTTGGTTCTTCACATCAAACCAGAGCAGTTTCTTTGCCTTCACAACCTGCAGACTGACCTCTCGTGTGTACCTGTGGTGGATTGAAGGTAATGCTTGTAATGTTTCTAACACACCCTGATGCTGTATTCACTTTAACTTTTAGAAAAGAGAGCAAGAAGCTTCACAGCAGTTTCTTAGGTGCCTGTCTGTCTGTCTATCTATCTGTCAATCTATCTACCTATATGCATATTTATTTAATTATTTATTTACTTATTTAAAGACATCTTTTGTTCACTAACATGAATCCTCTGACTGTTACTAATGTACGGCACATACCGTGACAGTATAATAGTGTATAAATACCCTTCATCTCATCCTTGCTATTGTTACTGTATTTTAAAAATAATTGTGCACATAATTACCCGCTTTTACCCTGTTTTAAAAAAATACCTACTTACTCGATTATAAAATCCTATAAAAAGGGGTGAACTCAAAAGGAAAGAGAAGCCAATTTTCATTACATTTCTAAACTAAACAGCTAATCCTGATAGATTCACTCCCTTTCAAATAGAACACTCAAGAAATAAAACAGTAAAAATTCACATAATACTTCTTTTATAACAAGATTGCATTGCACAATAGTTCTTTGCCTAACCCTGCAGTTACCCCACAGGCACTGCAATTGCTTACTTGGTCTTCTCCTTTACTTGTTTTCAAGGTTTACTTTTCTAACCAATCCTTAATGTTACAACATTGGATTTATTTACCTCCTTCGATATCAAGAGAATAAAGCATTTGCTTCAGAGGACAGCACTTTGATGCTTTATGGGGCTAATGACCAACGTTCTCAAAGCACTTTTCATCCGTGATTTAGATATTTCTCCATCTTTCCGTCTTCCTTTAGAACTCTTAATTGAAGTATTAGGTGAAGAAGAACACTGAAACCAGCTGAAGCCATAGCAGACATAGTAAGGACATGCTTCTGTTAGGAAGTAATTCAGAGTGATTCCATGGTGTATTTTAGACGGATTTACTCTGGTCCTCTGGACTAAGCATCCCCAAGGGCTATTTCAAAGCTCTCTGAATGATCTGTCATTATCTCTTACACTGTAGTCTCCATTAGGAAAGGGTAAACATTCATTGCCCATGTGGAAAGGAACTGCTCAGTTAGTTGTTTCTAACCAAAATCTCTTGACTGTGTTCTATTTACAGAAGCCACTTGGCTAGCCAAGCTAAATCATTGAAAATGGAAGTAGTGGAACTACTTCAAAACCGTGCTTCTGCTTCTAAGCAAAACTGCACTGTAGGTGGGGACACAGCAAGAGGACGTGTCCAAGGCAGGGTGGAATTGAAAGTCACCTGTCTGAGCCACAGAAAGAAGTCAGCGATTCCCAGTTTGAGACTCTTGCTTGACTAGTGACCCAGCAGCTGCAACGCTTATGATTACCGCTGATGGATTCCCATGAATCAGGCAGTGATATAAGCTACGAGAATGACTGAAGCGATTTGAAGTGACGGTTCTCCCTCTTCGGCATTCAAGTTTGTGAAAGAAAGGGGAAGAGAGGAGAAGAAGAGAGGAGAGGAGGAGAAGAGAGGACAAGAGGGGAGGGAAGGGGAGGGAAGGGGAGGGGAGGGGAGGGGAGGGCAGGGCAGGGCAGGGCAGGGGAGGGGAGGGCAGGGGAGGGGAGGGCCGTGTAGGGGAGTATAGGGGAGCGTAGGGGAGAGGAGTGTAGGGAGGGGTAGTATAGGGGAATATAGGGGAGTGTAGGGGAGGGTATTGTAGGGGAGGGGAGTGTAGGGGAGAGGAGTATAGGGGAGGGGAGCGTAGGGGAGTATTGGGGAGTGTAGGGGAGGGGAGTGTAGGGCAGGGGAGTGTAAGGGGGGGGGAGGGGAGGGGAGGGGAGTGTAGGGGAGGGGAGGGGAGGGAAGGGAGGTGGAAGGAATGGGAGGGGCGGGGGGTGCTACCCTAAATAAAATGGCCAAATAAATGACATTTTGGATCTGGAGCCAAATATTTATGTTGCCATTCATTCCACAACCTGATTTATCACTGCAATGTGCGTATTGCACAGTGCCATTAAAGGTTTGGCATGCACAGAGGGGGCTGAGTATTTTCAGAAATAACTTTCCTTAATAACTGAATCAAGACTTCTGCTGTAATGCAAAAGATCAGGCAATTGATTAACATAGGGATGGCAGCTGAGCAGGGGAAACATCTTCAAAACTTCCAAACATTTCCTTTATACAGAACTACAGCTCCTTCTTCTCTGCTCACCGGTTATGAAAGTTTCTCTCACCTGCTTAGTAAGCAGAAGCAGTAAAATGGGATTTAGAGGATCCGGCTAGAGCAGAAGCGCCACTTAGAGGAAGCAATCAATTTATAGGTAGTGCAGTGTTTGAAGAGAGTTTAAGCGGCTTTCCAAGGAACATATACTAGTGCAAAGCAACCGATTTATCTGACTCTCCAATGAAAGAAAAGGAAGTGCAAAGCAGCAAGTGCTTGGGAGAGGGAAAAAGAGGTGCATCTCAGCTGTCTGGGGGGAAGAAGGCAGTCAGCTCTTAACAGATTATTTGCCATCTGATTTGTTTCTCAAAGGCGTAACATTTAGTTAAGACAGTGGCAGTTTACTACCTGTGGTGCTGATAGAGGTTAAACAAAAGACACAAGGGCAGCAAAATCCCTCACTCGCTTCTCACACAAGGACAAAACTGTTATGGGAGAGAAATGCAGGTTACTTTCTCAAATCTCACAGCACTTTTTGACACCATTGGCTACGGGTTACCTCTTAAGTATTTGAAGATTTCAGTAGGGCTGACTGATTTAGATGTGGATAGGTTTAAATCACACTTGTCAATGTGCTATTAATGTCGAACCACAGCCATTTCTTCCCTAGACCTCTTAATATGCTAGGCAGTCCCAGGAAGCGTAAAACTTTGACCCGTGCTCTCCAGCATTTGCGTACTGCACTTTCTGTAGGTTCCTTATTCTCTAATCAGAATTCTGACAATCTCCTCAACAGCATACAGATACAAAATGCACAGACCCAGTGTTGTGGTTTAACCCGGCTGGCAGCTAAACACCACACAGCCGTTCGCTCACCCTCCCCCCTCCCTCTCTGGGATGGGGGAGAGAAACGGGAAAGTGAAGCCGGTGAGTTGAGATAAAGACAGTTTATTAAGACAGGAATATAATAATAACAATAATAATAATAATAGTGATAATGATAATAGTATTAATAATAATAATGTGTAAGAAAACAAGTGATGCACAATGCAATTGCTCACCACCCGCTGACCGATGCCCAGCCTTTCCCCGAGCAGCCGGCCCCCCACCCCGGCCAGCCACCCCTATATATTGTTCAGCATGACGTCAGATGGTATGGAATACCCCTTTGGCCAGTTTGGGTCAGCTGTCCTGGCTCTGTCCCCTCCCAGCTCCTGCTGCACCCCCAGCCTGCTCGCTGGCAGGACAGAGCGAGAAGCCGAAAAGTCCTTGGCCTGGTGTAAACACTGCTCTGCAACAATTAAAACATCAGCATGTTATCAGCGCTCTTCTCATCCTAATCCAAAACATAGCACCCTACCAGCTAGAATGAGGAAAAATTAACTCTGTCCTAACTGGAACCAGGACACCCAGATAAAACAGGCTCCCATCCGCTTGTATGATTGTCAGACATGCATTCTTTTATATTAACTGCTCTTTTCTTACTCCCTTCAGATGAAACATAAATAACTTCAGCTGACTTCTAAACTCTACAGACAGCTCTGGTGGTGCTGTGTGATGGAATGTGATTTTTCCTTACAAGCCACCAATTATTTCCATGTCTTTTCTGGACCTTGGGATCTCTTTTGGGAGCTACATTACTCAGAGAAATACAAGAAGGCTGAGATCACCACTGCCTCAACATAATGCAAAGTTTAAGGCCTTTAGGACAGCCAGTTTGCAAATGAATGCAGCCCCATCTTCTCAGCATTTTGAGACAGACGACTACCCAACACTGAACTGTCTCAAGGTTTCAAACTGAGACAGCTTTGTAGAAATAATAGAAAAATTTCATTACAATTGGCCTAGCATGGAATTTATTCTTAAAAAGTTTGGTAGAATATACTTGTAGACTTCAAAACTAGTACATCATCATTTGAGCACTCCTTCGTCTACACGATCTTCTCCAGAAATACCAAACTTTTAGTCCTGGTAGTTAGAGCTAATCAGTCATATTAGCTAATCAAATTCCCTGATCAGTCACTTGAAGTCTGTTGATGACATCTGTTCTGAGCTCTACAGCATTGGTCAGCTACTGACTTGCGGAAGTCAGACTCTATCTAGAACCTCACAATGGTTATAAAGCAGGTCTGTTTATTCGGCGCTGCGCACCCACGCCGGGCACAAGGGGGATAGCTCCACCTAACTTGCGCACCAACAGTTGCAGGGAGTCCTATCTGGAGCTTTCTCTGGACTCGCCGCGGATAGATAGACTTCAGAGCTTAAGATGTTACTTTGATTTCCATTTTCCCTTGTTCCAAAGAAACTTTTGCATCCAATTTTTCCGGCACGTCCCTTCCTAAGAAGGGCCTAAGCAAATTGGGTAAGTAGAAAAACGGATGGATTCCCATCATTTTTTCCCCAATTCCAATCTTGAGCACTGAGAAAAAAAAAAAAAAAAAAAAAAAGCCTTTTCCTTTTGGCCAGTTGCTCTGGTAGAACTAAGCATTAGTATACATTCTCCGTAGAACTAAGCATTTATCCCGGGATGTTCAGTTTTTCGACACTGTATAAGCCTTCCTGCTCTCACTCCCCTCCGTTTTTCATTTCTTTTCCTCCTAAGACACCCGTGAAAAACTTAAGAAACCTCCTGGTCAATAACTTTCTTCAGACAGCGTCAATGATATCACAGCAACCCAGACTTATTTAACTTTTTCTTTAAAACAGCTAACACAGATTCTGTATCATTCTCACGCAGACCAGTCCCCAGCTTGATCATCTGAATTGAATTTGTTTTATATTAAACAGATTTTCTTATCATTTTTATTACAGCAGATGAAAAAAGCGCTCACTCTTTTGCTGGCTTTCCATCAGGCACCCTGATTCCCTGTCTTTATTTGCTTTCTGCAGAATTCTCCCATCTCTTTTGGTTCAAGTTCGACTGGCAAAACGCTTTTCACTGGTTACTACACTTAGCTGCTATACATCTTTGTTTCTTAAGATAACTGTTTTCATATTTTACAATAGAACGTTGCCATGATCTATTTTGTAAGGTCTAGAAAAAAGACCCCCCCTTCCCACAGCCCCCACCCCACCCAGAAAAAAAAAAAAAAAAAAAAAAAAGATGCTTAGTCCTTTAACATAAAATACTTATTCATTTGGCTGGATGGAGGAAGTTAAACACGGTTTATATTCTATCCATGTAGACTGCACTCAGGAAAAGTTTATGTAAAATTCTGCTGACAAATGCAGAATCCAGCTTGCCTGCTCTAGGAAGCGGAACAGACCCACAGCGGACACGAGAATGTACTGTCAGAACAATTAGGAAATAAAATCTATCGTGATCTAAGTTACTGACAACTGTCAAATTAATTCACTTTGTTCTTATTCAGCTTGGAGGAAACGGGCACAGAAATTACTCATTTACCCTAAGTACATCTCTGTCACCTTCTTCTCATCTCCAACACGATTCTCATTTTCAGATTGACCTCAGTGTCAACTGTGAGTCTATGTTAAGTGTCATGCACCAAGTGTCAGAGGCAACTGTGCTCTGACCAACACTACCCGTGCTGGACAAGCTATGGAGAGCAGAAGTATTTCTGTAGTGGTCCTAGGAGAACCCCAGTTCCTTCGGATGCAGCTCTTCTTAGAACACTAAGGAAAATCTATTCCTCAAAGGCTGCATCTCTGTTAGATGCTGGGATGGAGCAAGAATGTAGTTTTACAATAAAACTCCAGTAATCACATTTATTCCATCCAGTTGCAGTTTCACAGAGGATTAGTGCTACATGAATGAATGTTCTCTCTAAAGAAACAGAAATTAAAGATCTGTTTCAGGTGCAAGATCAATGTATTGCAACCCCGAAAGGGGATATAAAAACCCAAACTAATCACCTGTTCTTCGGATAGATTTGAATCAAAGTTTGCAGGCGTTTTTGTCCAATGGCTCCAAACGAATCTAGTCCAAAGCTCCTAGATGCTGGAACCACATGATGAATATGTAAGGCCTTTAGCCTTAGCTGCTTTGATCTACTGATCTTCTCCAATTGGACTACATTGCTTGTTGCTATACCTCCAAGGGAACACAACACAGTTTGGATAAATTCACAGTCTAGAAAGAGCTCCAGCAGGAACATGGGTCTCCCTTGCTACCATCATCACAGAAGGTGTGGCAGCCACAGGGCCACTTCATTCATTCACTCACAGAGCACCAATAACAAATACTCCTTGCTGTAATATTCATTTGTTGCAAAACTACATTCTTGCTCCATCTCCACACCTAATATAGATGCAGCCTTCGATGAATAGACTTTCTTCAGTGTTCCAGTAAAAGTCATTGCTTATTAAGTTTAACTGCCTTTGAAAAAATAATACTCGGAGGTCTGTACAATTGGCAGCACAGGGGTTGACCCATATATCATCAAGGGTCTGTCTGGAACGGTACGAGCTGGTAATAGTTTTGTTTCAGATGTGTTTCAGCTATGCCCATTGCCTACCACAGAAGCAGGAGAAAATGCCTCTTTACTGTTCTACATGTCCAACGCTCCATTTGAATTCTTCTTGAAGTTAGGGCTTCCAACAATCCAAACCAGATGCCCAGCCTCCCAATCTAATGCATGAGCAGAGGGGCTCTCTGAAACACCAGTACAGACTAGGTGAGAAATACCTTGAAAGCAGCCCTGTGGAGAAGGACGTGGGGGTACTGGTCGATGAGAAGCTCAACAGGAGCCAGCAATATGCACTTGCAACCCAGAAATCCAACTGTATCCTGGGCTGCATCAAAAGCAGAGTGGCCAGCAGGGCGAGAGAGGTGATTCTCCCCCTCTGCTCTGCCCTCCAGAGTCCGGGGGATGGAATAGCAGGGCTCCCAGCACAAGAGAGACCCGGACCTGCACTTGGTCCAGAGCAGAGCCACAAAAATGATCATCAGAGGTATGGAGTACCTCTCCTATGAAGACAGGCTGAGGATAGACTCAGGTAAGGAAGAGATTTTTACTGTGAGGGTGAGGAGACACTGGAAGAGGTCGCCCAAAGAAGCTGTGGATGCCCCATTCCTGGAAGTGTCCAAGGCTAGGACAGATGGGGCATTGAGCAACCTCGTCTGGTGGGAGGTGTTCCTGCCCATGGCAGGGGGGTTGGAACTTGATGATCTTTAAGATTCCTTCCATCCCAAACCGGTCTATGATTCTATATGCTAGGGAATAGCCCTTTGGCCAGTTTGCCTCAGATGTCCTGGCTGTGTTGCCTCCCAGCTTTTTTGCAACCACAGCCTCCTCACTGGCAGGGCAATGTGAAAAAAAAAATAAAAAAAAAAACGGAAAAGGCCTTAAAACTGTGCAAGCCCTTCTCAGCAATAACTAAAACAATGGAGTGAAGCCAGGATTGCTCTGATAGCATTCTTCATGATCCAGTACAGACCGATACCACCCAGCATGGTCCTGCACGGCCGCTGGAACCCAGCCCAGTGCCCAGGGTCCCCAGCCCAGGGGGTTGGTCTCCGCCCAGGCCGGTCTGCGCCCAGGCTCAGGGACACCGCCGCCAGTTTCCCCTTTGCAGGTTCAAGCAGTAACGAAGCTGAGCACCTGTGCCAGGGACACCCAGGGAGGACACTGATACAGCCGGCCACACAGACAACCACAGACAAGGCGCTGCTTGCAACAGCACCCACACACAGGCCTCACGTAACACACAGGCACAGACAGCCGAGTCCCCTCCTGCCCTGGGGCTGGCAGAGACAGCAGGTCACTGCTGCAGGCACACACACGGCACTCTCGGGGTTCACAAGCACATACACACCCGCACACCTGGCCCTGAGAGTCCTTTCACATGCCCTCAGATTCCCCATGCCTCTGCCTGCTCCTCGTCCCCATGGGCCTCCCCTCCAGGTCTGCCACGGAGCTCCCCTAGCTAGGAGGGAGCTATGGGGACGTGGGCTGAGACACAGACTTCTGCCCTGGAAATGCGCGCAACTGGCAGCGATGAGCATCATGACGGGAAGCCACACTTAAGACAGCGCAGGCATAGCAATGGGAGCCTTGGAAAGAGCTCTCCTTTCAACCCACATTCCTCTTTCAAAGCAGAGATCCAGCTTATGCGTACTCAAGTCTAGGGTGGATGAAGTGACACAAGCAGTCTGTTTGGGAAGAGCCCCGGTGCTCTTTATTTTCCATTCAGGGGTGGAAAGCCGGAGAGCTTCCCAGCCCCTTTGCTCAGAGCTCCGCTGCTGCCGCCGTCGCCATTCCCAGCACCTTCCCCTCCACTGCGGTACCAGCATCTAGCGCTAGGGAGTCAAAAGAAAAAAGAGGATGAGCAGGTTGTGTACAGGCTGAACACAGAGAAATACTGCAGGCTTAGCTCGGGCCGTGCACGTAGGGGTCTGCTTCCCAGGAAGCTTCAAGGCTGCCGAGAAGTGAGACAGATGCCTCGTGCCCGAGCTCACGACAGGGTCCCCAGGGGTGCAGCTCACCAGCCTGGGGCTGGGTCAGGTGGAGCGGAGGACCCTGGGTATTCTGCACAGGTATTCCCCCTCAGGGCAAGGTGTCCTGGCGTCAGCGCTCTCCAAAGGAAGGACAGCCTCTCGGCTTTGGAAAGGGGAGAGGCAGCCATCCAGGGGACCCCTCTGTTTTCAGACAGGACTTTCACATCCCACATGGGAAAGCCTGTTCTGGGTGCCCAGCCGCTCCCCGTCAGGTGTCAGGGAGCTCCAGTCCCAAAGTCTCCAGAGTCTCCAAAGCCTGCGTCCGTCTCGGGAGGGGTGTCGGAGACGTGCCCTCTTTCTCCCAGTGCTGCCCCCAGGGGAAGGATGGGCCTTGCAGCAGCGGGAAGCACCATCCCTTTTTGGAGATACTTACCGGGGGAGCTGCTGCTGCTGCTGCTCTTGCCGCAGCCGGTTTGCCTCCGCAACATTTCTGAATACACTTTGTTGATGGCGATGCGGCTCCAACCTTTCCAAAACTTGGAGTGCTCGTGGGGAAAGGCGGCTGCAACAACAGGAGAAAGGGATCCCTCAGCCTCTGTCAGACACCCCTTCTGCCTCTCCCCTCATCCATGTTATACATTAGTTTTGGTAGAAATCATTCCCGACACATCGTGGGTAAGGTAGATCGAATTTCTATTTATTTGAGCAACTCAGCAAGCAGCGATAAGTAAAACAGCGCTGGGCGGCCGGGGAGTCTCCTGCTCCGCCAACGGCGCGCACCTAAGCCCGCCAGAGTCTCCATTTATAGCCTAGTAGTTCCGGGTTTAGTGGCACATCCTGGTGTCTTCTTACGACTGCGAGGCCTGTTGCTAGGGGGTCTTCGTCAGTCCTCTGGTGGTCGTGGGGATGAAGATCGTTGTCTTCCTCTGCGTCGGGGTCGTGACTTTGCTGCTGATATGTGTGTTCTCATGTGAGGGGGAATGCCATTTTGCCCTTTTTTGGAGCTGGTTTCTACTGCAATTGTTAACTTAACAGGAAATTCCTATACTTGTTTTTTTCCTTCAACAGGACATTGGGGGTATAAGCAGTTAACCATTGAAAACCTTCCCATCAGCAATATTTAATGAACAAACAAGGCTTTACCCATTACAATCCAGACCCTGCACCCATGCGGTGCCACGTGCACCCACCCTTTCAACCTGTGATGAGTTTTAGGCCTTGGCGGTAACCAAGGTCATGCCCGCTTTAGGAGGAATCAAAGGGTGTCACAGGCAACCCCAGGACTCAGGGACCAGGCTCCTGGACATGTCCTGACATCACTCAAGAGCTACTCCAGTGCCCCACGACGGGAACGGAGCCGGCACACACTTACTCAGGCTGGAGTCTCTCCAGCTTGCCTGCTGCTCCCAACTCCTCTGCTGGGGCAGGGTTCTCAGCCTTCCTCCACCTCTTCCTGACCTTGCTCCTGGGCTGGGCTGGAGGATGGGGAGTCCGAGCATGTTGGCTGTTGAATCGCTGCAAGGAGAAGTCCCTCTCATCAAACAGGACTGGACGTACAGCTGCTCTTTCCCAGAGGACCTCTTGAAAGGACCCTGCAGCAGGACCTGCGAACCAGGCGACTCGGCGCTGCCAGCCCACGTCTGGCTGCTGCTTTTATCCCTCACTTTCTGCTGACAACCTCTCCCTCACAGGGAGGAGCAGCAAAAGCCCTGACCTGCGGCCTCGTGCCCGTCCTGCTCCCACCACCCTGGGACCTGCCGCCCTCGGAGCCCGGGCAGAGAGGATCGCCGCTGTTCTCAGCGGTGTTGATCACTGCCAGTACCTGGGGTATCTGTTGGTCCTCCCCCTCAGACCAGGCTTCCCATGCAGCCATGGCTGCCTGGGCTTGCTCTTGTAGCTTTTGGTACGTGGGCCATGAGCTGTCTGTTTGGTCCCACTGTGAAGACAGGTTCCAGACATCCTGGAGGAAAAAAAAAAAAAACAAAAAAAACAACAAAACAAACACAACAGCAGACAGGATTGGTCTCAGCTGTCCCTCAGGCCTAACCCACACTCCTGCCCCCTCGCCTCAGCCGGTCTGTCAGCAGTGCTTCGACCCTCAAGGATGAGGGGCCCTGAAGCTAGGCCAGGCTCCTCAACTCGTGACAAACACAGCTGAACAGCCCGCGGTGACCAAAGCCCTCTGCCATCAACGACTCAGAAAGGCCTTGCTCCTTTTCCATGGCCCCTGGTCAAAATGAAGTGGCTCATGGCAACACGGGAGGCAGTAAGAGGCAGGGAAGGTGTGCGGGACGCCACCTTCCGTCTCCTGAGGAAGAGATGAAGGAGGTAACAAATGTGAAGACGAACGCATCCCAAGGGACCTGCTCGGGATCGCTCCACACAGAGGCTTTTGTACAGGCCCAAACAGCACAGTCATTGCAGCAAGGCAGAGCAGGTACCTGCAGCGCTCTCCTGGAGGCTTCAGGAGCAGGGAGCGCAGTGGTGGTGGACTTGGCTTGAGGAGCTGTTTCCTGCCTGTCTGCCTTCTTCGTCCCGGGGGAGCTGCCTGGACACAGGGGGAGCACGCTGCAAACAGACGCCGGGAGGAGGCTGCATGAGCCCAGGGAAATTCGGTCTCCAGTCCGCGCTCGCAAGCTGCGTCAGCCTCTGCAGCAGACGGCACTTCCGCAGCGAGCGGGCATATTGGACTGGCCGTGTTCACTTCAGCGGAGACAGAGAGAGCCAAACGCGAAGCTGTGGCACCACCTGCCTTCAGGAAGGCTCGGGATGCCCGTATCCAGGCCCTTTTTGGTGGAAGAAGGAGGGGAGCGGTGTCTTGTGCAAGGACAGGATCCGAGAGACACCATTATGGCCCACCCGGGCTTTACTTCAGCTTCTCCTCTGTGGCCCTGAAACACGGTGCGCTTATGGGTGGAAAACAGGTTATCGCTGGGGAGCCAGCGGAGCCATTGGAGAAAGCCGTCAGGTAAGGAGGCCAGTCATGCCATCTCCCTACCTCAGCACTCTCTTGTGCCTGCCACAACGTTTGGGATAGCGTTTGAAAAAAATGCCTGAAAGAAACTTTTCCATCTGGTATCACAGCTCCTTAGGCTGGAAGAAACAGCAGGGGAGATGGGGCCACGGCAATCCTAAGACACGGTGAGACATGTTAGAATGAAGGCAGGGGACGTTTGCTCCCACAGCCAAGAAGATGGGCTCTGCTGCAATGTGGGGGGGCTCCTGAAGGGAGAAGAGCTTCTGCAACAAGGCTCTGCGTTCAGCTCCCCCAAGGATCGGGGCCCTGCTGGAAAATGAAGCTGGTGTGCCAGTCTCAGGCAAACGTGCTGCACGCTTGCCATCCGTTGAGAGAGCGGCCTCCGCTGGGACGTGTGTCAGGAGCCACCCTGCGGCTGGTGGGTCCAAAGGGGACATCTCTCCAGTGTGGCTGCAAGGGGCTCCTTCCTCCTTTCCCCCAGGGGTCTCACCTGGTAGAAGGCTTCTTCTCCACATCTTGCTGCCTTGTGCCTGGCTCCCAGCTTGTCAGGATGGGGAGGGAAAGCTACTTCCTCCTCTGCAGCAGGTTGCCAGGATGGCACTCTGAAACTAGGAAAGGAGGAAGCTCTTCCGAGCAGCTGCGTGGGCACTGCCTTTTAACCTGGTTCAAGTCAGCCAGCACGGGACAGGGACCACCCCCAGACAGCAGGGACCTGTTCCCTTACCTCTTCTGATCCTGCGCTCTCCTGCAGCTTCCTCCTGCGAGGTGGTGGAAACTTTGGCCTCTGGCCTTCTCCTCACAGTCAGATGAAACCTGGAAAACAAACAATGACACGGGCTTGAAGAAGGCTGGCCTCCTACCCATTGCAGCTTGCTGGCAGTAATCCTCCTGGTGTCGCACAAGGCATGGCATCCCTTTTCCGTCATGTCCATGCATGGGGTTTGTTGTCAGTCTTCCCGCAGCACCACAGAAGGTAGCCTAAATTCCCCTCCACATGCAGGCAATTCTCTCTGACGGGAATCGCGGCAGCACGGGCACAAGAATGGCAGAATATGGAGGCTGTACAGTAACACTGCCAGGCTTTTTGCAGGGGCAAGCATCCAGACGCTCAGAAGAAACTCTCTTTGCTCGTGGAGAGAGCAGCTAAGGTGGCAAGCGTGGGGAAAGGCATTTGACTGGCCTGCCATGTCCGGGCTGGCCAATAGCAGTCAGATTGCTCACCCTTTGCTAGGATTCCCAAAGAAATGGAAGTAGCCCCCAAAACCTCACCAACTTACGCTGTGGAGCAGTGCAACCAGGCCCGCGGCGCTCTCCGGACGTTTGACGCAGTCTAGATAAGACTTCACGCACAGAAAACCATCTTCGCGTGGCAGAACTCCAATGTCCCTGACGGCAAAGGGGACGTGCTCCTTGTTCCTCACGAGGAAGCAGTACAAGAGGATGGTCTCTTGCACGCAGTTCTTCGCCACGTGCAGCGGGAAGGAGGTGGCTCGCGATAGCTGCACGTACTTCAGCGGCTCAATCTTGACACCATCTGCAAGGAGAAGCAACATCCTCAGCGACACGGCAAGCCCAAGTTGCTTGCAACATTCAGAACAAGTTCCCAGAGAAAGGGTCGCTAAGAGAAAGAGCTCCTGGGGCACGGTTTCTTTTGGGGGAACTCAAGCTGTACCCTGACCGTTGGAGACAATCCTCTACTTCTCCCAGGCCTTTCCAAAGAGCAGGGAGAACAAACCGTTCCGGACATGGGGCAGGAAGAGGGGGGCTGCTGCCTTCTCACCAGGGAGGAGCTCAGTGGGACAGTAGATCTCCTCCAGCCACAACTCATCGATGTCCAGCTGGAAGAAAGGTCTTCGAACCAAGAGCAGCCCTTCTTTGCCATGGAACTGCTCTCGGACAACACCAAAGGTCCCGAGTCCCGCAACCCAAACGCCCTGCACACAGAAAAGACAGAAAGGCCGATGAGGGAGTTCTTGAGAGACGGGAAAAGGGATGGCTGTCAGAGCAGGGGGACACTGCTCTGTGCCCTGCCCACTCCTGAGGGACAATGGGGCAAGGTGGGGCACTTTGGAAAGCTTTGCAAAAGAGCCGCATCCTCAGTTTCTTTCGTCTCCCCCCTCACAGCATTTGCCAACATCCCTTGGCTAGAGAAGCGCCCAGAGGTTTCCAGCACACGGATTAGACCTGGCACTGATTCCCAGCAATTGTCCTAGGCACGGACCCAGGATATTCCCCCCTCTCTCTGCTCGCCCTCCCCACTCAGACCGCAGGGAAGAGGGAAGCCCTAGGGTGTGCCAAACACCTGAGAGGCAGAGCACATCTGGCCTTGGTTTCTCTCCCAGCTGGCCAAGAAGCTGCTCCGGGCACCCTGGGCAGTCTCAGTGCACCGCCATGCTGCTCGGGCAGGGATTGCCTCATGCAGGGCCCACGACACCGGCCCACCTTATCCCGCTTCAGCTCTTTCGGAATGTAGTCGCATACAGCATCCCAGATAGCCTCAGTCCCTGGAAAGCAAGGAAAAGACACCTCAGGCTCCAGGCCAGCCAGCTCACAACCTCTTGGCAAGCACCTCACCCAGGCGATGACACATGCAGGCATACACAAGCACCCCAGAAAAACACCACGCACGCATTCCTGGGACATTCCTGAGAGGCCTGTGGGAGCTGCAGGCCACACCTAACAAATTTGACTAACAAATACTTCAGCCCCCCTTTTCTAGGCAGTCCGGTAAAGTCTATCTGCCAATACTCTCCAGGCGCCTGCCCCTCAGCAGTGGAGTTTTGCATGTTTATCGGATTATTTCTCCAACATATGTCACACCTTTCGGTGACCGACCTAATAGTCTCCACCATAGTCCTGCGTATAAATGACTTCTTTAAATGCTTTAGCAAATGTTCTGTTGCCCCAGCGCACAGCATTATGCTCCTCCTTCACTAGACCATTTGTAAGGGAAGAGGGTACCACTGCTGGACCTGATAGGTACCTACCTGTCGGGCACCACAGCCCTGCGCAGCTTCCACGGTGTCTCACGGGCAGGGGCCAACAATTTCTGAAAGACTGCCCTTGTACTTAAAAAGCAGCGGTCTTCGCTCAGGGGCTCTTCAGGCCGGGGATCGGGGTCCTCTCCGAGAATCGCTCGGTGCTGCCTGAGGTTCCGCCATCCCAGGAACCGTCGAGGCTCTCCCAGGAAACAGTCCTCGAGAAGAGCTCCGAGACCCCAGCCGGGGCTAAAGGGCCAGTCTCCCCCTGACTGGGGCTGCCCACGGCCTGTCCCCAGGCCAGGGGAACCGCCCCAAGGTACACAACACGCCACGGCACGACGCAGGGCCGGGCAGCGGCTGCCCTCACGCTGCCGGGGCTCTGGGAGCCACCCCTCACAGCCTCTGCCTCCCCTCAGTGCTTCCCGCTCCTCCCTCCCGCTCCTCCCTCAGGGCTCGCCTCTCCTCAGCCCGGGCTCCGATTGGCTGCCAGAGCCGCCAGGCAAACGGAGCCCCACCCCCTGCCGGCTGGCTGGGGCTCGCTGCCATGGCAACCGTGCAACCGCCTGACCAGGCAGGGCGGGCGCCGCCATCTTAGGAGTCGTGGGCGGGCTGGGGGCGTCTCGGGGCCTGAGGGGGGGACCTGGCCTGTGTGCCCGGGGCGCCCCTGCCCGCCCCTGCCTTTGCTCGCTCCCTGTGCCTCACCACCTCGTCTTCCCTTTTCTTTGCGGTGTCGAACGCCCGAGAAGCCCGACAGGCTCAGGAAGGCGGCCATTCAGTTGCACAAGAAGCAATAGGGCCGGATGCTCCTGGAATGCTACTTGTTGCAGCTTTGTGCCTGGGTATCACTGTGAGATCAGGCTAACAGGATGAAGGCTTTGTTCCTCGTCCCTTCTGTTGAGAGAGGGGTTTTGCCTCTCGGCAGAAGCTATCCCCAGGCTCTCGGCATATTTAAGCAAACTAAATGCAGCTACAGCCTCTTCTTTGTCTGAGACCGGATCGCAGCTGATGAGGAAGTAACGGGACCAGCAAACCCTTTCTGGCTGCAGCAGCTTGGGCCCGGCTGCCCTGGCCCTGGGGCAGGAGGAGCTGCCTGAAGACCCCCAGGGATGGCACGGAGGGGCTGCGGGCCTCCCGGGGGCTGTCTTGTGCCTTGGATGTCCCATCTGTGGGGCTGAGCCCTCTGTGCCCCCAGGAGCTGCTGTGCCCTTCAGAGGGGCTGGGGCTGTGGTGGCAGTGCCCAGAGCCCTGCAGCAGCCTGCTCCGGACACTGCCCTGGGGCCAGCCCGGCCTGAGCTGCTGGACTGCGCTGGGCAGAGGGCAGGGAGGTGGGCATGTTAGCGTTCATGAAAACACATAATCCACAAAGTGATTATACGAAGGTGCTTTATTAGGCGCCGCAAGTTAGGGGCAAGCCTGCCCAAATCTAACTTTGTCCGATTTGTTCACTCAGTTCTCTTTTATCTCCTAAAATATTACATATGCATTAGGTTTCACAACTCATCTATGCATATTCATTTCCTAGCTCCGCCTAGCCCCGCTTCGTATGCTTCGTATCTTATCAGTCCTTCTGCGCTTGCGTATTACTCTCGGGTGGTCGTCGGGATGAAGTAAGATGTCTTATTGTTAGCGTTCATGAAAACACATAATCCACAAAGTGATTACATGAAGGTGCTTTATTAGGCGCCGGAAGTTAGGGGCATGCCTGCCCAAATCTAACTTCGTTTGATTTGTTCTCTTAGCTCTCTTTTATCTCCTAAGATACTACATATGCATTAGGTTTCACAACTCATCTATGCATATTCATTTCCTAACTCCGCCTAGCCTCGCTTCGTATGCTAGTTATCTTATCAGTCCTTCTGCGCTTGCGTACTACTCTCTGGTGGTCGTCCGGGTGGTCGTCGGGATGAAGTAAGATGTCTTATCAGAGTTGAACTTTTTAACCTTTCCTTCTCACGCATGCTCTCTGAGCCCTTGGTCTCAGTCCAAACCGCAAGGTTGGTTTGATCCAGTTCCCAGGGTCCAAGAAGCCCCAGTTATCCAGATGTCTTGCAAATTGAGCGTTCTTTTAATCCTCCTTACTCCTCATCATGAATTGGTGCATTCTCATGTTACCCTTGCACATATCTCATATGTACCCTTGCACCTTTCTTCCAAGCGCAGCCTCAGAACAGTACATCGCAAATGTAACATATTAAACAATATTGTATTATTTCTTCTTCTATTACTAACATTTCCCCCCTTTGAAAGCATTTCACTCCTTTCGAGGAGTGGTTTTCTGCTAGGGGAAATGACCCAGGTGTGAAGAAGTGTGTGTGCCAGGTGAGGGAGGGAACCCCAGGGATCCCTTCAGGCTGTTTCCCAGCAGGTTCCCCTGCAGCCCCAGGGCCATGGGCAGGGAGCCTGGTGGGGGGCAGAGCAAGGGAGGCCTTGGGCTGGGCCTCTGCTGCTGAGCTGGGCCGGGCTCCTGGGCCCAAGGGGAGCTCCTGGCAAGCGGGCAGCGCTGCAGAGAGCCAGCTCTGCCCAGGAGCAGCTCCTCTGCCCAGCGCAGCAGGGCTGGGGGCACTGCCTGCAGCTGGCACGGGTAGGGGAGAGAAGGGAGAGGGAGGTTACCGGCTGAGTGGAATATGAGAATACTGAGAGCTGAGAGGAGGAGAAATCTTCATAGCACATAACAGGGTAAGCCTCCTTCTGCAGTGCAGTGCACAGGAGTATCAGGGAAGATTTCCAGACCCAGAACTTCCCACAGAAGATCTGGCTGGTTGCACTTGGTATTTCTTTAGTGTGGAGAAGCACAAGCTCCATTGCTAAGGTTCCCTGCTGCAGGGTGAACGTGCAGGCCTCCGAGGGCTCCCTTGTTGCAGGCCAGCTGCAGGCTGTGAATCCTGGGGTGCAGGCAGGGGTGCCCGGGGCTGTGGTGCAGAGCAGGGTCCCTGCTGTGCCCCAGGGGCTGTGTGCCGGGGCAGGGCCTCTGCCGCCTGCCAGGCTCAGCACTCAGCCTGCCCGGGGAGCTGCCCAGGGCGCTGCGCGGAGAAGCTGCGGGTGGAAGGAGCCCCCCCGGCAGGGCAGGGTCCTGCTGCTGGCGGGAGGCTGCTGCCTGGGGCAGCCTGCTCACAGCTCCATTGTACGACAAGGGCATTTCCCAAGCAATTTTTTCTAAGCAAACAAGGTCAAAATAGGGATTTTCTGCCCTCTTTTCAATTGCCTACTCTACTGGACAGGAGGGGAAGCAGGAAGAAGTGGAAGAGGAGCTGTGAGTTTGAGCACATTGCTGAGACTCCTGAACTGTAACTCTGAGGATCAGTATGTTTGTGAGCTGCCCCAAATGTACCTTCAGCCTCTCCTCTTCATATTGAAAGCGACAGCATCAACTTTGCTGAACCCAGCAGGGCTTTCTGACAGGTCCTTTTGCACCTGCAAAGATGCACATGCACCTAGGCAGTCTCTTGCATACAGGCAGGTTTCTGAAGGGCAACGATTACTGCACACAGATTTGGTTGAGGCTGTGAGCAGAAACAGGAATAAGACATGAGACAGGGAAACAACTCCCAGAAATAAAACCTTCAGGCATCAGGGATATGATCAAGGAATGAGGGGAAAGTTAATCAGAAATCTTGTCAGAGGGAGAATTCATCAGAAAACTCCATATTTTTTCCATTCAGTGCAGACCCCTTCCTCTGAACATGCCCCCTTGCCTCCTCTCCCACCCAGAAAACCCTCTGCCCTCACGCCCATGGGTCCAAGGCATGGGGCATGTCTTCTGCAGCCAGAGCTCCAGCAGAGCAGAGGTGCATCTCTCCAGCCATGCGCCCATTTCCACCTGTGCTGCAACTGCAGAGGGGGTCAGCTGCCTGGGGGTCGTGGGCAATGCAGTTTTTGAGGCTGGGGATGTTAGCGTTCATGAAGACACATAATCCACAAAGTGATTATATGAAGGTGCTTTATTAGGCGCCGGAAGTTAGGGGCATGCCTGCCCAAATCTAACTTCGTCTGATTTGTTCTCTTAGTTCTCTTTTATCCCCTAAGATATTACATATGCATTAGGTTTCACAACTCATCTATGCATATTCATTTCCTAGCTCCGCCTAGCCTTGCTTCGTATGCTAGTTATCTTATCAGTCCTTCTGCGCTTGCGTATTACTCTCTGGTGGTCGTCCGGGTGGTCGTCGGGATGAAGTAAGATGTCTTCATCAGAGTTGAACTTTTTAACCTTTCCTTTTCACGCATGCTCTCTGAGCCCTCGGTCTCAGTCCAAACCGCAAGGTTGGTTTGATCCAGTTCCCAGGGTCCAAGAGGCCCCAGTTATCCAGATGTCTTGCAAACTGAGCGTTCTTTTAATCCTCCTTACTCCTCAGCATGAATTGGTGCATTCTCATGTTACCCTTGCACATATATTTTGTATCTTCCAAGCGCAGCCTCGGAACAGTACATCGCAAATGTAACATATTAAACAATATTGTATTATTTCTTCTTCTATTACTAACATTTCCCCCCTTTGAAAGCATTTCACTCCTTTCGAGGAGGGCAAATGCTTTCACTAACTAACTAAAATATTTTACACTCAGTGCTCACCAATAATATAATCACGGAAAATTACATCATTAAGAATCAAGGAAATTACAAAGATTAGGATTGTCACAACATTTCATAAGTCCACCACTTCTGCTTTATGTTACGTTCACCCTTCTGGTTGGGTTCACTTGATCTGAAACTGATCTTGTCTATTCGGTTTTCATTCCATTTCACCTCCTGGGTTCCTCAGATTCTTTCTCTGAAATCCAAAGTTGTTAGATGCCGGTGGAGGATATTGAGGATGTGGTTCCATTTGCCGAGCAATAGTTTGCATCACTGTCCGGTTCCAGGTTGTCTTCCTTAGAACCAGACTTTTCAGCATTATAAATGTTAACCAAATTAGTACCCCTACAATCACCAATATAATTATTGTCTCCAGTAAGGACTTAACCCAATTACTAATATTCCATCCACTAAAAATGTTATCCAACCAGCTTGTTGTCATATCTTTCTCTTCCTGTTCTGCATCTTGTTCCACTCGAGCCAGTTGTTCTATGTCATGTTCTACATCAATAGTCACATTTGGAATGTGGATGCAGCAATGATCAATACGATCTTTTAGAAATCCACATACTCCATGTTCCTTTAATAACAGTGTATCTAATGCTAATCGATTCTGTAGCACCATTTTAGCTGTAGCTTGTAGTTGGATATTAAGGTCTCTAAAGCCTTCTTTCGTGGCTCTCGTGCGCCTACTCACTTGTCCTGTAAGTTTATAAATCATTTCCCTATTTCGATAAGTAGCTACCTTTGCAAATAGAGATTCTAATGCCCAATTGAATTTTACTCCATCCGAGGGTTCATGCCATATATCTTCATCTGCCCCTTCTTCTAAACTTCTTTTTGCCCTACTAATTTGTAGGGTTTCCAACTTTCCCTTAAAAGGAGACTTTTTCCATATTGGACGCAGTGTGGGGAGGGAGTCCTAGAGTTATTTCTTTTACTTCCCCATCTATCGGTGGGTGTGTAGTCCAAGTTCCATTACTGGCTGCCCATACAAATTGTCCTGGACTTTGTATGGTACTATAGCTACAATCCACTGCGACTTGACTAGCCTGGCTATTTCTTTCCGAATTGTACTTAATTCCTCGGCAAGCACATCCTGCCCTAAGAGCTATCAATACCGGAAGTAAGTGCTCAACATCTTCATTATTGCTGTCGCAAGTATATTTCTTCTCACAAGTCCACCAAGCTACCTTTGTTGACTCTTGTCTACCACTCCTATCAACCCGGCTTACTGTATAAAACTGATCAGTTCCATTCTGCTTTCCCTGCCATTTAATACACCATGATGTATTCCCTCCATACTGGAATTTCTGCAATAAACTTACTGTCCAATCACTATCCCACCCTTTCATTCCTTTTGGCTTATTTTTCTCTTGACATTCCCAAACAATCTTTTCTCTAACTCCTTCTACTACACGTAGTTCGTCGTAATGACACTGTCCCACATTCTTAAATCTGCCTATCGTTATGAAATGATAGTTCTTCTTTTCACATTCAGACCTCGATGTTGGGGGGCTCAGTTTCCTGTAGTATTGTGTAACATTTATCCTCTCTAAAACTTTCACTTCTTTACATTGAATTGTTTCATTTCCTTTTACTTGGGGCAGTGGGAGGTGGTTATACCCCACTCAAGCGGGTCCCCTGTTGCTTTTGGAATGGGCATACAAGCAGTAATTCTATCAGTTCCTTTCATTATGGCAAAATCTTTAATCAATCCTACCAGTAAATTCTCTGATGGTTGCCTGTGTGGGATCTGTACCACTTGTGTCCATGGCACCTGGCCCTCTCTTTTTCTTCTAGATCCTTTTCAGTGGGCTACCAATATTCCTTTATCCAATTTCGGATATACCAATATTTCTCTTATCCCGTAATCTGTGCTATTTTCACGTGTTACCATGCACCGGTAGTTTCCTTTGTTGACTTTAGTAACACTAAACAGGGTTCAGGTGGTAGCTCCTCTCAGTTGTTGGCCCAATTCTATGGGTTTACTTACGTACGCCTTCCCCTTCCATCCAGCCTTCAGTCCTGTATTGTCCCTGGTTGTGTCTACGTATATTTCCTGGCTCTGTCTGGAGTCATTTATTTTTCCCCACACCACCTGTAGAGAGCTAATTGTTATTGGTTTATCGTTGTGCATTCCACATTCCAAAGTAACATTTTCTCCTCTGAATATTTCCTCTTTCTTATATTTTTCTGGTATTTCTAGGAACTCAATTACAAGGTATTTACACAAAACAATTACTGTTATCGATACTGTTGTTAAGAACCCCAACATCGTATGGTTATACGCGCCTCATCTGTAGTTTTGTATCTCCGATTGCTCGCACTGACCAAAATTCGGGAACCTTTTTCACCCGAGTATAATGAATCCAAGCATCCACCCCTTCTACCTTTACAGCTGTAAAAGTAGTCAATAATACTTGATAAGGTCCGGCCCACCGTTCTCTCAGGGGTTCTTCATTCCAGTTTTTAATGTACACTCGGTCACCTGGCTGAATGTCGTGGATAGGATTTTCCAGTGCCAACGGTCGCTTCCACACCAGAACACTTTGAAGTTGAGCTAAAGTTTTACCAAGAGACAATACATAATTATAAACATCCTGGTTCCCTGTTATATGCATGTTAGGATTTGGTTCTGGGGATTCATAAGGCTTTCCATACATTATCTCGTATGGGCTTACTGACATTCCACTCCTTGGCTTTATCCTTATTCTCAGTAAAGCTATAGGGAAAGCTTGTGGCCATTGTATTTTGGCTTCCTGGCAGATTTTACTGATCTGTCCCTTTAGAGTTTGGTTCATCCTTTCTACCTGTCCCCTAGATTGGGGTCTCCATGCAGTATGTAAATTCCAAGAAATTCCTAATAGTCGACTTACGTCTTTAACCACAGATGAAACAAAGTGCGGACCCCTATCCGAGGATATTCCTAATGGTACCCCAAACCTCGGAATGATTTCCCGCAGTAACCATTTTACTGTCTCTTTAGCTTGATTGGTGCGACAGGGAAGGGCTTCCGGCCATCCGGAAAAGGTGTCAACCCCTACTAACAAATACCTATATCCCCCGGTCCTAGGTAACTCTACAAAATCAACTTGCCAGTAATCTCCTGGTTCTATTCCTACTCTAACTCTTCCCATTTCAGCATGTTTTCTTGCTACTGGATTATTTTTCAGACAAATCTCACACTTTGACATTACTGATTTTGCCATTGTTAACATGTGTGTAGAGATGATGCTACGTTTTAAAAATGTTACCATTGCCTCTGCACCCCAGTGACATTCATTATGTCTCATCTGAAGTATTTCTCGCATCACCAAGGGGGGTATTACTACCTGGCCCATAGCAGTTACATACCATCCATCAGAGTTCTTTCGGGCCTTTAGGAGATTTGCTAATTTCTCATCCTCTGGTGAATATCTTGGTTCCTTGGGAAGATTAAGACAAGTGGGGCCTACCTTGAGTGGTACCAAAGCCATTACATTCCACACCTCCCGAGCAATTTGTCGAGCTGCTCGATCTGCCAGCCGATTCCCTTCTGATATTTTTGAGGTTCCTCCTTGATGAGCTTTACAGTGCATAATAGCCACTTGGTTTGGTTTTTGTACCGCATTTATCAAATTTAACACCTCCTCTTGATATCTTATATTGGCTCCTTGTGAGGACAACAGCCCTCTTTCTTTCCATAATGCTCCATGAACATGGACTACTCCAAAAGCATACTTTGAATCTGTCCAAATATTTACCATCTTCCCTTTACTCAGTTCCAGTGCTCGAGTCAGGGCTATCAGTTCCGCTCGCTGTGCTGATGTTCCAGGTGGTAAAGGTTTTGCTTCGATCACTGTCTTCAGGGTTGTTACTGCATACCCTGCATATCGTGTTCCGTTCTCCACAAAACTACTACCATCAGTAAGAAGTTCCCAGTCATACCTTTCAAGGGGTACATCCTTCAAATCCTCGCGGCTCGCATGGGTATGTTCAATTATTTCCACACAGTTGTGTTCCAACGGTCCTTCTTCTGGAACAGTTCCTAGAAATACTGCTGAATTTAACAGGTTAGTCGTTTTCAAGGTTACGTCATCTTGTTCAGTTAGTATTGCCTGATATTTCATCATTCGGCTGGGTGATAACCAGTGGCCCCCCTTTTGTTCTAAAACAGTTGTTACCATATGTGGTACAAAAACTTCAATATGTTTTCCCATTTGAAGGCAAATAATTTTCTACTATCTTTATCAAGAGGTATGCAAAAGAAGGCATCCTTTAAATCTATCACAGTAAACCATTTATATATCTCTCTCACAGATGTTAACAATGTGTAAGGATTAGCCACTACCGGGTAAATGTCCGTTGTTATTTCATTTATTGCTCTAAGATCTCGTACCAATCTATATTCGCCATTCCGCTTCTTTACTGGAAAAATTGGAGTATTGTATTCCGATTTACATTCTTCCAAAATCTGATATTTGAGAAATTTGTCAATAATTTTCACTGTCCCCTGCCTAGCTTCTATCTTAAGTGGATATTGTTTGATTCGAACAGGTTTGGCTCTTTCCTATAATTCCACCTTTACCAGTTGTGCCAGTTTCGACTTCCCTGGTACATCTGTTTCCCATACTGTTGGTATAACTGCATTTTCTACTTCTCTTGGAATATTAACAAAGGGTTTATCTTTGATCATTAGGATTTGTCCTACTTTGGACTCAGGTACCTTCATTATTAATTCTCCATCCTCAAAGGTTATTGTTGCATCTAATTTAGCTAATAGATCTCGTCCCAAGAGTGGAATCGGGCATTCTGGTACATACAAAAAATCATAGTTTAGTTCCTTACCCCCAAAACGCAAATCAAGGGGTTATAAGAATGGCCGTTCCTCCTCCTTCCCTGTGGCTCCAATTATTGTAGTTGTCTTAGTTCCTAATCGTCCTTTTAAACTATTTAACACTGAATATGTTGTTCCTATTACATTTACAGACTAATTAACACAGAGAAAGAAGCTCCTGTAACCAACAACAACAAAAAATTCAAGCCTCTCTCTTCGTTTCCTAGCTTTATTTCAACTAGTGGACCTGCTAGGGTAGATGCCCCAGGTCCCCGTCATTTCTGACTGTTGTAAGTTTATCCTGCAGCCTAAGACAAATTCTTTCTGATATCAGGGGCCGATTGCCCTAGAAAGAGGCTAGCCAATTGCCTCTGTTTGTTTTCTGAAGCCAGGTCCAAATTTTCTGTCTTTTTTTTTTTTTCCATTGCATTTCAAAGTTGGTCCAAAAATTCAAAAATTCCATAGGGTTTTCTTTTGGACCTTGTTGGAACAGATTCTCAATTCCTAATTTAAACAGATTTTGGTATTTACATAATTTCCGGGGTGGTAAGGGTCTCAGTGGGGAGGGGGGGGGTCGGTCAGGGGAATGCAATGGTTGAAAGTTCCCTGAGCGGTCCCGTTGGCAATCTGAGCTCACACATGAACTCAGGTTGTTTTAAGAGTTAGCTGCTTTTCTGTTTCCATGACAAATCTCTCCCGGACCCATCATGGTCCCTCTGCCCCAGAGGGCTCACACCGTGATTTCGAGATCTCAGCCTCGGGTTGAGGCGGAACTATTAACATTCCTACATCCTCTTCCCCTGCTCATTCAACTTCAAAGAGCTCTGTTAAATACTACATGCCACACAACCTTTAACACCTTCAACAACCCTTTTAACACTTCCTTTATCTTCCTCCAGCCTGTACTTTTCTAATGCCAACACCAAAGGCTCAGTCAGGGGCCAACTTAATTCCATACCTTTTCCCTCCAAGATGCTGAAACAACATACCAGTATACAACATTTCATCCTATTTTCCTTCTCTCCTCACAAACAACATTAATTGCAAGACACTGTTATAGTCGATTGACCCATAAAGTGGCCATTTAGTTTATACAGTGGCCACCATTGATTGCAATACTTAGTGGAAATCCTCTTGCTTTCCGCGCCCCCCCCACTCCCCGTTCCGACAATATCCTTGCAATGTGCCAATATACACCCAAGGAGGCTTTCTTTAAAACGTCTTTGTTTTGGATATTACCCATTTCCTTGATTTCCCATTCCCTTTTATTTATTTATATTAATTACTGTCCCTTGTTACAATTTCCACGCAAACCTTTTTATTGCAGGTTTTTACTGTGTTTTCCTAATCTTCTCAAATGTCCCAATTCTCTAGGATTAGACTCCACATACAAACTTCACTATTTCAGATTATTAATGAGCCCCGTTCCAATCATAAATCCACAGGACTTCGGAAAAACACCTGAAGCACTCAGCCTTCCGTCTTCTAGACAAACAATACCACCTTTTCCACAAAATTTACATTTCAGCAAGGCCGAATTTCAAGCCGAATGCTAATTTTTCTCATGCACTTTGTTAGTAAGCCTACACAAAACAAGGAATCACTCCTGTGTATCCATCAAGACGGGGGTTTAAAAGGTATTGAGGCCTAAATAAATTCGCTCTCCCCCTTCTTACCAAATTCCCAGGGCTCAAGCCCGAACCACCAAAGAAGTGACTCTCCGTTCTACCGCTTTGATAATCAGTCAGCCCCCTTCCCCTGATACTTGGGAAACCGACCAAACACCACCGCAAATATACCGAAACTTTTAAACTGTTACTTAGATAATGCTCCCACCTTCCTCCTTGTCACACTCAAAACATTTAAGAACGAAATAGGATTACAAGATGCACCGCCGGGCCCGTATATTGGGCACCACCAATCAACATTTGGATAAAGCAGCACTTCTTTTCGGTCTGTCATGCGCTTCGTTCGTCTCCGGCTGCTCCCCTCGCGGAGAATACGGAACCGCGGATCGGAACTCCGCACTCGCTTCGCAGCGATGCTGCGTCTCACTCACAACACAATCACGCAATCACACAGAGAGGCCCCTTGCACTTCTTGCTCACAAAATAACATTAATTGTAAGATAGCATTGTACTGTAAGGTTCCGTTTTCTGGCCAACTTTCTTGATCTTCTAGTTCGTACTGTGGCCACCAAACATTACAGTAATCAACCAGTTTACCCTTTCGTAACTCCTGCCCGAAACACCCCTCCTTCCAGTGTGCTAGTAAACAGCCCAAAGGGGAGGATCGCGGTACTGAAGCATTACCGCCCAGAATACTTTTAAGTTTTTCCATTATCAGCTATAGCTTTTACCGAACCGAACCAGATGCTGAGCCTGCAGCAAAACCAGACCACTGATGCCGAACCTGCAGCGCTTTCGCGACTGTCTGATGGACGGCGCCTAGGCTTACCACGGGAATTCCCTAGCCCAACCGTCCGTGGCTTTCGCCGCGTCTGACCGGCAGGCTCCCAGACCAGATCGGTACCGATTACCAGAAAGCACCTTTTTCTTACCCTTTCAGAGGTACGTTGTGAGCAGCGGGGGTCGGTCGCGGCCGATGGCTCCCCGAGAAACTCCTCGGTGCCGGCTGGAGCGTGATCAGTTCGCGAGCCGCCTCAGCAGTGAACACGAGGTCCCATCTGGGTCGCCAAAATGTTAGCGTTCATGAAAACACATGATCCACAGAGTGATTATATGAAGGTGCTTTATTAGGCGCCGAAAGTTAGGGGCATGCCTGCCCAAATCTAACTTCGTCTGATTTGTTCTCTTAGTTCTCTTTTATCTCCTAAGATACTACATATGCATTAGGTTTCACAACTCATCTATGCATATTCATTTCCTAGCTCCACCTAGCCTCGCTTCGTATGCTAGTTATCTTATCAGTCCTTCTGCGCTTGCGTACTACTCTCTGGTGGTCGTCCGGGTGGTCGTCGGGATGAAGTAAGATGTCTTCATCAGAGTTGAACTTTTTAACCTTTCCTTCTCACGCATGCTCTCTGAGCCCTTGGTCTCAGTCCAAACCGCAAGGTTGGTTTGATCCAGTTCCCAGAGTCCAAGAAGCCCCAGTTATCCAGATGTCTTGCAAATTGAGCATTCTTCTAATCCGCCTTACAACTCATCATGAATCGGTGCATTCTCTCATGTTACCCTTACACATATATTTTGTATCTTCCAAGCGCAGCCTCGGAACAGTACATCGCAAATGTAACATATTAAACAATATTGTATTATTTCTTCTTCTATTACTAACACAGGGAGGTGGGAATGGTTCTCTTCTCCCAAGCCCCACGTGACAAGACAAGAGCAAAAACCCTTAAGTTGCGCCAGGGGAGGTTTAGGTTGGTTATTAGGAAAAATTTCTTCACCAAAAGGGTTGCTCTGGTGGGTTTATGTGGCAAGGTTTTGGTAGCAGGGGGCCATAGGGGTGGCTTCTGTAAGAAGAATCTAGAAGCTGCCCCATGTCAGATAAAGGCCCTGCTGCTGACCAGAGCCGAGCCAATAACCTATGTTGTTTGCACCTCTGTGAGAGCATATTTAAGGAAGTGGGAAAAAAATAACAAAAAAGGCTGCTTCACAGGGAGAGAGAGAGGAGTGAGAAACAGCCTTGCAGGCACTTACATCAGCGAAGAAGGAGGGGGACAGGTGCTCCGGGTGCCAGAGCAGAAGTCCCCTGCAGCATGAGAAGAGGCCCCTGGTGGAGCAGGCTGTCCCCCTGCAGCCCATGGGTCCCACACGGAGCAGATCTCCACGCTGCAGCCCCCCCGTGGAGGAGCCCCCGGTGGAGCAGGTGGATGTGGCCTGGAGGAGGCTGCGGCCCATGGAGAGCCCCCGCAGGAGCAGGCCCCGGGCCGGAGCTGCAGCCCGTGGACAGGAGCCCATGCAGGAGCAGGGGGGCTGGGGGGAGCTGCCGCCCACCCGTGGGGGACCCGTGCTGGAGCAGTTTGCTCCTGGGGGATGGATGGACCCCGTGGTACGGAGCCATGTGGGAGCTGTTCTTGAAGAGCTGCTGCCTGCGGGCAGCCCCCGCAGGCTCAGTTCGGGAAGGACGGCATCCCGTGGGAGGGACCCCACGTGGAGCAGGGGCAGGGGGCTATCTCCCCGTCCTTATCTCAACCCTTGAGCCCTTTGCATCGCATTTGCTCCCCCTTTCTCTTTGAGGAAGGGGAGTGAGAGAGTGGCCGTGGTGGAACTCGGCTGCCCACCCGATTAAAACCACCGCAGCTGCAAAGTACTGGAAAATTTTTCAGAAGAAACAAGGTGTTTAACAAGGAAAAATATAGTTTCCTTTTTAAGGCTTCCTGGATAATTGGGCTTATTTCATATTCCCAACTCGGAGGAAGAGAATTGTTGAGTTCACCTTCTTTTTTCTTACACGGAAATAAAAAGTCAACAGCTCTGGAAGTAAGGGGAACGTATCACAATCAAGCTCCTTTTGTCTGTAATCCTTGCTGAAGGACAAGATTTATCCCACACCTTCCACGGATGTATGGTAGCAGAGAATCATTTTTGAACTACTCTAATTCAAGTCAACTTGGGGATAGTGGCACTTCTCTAATTGTTTCTGAGACATACGCATTAGCAACAGAGAGTGTTCTGTTGTCATTGCAAGGCGCCTACGGTGATGACTTCAGAAACAGAACTGAGTGATGTCACCATGGCAATTTGGGAGCAGCTGCCTCTGTGCAAGTTTAGCTAGGAGGGACAGAGAAGCGTGCTGGATGTGATGAAACCACGTGAGGATTTGTGGATCCCACCTTGAGGTGCACAGAGAGGGCCCATGCCCTTCTGTAAGTGGTTTGATGCTTGGCTGAGGCAAAAAATGTGTTTTTATTGTGAATGCTTCGTTTTAGTATTCTGTAGTTTGTGTAAAGTCCTTTCACAAGCATTACGTTTGGTACTTTTGCTCAGTGATGTAGCTGCACAGAGTGACAGATGCAATGTATGGGTGAGGGCCTCTGCACGTTCTCTTTTTCCTACACACCATCAACAAATAAGGGTGGACAAATAAGAGTGTGCTGTGCTCCTGCCATACGCCTCAAGTACTAAAGCATAAACAAGAGACTTAAAAGTACCCCTGTCACATTAAAATTCAGGACAGCAATGTACTTCATCAAATGGGCTGACCTGTTGAGCGTCTCAGGATGTGGTGTATGAAGATGCACTCCATCTGCTTCCAGATTAGCACTTGCAGTGAGCAAGCTGCCTGACCTTAACATTTTTCATTTCATTTTTCACCTCAGTTTTGCTGGTTCTCCGTGATTCATTCTTGGTCTAGAAAGAAAAAACCAAAAAAAAACAAAAAACAAAAAAGTGAACTCAGATCAAAATAAAAGGATTTCCTTCTCATTAATTACATGTTCTTAACTTGACAGATTTGGTTATTGACTAAGAAGGCAAATATCTGGCCAGATATGGCCAAATATCTGGCCAAATGAAACAAGCAGCTAGCTTGCTGGAGACATTGTCTGGGAAACAGTGAAAACACTTGCAGACAAAAACATATCAAAGGACTAACGCTTTGAGCTTAATTCTAAGCAAACATCATAAACTCAAAACTCTTGTTTGTCTTCCTAACAGGCTGGTATAGTAACATGTCACATTGGATGACTTTGCAGCATAGATGTCAGGAATGCAGCTTGGGATCACCTCCTTCTACTTAGAGTTTAGTTTGAAGGGATGAGCAAGTAATTTTTCCTGGGTTGATGGAAATCTGTTCTAAAGTCTGTTTTCTAACACTCTCATAGATACTTCTCTGTCCATCGCTCTGTCCTGCCAACTCTGCTGTGAGTGTGAAGTTGTGGCAAGAGGGATTTCCTCTTCCTAATTTGACCTGGTGGACACCAACTTTCCTACTAAATTGCCGATGTTGCTGAGGAGGCAGCAGTATCAAAGCCCTGTTGATGAAGATATAACAAGCTTGGGGAGGCTTTGGCATTTCTGTACAATGCTGCTCCCTGATTGTGACCCAAGACTCAGATTCTGAATGAAGCAAAGCAAGCTAGAAGAAAACTGTATGTCCTGGTAATTTTTTATTTTGTTTTATTTTATATTTTCATTCTTCACCTGTAAGAAAATCTAAATCTTTAAACCATTTGTTTGAAACCACGGTTTTATGGAAATGATTTTGGGTGTGCTCCTTCACCTTCTTTGGAACCTGTTTAACCTCGCTTCACTTATAGGAGACCTATGCTCAAATTTATGCTTACCGTGATAAAGCAGTATCCTTTTGGTATTCTTTTCTTTGATGATTGCACGTGAGGCTGAAAAGAGTTTTCAGTATGATTCTTCTTTTCCTTTGCAGTCTCCAAAACTCTGTATTATAGCTGATCTTCATCTCTGATCTGAAAAGCTTCACAGGCCAGAAGAGAATTGAGATGAAGAAGGAAATAGAGAATGCTGATGAATATTTCCAATTACCACCCGTAAGTTTTGTGAAAGACTCAGGTGCATTTCTGTAGTGGTAGAAAGTTAATAAAATCATGATCGTGCACTTGAAGGCAAGTAATGGTATAAAAATGAAGAATGCAAGGCCCTGGTTAAAGACAATCTTTAGGCTGCTTCCAGATCAACACTTTATTTGCTTATTCCGCAACCTCATCTCCACTTGCTTAGAAGCTGTGAAGATTGGAAGTACACTCAGTGTTTTTCATCCACTCTGTGTAAAATTATAAGAATTTTCACTGGCTATAAAAGCAAAAAAGACAAACAGACCCTCCTCTGGGGCTTCAGAATGCTCCTAAGATCACCCAGACTGGATAAGTAGAGATGCTCCACTATAGGTGCATATAGATGCACTACAGATGCTGGCAGAGATGCTCTAGCGTAGACGTGACGCACTTTGACAGCATCTTTTCTCTGACAGCAACTTACGTCTTGGTTCTTCACATCAAACCAGAGCAGTTTCTTTGCCTTCACAACCTGCAGACTGACCTCTCGTGTGTACCTGTGGTGGATTGAAGGTAATGCTTGTAATGTTTCTAACACACCCTGATGCTGTATTCACTTTAACTTTTAGAAAAGAGAGCAAGAAGCTTCACAGCAGTTTCTTAGGTGCCTGTCTGTCTGTCTATCTATCTGTCAATCTATCTACCTATATGCATATTTATTTAATTATTTATTTACTTATTTAAAGACATCTTTTGTTCACTAACATGAATCCTCTGACTGTTACTAATGTACGGCACATACCGTGACAGTATAATAGTGTATAAATACCCTTCATCTCATCCTTGCTATTGTTACTGTATTTTAAAAATAATTGTGCACATAATTACCCGCTTTTACCCTGTTTTAAAAAAATACCTACTTACTCGATTATAAAATCCTATAAAAAGGGGTGAACTCAAAAGGAAAGAGAAGCCAATTTTCATTACATTTCTAAACTAAACAGCTAATCCTGATAGATTCACTCCCTTTCAAATAGAACACTCAAGAAATAAAACAGTAAAAATTCACATAATACTTCTTTTATAACAAGATTGCATTGCACAATAGTTCTTTGCCTAACCCTGCAGTTACCCCACAGGCACTGCAATTGCTTACTTGGTCTTCTCCTTTACTTGTTTTCAAGGTTTACTTTTCTAACCAATCCTTAATGTTACAACATTGGATTTATTTACCTCCTTCGATATCAAGAGAATAAAGCATTTGCTTCAGAGGACAGCACTTTGATGCTTTATGGGGCTAATGACCAACGTTCTCAAAGCACTTTTCATCCGTGATTTAGATATTTCTCCATCTTTCCGTCTTCCTTTAGAACTCTTAATTGAAGTATTAGGTGAAGAAGAACACTGAAACCAGCTGAAGCCATAGCAGACATAGTAAGGACATGCTTCTGTTAGGAAGTAATTCAGAGTGATTCCATGGTGTATTTTAGACGGATTTACTCTGGTCCTCTGGACTAAGCATCCCCAAGGGCTATTTCAAAGCTCTCTGAATGATCTGTCATTATCTCTTACACTGTAGTCTCCATTAGGAAAGGGTAAACATTCATTGCCCATGTGGAAAGGAACTGCTCAGTTAGTTGTTTCTAACCAAAATCTCTTGACTGTGTTCTATTTACAGAAGCCACTTGGCTAGCCAAGCTAAATCATTGAAAATGGAAGTAGTGGAACTACTTCAAAACCGTGCTTCTGCTTCTAAGCAAAACTGCACTGTAGGTGGGGACACAGCAAGAGGACGTGTCCAAGGCAGGGTGGAATTGAAAGTCACCTGTCTGAGCCACAGAAAGAAGTCAGCGATTCCCAGTTTGAGACTCTTGCTTGACTAGTGACCCAGCAGCTGCAACGCTTATGATTACCGCTGATGGATTCCCATGAATCAGGCAGTGATATAAGCTACGAGAATGACTGAAGCGATTTGAAGTGACGGTTCTCCCTCTTCGGCATTCAAGTTTGTGAAAGAAAGGGGAAGAGAGGAGAAGAAGAGAGGAGAGGAGGAGAAGAGAGGACAAGAGGGGAGGGAAGGGGAGGGAAGGGGAGGGGAGGGGAGGGGAGGGGAGGGCAGGGCAGGGCAGGGGAGGGGAGGGCAGGGGAGGGGAGGGCCGTGTAGGGGAGTATAGGGGAGCGTAGGGGAGAGGAGTGTAGGGAGGGGTAGTATAGGGGAATATAGGGGAGTGTAGGGGAGGGTATTGTAGGGGAGGGGAGTGTAGGGGAGAGGAGTATAGGGGAGGGGAGCGTAGGGGAGTATTGGGGAGTGTAGGGGAGGGGAGTGTAGGGCAGGGGAGTGTAAGGGGGGGGGAGGGGAGGGGAGGGGAGTGTAGGGGAGGGGAGGGGAGGGAAGGGAGGTGGAAGGAATGGGAGGGGCGGGGGGTGCTACCCTAAATAAAATGGCCAAATAAATGACATTTTGGATCTGGAGCCAAATATTTATGTTGCCATTCATTCCACAACCTGATTTATCACTGCAATGTGCGTATTGCACAGTGCCATTAAAGGTTTGGCATGCACAGAGGGGGCTGAGTATTTTCAGAAATAACTTTCCTTAATAACTGAATCAAGACTTCTGCTGTAATGCAAAAGATCAGGCAATTGATTAACATAGGGATGGCAGCTGAGCAGGGGAAACATCTTCAAAACTTCCAAACATTTCCTTTATACAGAACTACAGCTCCTTCTTCTCTGCTCACCGGTTATGAAAGTTTCTCTCACCTGCTTAGTAAGCAGAAGCAGTAAAATGGGATTTAGAGGATCCGGCTAGAGCAGAAGCGCCACTTAGAGGAAGCAATCAATTTATAGGTAGTGCAGTGTTTGAAGAGAGTTTAAGCGGCTTTCCAAGGAACATATACTAGTGCAAAGCAACCGATTTATCTGACTCTCCAATGAAAGAAAAGGAAGTGCAAAGCAGCAAGTGCTTGGGAGAGGGAAAAAGAGGTGCATCTCAGCTGTCTGGGGGGAAGAAGGCAGTCAGCTCTTAACAGATTATTTGCCATCTGATTTGTTTCTCAAAGGCGTAACATTTAGTTAAGACAGTGGCAGTTTACTACCTGTGGTGCTGATAGAGGTTAAACAAAAGACACAAGGGCAGCAAAATCCCTCACTCGCTTCTCACACAAGGACAAAACTGTTATGGGAGAGAAATGCAGGTTACTTTCTCAAATCTCACAGCACTTTTTGACACCATTGGCTACGGGTTACCTCTTAAGTATTTGAAGATTTCAGTAGGGCTGACTGATTTAGATGTGGATAGGTTTAAATCACACTTGTCAATGTGCTATTAATGTCGAACCACAGCCATTTCTTCCCTAGACCTCTTAATATGCTAGGCAGTCCCAGGAAGCGTAAAACTTTGACCCGTGCTCTCCAGCATTTGCGTACTGCACTTTCTGTAGGTTCCTTATTCTCTAATCAGAATTCTGACAATCTCCTCAACAGCATACAGATACAAAATGCACAGACCCAGTGTTGTGGTTTAACCCGGCTGGCAGCTAAACACCACACAGCCGTTCGCTCACCCTCCCCCCTCCCTCTCTGGGATGGGGGAGAGAAACGGGAAAGTGAAGCCGGTGAGTTGAGATAAAGACAGTTTATTAAGACAGGAATATAATAATAACAATAATAATAATAATAGTGATAATGATAATAGTATTAATAATAATAATGTGTAAGAAAACAAGTGATGCACAATGCAATTGCTCACCACCCGCTGACCGATGCCCAGCCTTTCCCCGAGCAGCCGGCCCCCCACCCCGGCCAGCCACCCCTATATATTGTTCAGCATGACGTCAGATGGTATGGAATACCCCTTTGGCCAGTTTGGGTCAGCTGTCCTGGCTCTGTCCCCTCCCAGCTCCTGCTGCACCCCCAGCCTGCTCGCTGGCAGGACAGAGCGAGAAGCCGAAAAGTCCTTGGCCTGGTGTAAACACTGCTCTGCAACAATTAAAACATCAGCATGTTATCAGCGCTCTTCTCATCCTAATCCAAAACATAGCACTCTACCAGCTAGAATGAGGAAAAATTAACTCTGTCCTAACTGGAACCAGGACACCCAGATAAAACAGGCTCCCATCCGCTTGTATGATTGTCAGACATGCATTCTTTTATATTAACTGCTCTTTTCTTACTCCCTTCAGATGAAACATAAATAACTTCAGCTGACTTCTAAACTCTACAGACAGCTCTGGTGGTGCTGTGTGATGGAATGTGATTTTTCCTTACAAGCCACCAATTATTTCCATGTCTTTTCTGGACCTTGGGATCTCTTTTGGGAGCTACATTACTCAGAGAAATACAAGAAGGCTGAGATCACCACTGCCTCAACATAATGCAAAGTTTAAGGCCTTTAGGACAGCCAGTTTGCAAATGAATGCAGCCCCATCTTCTCAGCATTTTGAGACAGACGACTACCCAACACTGAACTGTCTCAAGGTTTCAAACTGAGACAGCTTTGTAGAAATAATAGAAAAATTTCATTACAATTGGCCTAGCATGGAATTTATTCTTAAAAAGTTTGGTAGAATATACTTGTAGACTTCAAAACTAGTACATCATCATTTGAGCACTCCTTCGTCTACACGATCTTCTCCAGAAATACCAAACTTTTAGTCCTGGTAGTTAGAGCTAATCAGTCATATTAGCTAATCAAATTCCCTGATCAGTCACTTGAAGTCTGTTGATGACATCTGTTCTGAGCTCTACAGCATTGGTCAGCTACTGACTTGCGGAAGTCAGACTCTATCTAGAACCTCACAATGGTTATAAAGCAGGTCTGTTTATTCGGCGCTGCGCACCCACGCCGGGCACAAGGGGGATAGCTCCACCTAACTTGCGCACCAACAGTTGCAGGGAGTCCTATCTGGAGCTTTCTCTGGACTCGCCGCGGATAGATAGACTTCAGAGCTTAAGATGTTACTTTGATTTCCATTTTCCCTTGTTCCAAAGAAACTTTTGCATCCAATTTTTCCGGCACGTCCCTTCCTAAGAAGGGCCTAAGCAAATTGGGTAAGTAGAAAAACGGATGGATTCCCATCATTTTTTCCCCAATTCCAATCTTGAGCACTGGAAAAAAAAAAAAAAAAAAAAAAAAAAAAAAAAAGCCTTTTCCTTTTGGCCAGTTGCTCTGGTAGAACTAAGCATTAGTATACATTCTCCGTAGAACTAAGCATTTATCCCGGGATGTTCAGTTTTTCGACACTGTATAAGCCTTCCTGCTCTCACTTCCCTCCGTTTTTCATTTCTTTTCCTCCTAAGACACCCGTGAAAAACTTAAGAAACCTCCTGGTCAATAACTTTCTTCAGACAGCGTCAATGATATCACAGCAACCCAGACTTATTTAACTTTTTCTTTAAAACAGCTAACACAGATTCTGTATCATTCTCACGCAGACCAGTCCCCAGCTTGATCATCTGAATTGAATTTGTTTTATATTAAACAGATTTTCTTATCATTTTTATTACAGCAGATGAAAAAAGCGCTCACTCTTTTGCTGGCTTTCCATCAGGCACCCTGATTCCCTGTCTTTATTTGCTTTCTGCAGAATTCTCCCATCTCTTTTGGTTCAAGTTCGACTGGCAAAACGCTTTTCACTGGTTACTACACTTAGCTGCTATACATCTTTGTTTCTTAAGATAACTGTTTTCATATTTTACAATAGAACGTTGCCATGATCTATTTTGTAAGGTCTAGAAAAAAGACCCCCCCTTCCCACAGCCCCCACCCCACCCAGAAAAAAAAAAAAAAAAAAAAAAAAGATGCTTAGTCCTTTAACATAAAATACTTATTCATTTGGCTGGATGGAGGAAGTTAAACACGGTTTATATTCTATCCATGTAGACTGCACTCAGGAAAAGTTTATGTAAAATTCTGCTGACAAATGCAGAATCCAGCTTGCCTGCTCTAGGAAGCGGAACAGACCCACAGCGGACACGAGAATGTACTGTCAGAACAATTAGGAAATAAAATCTATCGTGATCTAAGTTACTGACAACTGTCAAATTAATTCACTTTGTTCTTATTCAGCTTGGAGGAAACGGGCACAGAAATTACTCATTTACCCTAAGTACATCTCTGTCACCTTCTTCTCATCTCCAACACGATTCTCATTTTCAGATTGACCTCAGTGTCAACTGTGAGTCTATGTTAAGTGTCATGCACCAAGTGTCAGAGGCAACTGTGCTCTGACCAACACTACCCGTGCTGGACAAGCTATGGAGAGCAGAAGTATTTCTGTAGTGGTCCTAGGAGAACCCCAGTTCCTTCGGATGCAGCTCTTCTTAGAACACTAAGGAAAATCTATTCCTCAAAGGCTGCATCTCTGTTAGATGCTGGGATGGAGCAAGAATGTAGTTTTACAATAAAACTCCAGTAATCACATTTATTCCATCCAGTTGCAGTTTCACAGAGGATTAGTGCTACATGAATGAATGTTCTCTCTAAAGAAACAGAAATTAAAGATCTGTTTCAGGTGCAAGATCAATGTATTGCAACCCCGAAAGGGGATATAAAAACCCAAACTAATCACCTGTTCTTCGGATAGATTTGAATCAAAGTTTGCAGGCGTTTTTGTCCAATGGCTCCAAACGAATCTAGTCCAAAGCTCCTAGATGCTGGAACCACATGATGAATATGTAAGGCCTTTAGCCTTAGCTGCTTTGATCTACTGATCTTCTCCAATTGGACTACATTGCTTGTTGCTATACCTCCAAGGGAACACAACACAGTTTGGATAAATTCACAGTCTAGAAAGAGCTCCAGCAGGAACATGGGTCTCCCTTGCTACCATCATCACAGAAGGTGTGGCAGCCACAGGGCCACTTCATTCATTCACTCACAGAGCACCAATAACAAATACTCCTTGCTGTAATATTCATTTGTTGCAAAACTACATTCTTGCTCCATCTCCACACCTAATATAGATGCAGCCTTCGATGAATAGACTTTCTTCAGTGTTCCAGTAAAAGTCATTGCTTATTAAGTTTAACTGCCTTTGAAAAAATAATACTCGGAGGTCTGTACAATTGGCAGCACAGGGGTTGACCCATATATCATCAAGGGTCTGTCTGGAACGGTACGAGCTGGTAATAGTTTTGTTTCAGATGTGTTTCAGCTATGCCCATTGCCTACCACAGAAGCAGGAGAAAATGCCTCTTTACTGTTCTACATGTCCAACGCTCCATTTGAATTCTTCTTGAAGTTAGGGCTTCCAACAATCCAAACCAGATGCCCAGCCTCCCAATCTAATGCATGAGCAGAGGGGCTCTCTGAAACACCAGTACAGACTAGGTGAGAAATACCTTGAAAGCAGCCCTGTGGAGAAGGACGTGGGGGTACTGGTCGATGAGAAGCTCAACAGGAGCCAGCAATATGCACTTGCAACCCAGAAATCCAACTGTATCCTGGGCTGCATCAAAAGCAGAGTGGCCAGCAGGGCGAGAGAGGTGATTCTCCCCCTCTGCTCTGCCCTCCAGAGTCCGGGGGATGGAATAGCAGGGCTCCCAGCACAAGAGAGACCCGGACCTGCACTTGGTCCAGAGCAGAGCCACAAAAATGATCATCAGAGGTATGGAGTACCTCTCCTATGAAGACAGGCTGAGGATAGACTCAGGTAAGGAAGAGATTTTTACTGTGAGGGTGAGGAGACACTGGAAGAGGTCGCCCAAAGAAGCTGTGGATGCCCCATTCCTGGAAGTGTCCAAGGCTAGGACAGATGGGGCATTGAGCAACCTCGTCTGGTGGGAGGTGTTCCTGCCCATGGCAGGGGGGTTGGAACTTGATGATCTTTAAGATTCCTTCCATCCCAAACCGGTCTATGATTCTATATGCTAGGGAATAGCCCTTTGGCCAGTTTGCCTCAGATGTCCTGGCTGTGTTGCCTCCCAGCTTTTTTGCAACCACAGCCTCCTCACTGGCAGGGCAATGTGAAAAAAAAAATAAAAAAGCTGAGCACCTGTGCCAGGGACACCCAGGGAGGACACTGATACAGCCGGCCACACAGACAACCACAGACAAGGCGCTGCTTGCAACAGCACCCACACACAGGCCTCACGTAACACACAGGCACAGACAGCCGAGTCCCCTCCTGCCCTGGGGCTGGCAGAGACAGCAGGTCACTGCTGCAGGCACACACACGGCACTCTCGGGGTTCACAAGCACATACACACCCGCACACCTGGCCCTGAGAGTCCTTTCACATGCCCTCAGATTCCCCATGCCTCTGCCTGCTCCTCGTCCCCATGGGCCTCCCCTCCAGGTCTGCCACGGAGCTCCCCTAGCTAGGAGGGAGCTATGGGGACGTGGGCTGAGACACAGACTTCTGCCCTGGAAATGCGCGCAACTGGCAGCGATGAGCATCATGACGGGAAGCCACACTTAAGACAGCGCAGGCATAGCAATGGGAGCCTTGGAAAGAGCTCTCCTTTCAACCCACATTCCTCTTTCAAAGCAGAGATCCAGCTTATGCGTACTCAAGTCTAGGGTGGATGAAGTGACACAAGCAGTCTGTTTGGGAAGAGCCCCGGTGCTCTTTATTTTCCATTCAGGGGTGGAAAGCGGGAGAGCTTCCCAGCCCCTTTGCTCAGAGCTCCGCTGCTGCCGCCGTCGCCAGTCCCAGCACCTTCCCCTCCACTGCGGTACCAGCATCTAGCGCTAGGGAGTCAAAAGAAAAAAGAGGATGAGCAGGTTGTGTACAGGCTGAACACAGAGAAATACTGCAGGCTTAGCTCGGGCCGTGCACGTAGGGGTCTGCTTCCCAGGAAGCTTCAAGGCTGCCGAGAAGTGAGACAGATGCCTCGTGCCCGAGCTCACGACAGGGTCCCCAGGGGTGCAGCTCACCAGCCTGGGGCTGGGTCAGGTGGAGCGGAGGACCCTGGGTATTCTGCACAGGTATTCCCCCTCAGGGCAAGGTGTCCTGGCGTCAGCGCTCTCCAAAGGAAGGACAGCCTCTCGGCTTTGGAAAGGGGAGAGGCAGCCATCCAGGGGACCCCTCTGTTTTCAGACAGGACTTTCACATCCCACATGGGAAAGCCTGTTCTGGGTGCCCAGCCGCTCCCCGTCAGGTGTCAGGGAGCTCCAGTCCCAAAGTCTCCAGAGTCTCCAAAGCCTGCGTCCGTCTCGGGAGGGGTGTCGGAGACGTGCCCTCTTTCTCCCAGTGCTGCCCCCAGGGGAAGGATGGGCCTTGCAGCAGCGGGAAGCACCATCCCTTTTTGGAGATACTTACCGGGGGAGCTGCTGCTGCTGCTGCTCTTGCCGCAGCCGGTTTGCCTCCGCAACATTTCTGAATACACTTTGTTGATGGCGATGCGGCTCCAACCTTTCCAAAACTTGGAGTGCTCGTGGGGAAAGGCGGCTGCAACAACAGGAGAAAGGGATCCCTCAGCCTCTGTCAGACACCCCTTCTGCCTCTCCCCTCATCCATGTTATACATTAGTTTTGGTAGAAATCATTCCCGACACATCGTGGGTAAGGTAGATCGAATTTCTATTTATTTGAGCAACTCAGCAAGCAGCGATAAGTAAAACAGCGCTGGGCGGCCGGGGAGTCTCCTGCTCCGCCAACGGCGCGCACCTAAGCCCGCCAGAGTCTCCATTTATAGCCTAGTAGTTTCGGGTTTAGTGGCACATCCTGGTGTCTTCTTACGACTGCGAGGCCTGTTGCTAGGGGGTCTTCGTCAGTCCTCTGGTGGTCGTGGGGATGAAGATCGTTGTCTTCCTCTGCGTCGGGGTCGTGACTTTGCTGCTGATATGTGTGTTCTCATGTGAGGGGGAATGCCATTTTGCCCTTTTTTGGAGCTGGTTTCTACTGCAATTGTTAACTTAACAGGAAATTCCTATACTTGTTTTTTTCCTTCAACAGGACATTGGGGGTATAAGCAGTTAACCATTGAAAACCTTCCCATCAGCAATATTTAATGAACAAACAAGGCTTTACCCATTACAATCCAGACCCTGCACCCATGCGGTGCCACGTGCACCCACCCTTTCAACCTGTGATGAGTTTTAGGCCTTGGCGGTAACCAAGGTCATGCCCGCTTTAGGAGGAATCAAAGGGTGTCACAGGCAACCCCAGGACTCAGGGACCAGGCTCCTGGACATGTCCTGACATCACTCAAGAGCTACTCCAGTGCCCCACGACGGGAACGGAGCCGGCACACACTTACTCAGGCTGGAGTCTCTCCAGCTTGCCTGCTGCTCCCAACTCCTCTGCTGGGGCAGGGTTCTCAGCCTTCCTCCACCTCTTCCTGACCTTGCTCCTGGGCTGGGCTGGAGGATGGGGAGTCCGAGCATGTTGGCTGTTGAATCGCTGCAAGGAGAAGTCCCTCTCATCAAACAGGACTGGACGTACAGCTGCTCTTTCCCAGAGGACCTCTTGAAAGGACCCTGCAGCAGGACCTGCGAACCAGGCGACTCGGCGCTGCCAGCCCACGTCTGGCTGCTGCTTTTATCCCTCACTTTCTGCTGACAACCTCTCCCTCACAGGGAGGAGCAGCAAAAGCCCTGACCTGCGGCCTTGTGCCCGTCCTGCTCCCACCACCCTGGGACCTGCCGCCCTCGGAGCCCGGGCAGAGAGGATCGCCGCTGTTCTCAGCGGTGTTGATCACTGCCAGTACCTGGGGTATCTGTTGGTCCTCCCCCTCAGACCAGGCTTCCCATGCAGCCATGGCTGCCTGGGCTTGCTCTTGTAGCTTTTGGTACGTGGGCCATGAGCTGTCTGTTTGGTCCCACTGTGAAGACAGGTTCCAGACCTCCTGGAGGAAAAAAAAAAAAAACAAAAAAAACAACAAAACAAACACAACAGCAGACAGGATTGGTCTCAGCTGTCCCTCAGGCCTAACCCACACTCCTGCCCCCTCGCCTCAGCCGGTCTGTCAGCAGTGCTTCGACCCTCAAGGATGAGGGGCCCTGAAGCTAGGCCAGGCTCCTCAACTCGTGACAAACACAGCTGAACAGCCCGCGGTGACCAAAGCCCTCTGCCATCAACGACTCAGAAAGGCCTTGCTCCTTTTCCATGGCCCCTGGTCAAAATGAAGTGGCTCATGGCAACACGGGAGGCAGTAAGAGGCAGGGAAGGTGTGCGGGACGCCACCTTCCGTCTCCTGAGGAAGAGATGAAGGAGGTAACAAATGTGAAGACGAACGCATCCCAAGGGACCTGCTCGGGATCGCTCCACACAGAGGCTTTTGTACAGGCCCAAACAGCACAGTCATTGCAGCAAGGCAGAGCAGGTACCTGCAGCGCTCTCCTGGAGGCTTCAGGAGCAGGGAGCGCAGTGGTGGTGGACTTGGCTTGAGGAGCTGTTTCCTGCCTGTCTGCCTTCTTCGTCCCGGGGGAGCTGCCTGGACACGGGGGGAGCACGCTGCAAACAGACGCCGGGAGGAGGCTGCATGAGCCCAGGGAAATTCGGTCTCCAGTCCGCGCTCGCAAGCTGCGTCAGCCTCTGCAGCAGACGGCACTTCCGCAGCGAGCGGGCATATTGGACTGGCCGTGTTCACTTCAGCGGAGACAGAGAGAGCCAAACGCGAAGCTGTGGCACCACCTGCCTTCAGGAAGGCTCGGGATGCCCGTATCCAGGCCCTTTTTGGTGGAAGAAGGAGGGGAGCGGTGTCTTGTGCAAGGACAGGATCCGAGAGACACCATTATGGCCCACCCGGGCTTTACTTCAGCTTCTCCTCTGTGGCCCTGAAACACGGTGCGCTTATGGGTGGAAAACAGGTTATCGCTGGGGAGCCAGCGGAGCCATTGGAGAAAGCCGTCAGGTAAGGAGGCCAGTCATGCCATCTCCCTACCTCAGCACTCTCTTGTGCCTGCCACAACGTTTGGGATAGCGTTTGAAAAAAATGCCTGAAAGAAACTTTTCCATCTGGTATCACAGCTCCTTAGGCTGGAAGAAACAGCAGGGGAGATGGGGCCACGGCAATCCTAAGACACGGTGAGACATGTTAGAATGAAGGCAGGGGACGTTTGCTCCCACAGCCAAGAAGATGGGCTCTGCTGCAATGTGGGGGGGCTCCTGAAGGGAGAAGAGCTTCTGCAACAAGGCTCTGCGTTCAGCTCCCCCAAGGATCGGGGCCCTGCTGGAAAATGAAGCTGGTGTGCCAGTCTCAGGCAAACGTGCTGCACGCTTGCCATCCGTTGAGAGAGCGGCCTCCGCTGGGACGTGTGTCAGGAGCCACCCTGCGGCTGGTGGGTCCAAAGGGGACATCTCTCCAGTGTGGCTGCAAGGGGCTCCTTCCTCCTTTCCCCCAGGGGTCTCACCTGGTAGAAGGCTTCTTCTCCACATCTTGCTGCCTTGTGCCTGGCTCCCAGCTTGTCAGGATGGGGAGGGAAAGCTACTTCCTCCTCTGCAGCAGGTTGCCAGGATGGCACTCTGAAACTAGGAAAGGAGGAAGCTCTTCCGAGCAGCTGTGTGGGCACTGCCTTTTAACCTGGTTCAAGTCAGCCAGCACGGGACAGGGACCACCCCCAGACAGCAGGGACCTGTTCCCTTACCTCTTCTGATCCTGCGCTCTCCTGCAGCTTCCTCCTGCGAGGTGGTGGAAACTTTGGCCTCCGGCCTTCTCCTCACAGTCAGATGAAACCTGGAAAACAAACGATGACACGGGCTTGAAGAAGGCTGGCCTCCTACCCGTTGCAGCTTGCTGGCAGTAATCCTCCTGGTGTCGCACAAGGCATGGCATCCCTTTTCCGTCATGTCCATGCATGGGGTTTGTTGTCAGTCTTCCCGCAGCACCACAGAAGGTAGCCTAAATTCCCCTCCACATGCAGGCAATTCTCTCTGACGGGAATCGCGGCAGCACGGGCACAAGAATGGCAGAATATGGAGGCTGTACAGTAACACTGCCAGGCTTTTTGCAGGGGCAAGCATCCAGACGCTCAGAAGAAACTCTCTTTGCTCGTGGAGAGAGCAGCTAAGGGGGCAAGCGTGGGGAAAGGCATTTGACTGGCCTGCCATGTTCGGGCTGGCCAATAGCAGTCAGATTGCTCACCCTTTGCTAGGATTCCCAAAGAAATGGAAGTAGCCCCCAAAACCTCACCAACTTACGCTGTGGAGCAGTGCAACCAGGCCCGCGGCGCTCTCCGGACGTTTGACGCAGTCTAGATAAGACTTCACGCACAGAAAACCATCTTCGCGTGGCAGAACTCCAATGTCCCTGACGGCAAAGGGGACGTGCTCCTTGTTCCTCACGAGGAAGCAGTACAAGAGGATGGTCTCTTGCACGCAGTTCTTCGCCACGTGCAGCGGGAAGGAGGTGGCTCGCGATAGCTGCACGTACTTCAGCGGCTCAATCTTGACACCATCTGCAAGGAGAAGCAACATCCTCAGCGACACGGCAAGCCCAAGTTGCTTGCAACATTCAGAACAAGTTCCCAGAGAAAGGGTCGCTAAGAGAAAGAGCTCCTGGGGCACGGTTTCTTTTGGGGGAACTCAAGCTGTACCCTGACCGTTGGAGACAATCCTCTACTTCTCCCAGGCCTTTCCAAAGAGCAGGGAGAACAAACCGTTCCGGACATGGGGCAGGAAGAGGGGGGCTGCTGCCTTCTCACCAGGGAGGAGCTCAGTGGGACAGTAGATCTCCTCCAGCCACAACTCATCGATGTCCAGCTGGAAGAAAGGTCTTCGAACCAAGAGCAGCCCTTCTTTGCCATGGAACTGCTCTCGGACAACACCAAAGGTCCCGAGTCCCGCAACCCAAACGCCCTGCACACAGAAAAGACAGAAAGGCCGATGAGGGAGTTCTTGAGAGACGGGAAAAGGGATGGCTGTCAGAGCAGGGGGACACTGCTCTGTGCCCTGCCCACTCCTGAGGGACAATGGGGCAAGGTGGGGCACTTTGGAAAGCTTTGCAAAAGAGCCGCATCCTCAGTTTCTTTCGTCTCCCCCCTCACAGCATTTGCCAACATCCCTTGGCTAGAGAAGCGCCCAGAGGTTTCCAGCACACGGATTAGACCTGGCACTGATTCCCAGCAATTGTCCTAGGCACGGACCCAGGATATTCCCCCCTCTCTCTGCTCGCCCTCCCCACTCAGACCGCAGGGAAGAGGGAAGCCCTAGGGTGTGCCAAACACCTGAGAGGCAGAGCACATCTGGCCTTGGTTTCTCTCCCAGCTGGCCAAGAAGCTGCTCCGGGCACCCTGGGCAGTCTCAGTGCACCGCCATGCTGCTCGGGCAGGGATTGCCTCATGCAGGGCCCACGACACCGGCCCACCTTATCCCGCTTCAGCTCTTTCGGAATGTAGTCGCATACAGCATCCCAGATAGCCTCAGTCCCTGGAAAGCAAGGAAAAGACACCTCAGGCTCCAGGCCAGCCAGCTCACAACCTCTTGGCAAGCACCTCACCCAGGCGATGACACATGCAGGCATACACAAGCACCCCAGAAAAACACCACGCACGCATTCCTGGGACATTCCTGAGAGGCCTGTGGGAGCTGCAGGCCACACCTAACAAATTTGACTAACAAATACTTCAGCCCCCCTTTTCTAGGCAGTCCGGTAAAGTCTATCTGCCAATACTCTCCAGGCGCCTGCCCCTCAGCAGTGGAGTTTTGCATGTTTATCGGATTATTTCTCCAACATATGTCACACCTTTCGGTGACCGACCTAATAGTCTCCACCATAGTCCTGCGTATAAATGACTTCTTTAAATGCTTTAGCAAATGTTCTGTTGCCCCAGCGCACAGCATTATGCTCCTCCTTCACTAGACCATTTGTAAGGGAAGAGGGTACCACTGCTGGACCTGATAGGTACCTACCTGTCGGGCACCACAGCCCTGCGCAGCTTCCACGGTGTCTCACGGGCAGGGGCCAACAATTTCTGAAAGACTGCCCTTGTACTTAAAAAGCAGCGGTCTTCGCTCAGGGGCTCTTCAGGCCGGGGATCGGGGTCCTCTCCGAGAATCGCTCGGTGCTGCCTGAGGTTCCGCCATCCCAGGAACCGTCGAGGCTCTCCCAGGAAACAGTCCTCGAGAAGAGCTCCGAGACCCCAGCCGGGGCTAAAGGGCCAGTCTCCCCCTGACTGGGGCTGCCCACGGCCTGTCCCCAGGCCAGGGGAACCGCCCCAAGGTACACAACACGCCACGGCACGACGCAGGGCCGGGCAGCGGCTGCCCTCACGCTGCCGGGGCTCTGGGAGCCACCCCTCACAGCCTCTGCCTCCCCTCAGTGCTTCCCGCTCCTCCCTCCCGCTCCTCCCTCAGGGCTCGCCTCTCCTCAGCCCGGGCTCCGATTGGCTGCCAGAGCCGCCAGGCAAACGGAGCCCCACCCCCTGCCGGCTGGCTGGGGCTCGCTGCCATGGCAACCGTGCAACCGCCTGACCAGGCAGGGCGGGCGCCGCCATCTTAGGAGTCGTGGGCGGGCTGGGGGCGTCTCGGGGCCTGAGGGGGGGACCTGGCCTGTGTGCCCGGGGCGCCCCTGCCCGCCCCTGCCTTTGCTCGCTCCCTGTGCCTCACCACCTCGTCTTCCCTTTTCTTTGCGGTGTCGAACGCCCGAGAAGCCCGACAGGCTCAGGAAGGCGGCCATTCAGTTGCACAAGAAGCAATAGGGCCGGATGCTCCTGGAATGCTACTTGTTGCAGCTTTGTGCCTGGGTATCACTGTGAGATCAGGCTAACAGGATGAAGGCTTTGTTCCTCGTCCCTTCTGTTGAGAGAGGGGTTTTGCCTCTCGGCAGAAGCTATCCCCAGGCTCTCGGCATATTTAAGCAAACTAAATGCAGCTACAGCCTCTTCTTTGTCTGAGACCGGATCGCAGCTGATGAGGAAGTAACGGGACCAGCAAACCCTTTCTGGCTGCAGCAGCTTGGGCCCGGCTGCCCTGGCCCTGGGGCAGGAGGAGCTGCCTGAAGACCCCCAGGGATGGCACGGAGGGGCTGCGGGCCTCCCGGGGGCTGTCTTGTGCCTTGGATGTCCCATCTGTGGGGCTGAGCCCTCTGTGCCCCCAGGAGCTGCTGTGCCCTTCAGAGGGGCTGGGGCTGTGGTGGCAGTGCCCAGAGCCCTGCAGCAGCCTGCTCCGGACACTGCCCTGGGGCCAGCCCGGCCTGAGCTGCTGGACTGCGCTGGGCAGAGGGCAGGGAGGTGGGCATGTTAGCGTTCATGAAAACACATAATCCACAAAGTGATTATACGAAGGTGCTTTATTAGGCGCCGCAAGTTAGGGGCAAGCCTGCCCAAATCTAACTTTGTCCGATTTGTTCACTCAGTTCTCTTTTATCTCCTAAAATATTACATATGCATTAGGTTTCACAACTCATCTATGCATATTCATTTCCTAGCTCCGCCTAGCCCCGCTTCGTATGCTTCGTATCTTATCAGTCCTTCTGCGCTTGCGTATTACTCTCGGGTGGTCGTCGGGATGAAGTAAGATGTCTTATTGTTAGCGTTCATGAAAACACATAATCCACAAAGTGATTACATGAAGGTGCTTTATTAGGCGCCGGAAGTTAGGGGCAAGCCTGCCCAAATCTAACTTCGTTTGATTTGTTCTCTTAGCTCTCTTTTATCTCCTAAGATACTACATATGCATTAGGTTTCACAACTCATCTATGCATATTCATTTCCTAACTCCGCCTAGCCTCGCTTCGTATGCTAGTTATCTTATCAGTCCTTCTGCGCTTGCGTACTACTCTCTGGTGGTCGTCCGGGTGGTCGTCGGGATGAAGTAAGATGTCTTATCAGAGTTGAACTTTTTAACCTTTCCTTCTCACGCATGCTCTCTGAGCCCTTGGTCTCAGTCCAAACCGCAAGGTTGGTTTGATCCAGTTCCCAGGGTCCAAGAAGCCCCAGTTATCCAGATGTCTTGCAAATTGAGCATTCTTTTAATCCTCCTTACTCCTCATCATGAATTGGTGCATTCTCATGTTACCCTTGCACATATCTCATATGTACCCTTGCACCTTTCTTCCAAGCGCAGCCTCGGAACAGTACATCGCAAATGTAACATATTAAACAATATTGTATTATTTCTTCTTCTATTACTAACATTTCCCCCCTTTGAAAGCATTTCACTCCTTTCGAGGAGTGGTTTTCTGCTAGGGGAAATGACCCAGGTGTGAAGAAGTGTGTGTGCCAGGTGAGGGAGGGAACCCCAGGGATCCCTTCAGGCTGTTTCCCAGCAGGTTCCCCTGCAGCCCCAGGGCCATGGGCAGGGAGCCTGGTGGGGGGCAGAGCAAGGGAGGCCTTGGGCTGGGCCTCTGCTGCTGAGCTGGGCCGGGCTCCTGGGCCCAAGGGGAGCTCCTGGCAAGCGGGCAGCGCTGCAGAGAGCCAGCTCTGCCCAGGAGCAGCTCCTCTGCCCAGCGCAGCAGGGCTGGGGGCACTGCCTGCAGCTGGCACGGGTAGGGGAGAGAAGGGAGAGGGAGGTTACCGGCTGAGTGGAATATGAGAATACTGAGAGCTGAGAGGAGGAGAAATCTTCATAGCACATAACAGGGTAAGCCTCCTTCTGCAGTGCAGTGCACAGGAGTATCAGGGAAGATTTCCAGACCCAGAACTTCCCACAGAAGATCTGGCTGGTTGCACTTGGTATTTCTTTAGTGTGGAGAAGCACAAGCTCCATTGCTAAGGTTCCCTGCTGCAGGGTGAACGTGCAGGCCTCCGAGGGCTCCCTTGTTGCAGGCCAGCTGCAGGCTGTGAATCCTGGGGTGCAGGCAGGGGTGCCCGGGGCTGTGGTGCAGAGCAGGGTCCCTGCTGTGCCCCAGGGGCTGTGTGCCGGGGCAGGGCCTCTGCCGCCTGCCAGGCTCAGCACTCAGCCTGCCCGGGGAGCTGCCCAGGGCGCTGCGCGGAGAAGCTGCGGGTGGAAGGAGCCCCCCCGGCAGGGCAGGGTCCTGCTGCTGGCGGGAGGCTGCTGCCTGGGGCAGCCTGCTCACAGCTCCATTGTACGACAAGGGCATTTCCCAAGCAATTTTTTCTAAGCAAACAAGGTCAAAATAGGGATTTTCTGCCCTCTTTTCAATTGCCTACTCTACTGGACAGGAGGGGAAGCAGGAAGAAGTGGAAGAGGAGCTGTGAGTTTGAGCACATTGCTGAGACTCCTGAACTGTAACTCTGAGGATCAGTATGTTTGTGAGCTGCCCCAAATGTACCTTCAGCCTCTCCTCTTCATATTGAAAGCGACAGCATCAACTTTGCTGAACCCAGCAGGGCTTTCTGACAGGTCCTTTTGCACCTGCAAAGATGCACATGCACCTAGGCAGTCTCTTGCATACAGGCAGGTTTCTGAAGGGCAACGATTACTGCACACAGATTTGGTTGAGGCTGTGAGCAGAAACAGGAATAAGACATGAGACAGGGAAACAACTCCCAGAAATAAAACCTTCAGGCATCAGGGATATGATCAAGGAATGAGGGGAAAGTTAATCAGAAATCTTGTCAGAGGGAGAATTCATCAGAAAACTCCATATTTTTTCCATTCAGTGCAGACCCCTTCCTCTGAACATGCCCCCTTGCCTCCTCTCCCACCCAGAAAACCCTCTGCCCTCACGCCCATGGGTCCAAGGCATGGGGCATGTCTTCTGCAGCCAGAGCTCCAGCAGAGCAGAGGTGCATCTCTCCAGCCATGCGCCCATTTCCACCTGTGCTGCAACTGCAGAGGGGGTCAGCTGCCTGGGGGTCGTGGGCAATGCAGTTTTTGAGGCTGGGGATGTTAGCGTTCATGAAGACACATAATCCACAAAGTGATTATATGAAGGTGCTTTATTAGGCGCCGGAAGTTAGGGGCATGCCTGCCCAAATCTAACTTCGTCTGATTTGTTCTCTTAGTTCTCTTTTATCCCCTAAGATATTACATATGCATTAGGTTTCACAACTCATCTATGCATATTCATTTCCTAGCTCCGCCTAGCCTTGCTTCGTATGCTAGTTATCTTATCAGTCCTTCTGCGCTTGCGTATTACTCTCTGGTGGTCGTCCGGGTGGTCGTCGGGATGAAGTAAGATGTCTTCATCAGAGTTGAACTTTTTAACCTTTCCTTTTCACGCATGCTCTCTGAGCCCTCGGTCTCAGTCCAAACCGCAAGGTTGGTTTGATCCAGTTCCCAGGGTCCAAGAGGCCCCAGTTATCCAGATGTCTTGCAAACTGAGCGTTCTTTTAATCCTCCTTACTCCTCATCATGAATTGGTGCATTCTCATGTTACCCTTGCACATATATTTTGTATCTTCCAAGCGCAGCCTCGGAACAGTACATCGCAAATGTAACATATTAAACAATATTGTATTATTTCTTCTTCTATTACTAACATTTCCCCCCTTTGAAAGCATTTCACTCCTTTCGAGGAGGGCAAATGCTTTCACTAACTAACTAAAATATTTTACACTCAGTGCTCACCAATAATATAATCACGGAAAATTACATCATTAAGAATCAAGGAAATTACAAAGATTAGGATTGTCACAACATTTCATAAGTCCACCACTTCTGCTTTATGTTACGTTCACCCTTCTGGTTGGGTTCACTTGATCTGAAACTGATCTTGTCTATTCGGTTTTCATTCCATTTCACCTCCTGGGTTCCTCAGATTCTTTCTCTGAAATCCAAAGTTGTTAGATGCCGGTGGAGGATATTGAGGATGTGGTTCCATTTGCCGAGCAATAGTTTGCATCACTGTCCGGTTCCAGGTTGTCTTCCTTAGAACCAGACTTTTCAGCATTATAAATGTTAACCAAATTAGTACCCCTACAATCACCAATATAATTATTGTCTCCAGTAAGGACTTAACCCAATTACTAATATTCCATCCACTAAAAATGTTATCCAACCAGCTTGTTGTCATATCTTTCTCTTCCTGTTCTGCATCTTGTTCCACTCGAGCCAGTTGTTCTATGTCATGTTCTACATCAATAGTCACATTTGGAATGTGGATGCAGCAATGATCAATACGATCTTTTAGAAATCCACATACTCCATGTTCCTTTAATAACAGTGTATCTAATGCTAATCGATTCTGTAGCACCATTTTAGCTGTAGCTTGTAGTTGGATATTAAGGTCTCTAAAGCCTTCTTTCGTGGCTCTCGTGCGCCTACTCACTTGTCCTGTAAGTTTATAAATCATTTCCCTATTTCGATAAGTAGCTACCTTTGCAAATAGAGATTCTAATGCCCAATTGAATTTTACTCCATCCGAGGGTTCATGCCATATATCTTCATCTGCCCCTTCTTCTAAACTTCTTTTTGCCCTACTAATTTGTAGGGTTTCCAACTTTCCCTTAAAAGGAGACTTTTTCCATATTGGACGCAGTGTGGGGAGGGAGTCCTAGAGTTATTTCTTTTACTTCCCCATCTATCGGTGGGTGTGTAGTCCAAGTTCCATTACTGGCTGCCCATACAAATTGTCCTGGACTTTGTATGGTACTATAGCTACAATCCACTGCGACTTGACTAGCCTGGCTATTTCTTTCCGAATTGTACTTAATTCCTCGGCAAGCACATCCTGCCCTAAGAGCTATCAATACCGGAAGTAAGTGCTCAACATCTTCATTATTGCTGTCGCAAGTATATTTCTTCTCACAAGTCCACCAAGCTACCTTTGTTGACTCTTGTCTACCACTCCTATCAACCCGGCTTACTGTATAAAACTGATCAGTTCCATTCTGCTTTCCCTGCCATTTAATACACCATGATGTATTCCCTCCATACTGGAATTTCTGCAATAAACTTACTGTCCAATCACTATCCCACCCTTTCATTCCTTTTGGCTTATTTTTCTCTTGACATTCCCAAACAATCTTTTCTCTAACTCCTTCTACTACACGTAGTTCGTCGTAATGACACTGTCCCACATTCTTAAATCTGCCTATCGTTATGAAATGATAGTTCTTCTTTTCACATTCAGACCTCGATGTTGGGGGGCTCAGTTTCCTGTAGTATTGTGTAACATTTATCCTCTCTAAAACTTTCACTTCTTTACATTGAATTGTTTCATTTCCTTTTACTTGGGGCAGTGGGAGGTGGTTATACCCCACTCAAGCGGGTCCCCTGTTGCTTTTGGAATGGGCATACAAGCAGTAATTCTATCAGTTCCTTTCATTATGGCAAAATCTTTAATCAATCCTACCAGTAAATTCTCTGATGGTTGCCTGTGTGGGATCTGTACCACTTGTGTCCATGGCACCTGGCCCTCTCTTTTTCTTCTAGATCCTTTTCAGTGGGCTACCAATATTCCTTTATCCAATTTCAGATATACCAATATTTCTCTTATCCCGTAATCTGTGCTATTTTCACGTGTTACCATGCACCGGTAGTTTCCTTTGTTGACTTTAGTAACACTAAACAGGGTTCAGGTGGTAGCTCCTCTCAGTTGTTGGCCCAATTCTATGGGTTTACTTACGTACGCCTTCCCCTTCCATCCAGCCTTCAGTCCTGTATTGTCCCTGGTTGTGTCTACGTATATTTCCTGGCTCTGTCTGGAGTCATTTATTTTTCCCCACACCACCTGTAGAGAGCTAATTGTTATTGGTTTATCGTTGTGCATTCCACATTCCAAAGTAACATTTTCTCCTCTGAATATTTCCTCTTTCTTATATTTTTCTGGTATTTCTAGGAACTCAATTACAAGGTATTTACACAAAACAATTACTGTTATCGATACTGTTGTTAAGAACCCCAACATCGTATGGTTATACGCGCCTCATCTGTAGTTTTGTATCTCCGATTGCTCGCACTGACCAAAATTCGGGAACCTTTTTCACCCGAGTATAATGAATCCAAGCATCCACCCCTTCTACCTTTACAGCTGTAAAAGTAGTCAATAATACTTGATAAGGTCCGGCCCACCGTTCTCTCAGGGGTTCTTCATTCCAGTTTTTAATGTACACTCGGTCACCTGGCTGAATGTCGTGGATAGGATTTTCCAGTGCCAACGGTCGCTTCCACACCAGAACACTTTGAAGTTGAGCTAAAGTTTTACCAAGAGACAATACATAATTATAAACATCCTGGTTCCCTGTTATATGCATGTTAGGATTTGGTTCTGGGGATTCATAAGGCTTTCCATACATTATCTCGTATGGGCTTACTGACATTCCACTCCTTGGCTTTATCCTTATTCTCAGTAAAGCTATAGGGAAAGCTTGTGGCCATTGTATTTTGGCTTCCTGGCAGATTTTACTGATCTGTCCCTTTAGAGTTTGGTTCATCCTTTCTACCTGTCCCCTAGATTGGGGTCTCCATGCAGTATGTAAATTCCAAGAAATTCCTAATAGTCGACTTACGTCTTTAACCACAGATGAAACAAAGTGCGGACCCCTATCCGAGGATATTCCTAATGGTACCCCAAACCTCGGAATGATTTCCCGCAGTAACCATTTTACTGTCTCTTTAGCTTGATTGGTGCGACAGGGAAGGGCTTCCGGCCATCCGGAAAAGGTGTCAACCCCTACTAACAAATACCTATATCCCCCGGTCCTAGGTAACTCTACAAAATCAACTTGCCAGTAATCTCCTGGTTCTATTCCTACTCTAACTCTTCCCATTTCAGCATGTTTTCTTGCTACTGGATTATTTTTCAGACAAATCTCACACTTTGACATTACTGATTTTGCCATTGTTAACATGTGTGTAGAGATGATGCTACGTTTTAAAAATGTTACCATTGCCTCTGCACCCCAGTGACATTCATTATGTCTCATCTGAAGTATTTCTCGCATCACCAAGGGGGGTATTACTACCTGGCCCATAGCAGTTACATACCATCCATCAGAGCTCTTTCGGGCCTTTAGGAGATTTGCTAATTTCTCATCCTCTGGTGAATATCTTGGTTCCTTGGGAAGATTAAGACAAGTGGGGCCTACCTTGAGTGGTACCAAAGCCATTACATTCCACACCTCCCGAGCAATTTGTCGAGCTGCTCGATCTGCCAGCCGATTCCCTTCTGATATTTTTGAGGTTCCTCCTTGATGAGCTTTACAGTGCATAATAGCCACTTGGTTTGGTTTTTGTACCGCATTTATCAAATTTAACACCTCCTCTTGATATCTTATATTGGCTCCTTGTGAGGACAACAGCCCTCTTTCTTTCCATAATGCTCCATGAACATGGACTACTCCAAAAGCATACTTTGAATCTGTCCAAATATTTACCATCTTCCCTTTACTCAGTTCCAGTGCTCGAGTCAGGGCTATCAGTTCCGCTCGCTGTGCTGATGTTCCAGGTGGTAAAGGTTTTGCTTCGATCACTGTCTTCAGGGTTGTTACTGCATACCCTGCATATCGTGTTCCGTTCTCCACAAAACTACTACCATCAGTAAGAAGTTCCCAGTCATACCTTTCAAGGGGTACATCCTTCAAATCCTCGCGGCTCGCATGGGTATGTTCAATTATTTCCACACAATTGTGTTCCAACGGTCCTTCTTCTGGAACAGTTCCTAGAAATACTGCTGAATTTAACAGGTTAGTCGTTTTCAAGGTTACGTCATCTTGTTCAGTTAGTATTGCCTGATATTTCATCATTCGGCTGGGTGATAACCAGTGGCCCCCCTTTTGTTCTAAAACAGTTGTTACCATATGTGGTACAAAAACTTCAATATGTTTTCCCATTTGAAGGCAAATAATTTTCTACTATCTTTATCAAGAGGTATGCAAAAGAAGGCATCCTTTAAATCTATCACAGTAAACCATTTATATATCTCTCTCACAGATGTTAACAATGTGTAAGGATTAGCCACTACCGGGTAAATGTCCGTTGTTATTTCATTTATTGCTCTAAGATCTCGTACCAATCTATATTCGCCATTCCGCTTCTTTACTGGAAAAATTGGAGTATTGTATTCCGATTTACATTCTTCCAAAATCTGATATTTGAGAAATTTGTCAATAATTTTCACTGTCCCCTGCCTAGCTTCTATCTTAAGTGGATATTGTTTGATTCGAACAGGTTTGGCTCTTTCCTATAATTCCACCTTTACCAGTTGTGCCAGTTTCGACTTCCCTGGTACATCTGTTTCCCATACTGTTGGTATAACTGCATTTTCTACTTCTCTTGGAATATTAACAAAGGGTTTATCTTTGATCATTAGGATTTGTCCTACTTTGGACTCAGGTACCTTCATTATTAATTCTCCATCCTCAAAGGTTATTGTTGCATCTAATTTAGCTAATAGATCTCGTCCCAAGAGTGGAATCGGGCATTCTGGTACATACAAAAAATCATAGTTTAGTTCCTTACCCCCAAAACGCAAATCAAGGGGTTGTAAGAATGGCCGTTCCTCCTCCTTCCCTGTGGCTCCAATTATTGTAGTTGTCTTAGTTCCTAATCGTCCTTTTAAACTATTTAACACTGAATATGTTGTTCCTATTACATTTACAGACTAATTAACACAGAGAAAGAAGCTCCTGTAACCAACAACAACAAAAAATTCAAGCCTCTCTCTTCGTTTCCTAGCTTTATTTCAACTAGTGGACCTGCTAGGGTAGATGCCCCAGGTCCCCGTCATTTCTGACTGTTGTAAGTTTATCCTGCAGCCTAAGACAAATTCTTTCTGATATCAGGGGCCGATTGCCCTAGAAAGAGGCTAGCCAATTGCCTCTGTTTGTTTTCTGAAGCCAGGTCCAAATTTTCTGTCTTTTTTTTTTTTTCCATTGCATTTCAAAGTTGGTCCAAAAATTCAAAAATTCCATAGGGTTTTCTTTTGGACCTTGTTGGAACAGATTCTCAATTCCTAATTTAAACAGATTTTGGTATTTACATAATTTCCGGGGTGGTAAGGGTCTCAGTGGGGAGGGGGGGGGTCGGTCAGGGGAATGCAATGGTTGAAAGTTCCCTGAGCGGTCCCGTTGGCAATCTGAGCTCACACATGAACTCAGGTTGTTTTAAGAGTTAGCTGCTTTTCTGTTTCCATGACAAATCTCTCCCGGACCCATCATGGTCCCTCTGCCCCAGAGGGCTCACACCGTGATTTCGAGATCTCAGCCTCGGGTTGAGGCGGAACTATTAACATTCCTACATCCTCTTCCCCTGCTCATTCAACTTCAAAGAGCTCTGTTAAATACTACATGCCACACAACCTTTAACACCTTCAACAACCCTTTTAACACTTCCTTTATCTTCCTCCAGCCTGTACTTTTCTAATGCCAACACCAAAGGCTCAGTCAGGGGCCAACTTAATTCCATACCTTTTCCCTCCAAGATGCTGAAACAACATACCAGTATACAACATTTCATCCTATTTTCCTTCTCTCCTCACAAACAACATTAATTGCAAGACACTGTTATAGTCGATTGACCCATAAAGTGGCCATTTAGTTTATACAGTGGCCACCATTGATTGCAATACTTAGTGGAAATCCTCTTGCTTTCCGCGCCCCCCCCACTCCCCGTTCCGACAATATCCTTGCAATGTGCCAATATACACCCAAGGAGGCTTTCTTTAAAACGTCTTTGTTTTGGATATTACCCATTTCCTTGATTTCCCATTCCCTTTTATTTATTTATATTAATTACTGTCCCTTGTTACAATTTCCACGCAAACCTTTTTATTGCAGGTTTTTACTGTGTTTTCCTAATCTTCTCAAATGTCCCAATTCTCTAGGATTAGACTCCACATACAAACTTCACTATTTCAGATTATTAATGAGCCCCGTTCCAATCATAAATCCACAGGACTTCGGAAAAACACCTGAAGCACTCAGCCTTCCGTCTTCTAGACAAACAATACCACCTTTTCCACAAAATTTACATTTCAGCAAGGCCGAATTTCAAGCCGAATGCTAATTTTTCTCATGCACTTTGTTAGTAAGCCTACACAAAACAAGGAATCACTCCTGTGTATCCATCAAGACGGGGGTTTAAAAGGTATTGAGGCCTAAATAAATTCGCTCTCCCCCTTCTTACCAAATTCCCAGGGCTCAAGCCCGAACCACCAAAGAAGTGACTCTCCGTTCTACCGCTTTGATAATCAGTCAGCCCCCCTCCCCCGATACTTGGGAAACCGACCAAACACCACCGCGAATATACCGAAACTTTTAAACTGTTACTTAGATAATGCTCCCACCTTCCTCCTTGTCACACTCAAAACATTTAAGAACGAAATAGGATTACAAGATGCACCGTCGGGCCCGTATATTGGGCACCACCAATCAACATTTGGATAAAACAGCACTTCTTTTCGGTCTGTCATGCCCTTCGTTCGTCTCCGGCCGCTCCCCTCGCGGAGAATACGGAACCGCGGATCGGAACTCCGCACTCGCTTCGCAGCGATGCTGCGTCTCACTCACAACACAATCACGCAATCACACAGAGAGGCCCCTTGCACTCTCGCTCACAAAATAACATTAATTGTAAGATAGCATTGTACTGTAAGGTTCCGTTTTCTGGCCAACTTTCTTGATCTTCTAGTTCATACTGTGGCCACCAAACATTACAGTAATCAACCAGTTTACCCTTTCGTAACTCCTGCCCGAAACACCCCTCCTTCCAGTGTGCTAGTAAACAGCCCAAAGGGGAGGATCGCGGTACTGAAGCATTACCGCCCAGAATACTTTTAAGTTTTTCCATTATCAGCTATAGCTTTTACCGAACCGAACCAGATGCTGAGCCTGCAGCAAAACCAGACCACTGATGCCGAACCTGCAGCGCTTTCGCGACTGTCTGATGGACGGCGCCTAGGCTTACCACGGGAATTCCCTAGCCCAACCGTCCGTGGCTTTCGCCGCGTCTGACCGGCAGGCTCCCAGACCAGATCGGTACCGATTACCAGAAAGCACCTTTTTCTTACCCTTTCAGAGGTACGTTGTGAGCAGCGGGGGTCGGTCGCGGCCGATGGCTCCCCGAGAAACTCCTCGGTGCCGGCTGGAGCGTGATCAGTTCGCGAGCCGCCTCAGCAGTGAACACGAGGTCCCATCTGGGTCGCCAAAATGTTAGCGTTCATGAAAACACATGATCCACAGAGTGATTATATGAAGGTGCTTTATTAGGCGCCGAAAGTTAGGGGCATGCCTGCCCAAATCTAACTTCGTCTGATTTGTTCTCTTAGTTCTCTTTTATCTCCTAAGATACTACATATGCATTAGGTTTCACAACTCATCTATGCATATTCATTTCCTAGCTCCGCCTAGCCTCGCTTCGTATGCTAGTTATCTTATCAGTCCTTCTGCGCTTGCGTACTACTCTCTGGTGGTCGTCCGGGTGGTCGTCGGGATGAAGTAAGATGTCTTCATCAGAGTTGAACTTTTTAACCTTTCCTTCTCACGCATGCTCTCTGAGCCCTTGGTCTCAGTCCAAACCGCAAGGTTGGTTTGATCCAGTTCCCAGAGTCCAAGAAGCCCCAGTTATCCAGATGTCTTGCAAATTGAGCATTCTTCTAATCCGCCTTACAACTCATCATGAATCGGTGCATTCTCTCATGTTACCCTTACACATATATTTTGTATCTTCCAAGCGCAGCCTCGGAACAGTACATCGCAAATGTAACATATTAAACAATATTGTATTATTTCTTCTTCTATTACTAACACAGGGAGGTGGGAATGGTTCTCTTCTCCCAAGCCCCACGTGACAAGACAAGAGCAAAAACCCTTAAGTTGCGCCAGGGGAGGTTTAGGTTGGTTATTAGGAAAAATTTCTTCACCAAAAGGGTTGCTCTGGTGGGTTTATGTGGCAAGGTTTTGGTAGCAGGGGGCCATAGGGGTGGCTTCTGTAAGAAGAATCTAGAAGCTGCCCCATGTCAGATAAAGGCCCTGCTGCTGACCAGAGCCGAGCCAATAACCTATGTTGTTTGCACCTCTGTGAGAGCATATTTAAGGAAGTGGGAAAAAAATAACAAAAAAGGCTGCTTCACAGGGAGAGAGAGAGGAGTGAGAAACAGCCTTGCAGGCACTTACATCAGCGAAGAAGGAGGGGGACAGGTGCTCCGGGTGCCAGAGCAGAAGTCCCCTGCAGCATGAGAAGAGGCCCCTGGTGGAGCAGGCTGTCCCCCTGCAGCCCATGGGTCCCACACGGAGCAGATCTCCACGCTGCAGCCCCCCCGTGGAGGAGCCCCCGGTGGAGCAGGTGGATGTGGCCTGGAGGAGGCTGCGGCCCATGGAGAGCCCCCGCAGGAGCAGGCCCCGGGCCGGAGCTGCAGCCCGTGGACAGGAGCCCATGCAGGAGCAGGGGGGCTGGGGGGAGCTGCCGCCCACCCGTGGGGGACCCGTGCTGGAGCAGTTTGCTCCTGGGGGATGGCTGGACCCCGTGGTACGGAGCCATGTGGGAGCTGTTCTTGAAGAGCTGCTGCCTGCGGGCAGCCCCCGCAGGCTCAGTTCGGGAAGGACGGCATCCCGTGGGAGGGACCCCACGTGGAGCAGGGGCAGGGGGCTATCTCCCCGTCCTTATCTCAACCCTTGAGCCCTTTGCATCGCATTTGCTCCCCCTTTCTCTTTGAGGAAGGGGAGTGAGAGAGTGGCCGTGGTGGAACTCGGCTGCCCACCCGATTAAAACCACCGCAGCTGCAAAGTACTGGAAAATTTTTCAGAAGAAACAAGGTGTTTAACAAGGAAAAATATAGTTTCCTTTTTAAGGCTTCCTGGATAATTGGGCTTATTTCATATTCCCAACTCGGAGGAAGAGAATTGTTGAGTTCACCTTCTTTTTTCTTACACGGAAATAAAAAGTCAACAGCTCTGGAAGTAAGGGGAACGTATCACAATCAAGCTCCTTTTGTCTGTAATCCTTGCTGAAGGACAAGATTTATCCCACACCTTCCACGGATGTATGGTAGCAGAGAATCATTTTTGAACTACTCTAATTCAAGTCAACTTGGGGATAGTGGCACTTCTCTAATTGTTTCTGAGACATACGCATTAGCAACAGAGAGTGTTCTGTTGTCATTGCAAGGCGCCTACGGTGATGACTTCAGAAACAGAACTGAGTGATGTCACCATGGCAATTTGGGAGCAGCTGCCTCTGTGCAAGTTTAGCTAGGAGGGACAGAGAAGCGTGCTGGATGTGATGAAACCACGTGAGGATTTGTGGATCCCACCTTGAGGTGCACAGAGAGGGCCCATGCCCTTCTGTAAGTGGTTTGATGCTTGGCTGAGGCAAAAAATGTGTTTTTATTGTGAATGCTTCGTTTTAGTATTCTGTAGTTTGTGTAAAGTCCTTTCACAAGCATTACGTTTGGTACTTTTGCTCAGTGATGTAGCTGCACAGAGTGACAGATGCAATGTATGGGTGAGGGCCTCTGCACGTTCTCTTTTTCCTACACACCATCAACAAATAAGGGTGGACAAATAAGAGTGTGCTGTGCTCCTGCCATACGCCTCAAGTACTAAAGCATAAACAAGAGACTTAAAAGTACCCCTGTCACATTAAAATTCAGGACAGCAATGTACTTCATCAAATGGGCTGACCTGTTGAGCGTCTCAGGATGTGGTGTATGAAGATGCACTCCATCTGCTTCCAGATTAGCACTTGCAGTGAGCAAGCTGCCTGACCTTAACATTTTTCATTTCATTTTTCACCTCAGTTTTGCTGGTTCTCCGTGATTCATTCTTGGTCTAGAAAGAAAAAACCAAAAAAAAACAAAAAACAAAAAAGTGAACTCAGATCAAAATAAAAGGATTTCCTTCTCATTAATTACATGTTCTTAACTTGACAGATTTGGTTATTGACTAAGAAGGCAAATATCTGGCCAGATATGGCCAAATATCTGGCCAAATGAAACAAGCAGCTAGCTTGCTGGAGACATTGTCTGGGAAACAGTGAAAACACTTGCAGACAAAAACATATCAAAGGACTAACGCTTTGAGCTTAATTCTAAACAAACATCATAAACTCAAAACTCTTGTTTGTCTTCCTAACAGGCTGGTATAGTAACATGTCACATTGGATGACTTTGCAGCATAGATGTCAGGAATGCAGCTTGGGATCACCTCCTTCTACTTAGAGTTTAGTTTGAAGGGATGAGCAAGTAATTTTTCCTGGGTTGATGGAAATCTGTTCTAAAGTCTGTTTTCTAACACTCTCATAGATACTTCTCTGTCCATCGCTCTGTCCTGCCAACTCTGCTGTGAGTGTGAAGTTGTGGCAAGAGGGATTTCCTCTTCCTAATTTGACCTGGTGGACACCAACTTTCCTACTAAATTGCCGATGTTGCTGAGGAGGCAGCAGTATCAAAGCCCTGTTGATGAAGATATAACAAGCTTGGGGAGGCTTTGGCATTTCTGTACAATGCTGCTCCCTGATTGTGACCCAAGACTCAGATTCTGAATGAAGCAAAGCAAGCTAGAAGAAAACTGTATGTCCTGGTAATTTTTTATTTTGTTTTATTTTATATTTTCATTCTTCACCTGTAAGAAAATCTAAATCTTTAAACCATTTGTTTGAAACCACGGTTTTATGGAAATGATTTTGGGTGTGCTCCTTCACCTTCTTTGGAACCTGTTTAACCTCGCTTCACTTATAGGAGACCTATGCTCAAATTTATGCTTACCGTGATAAAGCAGTATCCTTTTGGTATTCTTTTCTTTGATGATTGCACGTGAGGCTGAAAAGAGTTTTCAGTATGATTCTTCTTTTCCTTTGCAGTCTCCAAAACTCTGTATTATAGCTGATCTTCATCTCTGATCTGAAAAGCTTCACAGGCCAGAAGAGAATTGAGATGAAGAAGGAAATAGAGAATGCTGATGAATATTTCCAATTACCACCCGTAAGTTTTGTGAAAGACTCAGGTGCATTTCTGTAGTGGTAGAAAGTTAATAAAATCATGATCATGCACTTGAAGGCAAGTAATGGTATAAAAATGAAGAATGCAAGGCCCTGGTTAAAGACAATCTTTAGGCTGCTTCCAGATCAACACTTTATTTGCTTATTCCGCAACCTCATCTCCACTTGCTTAGAAGCTGTGAAGATTGGAAGTACACTCAGTGTTTTTCATCCACTCTGTGTAAAATTATAAGAATTTTCACTGGCTATAAAAGCAAAAAAGACAAACAGACCCTCCTCTGGGGCTTCAGAATGCTCCTAAGATCACCCAGACTGGATAAGTAGAGATGCTCCACTATAGGTGCATATAGATGCACTACAGATGCTGGCAGAGATGCTCTAGCGTAGACGTGACGCACTTTGACAGCATCTTTTCTCTGACAGCAACTTACGTCTTGGTTCTTCACATCAAACCAGAGCAGTTTCTTTGCCTTCACAACCTGCAGACTGACCTCTCGTGTGTACCTGTGGTGGATTGAAGGTAATGCTTGTAATGTTTCTAACACACCCTGATGCTGTATTCACTTTAACTTTTAGAAAAGAGAGCAAGAAGCTTCACAGCAGTTTCTTAGGTGCCTGTCTGTCTGTCTATCTATCTGTCAATCTATCTACCTATATGCATATTTATTTAATTATTTATTTACTTATTTAAAGACATCTTTTGTTCACTAACATGAATCCTCTGACTGTTACTAATGTACGGCACATACCGTGACAGTATAATAGTGTATAAATACCCTTCATCTCATCCTTGCTATTGTTACTGTATTTTAAAAATAATTGTGCACATAATTACCCGCTTTTACCCTGTTTTAAAAAAATACCTACTTACTCGATTATAAAATCCTATAAAAAGGGGTGAACTCAAAAGGAAAGAGAAGCCAATTTTCATTACATTTCTAAACTAAACAGCTAATCCTGATAGATTCACTCCCTTTCAAATAGAACACTCAAGAAATAAAACAGTAAAAATTCACATAATACTTCTTTTATAACAAGATTGCATTGCACAATAGTTCTTTGCCTAACCCTGCAGTTACCCCACAGGCACTGCAATTGCTTACTTGGTCTTCTCCTTTACTTGTTTTCAAGGTTTACTTTTCTAACCAATCCTTAATGTTACAACATTGGATTTATTTACCTCCTTCGATATCAAGAGAATAAAGCATTTGCTTCAGAGGACAGCACTTTGATGCTTTATGGGGCTAATGACCAACGTTCTCAAAGCACTTTTCATCCGTGATTTAGATATTTCTCCATCTTTCCGTCTTCCTTTAGAACTCTTAATTGAAGTATTAGGTGAAGAAGAACACTGAAACCAGCTGAAGCCATAGCAGACATAGTAAGGACATGCTTCTGTTAGGAAGTAACTCAGAGTGATTCCATGGTGTATTTTAGACGGATTTACTCTGGTCCTCTGGACTAAGCATCCCCAAGGGCTATTTCAAAGCTCTCTGAATGATCTGTCATTATCTCTTACACTGTAGTCTCCATTAGGAAAGGGTAAACATTCATTGCCCATGTGGAAAGGAACTGCTCAGTTAGTTGTTTCTAACCAAAATCTCTTGACTGTGTTCTATTTACAGAAGCCACTTGGCTAGCCAAGCTAAATCATTGAAAATGGAAGTAGTGGAACTACTTCAAAACCGTGCTTCTGCTTCTAAGCAAAACTGCACTGTAGGTGGGGACACAGCAAGAGGACGTGTCCAAGGCAGGGTGGAATTGAAAGTCACCTGTCTGAGCCACAGAAAGAAGTCAGCGATTCCCAGTTTGAGACTCTTGCTTGACTAGTGACCCAGCAGCTGCAACGCTTATGATTACCGCTGATGGATTCCCATGAATCAGGCAGTGATATAAGCTACGAGAATGACTGAAGCGATTTGAAGTGACGGTTCTCCCTCTTCGGCATTCAAGTTTGTGAAAGAAAGGGGAAGAGAGGAGAAGAAGAGAGGAGAGGAGGAGAAGAGAGGACAAGAGGGGAGGGAAGGGGAGGGAAGGGGAGGGGAGGGGAGGGGAGGGCAGGGCAGGGCAGGGCAGGGGAGGGCAGGGGAGGGGAGGGCCGTGTAGGGGAGTATAGGGGAGCGTAGGGGAGAGGAGTGTAGGGAGGGGTAGTATAGGGGAATATAGGGGAGTGTAGGGGAGGGTATTGTAGGGGAGGGGAGTGTAGGGGAGAGGAGTATAGGGGAGGGGAGCGTAGGGGAGTATTGGGGAGTGTAGGGGAGGGGAGTGTAGGGCAGGGGAGTGTAAGGGGGGGGGAGGGGAGGGGAGGGGAGTGTAGGGGAGGGGAGGGGAGGGAAGGGAGGTGGAAGGAATGGGAGGGGCGGGGGGTGCTACCCTAAATAAAATGGCCAAATAAATGACATTTTGGATCTGGAGCCAAATATTTATGTTGCCATTCATTCCACAACCTGATTTATCACTGCAATGTGCGTATTGCACAGTGCCATTAAAGGTTTGGCATGCACAGAGGGGGCTGAGTATTTTCAGAAATAACTTTCCTTAATAACTGAATCAAGACTTCTGCTGTAATGCAAAAGATCAGGCAATTGATTAACATAGGGATGGCAGCTGAGCAGGGGAAACATCTTCAAAACTTCCAAACATTTCCTTTATACAGAACTACAGCTCCTTCTTCTCTGCTCACCGGTTATGAAAGTTTCTCTCACCTGCTTAGTAAGCAGAAGCAGTAAAATGGGATTTAGAGGATCCGGCTAGAGCAGAAGCGCCACTTAGAGGAAGCAATCAATTTATAGGTAGTGCAGTGTTTGAAGAGAGTTTAAGCGGCTTTCCAAGGAACATATACTAGTGCAAAGCAACCGATTTATCTGACTCTCCAATGAAAGAAAAGGAAGTGCAAAGCAGCAAGTGCTTGGGAGAGGGAAAAAGAGGTGCATCTCAGCTGTCTGGGGGGAAGAAGGCAGTCAGCTCTTAACAGATTATTTGCCATCTGATTTGTTTCTCAAAGGCGTAACATTTAGTTAAGACAGTGGCAGTTTACTACCTGTGGTGCTGATAGAGGTTAAACAAAAGACACAAGGGCAGCAAAATCCCTCACTCGCTTCTCACACAAGGACAAAACTGTTATGGGAGAGAAATGCAGGTTACTTTCTCAAATCTCACAGCACTTTTTGACACCATTGGCTACGGGTTACCTCTTAAGTATTTGAAGATTTCAGTAGGGCTGACTGATTTAGATGTGGATAGGTTTAAATCACACTTGTCAATGTGCTATTAATGTCGAACCACAGCCATTTCTTCCCTAGACCTCTTAATATGCTAGGCAGTCCCAGGAAGCGTAAAACTTTGACCCGTGCTCTCCAGCATTTGCGTACTGCACTTTCTGTAGGTTCCTTATTCTCTAATCAGAATTCTGACAATCTCCTCAACAGCATACAGATACAAAATGCACAGACCCAGTGTTGTGGTTTAACCCGGCTGGCAGCTAAACACCACACAGCCGTTCGCTCACCCTCCCCCCTCCCTCTCTGGGATGGGGGAGAGAAACGGGAAAGTGAAGCCGGTGAGTTGAGATAAAGACAGTTTATTAAGACAGGAATATAATAATAACAATAATAATAATAATAGGGATAATGATAATAGTATTAATAATAATAATGTGTAAGAAAACAAGTGATGCACAATGCAATTGCTCACCACCCGCTGACCGATGCCCAGCCTTTCCCCGAGCAGCCGGCCCCCCACCCCGGCCAGCCACCCCTATATATTGTTCAGCATGACGCCAGATGGTATGGAATACCCCTTTGGCCAGTTTGGGTCAGCTGTCCTGGGTCTGTCCCCTCCCAGCTCCTGCTGCACCCCCAGCCTGCTCGCTGGCAGGACAGAGCGAGAAGCCGAAAAGTCCTTGGCCTGGTGTAAACACTGCTCTGCAACAATTAAAACATCAGCATGTTATCAGCGCTCTTCTCATCCTAATCCAAAACATAGCACCCTACCAGCTAGAATGAGGAAAAATTAACTCTGTCCTAACTGGAACCAGGACACCCAGATAAAACAGGCTCCCATCCGCTTGTATGATTGTCAGACATGCATTCTTTTATATTAACTGCTCTTTTCTTACTCCCTTCAGATGAAACATAAATAACTTCAGCTGACTTCTAAACTCTACAGACAGCTCTGGTGGTGCTGTGTGATGGAATGTGATTTTTCCTTACAAGCCACCAATTATTTCCATGTCTTTTCTGGACCTTGGGATCTCTTTTGGGAGCTACATTACTCAGAGAAATACAAGAAGGCTGAGATCACCACTGCCTCAACATAATGCAAAGTTTAAGGCCTTTAGGACAGCCAGTTTGCAAATGAATGCAGCCCCATCTTCTCAGCATTTTGAGACAGACGACTACCCAACACTGAACTGTCTCAAGGTTTCAAACTGAGACAGCTTTGTAGAAATAATAGAAAAATTTCATTACAATTGGCCTAGCATGGAATTTATTCTTAAAAAGTTTGGTAGAATATACTTGTAGACTTCAAAACTAGTACATCATCATTTGAGCACTCCTTCGTCTACACGATCTTCTCCAGAAATACCAAACTTTTAGTCCTGGTAGTTAGAGCTAATCAGTCATATTAGCTAATCAAATTCCCTGATCAGTCACTTGAAGTCTGTTGATGACATCTGTTCTGAGCTCTACAGCATTGGTCAGCTACTGACTTGCGGAAGTCAGACTCTATCTAGAACCTCACAATGGTTATAAAGCAGGTCTGTTTATTCGGCGCTGCGCACCCACGCCGGGCACAAGGGGGATAGCTCCACCTAACTTGCGCACCAACAGTTGCAGGGAGTCCTATCTGGAGCTTTCTCTGGACTCGCCGCGGATAGATAGACTTCAGAGCTTAAGATGTTACTTTGATTTCCATTTTCCCTTGTTCCAAAGAAACTTTTGCATCCAATTTTTCCGGCACGTCCCTTCCTAAGAAGGGCCTAAGCAAATTGGGTAAGTAGAAAAACGGATGGATTCCCATCATTTTTTCCCCAATTCCAATCTTGAGCACTGAGAAAAAAAAAAAAAAAAAAAAAAAGCCTTTTCCTTTTGGCCAGTTGCTCTGGTAGAACTAAGCATTAGTATACATTCTCCGTAGAACTAAGCATTTATCCCGGGATGTTCAGTTTTTCGACACTGTATAAGCCTTCCTGCTCTCACTCCCCTCCGTTTTTCATTTCTTTTCCTCCTAAGACACCCGTGAAAAACTTAAGAAACCTCCTGGTCAATAACTTTCTTCAGACAGCGTCAATGATATCACAGCAACCCAGACTTATTTAACTTTTTCTTTAAAACAGCTAACACAGATTCTGTATCATTCTCACGCAGACCAGTCCCCAGCTTGATCATCTGAATTGAATTTGTTTTATATTAAACAGATTTCCTTATCATTTTTATTACAGCAGATGAAAAAAGCGCTCACGCTTTTGCTGGCTTTCCATCACATCTGATTGACTGAGGCACCCTGATTCCCTGTCTTTATTTGCTTTCTGCAGAATTCTCCCATCTCTTTTGGTTCAAGTTCGACTGGCAAAACGCTTTTCACTGGTTACTACACTTAGCTGCTATACATCTTTGTTTCTTAAGATAACTGTTTTCATATTTTACAATAGAACGTTGCCATGATCTATTTTGTAAGGTCTAGAAAAAAGACCCCCCCTTCCCACAGCCCCCACCCCACCCAGAAAAAAAAAAAAAAAAAAAAAAAAAGATGCTTAGTCCTTTAACATAAAATACTTATTCATTTGGCTGGATGGAGGAAGTTAAACACGGTTTATATTCTATCCATGTAGACTGCACTCAGGAAAAGTTTATGTAAAATTCTGCTGACAAATGCAGAATCCAGCTTGCCTGCTCTAGGAAGCGGAACAGACCCACAGCGGACACGAGAATGTACTGTCAGAACAATTAGGAAATAAAATCTATTGTGATCTAAGTTACTGACAACTGTCAAATTAATTCACTTTGTTCTTATTCAGCTTGGAGGAAACGGGCACAGAAATTACTCATTTACCCTAAGTACATCTCTGTCACCTTCTTCTCATCTCCAACACGATTCTCATTTTCAGATTGACCTCAGTGTCAACTGTGAGTCTATGTTAAGTGTCATGCACCAAGTGTCACAGGCAACTGTGCTCTGACCAACACTACCTGTGCTGGACAAGCTATGGAGAGCAGAAGTATTTCTGTAGTGGTCCTAGGAGAACCCCAGTTCCTTCGGATGCAGCTCTTCTTAGAACACTAAAGAAAATCTATTCCTCAAAGGCTGCATCTCTGTTAGATGCTGGGATGGAGCAAGAATGTAGTTTTACAATAAAACTCCAGTAATCACATTTACTCCATCCAGTTGCAGTTTCACAGAGGATTAGTGCTACATGAATGAATGTTCTCTCTAAAGAAACAGAAATTAAAGATCTGTTTCAGGTGCAAGATCAATGTATTGCAACCCCGAAAGGGGATATAAAAACCCAAACTAATCACCTGTTCTTCGGATAGATTTGAATCAAAGTTTGCAGGCGTTTTTGTCCAATGGCTCCAAACGAATCTAGTCCAAAGCTCCTAGATGCTGGAACCACATGATGAATATGTAAGGCCTTTAGCCTTAGCTGCTTTGATCTACTGATCTTCTCCAATTGGACTACATTGCTTGTTGCTATACCTCCAAGGGAACACAACACAGTTTGGATAAATTCACAGTCTAGAAAGAGCTCCAGCAGGAACATGGGTCTCCCTTGCTACCATCATCACAGAAGGTGTGGCAGCCACAGGGCCACTTCATTCATTCACTCACAGAGCACCAATAACAAATACTCCTTGCTGTAATATTCATTTGTTGCAAAACTACATTCTTGCTCCATCTCCACACCTAATATAGATGCAGCCTTCGATGAATAGACTTTCTTCAGTGTTCCAGTAAAAGTCATTGCTTATTAAGTTTAACTGCCTTTGAAAAAATAATACTCGGAGGTCTGTACAATTGGCAGCACAGGGGTTGACCCATATATCATCAAGGGTCTGTCTGGAACGGTACGAGCTGGTAATAGTTTTGTTTCAGATGTGTTTCAGCTATGCCCATTGCCTACCACAGAAGCAGGAGAAAATGCCTCTTTACTGTTCTACATGTCCAACGCTCAATTTGAATTCTTCTTGAAGTTAGGGCTTCCAACAATCCAAACCAGATGCCCAGCCTCCCAATCTAATGCATGAGCAGAGGGGCTCTCTGAAACACCAGTACAGACTAGGTGAGAAATACCTTGAAAGCAGCCCTGTGGAGAAGGACGTGGGGGTACTGGTCGATGAGAAGCTCAACAGGAGCCAGCAATATGCACTTGCAACCCAGAAATCCAACTGTATCCTGGGCTGCATCAAAAGCAGAGTGGCCAGCAGGGCGAGAGAGGTGATTCTCCCCCTCTGCTCTGCCCTCCAGAGTCCGGGGGATGGAATAGCAGGGCTCCCAGCACAAGAGAGACCCGGACCTGCACTTGGTCCAGAGCAGAGCCACAAAAATGATCATCAGAGGTATGGAGTACCTCTCCTATGAAGACAGGCTGAGGATAGACTCAGGTAAGGAAGAGATTTTTACTGTGAGGGTGAGGAGACACTGGAAGAGGTCGCCCAAAGAAGCTGTGGATGCCCCATTCCTGGAAGTGTCCAAGGCTAGGACAGATGGGGCATTGAGCAACCTCGTCTGGTGGGAGGTGTTCCTGCCCATGGCAGGGGGGTTGGAACTTGATGATCTTTAAGATTCCTTCCATCCCAAACCGGTCTATGATTCTATATGCTAGGGAATAGCCCTTTGGCCAGTTTGCCTCAGATGTCCTGGCTGTGTTGCCTCCCAGCTTTTTTGCAACCACAGCCTCCTCACTGGCAGGGCAATGTGAAAAAAAAAATAAAAAAAAAAACGGAAAAGGCCTTAAAACTGTGCAAGCCCTTCTCAGCAATAACTAAAACAATGGAGTGAAGCCAAGATTGCTCTGATAGCATTCTTCATGATCCAGTACAGACCGATACCACCCAGCATGGTCCTGCACGGCCGCTGGAACCCAGCCCAGTGCCCAGGGTCCCCAGCCCAGGGGGTTGGTCTCCGCCCAGGCCGGTCTGCGCCCAGGCTCAGGGACACCGCCGCCAGTTTCCCCTTTGCAGGTTCAAGCAGTAACGAAGCTGAGCACCTGTGCCAGGGACACCCAGGGAGGACACTGATACAGCCGGCCACACAGACAACCACAGACAAGGCGCTGCTTGCAACAGCACCCACACACAGGCCTCACGTAACACACAGGCACAGACAGCCGAGTCCCCTCCTGCCCTGGGGCTGGCAGAGACAGCAGGTCACTGCTGCAGGCACACACACGGCACTCTCGGGGTTCACAAGCACATACACACCCGCACACCTGGCCCTGAGAGTCCTTTCACATGCCCTCAGATTCCCCATGCCTCTGCCTGCTCCTCGTCCCCATGGGCCTCCCCTCCAGGTCTGCCACGGAGCTCCCCTAGCTAGGAGGGAGCTATGGGGACGTGGGCTGAGACACAGACTTCTGCCCTGGAAATGCGCGCAACTGGCAGCGATGAGCATCATGACGGGAAGCCACACTTAAGACAGCGCAGGCATAGCAATGGGAGCCTTGGAAAGAGCTCTCCTTTCAACCCACATTCCTCTTTCAAAGCAGAGATCCAGCTTATGCGTACTCAAGTCTAGGGTGGATGAAGTGACACAAGTAGTCTGTTTGGGAAGAGCCCCGGTGCTCTTTATTTTCCATTCAGGGGTGGAAAGCGGGAGAGCTTCCCAGCCCCTTTGCTCAGAGCTCCGCTGCTGCCGCCGTCGCCATTCCCAGCACCTTCCCCTCCACTGCGGTACCAGCATCTAGCGCTAGGGAGTCAAAAGAAAAAAGAGGATGAGCAGGTTGTGTACAGGCTGAACACAGAGAAATACTGCAGGCTTAGCTCGGGCCGTGCACGTAGGGGTCTGCTTCCCAGGAAGCTTCAAGGCTGCCGAGAAGTGAGACAGATGCCTCGTGCCCGAGCTCACGACAGGGTCCCCAGGGGTGCAGCTCACCAGCCTGGGGCTGGGTCAGGTGGAGCGGAGGACCCTGGGTATTCTGCACAGGTATTCCCCCTCAGGGCAAGGTGTCCTGGCGTCAGCGCTCTCCAAAGGAAGGACAGCCTCTCGGCTTTGGAAAGGGGAGAGGCAGCCATCCAGGGGACCCCTCTGTTTTCAGACAGGACTTTCACATCCCACATGGGAAAGCCTGTTCTGGGTGCCCAGCCGCTCCCCGTCAGGTGTCAGGGAGCTCCAGTCCCAAAGTCTCCAGAGTCTCCAAAGCCTGCGTCCGTCTCGGGAGGGGTGTCGGAGACGTGCCCTCTTTCTCCCAGTGCTGCCCCCAGGGGAAGGATGGGCCTTGCAGCAGCGGGAAGCACCATCCCTTTTTGGAGATACTTACCGGGGGAGCTGCTGCTGCTGCTGCTCTTGCCGCAGCCGGTTTGCCTCCGCAACATTTCTGAATACACTTTGTTGATGGCGATGCGGCTCCAACCTTTCCAAAACTTGGAGTGCTCGTGGGGAAAGGCGGCTGCAACAACAGGAGAAAGGGATCCCTCAGCCTCTGTCAGACACCCCTTCTGCCTCTCCCCTCATCCATGTTATACATTAGTTTTGGTAGAAATCATTCCCGACACATCGTGGGTAAGGTAGATCGAATTTCTATTTATTTGAGCAACTCAGCAAGCAGCGATAAGTAAAACAGCGCTGGGCGGCCGGGGAGTCTCCTGCTCCGCCAACGGCGCGCACCTAAGCCCGCCAGAGTCTCCATTTATAGCCTAGTAGTTCCGGGTTTAGTGGCACATCCTGGTGTCTTCTTACGACTGCGAGGCCTGTTGCTAGGGGGTCTTCGTCAGTCCTCTGGTGGTCGTGGGGATGAAGATCGTTGTCTTCCTCTGCGTCGGGGTCGTGACTTTGCTGCTGATATGTGTGTTCTCATGTGAGGGGGAATGCCATTTTGCCCTTTTTTGGAGCTGGTTTCTACTGCAATTGTTAACTTAACAGGAAATTCCTATACTTGTTTTTTTCCTTCAACAGGACATTGGGGGTATAAGCAGTTAACCATTGAAAACCTTCCCATCAGCAATATTTAATGAACAAACAAGGCTTTACCCATTACAATCCAGACCCTGCACCCATGCGGTGCCACGTGCACCCACCCTTTCAACCTGTGATGAGTTTTAGGCCTTGGCGGTAACCAAGGTCATGCCCGCTTTAGGAGGAATCAAAGGGTGTCACAGGCAACCCCAGGACTCAGGGACCAGGCTCCTGGACATGTCCTGACATCACTCAAGAGCTACTCCAGTGCCCCACGACGGGAACGGAGCCGGCACACACTTACTCAGGCTGGAGTCTCTCCAGCTTGCCTGCTGCTCCCAACTCCTCTGCTGGGGCAGGGTTCTCAGCCTTCCTCCACCTCTTCCTGACCTTGCTCCTGGGCTGGGCTGGAGGATGGGGAGTCCGAGCATGTTGGCTGTTGAATCGCTGCAAGGAGAAGTCCCTCTCATCAAACAGGACTGGACGTACAGCTGCTCTTTCCCAGAGGACCTCTTGAAAGGACCCTGCAGCAGGACCTGCGAACCAGGCGACTCGGCGCTGCCAGCCCACGTCTGGCTGCTGCTTTTATCCCTCACTTTCTGCTGACAACCTCTCCCTCACAGGGAGGAGCAGCAAAAGCCCTGACCTGCGGCCTCGTGCCCGTCCTGCTCCCACCACCCTGGGACCTGCCGCCCTCGGAGCCCGGGCAGAGAGGATCGCCGCTGTTCTCAGCGGTGTTGATCACTGCCAGTACCTGGGGTATCTGTTGGTCCTCCCCCTCAGACCAGGCTTCCCATGCAGCCATGGCTGCCTGGGCTTGCTCTTGTAGCTTTTGGTACGTGGGCCATGAGCTGTCTGTTTGGTCCCACTGTGAAGACAGGTTCCAGACCTCCTGGAGGAAAAAAAAAAAAAAACAAAAAAAACAACAAAACAAACACAACAGCAGACAGGATTGGTCTCAGCTGTCCCTCAGGCCTAACCCACACTCCTGCCCCCTCGCCTCAGCCGGTCTGTCAGCAGTGCTTCGACCCTCAAGGATGAGGGGCCCTGAAGCTAGGCCAGGCTCCTCAACTCGTGACAAACACAGCTGAACAGCCCGCGGTGACCAAAGCCCTCTGCCATCAACGACTCAGAAAGGCCTTGCTCCTTTTCCATGGCCCCTGGTCAAAACGAAGTGGCTCATGGCAACACGGGAGGCAGTAAGAGGCAGGGAAGGTGTGCGGGACGCCACCTTCCGTCTCCTGAGGAAGAGATGAAGGAGGTAACAAATGTGAAGACGAACGCATCCCAAGGGACCTGCTCGGGATCGCTCCACACAGAGGCTTTTGTACAGGCCCAAACAGCACAGTCATTGCAGCAAGGCAGAGCAGGTACCTGCAGCGCTCTCCTGGAGGCTTCAGGAGCAGGGAGCGCAGTGGTGGTGGACTTGGCTTGAGGAGCTGTTTCCTGCCTGTCTGCCTTCTTCGTCCCGGGGGAGCTGCCTGGACACGGGGGGAGCACGCTGCAAACAGACGCCGGGAGGAGGCTGCATGAGCCCAGGGAAATTCGGTCTCCAGTCCGCGCTCGCAAGCTGCGTCAGCCTCTGCAGCAGACGGCACTTCCGCAGCGAGCGGGCATATTGGACTGGCCGTGTTCACTTCAGCGGAGACAGAGAGAGCCAAACGCGAAGCTGTGGCACCACCTGCCTTCAGGAAGGCTCGGGATGCCCGTATCCAGGCCCTTTTTGGTGGAAGAAGGAGGGGAGCGGTGTCTTGTGCAAGGACAGGATCCGAGAGACACCATTATGGCCCACCCGGGCTTTACTTCAGCTTCTCCTCTGTGGCCCTGAAACACGGTGCGCTTATGGGTGGAAAACAGGTTATCGCTGGGGAGCCAGCGGAGCCATTGGAGAAAGCCGTCAGGTAAGGAGGCCAGTCATGCCATCTCCCTACCTCAGCACTCTCTTGTGCCTGCCACAACGTTTGGGATAGCGTTTGAAAAAAATGCCTGAAAGAAACTTTTCCATCTGGTATCACAGCTCCTTAGGCTGGAAGAAACAGCAGGGGAGATGGGGCCACGGCAATCCTAAGACACGGTGAGACATGTTAGAATGAAGGCAGGGGACGTTTGCTCCCACAGACAAGAAGATGGGCTCTGCTGCAATGTGGGGGGGCTCCTGAAGGGAGAAGAGCTTCTGCAACAAGGCTCTGCGTTCAGCTCCCCCAAGGATCGGGGCCCTGCTGGAAAATGAAGCTGGTGTGCCAGTCTCAGGCAAACGTGCTGCACGCTTGCCATCCGTTGAGAGAGCGGCCTCCGCTGGGACGTGTGTCAGGAGCCACCCTGCGGCTGGTGGGTCCAAAGGGGACATCTCTCCAGTGTGGCTGCAAGGGGCTCCTTCCTCCTTTCCCCCAGGGGTCTCACCTGGTAGAAGGCTTCTTCTCCACATCTTGCTGCCTTGTGCCTGGCTCCCAGCTTGTCAGGATGGGGAGGGAAAGCTACTTCCTCCTCTGCAGCAGGTTGCCAGGATGGCACTCTGAAACTAGGAAAGGAGGAAGCTCTTCCGAGCAGCTGCGTGGGCACTGCCTTTTAACCTGGTTCAAGTCAGCCAGCACGGGACAGGGACCACCCCCAGACAGCAGGGACCTGTTCCCTTACCTCTTCTGATCCTGCGCTCTCCTGCAGCTTCCTCCTGCGAGGTGGTGGAAACTTTGGCCTCCGGCCTTCTCCTCACAGTCAGATGAAACCTGGAAAACAAACGATGACACGGGCTTGAAGAAGGCTGGCCTCCTACCCGTTGCAGCTTGCTGGCAGTAATCCTCCTGGTGTCGCACAAGGCATGGCATCCCTTTTCCGTCATGTCCATGCATGGGGTTTGTTGTCAGTCTTCCCGCAGCACCACAGAAGGTAGCCTAAATTCCCCTCCACATGCAGGCAATTCTCTCTGACGGGAATCGCGGCAGCACGGGCACAAGAATGGCAGAATATGGAGGCTGTACAGTAACACTGCCAGGCTTTTTGCAGGGGCAAGCATCCAGACGCTCAGAAGAAACTCTCTTTGCTCGTGGAGAGAGCAGCTAAGGGGGCAAGCGTGGGGAAAGGCATTTGACTGGCCTGCCATGTCCGGGCTGGCCAATAGCAGTCAGGTTGCTCACCCTTTGCTAGGATTCCCAAAGAAATGGAAGTAGCCCCCAAAACCTCACCAACTTACGCTGTGGAGCAGTGCAACCAGGCCCGCGGCGCTCTCCGGACGTTTGACGCAGTCTAGATAAGACTTCACGCACAGAAAACCATCTTCGCGTGGCAGAACTCCAATGTCCCTGACGGCAAAGGGGACGTGCTCCTTGTTCCTCACGAGGAAGCAGTACAAGAGGACGGTCTCTTGCACGCAGTTCTTCGCCACGTGCAGCGGGAAGGAGGTGGCTCGCGATAGCTGCACGTACTTCAGCGGCTCAATCTTGACACCATCTGCAAGGAGAAGCAACATCCTCAGCGACACGGCAAGCCCAAGTTGCTTGCAACATTCAGAACAAGTTCCCAGAGAAAGGGTCGCTAAGAGAAAGAGCTCCTGGGGCACGGTTTCTTTTGGGGGAACTCAAGCTGTACCCTGACCGTTGGAGACAATCCTCTACTTCTCCCAGGCCTTTCCAAAGAGCAGGGAGAACAAACCGTTCCGGACATGGGGCAGGAAGAGGGGGGCTGCTGCCTTCTCACCAGGGAGGAGCTCAGTGGGACAGTAGATCTCCTCCAGCCACAACTCATCGATGTCCAGCTGGAAGAAAGGTCTTCGAACCAAGAGCAGCCCTTCTTTGCCATGGAACTGCTCTCGGACAACACCAAAGGTCCCGAGTCCCGCAACCCAAACGCCCTGCACACAGAAAAGACAGAAAGGCCGATGAGGGAGTTCTTGAGAGACGGGAAAAGGGATGGCTGTCAGAGCAGGGGGACACTGCTCTGTGCCCTGCCCACTCCTGAGGGACAATGGGGCAAGGTGGGGCACTTTGGAAAGCTTTGCAAAAGAGCCGCATCCTCAGTTTCTTTCGTCTCCCCCCTCACAGCATTTGCCAACATCCCTTGGCTAGAGAAGCGCCCAGAGGTTTCCAGCACACGGATTAGACCTGGCACTGATTCCCAGCAATTGTCCTAGGCACGGACCCAGGATATTCCCCCCTCTCTCTGCTCGCCCTCCCCACTCAGACCGCAGGGAAGAGGGAAGCCCTAGGGTGTGCCAAACACCTGAGAGGCAGAGCACATCTGGCCTTGGTTTCTCTCCCAGCTGGCCAAGAAGCTGCTCCGGGCACCCTGGGCAGTCTCAGTGCACCGCCATGCTGCTCGGGCAGGGATTGCCTCATGCAGGGCCCACGACACCGGCCCACCTTATCCCGCTTCAGCTCTTTCGGAATGTAGTCGCATACAGCATCCCAGATAGCCTCAGTCCCTGGAAAGCAAGGAAAAGACACCTCAGGCTCCAGGCCAGCCAGCTCACAACCTCTTGGCAAGCACCTCACCCAGGCGATGACACATGCAGGCATACACAAGCACCCCAGAAAAACACCACGCACGCATTCCTGGGACATTCCTGAGAGGCCTGTGGGAGCTGCAGGCCACACCTAACAAATTTGACTAACAAATACTTCAGCCCCCCTTTTCTAGGCAGTCCGGTAAAGTCTATCTGCCAATACTCTCCAGGCGCCTGCCCCTCAGCAGTGGAGTTTTGCATGTTTATCGGATTATTTCTCCAACATATGTCACACCTTTCGGTGACCGACCTAATAGTCTCCACCATAGTCCTGCGTATAAATGACTTCTTTAAATGCTTTAGCAAATGTTCTGTTGCCCCAGCGCACAGCATTATGCTCCTCCTTCACTAGACCATTTGTAAGGGAAGAGGGTACCACTGCTGGACCTGATAGGTACCTACCTGTCGGGCACCACAGCCCTGCGCAGCTTCCACGGTGTCTCACGGGCAGGGGCCAACAATTTCTGAAAGACTGCCCTTGTACTTAAAAAGCAGCGGTCTTCGCTCAGGGGCTCTTCAGGCCGGGGATCGGGGTCCTCTCCGAGAATCGCTCGGTGCTGCCTGAGGTTCCGCCATCCCAGGAACCGTCGAGGCTCTCCCAGGAAACAGTCCTCGAGAAGAGCTCCGAGACCCCAGCCGGGGCTAAAGGGCCAGTCTCCCCCTGACTGGGGCTGCCCACGGCCTGTCCCCAGGCCAGGGGAACCGCCCCAAGGTACACAACACGCCACGGCACGACGCAGGGCCGGGCAGCGGCTGCCCTCACGCTGCCGGGGCTCTGGGAGCCACCCCTCACAGCCTCTGCCTCCCCTCAGTGCTTCCCGCTCCTCCCTCCCGCTCCTCCCTCAGGGCTCGCCTCTCCTCAGCCCGGGCTCCGATTGGCTGCCAGAGCCGCCAGGCAAACGGAGCCCCACCCCCTGCCGGCTGGCTGGGGCTCGCTGCCATGGCAACCGTGCAACCGCCTGACCAGGCAGGGCGGGCGCCGCCATCTTAGGAGTCGTGGGCGGGCTGGGGGCGTCTCGGGGCCTGAGGGGGGGACCTGGCCTGTGTGCCCGGGGCGCCCCTGCCCGCCCCTGCCCGCCCCTGCCTTTGCTCGCTCCCTGTGCCTCACCACCTCGTCTTCCCTTTTCTTTGCGGTGTCGAACGCCCGAGAAGCCCGACAGGCTCAGGAAGGCGGCCAGTCACTTGCACAAGAAGCAATAGGGCCGGATGCTCCTGGAATGCTACTTGTTGCAGCTTTGTGCCTGGGTATCACTGTGAGATCAGGCTAACAGGATGAAGGCTTTGTTCCTCGTCCCTTCTGTTGAGAGAGGGGTTTTGCCTCTCGGCAGAAGCTATCCCCAGGCTCTCGGCATATTTAAGCAAACTAAATGCAGCTACAGCCTCTTCTTTGTCTGAGACCGGATCGCAGCTGATGAGGAAGTAACGGGACCAGCAAACCCTTTCTGGCTGCAGCAGCTTGGGCCCGGCTGCCCTGGCCCTGGGGCAGGAGGAGCTGCCTGAAGACCCCCAGGGATGGCACGGAGGGGCTGCGGGCCTCCCGGGGGCTGTCTTGTGCCTTGGATGTCCCATCTGTGGGGCTGAGCCCTCTGTGCCCCCAGGAGCTGCTGTGCCCTTCAGAGGGGCTGGGGCTGTGGTGGCAGTGCCCAGAGCCCTGCAGCAGCCTGCTCCGGACACTGCCCTGGGGCCAGCCCAGCCTGAGCTGCTGGACTGCGCTGGGCAGAGGGCAGGGAGGTGGGCATGTTAGCGTTCATGAAAACACATAATCCACAAAGTGATTATACGAAGGTGCTTTATTAGGCGCCGCAAGTTAGGGGCAAGCCTGCCCAAATCTAACTTTGTCCGATTTGTTCACTCAGTTCTCTTTTATCTCCTAAAATATTACATATGCATTAGGTTTCACAACTCATCTATGCATATTCATTTCCTAGCTCCGCCTAGCCCCGCTTCGTATGCTAATTATCTTATCAGTCCTTCTGCGCTTGCGTACTACTCTCTGGTGGTCGTCCGGGTGGTCGTCGGGATGAAGTAAGATGTCTTATCAGAGTTGAACTTTTTAACCTTTCCTTCTCACGCATGCTCTCTGAGCCCTTGGTCTCAGTCCAAACCGCAAGGTTGGTTTGATCCAGTTCCCAGGGTCCAAGAAGCCCCAGTTATCCAGATGTCTTGCAAATTGAGCATTCTTTTAATCCTCCTTACTCCTCATCATGAATTGGTGCATTCTCATGTTACCCTTGCACATATCTCATATGTACCCTTGCACCTTTCTTCCAAGCGCAGCCTCGGAACAGTACATCGCAAATGTAACATATTAAACAATATTGTATTATTTCTTCTTCTATTACTAACATTTCCCCCCTTTGAAAGCATTTCACTCCTTTCGAGGAGTGGTTTTCTGCTAGGGGAAATGACCCAGGTGTGAAGAAGTGTGTGTGCCAGGTGAGGGAGGGAACCCCAGGGATCCCTTCAGGCTGTTTCCCAGCAGGTTCCCCTGCAGCCCCAGGGCCATGGGCAGGGAGCCTGGTGGGGGGCAGAGCAAGGGAGGCCTTGGGCTGGGCCTCTGCTGCTGAGCTGGGCCGGGCTCCTGGGCCCAAGGGGAGCTCCTGGCAAGCGGGCAGCGCTGCAGAGAGCCAGCTCTGCCCAGGAGCAGCTCCTCTGCCCAGCGCAGCAGGGCTGGGGGCACTGCCTGCAGCTGGCACGGGTAGGGGAGAGAAGGGAGAGGGAGGTTACCGGCTGAGTGGAATATGAGAATACTGAGAGCTGAGAGGAGGAGAAATCTTCATAGCACATAACAGGGTAAGCCTCCTTCTGCAGTGCAGTGCACAGGAGTATCAGGGAAGATTTCCAGACCCAGAACTTCCCACAGAAGATCTGGCTGGTTGCACTTGGTATTTCTTTAGTGTGGAGAAGCACAAGCTCCATTGCTAAGGTTCCCTGCTGCAGGGTGAACGTGCAGGCCTCCGAGGGCTCCCTTGTTGCAGGCCAGCTGCAGGCTGTGAATCCTGGGGTGCAGGCAGGGGTGCCCGGGGCTGTGGTGCAGAGCAGGGTCCCTGCTGTGCCCCAGGGGCTGTGTGCCGGGGCAGGGCCTCTGCCGCCTGCCAGGCTCAGCACTCAGCCTGCCCGGGGAGCTGCCCAGGGCGCTGCGCGGAGAAGCTGCGGGTGGAAGGAGCCCCCCCGGCAGGGCAGGGTCCTGCTGCTGGCGGGAGGCTGCTGCCTGGGGCAGCCTGCTCACAGCTCCATTGTACGACAAGGGCATTTCCCAAGCAATTTTTTCTAAGCAAACAAGGTCAAAATAGGGATTTTCTGCCCTCTTTTCAATTGCCTACTCTACTGGACAGGAGGGGAAGCAGGAAGAAGTGGAAGAGGAGCTGTGAGTTTGAGCACATTGCTGAGACTCCTGAACTGTAACTCTGAGGATCAGTATGTTTGTGAGCTGCCCCAAATGTACCTTCAGCCTCTCCTCTTCATATTGAAAGCGACAGCATCAACTTTGCTGAACCCAGCAGGGCTTTCTGACAGGTCCTTTTGCACCTGCAAAGATGCACATGCACCTAGGCAGTCTCTTGCATACAGGCAGGTTTCTGAAGGGCAACGATTACTGCACACAGATTTGGTTGAGGCTGTGAGCAGAAACAGGAATAAGACATGAGACAGGGAAACAACTCCCAGAAATAAAACCTTCAGGCATCAGGGATATGATCAAGGAATGAGGGGAAAGTTAATCAGAAATCTTGTCAGAGGGAGAATTCATCAGAAAACTCCATATTTTTTCCATTCAGTGCAGACCCCTTCCTCTGAACATGCCCCCTTGCCTCCTCTCCCACCCAGAAAACCCTCTGCCCTCACGCCCATGGGTCCAAGGCATGGGGCATGTCTTCTGCAGCCAGAGCTCCAGCAGAGCAGAGGTGCATCTCTCCAGCCATGCGCCCATTTCCACCTGTGCTGCAACTGCAGAGGGGGTCAGCTGCCTGGGGGTCGTGGGCAATGCAATTTTTGAGGCTGGGGATGTTAGCGTTCATGAAGACACATAATCCACAAAGTGATTATATGAAGGTGCTTTATTAGGCGCCGGAAGTTAGGGGCATGCCTGCCCAAATCTAACTTCGTCTGATTTGTTCTCTTAGTTCTCTTTTATCCCCTAAGATATTACATATGCATTAGGTTTCACAACTCATCTATGCATATTCATTTCCTAGCTCCGCCTAGCCTCGCTTCGTATGCTAGTTATCTTATCAGTCCTTCTACGCTTGCGTATTACTCTCTGGTGGTCGTCCGGGTGGTCGTCGGGATGAAGTAAGATGTCTTCATCAGAGTTGAACTTTTTAACCTTTCTTTTTCACGCATGCTCTCTGAGCCCTCGGTCTCAGTCCAAACCGCAAGGTTGGTTTGATCCAGTTCCCAGGGTCCAAGAGGCCCCAGTTATCTAGATGTCTTGCAAACTGAGCGTTCTTTTAATCCTCCTTACTCCTCATCATGAATTGGTGCATTCTCATGTTACCCTTGCACATATATTTTGTATCTTCCAAGCGCAGCCTCGGAACAGTACATCGCAAATGTAACATATTAAACAATATTGTATTATTTCTTCTTCTATTACTAACATTTCCCCCCTTTGAAAGCATTTCACTCCTTTCGAGGAGGGCAAATGCTTTCACTAACTAACTAAAATATTTTACACTCAGTGCTCACCAATAATATAATCACGGAAAATTACATCATTAAGAATCAAGGAAATTACAAAGATTAGGATTGTCACAACATTTCATAAGTCCGCCACTTCTGCTTTATGTTACGTTCACCCTTCTGGTTGGGTTCACTTGATCTGAAACTGATCTTGTCTATTCGGTTTTCATTCCATTTCACCTCCTGGGTTCCTCAGATTCTTTCTCTGAAATCCAAAGTTGTTAGATGCCGGTGGAGGATATTGAGGATGTGGTTCCATTTGCCGAGCAATAGTTTGCATCACTGTCCGGTTCCAGGTTGTCTTCCTTAGAACCAGACTTTTCAGCATTATAAATGTTAACCAAATTAGTACCCCTACAATCACCAATATAATTATTGTCTCCAGTAAGGACTTAACCCAATTACTAATATTCCATCCACTAAAAATTTTATCCAACCAGCTTGTTGTCATATCTTTCTCTTCCTGTTCTGCATCTTGTTCCACTCGAGCCAGTTGTTCTATGTCATGTTCTACATCAATAGTCACATTTGGAATGTGGATGCAGCAATGATCAATACGATCTTTTAGAAATCCACATACTCCATGTTCCTTTAATAACAGTGTATCTAATGCTAATCGATTCTGTAGCACCATTTTAGCTGTAGCTTGTAGTTGGATATTAAGGTCTCTAAAGCCTTCTTTCGTGGCTCTCGTGCGCCTACTCACTTGTCCTGTAAGTTTATAAATCATTTCCCTATTTCGATAAGTAGCTACCTTTGCAAATAGAGATTCTAATGCCCAATTGAATTTTACTCCATCCGAGGGTTCATGCCATATATCTTCATCTGCCCCTTCTTCTAAACTTCTTTTTGCCCTACTAATTTGTAGGGTTTCCAACTTTCCCTTAAAAGGAGACTTTTTCCATATTGGACGCAGTGTGGGGAGGGAGTCCTAGAGTTATTTCTTTTACTTCCCCATCTATCGGTGGGTGTGTAGTCCAAGTTCCATTACTGGCTGCCCATACAAATTGTCCTGGACTTTGTATGGTACTATAGCTACAATCCACTGCGACTTGACTAGCCTGGCTATTTCTTTCCGAATTGTACTTAATTCCTCGGCAAGCACATCCTGCCCTAAGAGCTATCAATACCGGAAGTAAGTGCTCAACATCTTCATTATTGCTGTCGCAAGTATATTTCTTCTCACAAGTCCACCAAGCTACCTTTGTTGACTCTTGTCTACCACTCCTATCAACCCGGCTTACTGTATAAAACTGATCAGTTCCATTCTGCTTTCCCTGCCATTTAATACACCATGATGTATTCCCTCCATACTGGAATTTCTGCAATAAACTTACTGTCCAATCACTATCCCACCCTTTCATTCCTTTTGGCTTATTTTTCTCTTGACATTCCCAAACAATCTTTTCTCTAACTCCTTCTACTACACGTAGTTCGTCGTAATGACACTGTCCCACATTCTTAAATCTGCCTATCGTTATGAAATGATAGTTCTTCTTTTCACATTCAGACCTCGATGTTGGGGGGCTCAGTTTCCTGTAGTATTGTGTAACATTTATCCTCTCTAAAACTTTCACTTCTTTACATTGAATTGTTTCATTTCCTTTTACTTGGGGCAGTGGGAGGTGGTTATACCCCACTCAAGCGGGTCCCCTGTTGCTTTTGGAATGGGCATACAAGCAGTAATTCTATCAGTTCCTTTCATTATGGCAAAATCTTTAATCAATCCTACCAGTAAATTCTCTGATGGTTGCCTGTGTGGGATCTGTACCACTTGTGTCCATGGCACCTGGCCCTCTCTTTTTCTTCTAGATCCTTTTCAGTGGGCTACCAATATTCCTTTATCCAATTTCGGATATACCAATATTTCTCTTATCCCGTAATCTGTGCTATTTTCACGTGTTACCATGCACCGGTAGTTTCCTTTGTTGACTTTAGTAACACTAAACAGGGTTCAGGTGGTAGCTCCTCTCAGTTGTTGGCCCAGTTCTATGGGTTTACTTACGTACGCCTTCCCCTTCCATCCAGCCTTCAGTCCTGTATTGTCCCTGGTTGTGTCTACGTATATTTCCTGGCTCTGTCTGGAGTCATTTATTTTTCCCCACACCACCTGTAGAGAGCTAATTGTTATTGGTTTATCGTTGTGCATTCCACATTCCAAAGTAACATTTTCTCCTCTGAATATTTCCTCTTTCTTATATTTTTCTGGTATTTCTAGGAACTCAATTACAAGGTATTTACACAAAACAATTACTGTTATCGATACTGTTGTTAAGAACCCCAACATCGTATGGTTATACGCGCCTCATCTGTAGTTTTGTATCTCCGATTGCTCGCACTGACCAAAATTCGGGAACCTTTTTCACCCGAGTATAATGAATCCAAGCATCCACCCCTTCTACCTTTACAGCTGTAAAAGTAGTCAATAATACTTGATAAGGTCCGGCCCACCGTTCTCTCAGGGGTTCTTCATTCCAGTTTTTAATGTACACTCGGTCACCTGGCTGAATGTCGTGGATAGGATTTTCCAGTGCCAACGGTCGCTTCCACACCAGAACACTTTGAAGTTGAGCTAAAGTTTTACCAAGAGACAATACATAATTATAAACATCCTGGTTCCCTGTTATATGCATGTTAGGATTTGGTTCTGGGGATTCATAAGGCTTTCCATACATTATCTCGTATGGGCTTACTGACATTCCACTCCTTGGCTTTATCCTTATTCTCAGTAAAGCTATAGGGAAAGCTTGTGGCCATTGTATTTTGGCTTCCTGGCAGATTTTACTGATCTGTCCCTTTAGAGTTTGGTTCATCCTTTCTACCTGTCCACTAGATTGGGGTCTCCATGCAGTATGTAAATTCCAAGAAATTCCTAATAGTCGACTTACGTCTTTAACCACAGATGAAACAAAGTGCGGCCCCCTATCCGAGGATATTCCTAATGGTACCCCAAACCTCGGAATGATTTCCCGCAGTAACCATTTTACTGTCTCTTTAGCTTGATTGGTGCGACAGGGAAGGGCTTCCGGCCATCCGGAAAAGGTGTCAACCCCTACTAACAAATACCTATATCCCCCGGTCCTAGGTAACTCTACAAAATCAACTTGCCAGTAATCTCCTGGTTCTATTCCTACTCTAACTCTTCCCATTTCAGCATGTTTTCTTGCTACTGGATTATTTTTCAGACAAATCTCACACTTTGACATTACTGATTTTGCCATTGTTAACATGTGTGTAGAGATGATGCTACGTTTTAAAAATGTTACCATTGCCTCTGCACCCCAGTGACATTCATTATGTCTCATCTGAAGTATTTCTCGCATCACCAAGGGGGGTATTACTACCTGGCCCATAGCAGTTACATACCATCCATCAGAGTTCTTTCGGGCCTTTAGGAGATTTGCTAATTTCTCATCCTCTGGTGAATATCTTGGTTCCTTGGGAAGATTAAGACAAGCGGGGCCTACCTTGAGTGGTACCAAAGCCATTACATTCCACACCTCCCGAGCAATTTGTCGAGCTGCTCGATCTGCCAGCCGATTCCCTTCTGATATTTTTGAGGTTCCTCCTTGATGAGCTTTACAGTGCATAATAGCCACTTGGTTTGGTTTTTGTACCGCATTTATCAAATTTAACACCTCCTTGCGTACTAATCTCTGATGGTCGTCCGGGTGGTCGTCGGGATGAAGTAAGATGTCTTCATCAGAGTTGAACTTTTTAACCTTTCCTTCTCACGCATGCTCTCTGAGCCCTTGGTCTCAGTCCAAACCGCAAGGTTGGTTTGATCCAGTTCCCAGAGTCCAAGAAGCCCCAGTTATCCAGATGTCTTGCAAATTGAGCATTCTTCTAATCCGCCTTACAACTCATCATGAATCGGTGCATTCTCTCATGTTACCCTTACACATATATTTTGTATCTTCCAAGCGCAGCCTCGGAACAGTACATCGCAAATGTAACATATTAAACAATATTGTATTATTTCTTCTTCTATTACTAACACAGGGAGGTGGGAATGGTTCTCTTCTCCCAAGCCCCACGTGACAAGACAAGAGCAAAAACCCTTAAGTTGCGCCAGGGGAGGTTTAGGTTGGTTATTAGGAAAAATTTCTTCACCAAAAGGGTTGCTCTGGTGGGTTTATGTGGCAAGGTTTTGGTAGCAGGGGGCCATAGGGGTGGCTTCTGTAAGAAGAATCTAGAAGCTGCCCCATGTCAGATAAAGGCCCTGCTGCTGACCAGAGCCGAGCCAATAACCTATGTTGTTTGCACCTCTGTGAGAGCATATTTAAGGAAGTGGGAAAAAAATAACAAAAAAGGCTGCTTCACAGGGAGAGAGAGAGGAGTGAGAAACAGCCTTGCAGGCACTTACATCAGCGAAGAAGGAGGGGGACAGGTGCTCCGGGTGCCAGAGCAGAAGTCCCCTGCAGCATGAGAAGACGCCCCTGGTGGAGCAGGCTGTCCCCCTGCAGCCCATGGGTCCCACACGGAGCAGATCTCCACGCTGCAGCCCCCCCGTGGAGGAGCCCCCGGTGGAGCAGGTGGATGTGGCCTGGAGGAGGCTGCGGCCCATGGAGAGCCCCCGCAGGAGCAGGCCCCGGGCCGGAGCTGCAGCCCGTGGACAGGAGCCCATGCAGGAGCAGGGGGGCTGGGGGGAGCTGCCGCCCACCCGTGGGGGACCCGTGCTGGAGCAGTTTGCTCGTGGGGGATGGATGGACCCCGTGGTACGGAGCCATGTGGGAGCTGTTCTTGAAGAGCTGCTGCCTGCGGGCAGCCCCCGCAGGCTCAGTTCGGGAAGGACGGCATCCCGTGGGAGGGACCCCACGTGGAGCAGGGGCAGGGGGCTATCTCCCCGTCCTTATCTCAACCCTTGAGCCCTTTGCATCGCATTTGCTCCCCCTTTCTCTTTGAGGAAGGGGAGTGAGAGAGTGGCCGTGGTGGAACTCGGCTGCCCACCCGATTAAAACCACCGCAGCTGCAAAGTACTGGAAAATTTTTCAGAAGAAACAAGGTGTTTAACAAGGAAAAATATAGTTTCCTTTTTAAGGCTTCCTGGATAATTGGGCTTATTTCATATTCCCAACTCGGAGGAAGAGAATTGTTGAGTTCACCTTCTTTTTTCTTACACGGAAATAAAAAGTCAACAGCTCTGGAAGTAAGGGGAACGTATCACAATCAAGCTCCTTTTGTCTGTAATCCTTGCTGAAGGACAAGATTTATCCCACACCTTCCACGGATGTATGGTAGCAGAGAATCATTTTTGAACTACTCTAATTCAAGTCAACTTGGGGATAGTGGCACTTCTCTAATTGTTTCTGAGACATACGCATTAGCAACAGAGAGTGTTCTGTTGTCATTGCAAGGCGCCTACGGTGATGACTTCAGAAACAGAACTGAGTGATGTCACCATGGCAATTTGGGAGCAGCTGCCTCTGTGCAAGTTTAGCTAGGAGGGACAGAGAAGCGTGCTGGATGTGATGAAACCACGTGAGGATTTGTGGATCCCACCTTGAGGTGCACAGAGAGGGCCCATGCCCTTCTGTAAGTGGTTTGATGCTTGGCTGAGGCAAAAAATGTGTTTTTATTGTGAATGCTTCGTTTTAGTATTCTGTAGTTTGTGTAAAGTCCTTTCACAAGCATTACGTTTGGTACTTTTGCTCAGTGATGTAGCTGCACAGAGTGACAGATGCAATGTATGGGTGAGGGCCTCTGCACGTTCTCTTTTTCCTACACACCATCAACAAATAAGGGTGGACAAATAAGAGTGTGCTGTGCTCCTGCCATACGCCTCAAGTACTAAAGCATAAACAAGAGACTTAAAAGTACCCCTGTCACATTAAAATTCAGGACAGCAATGTACTTCATCAAATGGGCTGACCTGTTGAGCGTCTCAGGATGTGGTGTATGAAGATGCACTCCATCTGCTTCCAGATTAGCACTTGCAGTGAGCAAGCTGCCTGACCTTAACATTTTTCATTTCATTTTTCACCTCAGTTTTGCTGGTTCTCCGTGATTCATTCTTGGTCTAGAAAGAAAAAACCAAAAAAAAACAAAAAACAAAAAAGTGAACTCAGATCAAAATAAAAGGATTTCCTTCTCATTAATTACATGTTCCTAACTTGACAGATTTGGTTATTGACTAAGAAGGCAAATATCTGGCCAGATATGGCCAAATATCTGGCCAAATGAAACAAGCAGCTAGCTTGCTGGAGACATTGTCTGGGAAACAGTGAAAACACTTGCAGACAAAAACATATCAAAGGACTAACGCTTTGAGCTTAATTCTAAGCAAACATCATAAACTCAAAACTCTTGTTTGTCTTCCTAACAGGCTGGTATAGTAACATGTCACATTGGATGACTTTGCAGCATAGATGTCAGGAATGCAGCTTGGGATCACCTCCTTCTACTTAGAGTTTAGTTTGAAGGGATGAGCAAGTAATTTTTCCTGGGTTGATGGAAATCTGTTCTAAAGTCTGTTTTCTAACACTCTCATAGATACTTCTCTGTCCATCGCTCTGTCCTGCCAACTCTGCTGTGAGTGTGAAGTTGTGGCAAGAGGGATTTCCTCTTCCTAATTTGACCTGGTGGACACCAACTTTCCTACTAAATTGCCGATGTTGCTGAGGAGGCAGCAGTATCAAAGCCCTGTTGATGAAGATATAACAAGCTTGGGGAGGCTTTGGCATTTCTGTACAATGCTGCTCCCTGATTGTGACCCAAGACTCAGATTCTGAATGAAGCAAAGCAAGCTAGAAGAAAACTGTATGTCCTGGTAATTTTTTATTTTGTTTTATTTTATATTTTCATTCTTCACCTGTAAGAAAATCTAAATCTTTAAACCATTTGTTTGAAAACACGGTTTTATGGAAATGATTTTGGGTGTGCTCCTTCACCTTCTTTGGAACCTGTTTAACCTCGCTTCACTTATAGGAGACCTATGCTCAAATTTATGCTTACCGTGATAAAGCAGTATCCTTTTGGTATTCTTTTCTTTGATGATTGCACGTGAGGCTGAAAAGAGTTTTCAGTATGATTCTTCTTTTCCTTTGCAGTCTCCAAAACTCTGTATTATAGCTGATCTTCATCTCTGATCTGAAAAGCTTCACAGGCCAGAAGAGAATTGAGATGAAGAAGGAAATAGAGAATGCTGATGAATATTTCCAATTACCACCCGTAAGTTTTGTGAAAGACTCAGGTGCATTTCTGTAGTGGTAGAAAGTTAATAAAATCATGATCATGCACTTGAAGGCAAGTAATGGTATAAAAATGAAGAATGCAAGGCCCTGGTTAAAGACAATCTTTAGGCTGCTTCCAGATCAACACTTTATTTGCTTATTCCACAACCTCATCTCCACTTGCTTAGAAGCTGTGAAGATTGGAAGTACACTCAGTGTTTTTCATCCACTCTGTGTAAAATTATAAGAATTTTCACTGGCTATAAAAGCAAAAAAGACAAACAGACCCTCCTCTGGGGCTTCAGAATGCTCCTAAGATCACCCAGACTGGATAAGTAGAGATGCTCCACTATAGGTGCATATAGATGCACTACAGATGCTGGCAGAGATGCTCTAGCGTAGACGTGACGCACTTTGACAGCATCTTTTCTCTGACAGCAACTTACGTCTTGGTTCTTCACATCAAACCAGAGCAGTTTCTTTGCCTTCACAACCTGCAGACTGACCTCTCGTGTGTACCTGTGGTGGATTGAAGGTAATGCTTGTAATGTTTCTAACACACCCTGATGCTGTATTCACTTTAACTTTTAGAAAAGAGAGCAAGAAGCTTCACAGCAGTTTCTTAGGTGCCTGTCTGTCTGTCTATCTATCTGTCAATCTATCTACCTATATGCATATTTATTTAATTATTTATTTACTTATTTAAAGACATCTTTTGTTCACTAACATGAATCCTCTGACTGTTACTAATGTACGGCACATACCGTGACAGTATAATAGTGTATAAATACCCTTCATCTCATCCTTGCTATTGTTACTGTATTTTAAAAATAATTGTGCACATAATTACCCGCTTTTACCCTGTTTTAAAAAAATACCTACTTACTCGATTATAAAATCCTATAAAAAGGGGTGAACTCAAAAGGAAAGAGAAGCCAATTTTCATTACATTTCTAAACTAAACAGCTAATCCTGATAGATTCACTCCCTTTCAAATAGAACACTCAAGAAATAAAACAGTAAAAATTCACATAATACTTCTTTTATAACAAGATTGCATTGCACAATAGTTCTTTGCCTAACCCTGCAGTTACCCCACAGGCACTGCAATTGCTTACTTGGTCTTCTCCTTTACTTGTTTTCAAGGTTTACTTTTCTAACCAATCCTTAATGTTACAACATTGGATTTATTTACCTCCTTCGATATCAAGAGAATAAAGCATTTGCTTCAGAGGACAGCACTTTGATGCTTTATGGGGCTAATGGCCAACGTTCTCAAAGCACTTTTCATCCGTGATTTAGATATTTCTCCATCTTTCCGTCTTCCTTTAGAACTCTTAATTGAAGTATTAGGTGTAGAAGAACACTGAAACCAGCTGAAGCCATAGCAGACATAGTAAGGACATGCTTCTGTTAGGAAGTAACTCAGAGTGATTCCATGGTGTATTTTAGACGGATTTACTCTGGTCCTCTGGACTAAGCATCCCCAAGGGCTATTTCAAAGCTCTCTGAATGATCTGTCATTATCTCTTACACTGTAGTCTCCATTAGGAAAGGGTAAACATTCATTGCCCATGTGGAAAGGAACTGCTCAGTTAGTTGTTTCTAACCAAAATCTCTTGACTGTGTTCTATTTACAGAAGCCACTTGGCTAGCCAAGCTAAATCATTGAAAATGGAAGTAGTGGAACTACTTCAAAACCGTGCTTCTGCTTCTAAGCAAAACTGCACTGTAGGTGGGGACACAGCAAGAGGACGTGTCCAAGGCAGGGTGGAATTGAAAGTCACCTGTCTGAGCCACAGAAAGAAGTCAGCGATTCCCAGTTTGAGACTCTTGCTTGACTAGTGACCCAGCAGCTGCAACGCTTATGATTACCGCTGATGGATTCCCATGAATCAGGCAGTGATATAAGCTACGAGAATGACTGAAGCGATTTGAAGTGACGGTTCTCCCTCTTCGGCATTCAAGTTTGTGAAAGAAAGGGGAAGAGAGGAGAAGAAGAGAGGAGAGGAGGAGAAGAGAGGACAAGAGGGGAGGGAAGGGGAGGGAAGGGGAGGGGAGGGGAGGGGAGGGGAGGGGAGGGGAGGGGAGGGGAGGGGAGGGGAGGGCAGGGCAGGGCAGGGGAGGGGAGGGCAGGGGAGGGGAGGGCCGTGTAGGGGAGTATAGGGGAGCGTAGGGGAGAGGAGTGTAGGGAGGGGTAGTATAGGGGAATATAGGGGAGTGTAGGGGAGGGTATTGTAGGGGAGGGGAGTGTAGGGGAGAGGAGTATAGGGGAGGGGAGCGTAGGGGAGTATTGGGGAGTGTAGGGGAGGGGAGTGTAGGGCAGGGGAGTGTAAGGGGGGGGGAGGGGAGGGGAGGGGAGTGTAGGGGAGGGGAGGGGAGGGAAGGGAGGTGGAAGGAATGGGAGGGGCGGGGGGTGCTACCCTAAATAAAATGGCCAAATAAATGACATTTTGGATCTGGAGCCAAATATTTATGTTGCCATTCATTCCACAACCTGATTTATCACTGCAATGTGCGTATTGCACAGTGCCATTAAAGGTTTGGCATGCACAGAGGGGGCTGAGTATTTTCAGAAATAACTTTCCTTAATAACTGAATCAAGACTTCTGCTGTAATGCAAAAGATCAGGCAATTGATTAACATAGGGATGGCAGCTGAGCAGGGGAAACATCTTCAAAACTTCCAAACATTTCCTTTATACAGAACTACAGCTCCTTCTTCTCTGCTCACCGGTTATGAAAGTTTCTCTCACCTGCTTAGTAAGCAGAAGCAGTAAAATGGGATTTAGAGGATCCGGCTAGAGCAGAAGCGCCACTTAGAGGAAGCAATCAATTTATAGGTAGTGCAGTGTTTGAAGAGAGTTTAAGCGGCTTTCCAAGGAACATATACTAGTGCAAAGCAACCGATTTATCTGACTCTCCAATGAAAGAAAAGGAAGTGCAAAGCAGCAAATGCTTGGGAGAGGGAAAAAGAGGTGCATCTCAGCTGTCTGGGGGGAAGAAGGCAGTCAGCTCTTAACAGATTATTTGCCATCTGATTTGTTTCTCAAAGGCGTAACATTTAGTTAAGACAGTGGCAGTTTACTACCTGTGGTGCTGATAGAGGTTAAACAAAAGACACAAGGGCAGCAAAATCCCTCACTCGCTTCTCACACAAGGACAAAACTGTTATGGGAGAGAAATGCAGGTTACTTTCTCAAATCTCACAGCACTTTTTGACACCATTGGCTACGGGTTACCTCTTAAGTATTTGAAGATTTCAGTAGGGCTGACTGATTTAGATGTGGATAGGTTTAAATCACACTTGTCAATGTGCTATTAATGTCGAACCACAGCCATTTCTTCCCTAGACCTCTTAATATGCTAGGCAGTCCCAGGAAGCGTAAAACTTTGACCCGTGCTCTCCAGCATTTGCGTACTGCACTTTCTGTAGGTTCCTTATTCTCTAATCAGAATTCTGACAATCTCCTCAACAGCATACAGATACAAAATGCACAGACCCAGTGTTGTGGTTTAACCCGGCTGGCAGCTAAACACCACACAGCCGTTCGCTCACCCTCCCCCCTCCCTCTCTGGGATGGGGGAGAGAAACGGGAAAGTGAAGCCGGTGAGTTGAGATAAAGACAGTTTATTAAGACAGGAATATAATAATAACAATAATAATAATAATAGGGATAATGATAATAGTATTAATAATAATAATGTGTAAGAAAACAAGTGATGCACAATGCAATTGCTCACCACCCGCTGACCGATGCCCAGCCTTTCCCCGAGCAGCCGGCCCCCCACCCCGGCCAGCCACCCCTATATATTGTTCAGCATGACGTCAGATGGTATGGAATACCCCTTTGGCCAGTTTGGGTCAGCTGTCCTGGCTCTGTCCCCTCCCAGCTCCTGCTGCACCCCCAGCCTGCTCGCTGGCAGGACAGAGCGAGAAGCCGAAAAGTCCTTGGCCTGGTGTAAACACTGCTCTGCAACAATTAAAACATCAGCATGTTATCAGCGCTCTTCTCATCCTAATCCAAAACATAGCACCCTACCAGCTAGAATGAGGAAAAATTAACTCTGTCCTAACTGGAACCAGGACACCCAGATAAAACAGGCTCCCATCCGCTTGTATGATTGTCAGACATGCATTCTTTTATATTAACTGCTCTTTTCTTACTCCCTTCAGATGAAACATAAATAACTTCAGCTGACTTCTAAACTCTACAGACAGCTCTGGTGGTGCTGTGTGATGGAATATGATTTTTCCTTACAAGCCACCAATTATTTCCATGTCTTTTCTGGACCTTGGGATCTCTTTTGGGAGCTACATTACTCAGAGAAATACAAGAAGGCTGAGATCACCACTGCCTCAACATAATGCAAAGTTTAAGGCCTTTAGGACAGCCAGTTTGCAAATGAATGCAGCCCCATCTTCTCAGCATTTTGAGACAGACGACTACCCAACACTGAACTGTCTCAAGGTTTCAAACTGAGACAGCTTTGTAGAAATAATAGAAAAATTTCATTACAATTGGCCTAGCATGGAATTTATTCTTAAAAAGTTTGGTAGAATATACTTGTAGACTTCAAAACTAGTACATCATCATTTGAGCACTCCTTCGTCTACACGATCTTCTCCAGAAATACCAAACTTTTAGTCCTGGTAGTTAGAGCTAATCAGTCATATTAGCTAATCAAATTCCCTGATCAGTCACTTGAAGTCTGTTGATGACATCTGTTCTGAGCTCTACAGCATTGGTCAGCTACTGACTTGCGGAAGTCAGACTCTATCTAGAACCTCACAATGGTTATAAAGCAGGTCTGTTTATTCGGCGCTGCGCACCCACGCCGGGCACAAGGGGGATAGCTCCACCTAACTTGCGCACCAACAGTTGCAGGGAGTCCTATCTGGAGCTTTCTCTGGACTCGCCGCGGATAGATAGACTTCAGAGCTTAAGATGTTACTTTGATTTCCATTTTCCCTTGTTCCAAAGAAACTTTTGCATCCAATTTTTCCGGCACGTCCCTTCCTAAGAAGGGCCTAAGCAAATTGGGTAAGTAGAAAAACGGATGGATTCCCATCATTTTTTCCCCAATTCCAATCTTGAGCACTGGAAAAAAAAAAAAAAAAAAAAAAAAAAAAAAAAAGCCTTTTCCTTTTGGCCAGTTGCTCTGGTAGAACTAAGCATTAGTATACATTCTCCGTAGAACTAAGCATTTATCCCGGGATGTTCAGTTTTTCGACACTGTATAAGCCTTCCTGCTCTCACTTCCCTCCGTTTTTCATTTCTTTTCCTCCTAAGACACCCGTGAAAAACTTAAGAAACCTCCTGGTCAATAACTTTCTTCAGACAGCGTCAATGATATCACAGCAACCCAGACTTATTTAACTTTTTCTTTAAAACAGCTAACACAGATTCTGTATCATTCTCACGCAGACCAGTCCCCAGCTTGATCATCTGAATTGAATTTGTTTTATATTAAACAGATTTTCTTATCATTTTTATTACAGCAGATGAAAAAAGCGCTCACTCTTTTGCTGGCTTTCCATCAGGCACCCTGATTCCCTGTCTTTATTTGCTTTCTGCAGAATTCTCCCATCTCTTTTGGTTCAAGTTCGACTGGCAAAACGCTTTTCACTGGTTACTACACTTAGCTGCTATACATCTTTGTTTCTTAAGATAACTGTTTTCATATTTTACAATAGAACGTTGCCATGATCTATTTTGTAAGGTCTAGAAAAAAGACCCCCCCTTCCCACAGCCCCCACCCCACCCAGAAAAAAAAAAAAAAAAAAAAAAAAGATGCTTAGTCCTTTAACATAAAATACTTATTCATTTGGCTGGATGGAGGAAGTTAAACACGGTTTATATTCTATCCATGTAGACTGCACTCAGGAAAAGTTTATGTAAAATTCTGCTGACAAATGCAGAATCCAGCTTGCCTGCTCTAGGAAGCGGAACAGACCCACAGCGGACACGAGAATGTACTGTCAGAACAATTAGGAAATAAAATCTATCGTGATCTAAGTTACTGACAACTGTCAAATTAATTCACTTTGTTCTTATTCAGCTTGGAGGAAACGGGCACAGAAATTACTCATTTACCCTAAGTACATCTCTGTCACCTTCTTCTCATCTCCAACACGATTCTCATTTTCAGATTGACCTCAGTGTCAACTGTGAGTCTATGTTAAGTGTCATGCACCAAGTGTCAGAGGCAACTGTGCTCTGACCAACACTACCCGTGCTGGACAAGCTATGGAGAGCAGAAGTATTTCTGTAGTGGTCCTAGGAGAACCCCAGTTCCTTCGGATGCAGCTCTTCTTAGAACACTAAGGAAAATCTATTCCTCAAAGGCTGCATCTCTGTTAGATGCTGGGATGGAGCAAGAATGTAGTTTTACAATAAAACTCCAGTAATCACATTTATTCCATCCAGTTGCAGTTTCACAGAGGATTAGTGCTACATGAATGAATGTTCTCTCTAAAGAAACAGAAATTAAAGATCTGTTTCAGGTGCAAGATCAATGTATTGCAACCCCGAAAGGGGATATAAAAACCCAAACTAATCACCTGTTCTTCGGATAGATTTGAATCAAAGTTTGCAGGCGTTTTTGTCCAATGGCTCCAAACGAATCTAGTCCAAAGCTCCTAGATGCTGGAACCACATGATGAATATGTAAGGCCTTTAGCCTTAGCTGCTTTGATCTACTGATCTTCTCCAATTGGACTACATTGCTTGTTGCTATACCTCCAAGGGAACACAACACAGTTTGGATAAATTCACAGTCTAGAAAGAGCTCCAGCAGGAACATGGGTCTCCCTTGCTACCATCATCACAGAAGGTGTGGCAGCCACAGGGCCACTTCATTCATTCACTCACAGAGCACCAATAACAAATACTCCTTGCTGTAATATTCATTTGTTGCAAAACTACATTCTTGCTCCATCTCCACACCTAATATAGATGCAGCCTTCGATGAATAGACTTTCTTCAGTGTTCCAGTAAAAGTCATTGCTTATTAAGTTTAACTGCCTTTGAAAAAATAATACTCGGAGGTCTGTACAATTGGCAGCACAGGGGTTGACCCATATATCATCAAGGGTCTGTCTGGAACGGTACGAGCTGGTAATAGTTTTGTTTCAGATGTGTTTCAGCTATGCCCATTGCCTACCACAGAAGCAGGAGAAAATGCCTCTTTACTGTTCTACATGTCCAACGCTCCATTTGAATTCTTCTTGAAGTTAGGGCTTCCAACAATCCAAACCAGATGCCCAGCCTCCCAATCTAATGCATGAGCAGAGGGGCTCTCTGAAACACCAGTACAGACTAGGTGAGAAATACCTTGAAAGCAGCCCTGTGGAGAAGGACGTGGGGGTACTGGTCGATGAGAAGCTCAACAGGAGCCAGCAATATGCACTTGCAACCCAGAAATCCAACTGTATCCTGGGCTGCATCAAAAGCAGAGTGGCCAGCAGGGCGAGAGAGGTGATTCTCCCCCTCTGCTCTGCCCTCCAGAGTCCGGGGGATGGAATAGCAGGGCTCCCAGCACAAGAGAGACCCGGACCTGCACTTGGTCCAGAGCAGAGCCACAAAAATGATCATCAGAGGTATGGAGTACCTCTCCTATGAAGACAGGCTGAGGATAGACTCAGGTAAGGAAGAGATTTTTACTGTGAGGGTGAGGAGACACTGGAAGAGGTCGCCCAAAGAAGCTGTGGATGCCCCATTCCTGGAAGTGTCCAAGGCTAGGACAGATGGGGCATTGAGCAACCTCGTCTGGTGGGAGGTGTTCCTGCCCATGGCAGGGGGGTTGGAACTTGATGATCTTTAAGATTCCTTCCATCCCAAACCGGTCTATGATTCTATATGCTAGGGAATAGCCCTTTGGCCAGTTTGCGTCAGATGTCCTGGCTGTGTTGCCTCCCAGCTTTTTTGCAACCACAGCCTCCTCACTGGCAGGGCAATGTGAAAAAAAAAAAAAAAAAAAAAAAAACGGAAAAGGCCTTAAAACTGTGCAAGCCCTTCTCAGCAATAACTAAAACAATGGAGTGAAGCCAGGATTGCTCTGATAGCATTCTTCATGATCCAGTACAGACCGATACCACCCAGCATGGTCCTGCACGGCCGCTGGAACCCAGCCCAGTGCCCAGGGTCCCCAGCCCAGGGGGTTGGTCTCCGCCCAGGCCGGTCTGCGCCCAGGCTCAGGGACACCGCCGCCAGTTTCCCCTTTGCAGGTTCAAGCAGTAACGAAGCTGAGCACCTGTGCCAGGGACACCCAGGGAGGACACTGATACAGCCGGCCACGCAGACAACCACAGACAAGGCGCTGCTTGCAACAGCACCCACACACAGGCCTCACGTAACACACAGGCACAGACAGCCGAGTCCCCTCCTGCCCTGGGGCTGGCAGAGACAGCAGGTCACTGCTGCAGGCACACACACGGCACTCTCGGGGTTCACAAGCACATACACACCCGCACACCTGGCCCTGAGAGTCCTTTCACATGCCCTCAGATTCCCCATGCCTCTGCCTGCTCCTCGTCCCCATGGGCCTCCCCTCCAGGTCTGCCACGGAGCTCCCCTAGCTAGGAGGGAGCTATGGGGACGTGGGCTGAGACACAGACTTCTGCCCTGGAAATGCGCGCAACTGGCAGCGATGAGCATCATGACGGGAAGCCACACTTAAGACAGCGCAGGCATAGCAATGGGAGCCTTGGAAAGAGCTCTCCTTTCAACCCACATTCCTCTTTCAAAGCAGAGATCCAGCTTATGCGTACTCAAGTCTAGGGTGGATGAAGTGACACAAGCAGTCTGTTTGGGAAGAGCCCCGGTGCTCTTTATTTTCCATTCAGGGGTGGAAAGCGGGAGAGCTTCCCAGCCCCTTTGCTCAGAGCTCCGCTGCTGCCGCCGTCGCCAGTCCCAGCACCTTCCCCTCCACTGCGGTACCAGCATCTAGCGCTAGGGAGTCAAAAGAAAAAAGAGGATGAGCAGGTTGTGTACAGGCTGAACACAGAGAAATACTGCAGGCTTAGCTCGGGCCGTGCACGTAGGGGTCTGCTTCCCAGGAAGCTTCAAGGCTGCCGAGAAGTGAGACAGATGCCTCGTGCCCGAGCTCACGACAGGGTCCCCAGGGGTGCAGCTCACCAGCCTGGGGCTGGGTCAGGTGGAGCGGAGGACCCTGGGTATTCTGCACAGGTATTCCCCCTCAGGGCAAGGTGTCCTGGCGTCAGCGCTCTCCAAAGGAAGGACAGCCTCTCGGCTTTGGAAAGGGGAGAGGCAGCCATCCAGGGGACCCCTCTGTTTTCAGACAGGACTTTCACATCCCACATGGGAAAGCCTGTTCTGGGTGCCCAGCCGCTCCCCGTCAGGTGTCAGGGAGCTCCAGTCCCAAAGTCTCCAGAGTCTCCAAAGCCTGCGTCCGTCTCGGGAGGGGTGTCGGAGACGTGCCCTCTTTCTCCCAGTGCTGCCCCCAGGGGAAGGATGGGCCTTGCAGCAGCGGGAAGCACCATCCCTTTTTGGAGATACTTACCGGGGGAGCTGCTGCTGCTGCTGCTCTTGCCGCAGCCGGTTTGCCTCCGCAACATTTCTGAATACACTTTGTTGATGGCGATGCGGCTCCAACCTTTCCAAAACTTGGAGTGCTCGTGGGGAAAGGCGGCTGCAACAACAGCAGAAAGGGATCCCTCAGCCTCTGTCAGACACCCCTTCTGCCTCTCCCCTCATCCATGTTATACATTAGTTTTGGTAGAAATCATTCCCGACACATCGTGGGTAAGGTAGATCGAATTTCTATTTATTTGAGCAACTCAGCAAGCAGCGATAAGTAAAACAGCGCTGGGCGGCCGGGGAGTCTCCTGCTCCGCCAACGGCGCGCACCTAAGCCCGCCAGAGTCTCCATTTATAGCCTAGTAGTTCCGGGTTTAGTGGCACATCCTGGTGTCTTCTTACGACTGCGAGGCCTGTTGCTAGGGGGTCTTCGTCAGTCCTCTGGTGGTCGTGGGGATGAAGATCGTTGTCTTCCTCTGCGTCGGGGTCGTGACTTTGCTGCTGATATGTGTGTTCTCATGTGAGGGGGAATGCCATTTTGCCCTTTTTTGGAGCTGGTTTCTACTGCAATTGTTAACTTAACAGGAAATTCCTATACTTGTTTTTTTCCTTCAACAGGACATTGGGGGTATAAGCAGTTAACCATTGAAAACCTTCCCATCAGCAATATTTAATGAACAAACAAGGCTTTACCCATTACAATCCAGACCCTGCACCCATGCGGTGCCACGTGCACCCACCCTTTCAACCTGTGGTGAGTTTTAGGCCTTGGCGGTAACCAAGGTCATGCCCGCTTTAGGAGGAATCAAAGGGTGTCACAGGCAACCCCAGGACTCAGGGACCAGGCTCCTGGACATGTCCTGACATCACTCAAGAGCTACTCCAGTGCCCCACGACGGGAACGGAGCCGGCACACACTTACTCAGGCTGGAGTCTCTCCAGCTTGCCTGCTGCTCCCAACTCCTCTGCTGGGGCAGGGTTCTCAGCCTTCCTCCACCTCTTCCTGACCTTGCTCCTGGGCTGGGCTGGAGGATGGGGAGTCCGAGCATGTTGGCTGTTGAATCGCTGCAAGGAGAAGTCCCTCTCATCAAACAGGACTGGACGTACAGCTGCTCTTTCCCAGAGGACCTCTTGAAAGGACCCTGCAGCAGGACCTGCGAACCAGGCGACTCGGCGCTGCCAGCCCACGTCTGGCTGCTGCTTTTATCCCTCACTTTCTGCTGACAACCTCTCCCTCACAGGGAGGAGCAGCAAAAGCCCTGACCTGCGGCCTCGTGCCCGTCCTGCTCCCACCACCCTGGGACCTGCCGCCCTCGGAGCCCGGGCAGAGAGGATCGCCGCTGTTCTCAGCGGTGTTGATCACTGCCAGTACCTGGGGTATCTGTTGGTCCTCCCCCTCAGACCAGGCTTCCCATGCAGCCATGTCTGCCTGGGCTTGCTCTTGTAGCTTTTGGTACGTGGGCCATGAGCTGTCTGTTTGGTCCCACTGTGAAGACAGGTTCCAGACCTCCTGGAGGAAAAAAAAAAAAAAAAAACAACAAAACAAACACAACAGCAGACAGGATTGGTCTCAGCTGTCCCTCAGGCCTAACCCACACTCCTGCCCCCTCGCCTCAGCCGGTCTGTCAGCAGTGCTTCGACCCTCAAGGATGAGGGGCCCTGAAGCTAGGCCAGGCTCCTCAACTCGTGACAAACACAGCTGAACAGCCCGCGGTGACCAAAGCCCTCTGCCATCAACGACTCAGAAAGGCCTTGCTCCTTTTCCATGGCCCCTGGTCAAAATGAAGTGGCTCATGGCAACACGGGAGGCAGTAAGAGGCAGGGAAGGTGTGCGGGACGCCACCTTCCGTCTCCTGAGGAAGAGATGAAGGAGGTAACAAATGTGAAGACGAACGCATCCCAAGGGACCTGCTCGGGATCGCTCCACACAGAGGCTTTTGTACAGGCCCAAACAGCACAGTCATTGCAGCAAGGCAGAGCAGGTACCTGCAGCGCTCTCCTGGAGGCTTCAGGAGCAGGGAGCGCAGTGGTGGTGGACTTGGCTTGAGGAGCTGTTTCCTGCCTGTCTGCCTTCTTCGTCCCGGGGGAGCTGCCTGGACACGGGGGGAGCACACTGCAAACAGACACCGGGAGGAGGCTGCATGAGCCCAGGGGAATTCGGTCTCCAGTCCGCGCTCGCAAGCTGCGTCAGCCTCTGCAGCAGACGGCACTTCCGCAGCGAGCGGGCATATTGGACTGGCCGTGTTCACTTCAGCGGAGACAGAGAGAGCCAAACGCGAAGCTGTGGCACCACCTGCCTTCAGGAAGGCTCGGGATGCCCGTATCCAGGCCCTTTTTGGTGGAAGAAGGAGGGGAGCGGTGTCTTGTGCAAGGACAGGATCCGAGAGACACCATTATGGCCCACCCGGGCTTTACTTCAGCTTCTCCTCTGTGGCCCTGAAACACGGTGCGCTTATGGGTGGAAAACAGGTTATCGCTGGGGAGCCAGCGGAGCCATTGGAGAAAGCCGTCAGGTAAGGAGCCCAGTCATGCCATCTCCCTACCTCAGCACTCTCTTGTGCCTGCCACAACGTTTGGGATAGTGTTTGAAAAAAATGCCTGAAAGAAACTTTTCCATCTGGTATCACAGCTCCTTAGGCTGGAAGAAACAGCAGGGGAGATGGGGCCACGGCAATCCTAACACACGGTGAGACATGTTAGAATGAAGGCAGGGGACGTTTGCTCCCACAGACAAGAAGATGGGCTCTGCTGCAATGTGGGGGGGCTCCTGAAGGGAGAAGAGCTTCTGCAACAAGGCTCTGCGTTCAGCTCCCCCAAGGATCGGGGCCCTGCTGGAAAATGAAGCTGGTGTGCCAGTCTCAGGCAAACGTGCTGCACGCTTGCCATCCGTTGAGAGAGCGGCCTCCGCTGGGACGTGTGTCAGGAGCCACCCTGCGGCTGGTGGGTCCAAAGGGGACATCTCTCCAGTGTGGCTGCAAGGGGCTCCTTCCTCCTTTCCCCCAGGGGTCTCACCTGGTAGGAGGCTTCTTCTCCGCATCTTGCTGCCTTGTGCCTGGCTCCCAGCTTGTCAGGATGGGGAGGGAAAGCTACTTCCTCCTCTGCAGCAGGTTGCCAGGATGGCACTCTGAAACTAGGAAAGGAGGAAGCTCTTCCGAGCAGCTGCGTGGGCACTGCCTTTTAACCTGGTTCAAGTCAGCCAGCACGGGACAGGGACCACCCCCAGACAGCAGGGACCTGTTCCCTTACCTCTTCTGATCCTGCGCTCTCCTGCAGCTTCCTCCTGCGAGGTGGTGGAAACTTTGGCCTCTGGCCTTCTCCTCACAGTCAGATGAAACCTGGAAAACAAACGATGACACGGGCTTGAAGAAGGCTGGCCTCCTACCCGTTGCAGCTTGCTGGCAGTAATCCTCCTGGTGTCGCACAAGGCATGGCATCCCTTTTCCGTCATGTCCATGCATGGGGTTTGTTGTCAGTCTTCCCGCAGCACCACAGAAGGTAGCCTAAATTCCCCTCCACATGCAGGCAATTCTCTCTGACGGGAATCGCGGCAGCACGGGCACAAGAATGGCAGAATATGGAGGCTGTACAGTAACACTGCCAGGCTTTTTGCAGGGGCAAGCATCCAGACGCTCAGAAGAAACTCTCTTTGCTCGTGGAGAGAGCAGCTAAGGGGGCAAGCGTGGGGAAAGGCATTTGACTGGCCTGCCATGTCCGGGCTGGCCAATAGCAGTCAGATTGCTCACCCTTTGCTAGGATTCCCAAAGAAATGGAAGTAGCCCCCAAAACCTCACCAACTTACACTGTGGAGCAGTGCAACCAGGCCCGCGGCGCTCTCCAGACGTTTGATGCAGTCTAGATAAAACTTCACGAACAGAAAACCATCTTCGCGTGGCAGAATTCCAATGTCCCTGAAGGCAAAGGGGACGTGCTCCTTGTTCCTCACGAGGAAGCAGTACAAGAGGATGGTCTCTTGCACGCAGTTCTTCGCCACGTGCAGCGGGAAGGAGGTGGCTCGCGATAGCTGCACGTACTTCAGCGGCTCAATCTTGACACCATCTGCAAGGAGAAGCAACATCCTCAGCGACACGGCAAGCCCAAGTTGCTTGCAACATTCAGAACAAGTTCCCAGAGAAAGGGTCGCTAAGAGAAAGAGCTCCTGGGGCACGGTTTCTTTTGGGGGAACTCAAGCTGTACCCTGACCGTTGGAGACAATCCTCTACTTCTCCCAGGCCTTTCCAAAGAGCAGGGAGAACAAACCGTTCCGGACATGGGGCGGGAAGAGGGGGGCTGCTGCCTTCTCACCAGGGAGGAGCTCAGTGGGACAGTAGATCTCCTCCAGCCACAACTCATCGATGTCCAGCTGGAAGAAAGGTCTTCGAACCAAGAGCAGCCCTTCTTTGCCATGGAACTGCTCTCGGACAACACCAAAGGTCCCGAGTCCCGCAACCCAAACGCCCTGCACACAGAAAAGACAGAAAGGCCGATGAGGGAGTTCTTGAGAGACGGGAAAAGGGATGGCTGTCAGAGCAGGGGGACACTGCTCTGTGCCCTGCCCACTCCTGAGGGACAATGGGGCAAGGTGGGGCACTTTGGAAAGCTTTGCAAAAGAGCCGCATCCTCAGTTTCTTTCGTCTCCCCCCTCACAGCATTTGCCAACATCCCTTGGCTAGAGAAGCGCCCAGAGGTTTCCAGCACACGGATTAGACCTGGCACTGATTCCCAGCAATTGTCCTAGGCACGGACCCAGGATATTCCCCCCTCTCTCTGCTCGCCCTCCCCACTCAGACCGCAGGGAAGAGGGAAGCCCTAGGGTGTGCCAAACACCTGAGAGGCAGAGCACATCTGGCCTTGGTTTCTCTCCCAGCTGGCCAAGAAGCTGCTCCGGGCACCCTGGGCAGTCTCAGTGCACCGCCATGCTGCTCGGGCAGGGATTGCCTCATGCAGGGCCCACGACACCGGCCCACCTTATCCCGCTTCAGCTCTTTCGGAATGTAGTCGCATACAGCATCCCAGATAGCCTCAGTCCCTGGAAAGCAAGGAAAAGACACCTCAGGCTCCAGGCCAGCCAGCTCACAACCTCTTGGCAAGCACCTCACCCAGGCGATGACACATGCAGGCATACACAAGCACCCCAGAAAAACACCACGCACGCATTCCTGGGACATTCCTGAGAGGCCTGTGGGAGCTGCAGGCCACACCTAACAAATTTGACTAACAAATACTTCAGCCCCCCTTTTCTAGGCAGTCCGGTAAAGTCTATCTGCCAATACTCTCCAGGCGCCTGCCCCTCAGCAGTGGAGTTTTGCATGTTTATCGGATTATTTCTCCAACATATGTCACACCTTTCGGTGACCGACCTAATAGTCTCCACCATAGTCCTGCGTATAAATGACTTCTTTAAATGCTTTAGCAAATGTTCTGTTGCCCCAGCGCACAGCATTATGCTCCTCCTTCACTAGACCATTTGTAAGGGAAGAGGGTACCACTGCTGGACCTGATAGGTACCTACCTGTCGGGCACCACAGCCCTGCGCAGCTTCCACGGTGTCTCACGGGCAGGGGCCAACAATTTCTGAAAGACTGCCCTTGTACTTAAAAAGCAGCGGTCTTCGCTCAGGGGCTCTTCAGGCCGGGGATCGGGGTCCTCTCCGAGAATCGCTCGGTGCTGCCTGAGGTTCCGCCATCCCAGGAACCGTCGAGGCTCTCCCAGGAAACAGTCCTCGAGAAGAGCTCCGAGACCCCAGCCGGGGCTAAAGGGCCAGTCTCCCCCTGACTGGGGCTGCCCACGGCCTGTCCCCAGGCCAGGGGAACCGCCCCAAGGTACACAACACGCCACGGCACGACGCAGGGCCGGGCAGCGGCTGCCCTCACGCTGCCGGGGCTCTGGGAGCCACCCCTCACAGCCTCTGCCTCCCCTCAGTGCTTCCCGCTCCTCCCTCCCGCTCCTCCCTCAGGGCTCGCCTCTCCTCAGCCCGGGCTCCGATTGGCTGCCAGAGCCGCCAGGCAAACGGAGCCCCACCCCCTGCCGGCTGGCTGGGGCTCGCTGCCATGGCAACCGTGCAACCGCCTGACCAGGCAGGGCGGGCGCCGCCATCTTAGGAGTCGTGGGCGGGCTGGGGGCGTCTCGGGGCCTGAGGGGGGGACCTGGCCTGTGTGCCCGGGGCGCCCCTGCCCGCCCCTGCCTTTGCTCGCTCCCTGTGCCTCACCACCTCGTCTTCCCTTTTCTTTGCGGTGTCGAACGCCCGAGAAGCCCGACAGGCTCAGGAAGGCGGCCAGTCACTTGCACAAGAAGCAATAGGGCCGGATGCTCCTGGAATGCTACTTGTTGCAGCTTTGTGCCTGGGTATCACTGTGAGATCAGGCTAACAGGATGAAGGCTTTGTTCCTCGTCCCTTCTGTTGAGAGAGGGGTTTTGCCTCTCGGCAGAAGCTATCCCCAGGCTCTCGGCATATTTAAGCAAACTAAATGCAGCTACAGCCTCTTCTTTGTCTGAGACCGGATCGCAGCTGATGAGGAAGTAACGGGACCAGCAAACCCTTTCTGGCTGCAGCAGCTTGGGCCCGGCTGCCCTGGCCCTGGGGCAGGAGGAGCTGCCTGAAGACCCCCAGGGATGGCACGGAGGGGCTGCGGGCCTCCCGGGGGCTGTCTTGTGCCTTGGATGTCCCATCTGTGGGGCTGAGCCCTCTGTGCCCCCAGGAGCTGCTGTGCCCTTCAGAGGGGCTGGGGCTGTGGTGGCAGTGCCCAGAGCCCTGCAGCAGCCTGCTCCGGACACTGCCCTGGGGCCAGCCCAGCCTGAGCTGCTGGACTGCGCTGGGCAGAGGGCAGGGAGGTGGGCATGTTAGCGTTCATGAAAACACATAATCCACAAAGTGATTATACGAAGGTGCTTTATTAGGCGCCGGAAGTTAGGGGCATGCCTGCCCAAATCTAACTTCGTCTGATTTGTTCTCTTAGTTCTCTTTTATCTCCTAAAATATTACATATGCATTAGGTTTCACAACTCATCTATGCATATTCATTTCCTAGCTCCGCCTAGCCCCGCTTCGTATGCTAGTTATCTTATCAGTCCTTCTGCGCTTGCGTACTACTCTCTGGTGGTCGTCCGGGTGGTCGTCGGGATGAAGTAAGATGTCTTATCAGAGTTGAACTTTTTAACCTTTCCTTCTCACGCATGCTCTCTGAGCCCTTGGTCTCAGTCCAAACCGCAAGGTTGGTTTGATCCAGTTCCCAGAGTCCAAGAAGCCCCAGTTATCCAGATGTCTTGCAAATTGAGCATTCTTTTAATCCTCCTTACTCCTCATCATGAATTGGTGCATTCTCATGTTACCCTTGCACATATCTCATATGTACCCTTGCACCTTTCTTCCAAGCGCAGCCTCGGAACAGTACATCCCAAATGTAACATATTAAACAATATTGTATTATTTCTTCTTCTATTACTAACATTTCCCCCCTTTGAAAGCATTTCACTCCTTTCGAGGAGTGGTTTTCTGCTAGGGGAAATGACCCAGGTGTGAAGAAGTGTGTGTGCCAGGTGAGGGAGGGAACCCCAGGGATCCCTTCAGGCTGTTTCCCAGCAGGTTCCCCTGCAGCCCCAGGGCCATGGGCAGGGAGCCTGGTGGGGGGCAGAGCAAGGGAGGCCTTGGGCTGGGCCTCTGCTGCTGAGCTGGGCCGGGCTCCTGGGCCCAAGGGGAGCTCCTGGCAAGCGGGCAGCGCTGCAGAGAGCCAGCTCTGCCCAGGAGCAGCTCCTCTGCCCAGCGCAGCAGGGCTGGGGGCACTGCCTGCAGCTGGCACGGGTAGGGGAGAGAAGGGAGAGGGAGGTTACCGGCTGAGTGGAATATGAGAATACTGAGAGCTGAGAGGAGGAGAAATCTTCATAGCACATAACAGGGTAAGCCTCCTTCTGCAGTGCAGTGCACAGGAGTATCAGGGAAGATTTCCAGACCCAGAACTTCCCACAGAAGATCTGGCTGGTTGCACTTGGTATTTCTTTAGTGTGGAGAAGCACAAGCTCCATTGCTAAGGTTCCCTGCTGCAGGGTGAACGTGCAGGCCTCCGAGGGCTCCCTTGTTGCAGGCCAGCTGCAGGCTGTGAATCCTGGGGTGCAGGCAGGGGTGCCCGGGGCTGTGGTGCAGAGCAGGGTCCCTGCTGTGCCCCAGGGGCTGTGTGCCGGGGCAGGGCCTCTGCCGCCTGCCAGGCTCAGCACTCAGCCTGCCCGGGGAGCTGCCCAGGGCGCTGCGCGGAGAAGCTGCGGGTGGAAGGAGCCCCCCCGGCAGGGCAGGGTCCTGCTGCTGGCGGGAGGCTGCTGCCTGGGGCAGCCTGCTCACAGCTCCATTGTACGACAAGGGCATTTCCCAAGCAATTTTTTCTAAGCAAACAAGGTCAAAATAGGGATTTTCTGCCCTCTTTTCAATTGCCTACTCTACTGGACAGGAGGGGAAGCAGGAAGAAGTGGAAGAGGAGCTGTGAGTTTGAGCACATTGCTGAGACTCCTGAACTGTAACTCTGAGGATCAGTATGTTTGTGAGCTGCCCCAAATGTACCTTCAGCCTCTCCTCTTCATATTGAAAGCGACAGCATCAACTTTGCTGAACCCAGCAGGGCTTTCTGACAGGTCCTTTTGCACCTGCAAAGATGCACATGCACCTAGGCAGTCTCTTGCATACAGGCAGGTTTCTGAAGGGCAACGATTACTGCACACAGATTTGGTTGAGGCTGTGAGCAGAAACAGGAATAAGACATGAGACAGGGAAACAACTCCCAGAAATAAAACCTTCAGGCATCAGGGATATGATCAAGGAATGAGGGGAAAGTTAATCAGAAATCTTGTCAGAGGGAGAATTCATCAGAAAACTCCATATTTTTTCCATTCAGTGCAGACCCCTTCCTCTGAACATGCCCCCTTGCCTCCTCTCCCACCCAGAAAACCCTCTGCCCTCACGCCCATGGGTCCAAGGCATGGGGCATGTCTTCTGCAGCCAGAGCTCCAGCAGAGCAGAGGTGCATCTCTCCAGCCATGCGCCCATTTCCACCTGTGCTGCAACTGCAGAGGGGGTCAGCTGCCTGGGGGTCGTGGGCAATGCAGTTTTTGAGGCTGGGGATGTTAGCGTTCATGAAGACACATAATCCACAAAGTGATTATATGAAGGTGCTTTATTAGGCGCCGGAAGTTAGGGGCATGCCTGCCCAAATCTAACTTCGTCTGATTTGTTCTCTTAGTTCTCTTTTATCCCCTAAGATATTACATATGCATTAGGTTTCACAACTCATCTATGCATATTCATTTCCTAGCTCCGCCTAGCCTCGCTTCGTATGCTAGTTATCTTATCAGTCCTTCTACGCTTGCGTATTACTCTCTGGTGGTCGTCCGGGTGGTCGTCGGGATGAAGTAAGATGTCTTCATCAGAGTTGAACTTTTTAACCTTTCTTTTTCACGCATGCTCTCTGAGCCCTCGGTCTCAGTCCAAACCGCAAGGTTGGTTTGATCCAGTTCCCAGGGTCCAAGAGGCCCCAGTTATCTAGATGTCTTGCAAACTGAGCATTCTTTTAATCCTCCTTACTCCTCATCATGAATCGGTGCATTCTCATGTTACCCTGGCACATATATTTTGTATCTTCCAAGCGCAGCCTCGGAACAGTACATCGCAAATGTAACATATTAAACAATATTGTATTATTTCTTCTTCTATTACTAACATTTCCCCCCTTTGAAAGCATTTCACTCCTTTCGAGGAGGGCAAATGCTTTCACTAACTAACTAAAATATTTTACACTCAGTGCTCACCAATAATATAATCACGGAAAATTACATCATTAAGAATCAAGGAAATTACAAAGATTAGGATAGTGGATATTCCATCCACTAAAAATTTTATCCAACCAGCTTGTTGTCATATCTTTCTCTTCCTGTTCTGCATCTTGTTCCACTCGAGCCAGTTGTTCTATGTCATGTTCTACATCAATAGTCACATTTGGAATGTGGATGCAGCAATGATCAATACGATCTTTTAGAAATCCACATACTCCATGTTCCTTTAATAACAGTGTATCTAATGCTAATCGATTCTGTAGCACCATTTTAGCTGTAGCTTGTAGTTGGATATTAAGGTCTCTAAAGCCTTCTTTCGTGGCTCTCGTGCGCCTACTCACTTGTCCTGTAAGTTTATAAATCATTTCCCTATTTCGATAAGTAGCTACCTTTGCAAATAGAGATTCTAATGCCCAATTGAATTTTACTCCATCCGAGGGTTCATGCCATATATCTTCATCTGCCCCTTCTTCTAAACTTCTTTTTGCCCTACTAATTTGTAGGGTTTCCAACTTTCCCTTAAAAGGAGACTTTTTCCATATTGGACGCAGTGTGGGGAGGGAGTCCTAGAGTTATTTCTTTTACTTCCCCATCTATCGGTGGGTGTGTAGTCCAAGTTCCATTACTGGCTGCCCATACAAATTGTCCTGGACTTTGTATGGTACTATAGCTACAATCCACTGCGACTTGACTAGCCTGGCTATTTCTTTCCGAATTGTACTTAATTCCTCGGCAAGCACATCCTGCCCTAAGAGCTATCAATACCGGAAGTAAGTGCTCAACATCTTCATTATTACTGTCGCAAGTATATTTCTTCTCACAAGTCCACCAAGCTACCTTTGTTGACTCTTGTCTACCACTCCTATCAACCCGGCTTACTGTATAAAACTGATCAGTTCCATTCTGCTTTCCCTGCCATTTAATACACCATGATGTATTCCCTCCATACTGGAATTTCTGCAATAAACTTACTGTCCAATCACTATCCCACCCTTTCATTCCTTTTGGCTTATTTTTCTCTTGACATTCCCAAACAATCTTTTCTCTAACTCCTTCTACTACACGTAGTTCATCGTAATGACACTGTCCCACATTCTTAAATCTGCCTATCGTTATGAAATGATAGTTCTTCTTTTCACATTCAGACCTCGATGTTGGGGGGCTCAGTTTCCTGTAGTATTGTGTAACATTTATCCTCTCTAAAACTTTCACTTCTTTACATTGAATTGTTTCATTTCCTTTTACTTGGGGCAGTGGGAGGTGGTTATACCCCACTCAAGCGGGTCCCCTGTTGCTTTTGGAATGGGCATACAAGCAGTAATTCTATCAGTTCCTTTCATTATGGCAAAATCTTTAATCAATCCTACCAGTAAATTCTCTGATGGTTGCCTGTGTGGGATCTGTACCACTTGTGTCCATGGCACCTGGCCCTCTCTTTTTCTTCTAGATCCTTTTCAGTGGGCTACCAATATTCCTTTATCCAATTTCGGATATACCAATATTTCTCTTATCCCGTAATCTGTGCTATTTTCACGTGTTACCATGCACCGGTAGTTTCCTTTGTTGACTTTAGTAACACTAAACAGGGTTCAGGTGGTAGCTCCTCTCAGTTGTTGGCCCAGTTCTATGGGTTTACTTACGTACGCCTTCCCCTTCCATCCAGCCTTCAGTCCTGTATTGTCCCTGGTTGTGTCTACGTATATTTCCTGGCTCTGTCTGGAGTCATTTATTTTTCCCCACACCACCTGTAGAGAGCTAATTGTTATTGGTTTATCGTTGTGCATTCCACATTCCAAAGTAACATTTTCTCCTCTGAATATTTCCTCTTTCTTATATTTTTCTGGTATTTCTAGGAACTCAATTACAAGGTATTTACACAAAACAATTACTGTTATCGATACTGTTGTTAAGAACCCCAACATCGTATGGTTATACGCGCCTCATCTGTAGTTTTGTATCTCCGATTGCTCGCACTGACCAAAATTCGGGAACCTTTTTCACCCGAGTATAATGAATCCAAGCATCCACCCCTTCTACCTTTACAGCTGTAAAAGTAGTCAATAATACTTGATAAGGTCCGGCCCACCGTTCTCTCAGGGGTTCTTCATTCCAGTTTTTAATGTACACTCGGTCACCTGGCTGAATGTCGTGGATAGGATTTTCCAGTGCCAACGGTCGCTTCCACACCAGAACACTTTGAAGTTGAGCTAAAGTTTTACCAAGAGACAATACATAATTATAAACATCCTGGTTCCCTGTTATATGCATGTTAGGATTTGGTTCTGGGGATTCATAAGGCTTTCCATACATTATCTCGTATGGGCTTACTGACATTCCACTCCTTGGCTTTATCCTTATTCTCAGTAAAGCTATAGGGAAAGCTTGTGGCCATTGTATTTTGGCTTCCTGGCAGATTTTACTGATCTGTCCCTTTAGAGTTTGGTTCATCCTTTCTACCTGTCCACTAGATTGGGGTCTCCATGCAGTATGTAAATTCCAAGAAATTCCTAATAGTCGACTTACGTCTTTAACCACAGATGAAACAAAGTGCGGCCCCCTATCCGAGGATATTCCTAATGGTACCCCAAACCTCGGAATGATTTCCCGCAGTAACCATTTTACTGTCTCTTTAGCTTGATTGGTGCGACAGGGAAGGGCTTCCGGCCATCCGGAAAAGGTGTCAACCCCTACTAACAAATACCTATATCCCCCGGTCCTAGGTAACTCTACAAAATCAACTTGCCAGTAATCTCCTGGTTCTATTCCTACTCTAACTCTTCCCATTTCAGCATGTTTTCTTGCTACTGGATTATTTTTCAGACAAATCTCACACTTTGACATTACTGATTTTGCCATTGTTAACATGTGTGTAGAGATGATGCTACGTTTTAAAAATGTTACCATTGCCTCTGCACCCCAGTGACATTCATTATGTCTCGTCTGAAGTATTTCTCGCATCACCAAGGGGGGTATTACTACCTGGCCCATAGCAGTTACATACCATCCATCAGAGTTCTTTCGGGCCTTTAGGAGATTTGCTAATTTCTCATCCTCTGGTGAATATCTTGGTTCCTTGGGAAGATTAAGACAAGCGGGGCCTACCTTGAGTGGTACCAAAGCCATTACATTCCACACCTCCCGAGCAATTTGTCGAGCTGCTCGATCTGCCAGCCGATTCCCTTCTGATATTTTTGAGGTTCCTCCTTGATGAGCTTTACAGTGCATAATAGCCACTTGGTTTGGTTTTTGTACCGCATTTATCAAATTTAACACCTCCTTGCGTACTAATCTCTGATGGTCGTCCGGGTGGTCGTCGGGATGAAGTAAGATGTCTTCATCAGAGTTGAACTTTTTAACCTTTCCTTCTCACGCATGCTCTCTGAGCCCTTGGTCTCAGTCCAAACCGCAAGGTTGGTTTGATCCAGTTCCCAGAGTCCAAGAAGCCCCAGTTATCCAGATGTCTTGCAAATTGAGCATTCTTCTAATCCGCCTTACAACTCATCATGAATCGGTGCATTCTCTCATGTTACCCTTACACATATATTTTGTATCTTCCAAGCGCAGCCTCGGAACAGTACATCGCAAATGTAACATATTAAACAATATTGTATTATTTCTTCTTCTATTACTAACACAGGGAGGTGGGAATGGTTCTCTTCTCCCAAGCCCCACGTGACAAGACAAGAGCAAAAACCCTTAAGTTGCGCCAGGGGAGGTTTAGGTTGGTTATTAGGAAAAATTTCTTCACCAAAAGGGTTGCTCTGGTGGGTTTATGTGGCAAGGTTTTGGTAGCAGGGGGCCATAGGGGTGGCTTCTGTAAGAAGAATCTAGAAGCTGCCCCATGTCAGATAAAGGCCCTGCTGCTGACCAGAGCCGAGCCAATAACCTATGTTGTTTGCACCTCTGTGAGAGCATATTTAAGGAAGTGGGAAAAAAATAACAAAAAAGGCTGCTTCACAGGGAGAGAGAGAGGAGTGAGAAACAGCCTTGCAGGCACTTACATCAGCGAAGAAGGAGGGGGACAGGTGCTCCGGGTGCCAGAGCAGAAGTCCCCTGCAGCATGAGAAGAGGCCCCTGGTGGAGCAGGCTGTCCCCCTGCAGCCCATGGGTCCCACACGGAGCAGATCTCCACGCTGCAGCCCCCCCGTGGAGGAGCCCCCGGTGGAGCAGGTGGATGTGGCCTGGAGGAGGCTGCGGCCCATGGAGAGCCCCCGCAGGAGCAGGCCCCGGGCCGGAGCTGCAGCCCGTGGACAGGAGCCCATGCAGGAGCAGGGGGGCTGGGGGGAGCTGCCGCCCACCCGTGGGGGACCCGTGCTGGAGCAGTTTGCTCCTGGGGGATGGATGGACCCCGTGGTACGGAGCCATGTGGGAGCTGTTCTTGAAGAGCTGCTGCCTGCGGGCAGCCCCCGCAGGCTCAGTTCGGGAAGGACGGCATCCCGTGGGAGGGACCCCACGTGGAGCAGGGGCAGGGGGCTATCTCCCCGTCCTTATCTCAACCCTTGAGCCCTTTGCATCGCATTTGCTCCCCCTTTCTCTTTGAGGAAGGGGAGTGAGAGAGTGGCCGTGGTGGAACTCGGCTGCCCACCCGATTAAAACCACCGCAGCTGCAAAGTACTGGAAAATTTTTCAGAAGAAACAAGGTGTTTAACAAGGAAAAATATAGTTTCCTTTTTAAGGCTTCCTGGATAATTGGGCTTATTTCATATTCCCAACTCGGAGGAAGAGAATTGTTGAGTTCACCTTCTTTTTTCTTACACGGAAATAAAAAGTCAACAGCTCTGGAAGTAAGGGGAACGTATCACAATCAAGCTCCTTTTGTCTGTAATCCTTGCTGAAGGACAAGATTTATCCCACACCTTCCACGGATGTATGGTAGCAGAGAATAATTTTTGAACTACTCTAATTCAAGTCAACTTGGGGATAGTGGCACTTCTCTAATTGTTTCTGAGACATACGCATTAGCAACAGAGAGTGTTCTGTTGTCATTGCAAGGCGCCTACGGTGATGACTTCAGAAACAGAACTGAGTGATGTCACCATGGCAATTTGGGAGCAGCTGCCTCTGTGCAAGTTTAGCTAGGAGGGACAGAGAAGCGTGCTGGATGTGATGAAACCACGTGAGGATTTGTGGATCCCACCTTGAGGTGCACAGAGAGGGCCCATGCCCTTCTGTAAGTGGTTTGATGCTTGGCTGAGGCAAAAAATGTGTTTTTATTGTGAATGCTTCGTTTTAGTATTCTGTAGTTTGTGTAAAGTCCTTTCACAAGCATTACGTTTGGTACTTTTGCTCAGTGATGTAGCTGCACAGAGTGACAGATGCAATGTATGGGTGAGGGCCTCTGCACGTTCTCTTTTTCCTACACACCATCAACAAATAAGGGTGGACAAATAAGAGTGTGCTGTGCTCCTGCCATACGCCTCAAGTACTAAAGCATAAACAAGAGACTTAAAAGTACCCCTGTCACATTAAAATTCAGGACAGCAATGTACTTCATCAAATGGGCTGACCTGTTGAGCGTCTCAGGATGTGGTGTATGAAGATGCACTCCATCTGCTTCCAGATTAGCACTTGCAGTGAGCAAGCTGCCTGACCTTAACATTTTTCATTTCATTTTTCACCTCAGTTTTGCTGGTTCTCCGTGATTCATTCTTGGTCTAGAAAGAAAAAACCAAAAAAAAAACAAAAAACAAAAAAGTGAACTCAGATCAAAATAAAAGGATTTCCTTCTCATTAATTACATGTTCTTAACTTGACAGATTTGGTTATTGACTAAGAAGGCAAATATCTGGCCAGATATGGCCAAATATCTGGCCAAATGAAACAAGCAGCTAGCTTGCTGGAGACATTGTCTGGGAAACAGTGAAAACACTTGCAGACAAAAACATATCAAAGGACTAACGCTTTGAGCTTAATTCTAAACAAACATCATAAACTCAAAACTCTTGTTTGTCTTCCTAACAGGCTGGTATAGTAACATGTCACATTGGATGACTTTGCAGCATAGATGTCAGGAATGCAGCTTGGGATCACCTCCTTCTACTTAGAGTTTAGTTTGAAGGGATGAGCAAGTAATTTTTCCTGGGTTGATGGAAATCTGTTCTAAAGTCTGTTTTCTAACACTCTCATAGATACTTCTCTGTCCATCGCTCTGTCCTGCCAACTCTGCTGTGAGTGTGAAGTTGTGGCAAGAGGGATTTCCTCTTCCTAATTTGACCTGGTGGACACCAACTTTCCTACTAAATTGCCGATGTTGCTGAGGAGGCAGCAGTATCAAAGCCCTGTTGATGAAGATATAACAAGCTTGGGGAGGCTTTGGCATTTCTGTACAATGCTGCTCCCTGATTGTGACCCAAGACTCAGATTCTGAATGAAGCAAAGCAAGCTAGAAGAAAACTGTATGTCCTGGTAATTTTTTATTTTGTTTTATTTTATATTTTCATTCTTCACCTGTAAGAAAATCTAAATCTTTAAACCATTTGTTTGAAACCACGGTTTTATGGAAATGATTTTGGGTGTGCTCCTTCACCTTCTTTGGAACCTGTTTAACCTCGCTTCACTTATAGGAGACCTATGCTCAAATTTATGCTTACCGTGATAAAGCAGTATCCTTTTGGTATTCTTTTCTTTGATGATTGCACGTGAGGCTGAAAAGAGTTTTCAGTATGATTCTTCTTTTCCTTTGCAGTCTCCAAAACTCTGTATTATAGCTGATCTTCATCTCTGATCTGAAAAGCTTCACAGGCCAGAAGAGAATTGAGATGAAGAAGGAAATAGAGAATGCTGATGAATATTTCCAATTACCACCCGTAAGTTTTGTGAAAGACTCAGGTGCATTTCTGTAGTGGTAGAAAGTTAATAAAATCATGATCATGCACTTGAAGGCAAGTAATGGTATAAAAATGAAGAATGCAAGGCCCTGGTTAAAGACAATCTTTAGGCTGCTTCCAGATCAACACTTTATTTGCTTATTCCACAACCTCATCTCCACTTGCTTAGAAGCTGTGAAGATTGCAAGTACACTCAGTGTTTTTCATCCACTCTGTGTAAAATTATAAGAATTTTCACTGGCTATAAAAGCAAAAAAGACAAACAGACCCTCCTCTGGGGCTTCAGAATGCTCCTAAGATCACCCAGACTGGATAAGTAGAGATGCTCCACTATAGGTGCATATAGATGCACTACAGATGCTGGCAGAGATGCTCTAGCGTAGACGTGACGCACTTTGACAGCATCTTTTCTCTGACAGCAACTTACGTCTTGGTTCTTCACATCAAACCAGAGCAGTTTCTTTGCCTTCACAACCTGCAGACTGACCTCTCGTGTGTACCTGTGGTGGATTGAAGGTAATGCTTGTAATGTTTCTAACACACCCTGATGCTGTATTCACTTTAACTTTTAGAAAAGAGAGCAAGAAGCTTCACAGCAGTTTCTTAGGTGCCTGTCTGTCTGTCTATCTATCTGTCAATCTATCTACCTATATGCATATTTATTTAATTATTTATTTACTTATTTAAAGACATCTTTTGTTCACTAACATGAATCCTCTGACTGTTACTAATGTACGGCACATACCGTGACAGTATAATAGTGTATAAATACCCTTCATCTCATCCTTGCTATTGTTACTGTATTTTAAAAATAATTGTGCACATAATTACCCGCTTTTACCCTGTTTTAAAAAAATACCTACTTACTCGATTATAAAATCCTATAAAAAGGGGTGAACTCAAAAGGAAAGAGAAGCCAATTTTCATTACATTTCTAAACTAAACAGCTAATCCTGATAGATTCACTCCCTTTCAAATAGAACACTCAAGAAATAAAACAGTAAAAATTCACATAATACTTCTTTTATAACAAGATTGCATTGCACAATAGTTCTTTGCCTAACCCTGCAGTTACCCCACAGGCACTGCAATTGCTTACTTGGTCTTCTCCTTTACTTGTTTTCAAGGTTTACTTTTCTAACCAATCCTTAATGTTACAACATTGGATTTATTTACCTCCTTCGATATCAAGAGAATAAAGCATTTGCTTCAGAGGACAGCACTTTGATGCTTTATGGGGCTAATGACCAACGTTCTCAAAGCACTTTTCATCCGTGATTTAGATATTTCTCCATCTTTCCGTCTTCCTTTAGAACTCTTAATTGAAGTATTAGGTGAAGAAGAACACTGAAACCAGCTGAAGCCATAGCAGACATAGTAAGGACATGCTTCTGTTAGGAAGTAACTCAGAGTGATTCCATGGTGTATTTTAGACGGATTTACTCTGGTCCTCTGGACTAAGCATCCCCAAGGGCTATTTCAAAGCTCTCTGAATGATCTGTCATTATCTCTTACACTGTAGTCTCCATTAGGAAAGGGTAAACATTCATTGCCCATGTGGAACGGAACTGCTCAGTTAGTCGTTTCTAACCAAAATCTCTTGATTGTGTTCTATTTACAGAAGCCACTTGGCTAGCCAAGCTAAATCATTGAAAATGGAAGTAGTGGAACTACTTCAAAACCGTGCTTCTGCTTCTAAGCAAAACTGCACTGTAGGTGGGGACACAGCAAGAGGACGTGTCCAAGGCAGGGTGGAATTGAAAGTCACCTGTCTGAGCCACAGAAAGAAGTCAGCGATTCCCAGTTTGAGACTCTTGCTTGACTAGTGACCCAGCAGCTGCAACGCTTATGATTACCGCTGATGGATTCCCATGAATCAGGCAGTGATATAAGCTACGAGAATGACTGAAGCGATTTGAAGTGACGGTTCTCCCTCTTCGGCATTCAAGTTTGTGAAAGAAAGGGGAAGAGAGGAGAAGAAGAGAGGAGAGGAGGAGAAGAGAGGACAAGAGGGGAGGGAAGGGGAGGGAAGGGGAGGGGAGGGGTTGGGAGGGCAGGGCAGGGGAGGGGAGGGCAGGGCAGGGCAGGGCAGGGCAGGGGAGGGCAGGGGAGGGCAGGGCAGGGAAGGAGAGGACAGGGCAGGGGAGGGCAGGGCAGGGGAGGGGAGGGCCGTGTAGGGGAGTATAGGGGAGTGTAGGGGAATATAGGGGAGTGTAGGGGAGAGGAGTGTAGGGAGGGGTAGTATAGGGGAATATAGGGGAGTGTAGGGGAGGGGAGTGCTGGGGAGAGGAGTGTAGGGGAGGGTATTGTAGGGGAGGGGAGTGTAGGGGAGAGGAGTATAGGGGAGGGGAGCGTAGGGGAGTATTGGGGAGTGTAGGGGAGGGGAGTGTAGGGCAGGGGAGTGTAAGGGGGGGGGGAGGGGAGGGGAAGGGAGGGAAGGGAGGTGGAAGGAATGGGAGGGGCGGGGGGTGCTACCCTAAATAAAATGGCCAAATAAATGACATTTTGGATCTGGAGCCAAATATTTATGTTGCCATTCATTCCACAACCTGATTTATCACTGCAATGTGCGTATTGCACAGTGCCATTAAAGGTTTGGCATGCACAGAGGGGGCTGAGTATTTTCAGAAATAACTTTCCTTAATAACTGAATCAAGACTTCTGCTGTAATGCAAAAGATCAGGCAATTGATTAACATAGGGATGGCAGCTGAGCAGGGGAAACATCTTCAAAACTTCCAAACATTTCCTTTATACAGAACTACAGCTCCTTCTTCTCTGCTCACCGGTTATGAAAGTTTCTCTCACCTGCTTAGTAAGCAGAAGCAGTAAAATGGGATTTAGAGGATCCGGCTAGAGCAGAAGCGCCACTTAGAGGAAGCAATCAATTTATAGGTAGTGCAGTGTTTGAAGAGAGTTTAAGCGGCTTTCCAAGGAACATATACTAGTGCAAAGCAACCGATTTATCTGACTCTCCAATGAAAGAAAAGGAAGTGCAAAGCAGCAAATGCTTGGGAGAGGGAAAAAGAGGTGCATCTCAGCTGTCTGGGGGGAAGAAGGCAGTCAGCTCTTAACAGATTATTTGCCATCTGATTTGTTTCTCAAAGGCGTAACATTTAGTTAAGACAGTGGCAGTTTACTACCTGTGGTGCTGATAGAGGTTAAACAAAAGACACAAGGGCAGCAAAATCCCTCACTCGCTTCTCACACAAGGACAAAACTGTTATGGGAGAGAAATGCAGGTTACTTTCTCAAATCTCACAGCACTTTTTGACACCATTGGCTACGGGTTACCTCTTAAGTATTTGAAGATTTCAGTAGGGCTGACTGATTTAGATGTGGATAGGTTTAAATCACACTTGTCAATGTGCTATTAATGTCGAACCACAGCCATTTCTTCCCTAGACCTCTTAATATGCTAGGCAGTCCCAGGAAGCGTAAAACTTTGACCCGTGCTCTCCAGCATTTGCGTACTGCACTTTCTGTAGGTTCCTTATTCTCTAATCAGAATTCTGACAATCTCCTCAACAGCATACAGATACAAAATGCACAGACCCAGTGTTGTGGTTTAACCCGGCTGGCAGCTAAACACCACACAGCCGTTCGCTCACCCTCCCCCCTCCCTCTCTGGGATGGGGGAGAGAAACGGGAAAGTGAAGCCGGTGAGTTGAGATAAAGACAGTTTATTAAGACAGGAATATAATAATAACAATAATAATAATAATAGTGATAATGATAATAGTATTAATAATAATAATGTGTAAGAAAACAAGTGATGCACAATGCAATTGCTCACCACCCGCTGACCGATGCCCAGCCTTTCCCCGAGCAGCCGGCCCCCCACCCCGGCCAGCCACCCCTATATATTGTTCAGCATGACGTCAGATGGTATGGAATACCCCTTTGGCCAGTTTGGGTCAGCTGTCCTGGCTCTGTCCCCTCCCAGCTCCTGCTGCACCCCCAGCCTGCTCGCTGGCAGGACAGAGCGAGAAGCCGAAAAGTCCTTGGCCTGGTGTAAACACTGCTCTGCAACAATTAAAACATCAGCATGTTATCAGCGCTCTTCTCATCCTAATCCAAAACATAGCACCCTACCAGCTAGAATGAGGAAAAATTAACTCTGTCCTAACTGGAACCAGGACACCCAGATAAAACAGGCTCCCATCCGCTTGTATGATTGTCAGACATGCATTCTTTTATATTAACTGCTCTTTTCTTACTCCCTTCAGATGAAACATAAATAACTTCAGCTGACTTCTAAACTCTACAGACAGCTCTGGTGGTGCTGTGTGATGGAATGTGATTTTTCCTTACAAGCCACCAATTATTTCCATGTCTTTTCTGGACCTTGGGATCTCTTTTGGGAGCTACATTACTCAGAGAAATACAAGAAGGCTGAGATCACCACTGCCTCAACATAATGCAAAGTTTAAGGCCTTTAGGACAGCCAGTTTGCAAATGAATGCAGCCCCATCTTCTCAGCATTTTGAGACAGACGACTACCCAACACTGAACTGTCTCAAGGTTTCAAACTGAGACAGCTTTGTAGAAATAATAGAAAAATTTCATTACAATTGGCCTAGCATGGAATTTATTCTTAAAAAGTTTGGTAGAATATACTTGTAGACTTCAAAACTAGTACATCATCATTTGAGCACTCCTTCGTCTACACGATCTTCTCCAGAAATACCAAACTTTTAGTCCTGGTAGTTAGAGCTAATCAGTCATATTAGCTAATCAAATTCCCTGATCAGTCACTTGAAGTCTGTTGATGACATCTGTTCTGAGCTCTACAGCATTGGTCAGCTACTGACTTGCGGAAGTCAGACTCTATCTAGAACCTCACAATGGTTATAAAGCAGGTCTGTTTATTCGGCGCTGCGCACCCACGCCGGGCACAAGGGGGATAGCTCCACCTAACTTGCGCACCAACAGTTGCAGGGAGTCCTATCTGGAGCTTTCTCTGGACTCGCCGCGGATAGATAGACTTCAGAGCTTAAGATGTTACTTTGATTTCCATTTTCCCTTGTTCCAAAGAAACTTTTGCATCCAATTTTTCCGGCACGTCCCTTCCTAAGAAGGGCCTAAGCAAATTGGGTAAGTAGAAAAACGGATGGATTCCCATCATTTTTTCCCCAATTCCAATCTTGAGCACTGAGAAAAAAAAAAAAAAAAAAAAAAAAAGCCTTTTCCTTTTGGCCAGTTGCTCTGGTAGAACTAAGCATTAGTATACATTCTCCGTAGAACTAAGCATTTATCCCGGGATGTTCAGTTTTTCGACACTGTATAAGCCTTCCTGCTCTCACTTCCCTCCGTTTTTCATTTCTTTTCCTCCTAAGACACCCGTGAAAAACTTAAGAAACCTCCTGGTCAATAACTTTCTTCAGACAGCGTCAATGATATCACAGCAACCCAGACTTATTTAACTTTTTCTTTAAAACAGCTAACACAGATTCTGTATCATTCTCACGCAGACCAGTCCCCAGCTTGATCATCTGAATTGAATTTGTTTTATATTAAACAGATTTTCTTATCATTTTTATTACAGCAGATGAAAAAAGCGCTCACTCTTTTGCTGGCTTTCCATCACATCTGATTGACTGAGGCACCCTGATTCCCTGTCTTTATTTGCTTTCTGCAGAATTCTCCCATCTCTTTTGGTTCAAGTTCGACTGGCAAAACGCTTTTCACTGGTTACTACACTTAGCTGCTATACATCTTTGTTTCTTAAGATAACTGTTTTCATATTTTACAATAGAACGTTGCCATGATCTATTTTGTAAGGTCTAGAAAAAAGACTCCCCCTTCCCACAGCCCCCACCCCACCCAGAAAAAAAAAAAAAAAAAAAAAGATGCTTAGTCCTTTAACATAAAATACTTATTCATTTGGCTGGATGGAGGAAGTTAAACACGGTTTATATTCTATCCATGTAGACTGCACTCAGGAAAAGTTTATGTAAAATTCTGCTGACAAATGCAGAATCCAGCTTGCCTGCTCTAGGAAGCGGAACAGACCCACAGCGGACACGAGAATGTACTGTCAGAACAATTAGGAAATAAAATCTATCGTGATCTAAGTTACTGACAACTGTCAAATTAATTCACTTTGTTCTTATTCAGCTTGGAGGAAACGGGCACAGAAATTACTCATTTACCCTAAGTACATCTCTGTCACCTTCTTCTCATCTCCAACACGATTCTCATTTTCAGATTGACCTCAGTGTCAACTGTGAGTCTATGTTAAGTGTCATGCACCAAGTGTCAGAGGCAACTGGGCTCTGACCAACACTACCCGTGCTGGACAAGCTATGGAGAGCAGAAGTATTTCTGTAGTGGTCCTAGGAGAACCCCAGTTCCTTCGGATGCAGCTCTTCTTAGAACACTAAGGAAAATCTATTCCTCAAAGGCTGCATCTCTGTTAGATGCTGGGATGGAGCAAGAATGTAGTTTTACAATAAAACTCCAGTAATCACATTTACTCCATCCAGTTGCAGTTTCACAGAGGATTAGTGCTACATGAATGAATGTTCTCTCTAAAGAAACAGAAATTAAAGATCTGTTTCAGGTGCAAGATCAATGTATTGCAACCCCGAAAGGGGATATAAAAACCCAAACTAATCACCTGTTCTTCGGATAGATTTGAATCAAAGTTTGCAGGCGTTTTTGTCCAATGGCTCCAAACGAATCTAGTCCAAAGCTCCTAGATGCTGGAACCACATGATGAATATGTAAGGCCTTTAGCCTTAGCTGCTTTGATCTACTGATCTTCTCCAATTGGACTACATTGCTTGTTGCTATACCTCCAAGGGAACACAACACAGTTTGGATAAATTCACAGTCTAGAAAGAGCTCCAGCAGGAACATGGGTCTCCCTTGCTACCATCATCACAGAAGGTGTGGCAGCCACAGGGCCACTTCATTCATTCACTCACAGAGCACCAATAACAAATACTCCTTGCTGTAATATTCATTTGTTGCAAAACTACATTCTTGCTCCATCTCCACACCTAATATAGATGCAGCCTTCGATGAATAGACTTTCTTCAGTGTTCCAGTAAAAGTCATTGCTTATTAAGTTTAACTGCCTTTGAAAAAATAATACTCGGAGGTCTGTACAATTGGCAGCACAGGGGTTGACCCATATATCATCAAGGGTCTGTCTGGAACGGTACGAGCTGGTAATAGTTTTGTTTCAGATGTGTTTCAGCTATGCCCATTGCCTACCACAGAAGCAGGAGAAAATGCCTCTTTACTGTTCTACATGTCCAACGCTCCATTTGAATTCTTCTTGAAGTTAGGGCTTCCAACAATCCAAACCAGATGCCCAGCCTCCCAATCTAATGCATGAGCAGAGGGGCTCTCTGAAACACCAGTACAGACTAGGTGAGAAATACCTTGAAAGCAGCCCTGTGGAGAAGGACGTGGGGGTACTGGTCGATGAGAAGCTCAACAGGAGCCAGCAATATGCACTTGCAACCCAGAAATCCAACTGTATCCTGGGCTGCATCAAAAGCAGAGTGGCCAGCAGGGCGAGAGAGGTGATTCTCCCCCTCTGCTCTGCCCTCCAGAGTCCGGGGGATGGAATAGCAGGGCTCCCAGCACAAGAGAGACCCGGACCTGCACTTGGTCCAGAGCAGAGCCACAAAAATGATCATCAGAGGTATGGAGTACCTCTCCTGTGAAGACAGGCTGAGGATAGACTCAGGTAAGGAAGAGATTTTTACTGTGAGGGTGAGGAGACACTGGAAGAGGTCGCCCAAAGAAGCTGTGGATGCCCCATTCCTGGAAGTGTCCAAGGCTAGGACAGATGGGGCATTGAGCAACCTCGTCTGGTGGGAGGTGTTCCTGCCCATGGCAGGGGGGTTGGAACTTGATGATCTTTAAGATTCCTTCCATCCCAAACCGGTCTATGATTCTATATGCTAGGGAATAGCCCTTTGGCCAGTTTGCCTCAGATGTCCTGGCTGTGTTGCCTCCCAGCTTTTTTGCAACCACAGCCTCCTCACTGGCAGGGCAATGTGAAAAAAAAAATAAAAAAAAAAACGGAAAAGGCCTTAAAACTGTGCAAGCCCTTCTCAGCAATAACTAAAACAATGGAGTGAAGCCAGGATTGCTCTGATAGCATTCTTCATGATCCAGTACAGACCGATACCACCCAGCATGGTCCTGCACGGCCGCTGGAACCCAGCCCAGTGCCCAGGGTCCCCAGCCCAGGGGGTTGGTCTCCGCCCAGGCCGGTCTGCGCCCAGGCTGAGGGACACCGCCGCCAGTTTCCCCTTTGCAGGTTCAAGCAGTAACGAAGCTGAGCACCTGTGCCAGGGACACCCAGGGAGGACACTGATACAGCCGGCCACGCAGACAACCACAGACAAGGCGCTGCTTGCAACAGCACCCACACACAGGCCTCACGTAACACACAGGCACAGACAGCCGAGTCCCCTCCTGCCCTGGGGCTGGCAGAGACAGCAGGTCACTGCTGCAGGCACACACACGGCACTCTCGGGGTTCACAAGCACATACACACCCGCACACCTGGCCCTGAGAGTCCTTTCACATGCCCTCAGATTCCCCATGCCTCTGCCTGCTCCTCGTCCCCATGGGCCTCCCCTCCAGGTCTGCCACGGAGCTCCCCTAGCTAGGAGGGAGCTATGGGGACGTGGGCTGAGACACAGACTTCTGCCCTGGAAATGCGCGCAACTGGCAGCGATGAGCATCATGACGGGAAGCCACACTTAAGACAGCGCAGGCATAGCAATGGGAGCCTTGGAAAGAGCTCTCCTTTCAACCCACATTCCTCTTTCAAAGCAGAGATCCAGCTTATGCGTACTCAAGTCTAGGGTGGATGAAGTGACACAAGCAGTCTGTTTGGGAAGAGCCCCGGTGCTCTTTATTTTCCATTCAGGGGTGGAAAGCGGGAGAGCTTCCCAGCCCCTTTGCTCAGAGCTCCGCTGCTGCCGCCGTCGCCATTCCCAGCACCTTCCCCTCCACTGCGGTACCAGCATCTAGCGCTAGGGAGTCAAAAGAAAAAAGAGGATGAGCAGGTTGTGTACAGGCTGAACACAGAGAAATACTGCAGGCTTAGCTCGGGCCGTGCACGTAGGGGTCTGCTTCCCAGGAAGCTTCAAGGCTGCCGAGAAGTGAGACAGATGCCTCGTGCCCGAGCTCACGACAGGGTCCCCAGGGGTGCAGCTCACCAGCCTGGGGCTGGGTCAGGTGGAGCGGAGGACCCTGGGTATTCTGCACAGGTATTCCCCCTCAGGGCAAGGTGTCCTGGCGTCAGCGCTCTCCAAAGGAAGGACAGCCTCTCGGCTTTGGAAAGGGGAGAGGCAGCCATCCAGGGGACCCCTCTGTTTTCAGACAGGACTTTCACATCCCACATGGGAAAGCCTGTTCTGGGTGCCCAGCCGCTCCCCGTCAGGTGTCAGGGAGCTCCAGTCCCAAAGTCTCCAGAGTCTCCAAAGCCTGCGTCCGTCTCGGGAGGGGTGTCGGAGACGTGCCCTCTTTCTCCCAGTGCTGCCCCCAGGGGAAGGATGGGCCTTGCAGCAGCGGGAAGCACCATCCCTTTTTGGAGATACTTACCGGGGGAGCTGCTGCTGCTGCTGCTCTTGCCGCAGCCGGTTTGCCTCCGCAACATTTCTGAATACACTTTGTTGATGGCGATGCGGCTCCAACCTTTCCAAAACTTGGAGTGCTCGTGGGGAAAGGCGGCTGCAACAACAGGAGAAAGGGATCCCTCAGCCTCTGTCAGACACCCCTTCTGCCTCTCCCCTCATCCATGTTATACATTAGTTTTGGTAGAAATCATTCCCGACACATCGTGGGTAAGGTAGATCGAATTTCTATTTATTTGAGCAACTCAGCAAGCAGCGATAAGTAAAACAGCGCTGGGCGGCCGGGGAGTCTCCTGCTCCGCCAACGGCGCGCACCTAAGCCCGCCAGAGTCTCCATTTATAGCCTAGTAGTTCCGGGTTTAGTGGCACATCCTGGTGTCTTCTTACGACTGCGAGGCCTGTTGCTAGGGGGTCTTCGTCAGTCCTCTGGTGGTCGTGGGGATGAAGATCGTTGTCTTCCTCTGCGTCGGGGTCGTGACTTTGCTGCTGATATGTGTGTTCTCATGTGAGGGGGAATGCCATTTTGCCCTTTTTTGGAGCTGGTTTCTACTGCAATTGTTAACTTAACAGGAAATTCCTATACTTGTTTTTTTCCTTCAACAGGACATTGGGGGTATAAGCAGTTAACCCTTGAAAACCTTCCCATCAGCAATATTTAATGAACAAACAAGGCTTTACCCATTACAATCCAGACCCTGCACCCATGCGGTGCCACGTGCACCCACCCTTTCAACCTGTGGTGAGTTTTAGGCCTTGGCGGTAACCAAGGTCACGCCCGCTTTAGGAGGAATCAAAGGGTGTCACAGGCAACCCCAGGACTCAGGGACCAGGCTCCTGGACATGTCCTGACATCACTCAAGAGCTACTCCAGTGCCCCACGACGGGAACGGAGCCGGCACACACTTACTCAGGCTGGAGTCTCTCCAGCTTGCCTGCTGCTCCCAACTCCTCTGCTGGGGCAGGGTTCTCAGCCTTCCTCCACCTCTTCCTGACCTTGCTCCTGGGCTGGGCTGGAGGATGGGGAGTCCGAGCATGTTGGCTGTTGAATCGCTGCAAGGAGAAGTCCCTCTCATCAAACAGGACTGGACGTACAGCTGCTCTTTCCCAGAGGACCTCTTGAAAGGACCCTGCAGCAGGACCTGCGAACCAGGCGACTCGGCGCTGCCAGCCCACGTCTGGCTGCTGCTTTTATCCCTCACTTTCTGCTGACAACCTCTCCCTCACAGGGAGGAGCAGCAAAAGCCCTGACCTGCGGCCTCGTGCCCGTCCTGCTCCCACCACCCTGGGACCTGCCGCCCTCGGAGCCCGGGCAGAGAGGATCGCCGCTGTTCTCAGCGGTGTTGATCACTGCCAGTACCTGGGGTATCTGTTGGTCCTCCCCCTCAGACCAGGCTTCCCATGCAGCCATGGCTGCCTGGGCTTGCTCTTGTAGCTTTTGGTACGTGGGCCATGAGCTGTCTGTTTGGTCCCACTGTGAAGACAGGTTCCAGACCTCCTGGAGGAAAAAAAAAAAAACAAAAAAAACAACAAAACAAACACAACAGCAGACAGGATTGGTCTCAGCTGTCCCTCAGGCCTAACCCACACTCCTGCCCCCTCGCCTCAGCCGGTCTGTCAGCAGTGCTTCGACCCTCAAGGATGAGGGGCCCTGAAGCTAGGCCAGGCTCCTCAACTCGTGACAAACACAGCTGAACAGCCCGCGGTGACCAAAGCCCTCTGCCATCAACGACTCAGAAAGGCCTTGCTCCTTTTCCATGGCCCCTGGTCAAAACGAAGTGGCTCATGGCAACACGGGAGGCAGTAAGAGGCAGGGAAGGTGTGCGGGACGCCACCTTCCGTCTCCTGAGGAAGAGATGAAGGAGGTAACAAATGTGAAGACGAACGCATCCCAAGGGACCTGCTCGGGATCGCTCCACACAGAGGCTTTTGTACAGGCCCAAACAGCACAGTCATTGCAGCAAGGCAGAGCAGGTACCTGCAGCGCTCTCCTGGAGGCTTCAGGAGCAGGGAGCGCAGTGGTGGTGGACTTGGCTTGAGGAGCTGTTTCCTGCCTGTCTGCCTTCTTCGTCCCGGGGGAGCTGCCTGGACACGGGGGGAGCACACTGCAAACAGACACCGGGAGGAGGCTGCATGAGCCCAGGGAAATTCGGTCTCCAGTCCGCGCTCGCAAGCTGCGTCAGCCTCTGCAGCAGACGGCACTTCCGCAGCGAGCGGGCATATTGGACTGGCCGTGTTCACTTCAGCGGAGACAGAGAGAGCCAAACGCGAAGCTGTGGCACCACCTGCCTTCAGGAAGGCTCGGGATGCCCGTATCCAGGCCCTTTTTGGTGGAAGAAGGAGGGGAGCGGTGTCTTGTGCAAGGACAGGATCCGAGAGACACCATTATGGCCCACCCGGGCTTTACTTCAGCTTCTCCTCTGTGGCCCTGAAACACGGTGCGCTTATGGGTGGAAAACAGGTTATCGCTGGGGAGCCAGCGGAGCCATTGGAGAAAGCCGTCAGGTAAGGAGCCCAGTCATGCCATCTCCCTACCTCAGCACTCTCTTGTGCCTGCCACAACGTTTGGGATAGCGTTTGAAAAAAATGCCTGAAAGAAACTTTTCCATCTGGTATCACAGCTCCTTAGGCTGGAAGAAACAGCAGGGGAGATGGGGCCACGGCAATCCTAAGACACGGTGAGACATGTTAGAATGAAGGCAGGGGACGTTTGCTCCCACAGACAAGAAGATGGGCTCTGCTGCAATGTGGGGGGGCTCCTGAAGGGAGAAGAGCTTCTGCAACAAGGCTCTGCGTTCAGCTCCCCCAAGGATCGGGGCCCTGCTGGAAAATGAAGCTGGTGTGCCAGTCTCAGGCAAACGTGCTGCACGCTTGCCATCCGTTGAGAGAGCGGCCTCCGCTGGGACGTGTGTCAGGAGCCACCCTGCGGCTGGTGGGTCCAAAGGGGACATCTCTCCAGTGTGGCTGCAAGGGGCTCCTTCCTCCTTTCCCCCAGGGGTCTCACCTGGTAGAAGGCTTCTTCTCCGCATCTTGCTGCCTTGTGCCTGGCTCCCAGCTTGTCAGGATGGGGAGGGAAAGCTACTTCCTCCTCTGCAGCAGGTTGCCAGGATGGCACTCTGAAACTAGGAAAGGAGGAAGCTCTTCCGAGCAGCTGCGTGGGCACTGCCTTTTAACCTGGTTCAAGTCAGCCAGCACGGGACAGGGACCACCCCCAGACAGCAGGGACCTGTTCCCTTACCTCTTCTGATCCTGCGCTCTCCTGCAGCTTCCTCCTGCGAGGTGGTGGAAACTTTGGCCTCCGGCCTTCTCCTCACAGTCAGATGAAACCTGGAAAACAAACGATGACACGGGCTTGAAGAAGGCTGGCCTCCTACCCGTTGCAGCTTGCTGGCAGTAATCCTCCTGGTGTCGCACAAGGCATGGCATCCCTTTTCCGTCATGTCCATGCATGGGGTTTGTTGTCAGTCTTCCCGCAGCACCACAGAAGGTAGCCTAAATTCCCCTCCACATGCAGGCAATTCTCTCTGACGGGAATCGCGGCAGCACGGGCACAAGAATGGCAGAATATGGAGGCTGTACAGTAACACTGCCAGGCTTTTTGCAGGGGCAAGCATCCAGACGCTCAGAAGAAACTCTCTTTGCTCGTGGAGAGAGCAGCTAAGGGGGCAAGCGTGGGGAAAGGCATTTGACTGGCCTGCCATGTCCGGGCTGGCCAATAGCAGTCAGATTGCTCACCCTTTGCTAGGATTCCCAAAGAAATGGAAGTAGCCCCCAAAACCTCACCAACTTACACTGTGGAGCAGTGCAACCAGGCCCGCGGCGCTCTCCAGACGTTTGATGCAGTCTAGATAAAACTTCACGAACAGAAAACCATCTTCGCGTGGCAGAATTCCAATGTCCCTGAAGGCAAAGGGGACGTGCTCCTTGTTCCTCACGAGGAAGCAGTACAAGAGGATGGTCTCTTGCACGCAGTTCTTCGCCACGTGCAGCGGGAAGGAGGTGGCTCGCGATAGCTGCACGTACTTCAGCGGCTCAATCTTGACACCATCTGCAAGGAGAAGCAACATCCTCAGCGACACGGCAAGCCCAAGTTGCTTGCAACATTCAGAACAAGTTCCCAGAGAAAGGGTCGCTAAGAGAAAGAGCTCCTGGGGCACGGTTTCTTTTGGGGGAACTCAAGCTGTACCCTGACCGTTGGAGACAATCCTCTACTTCTCCCAGGCCTTTCCAAAGAGCAGGGAGAACAAACCGTTCCGGACATGGGGCGGGAAGAGGGGGGCTGCTGCCTTCTCACCAGGGAGGAGCTCAGTGGGACAGTAGATCTCCTCCAGCCACAACTCATCGATGTCCAGCTGGAAGAAAGGTCTTCGAACCAAGAGCAGCCCTTCTTTGCCATGGAACTGCTCTCGGACAACACCAAAGGTCCCGAGTCCCGCAACCCAAACGCCCTGCACACAGAAAAGACAGAAAGGCCGATGAGGGAGTTCTTGAGAGACGGGAAAAGGGATGGCTGTCAGAGCAGGGGGACACTGCTCTGTGCCCTGCCCACTCCTGAGGGACAATGGGGCAAGGTGGGGCACTTTGGAAAGCTTTGCAAAAGAGCCGCATCCTCAGTTTCTTTCGTCTCCCCCCTCACAGCATTTGCCAACATCCCTTGGCTAGAGAAGCGCCCAGAGGTTTCCAGCACACGGATTAGACCTGGCACTGATTCCCAGCAATTGTCCTAGGCACGGACCCAGGATATTCCCCCCTCTCTCTGCTCGCCCTCCCCACTCAGACCGCAGGGAAGAGGGAAGCCCTAGGGTGTGCCAAACACCTGAGAGGCAGAGCACATCTGGCCTTGGTTTCTCTCCCAGCTGGCCAAGAAGCTGCTCCGGGCACCCTGGGCAGTCTCAGTGCACCGCCATGCTGCTCGGGCAGGGATTGCCTCATGCAGGGCCCACGACACCGGCCCACCTTATCCCGCTTCAGCTCTTTCGGAATGTAGTCGCATACAGCATCCCAGATAGCCTCAGTCCCTGGAAAGCAAGGAAAAGACACCTCAGGCTCCAGGCCAGCCAGCTCACAACCTCTTGGCAAGCACCTCACCCAGGCGATGACACATGCAGGCATACACAAGCACCCCAGAAAAACACCACGCACGCATTCCTGGGACATTCCTGAGAGGCCTGTGGGAGCTGCAGGCCACACCTAACAAATTTGACTAACAAATACTTCAGCCCCCCTTTTCTAGGCAGTCCGGTAAAGTCTATCTGCCAATACTCTCCAGGCGCCTGCCCCTCAGCAGTGGAGTTTTGCATGTTTATCGGATTATTTCTCCAACATATGTCACACCTTTCGGTGACCGACCTAATAGTCTCCACCATAGTCCTGCGTATAAATGACTTCTTTAAATGCTTTAGCAAATGTTCTGTTGCCCCAGCGCACAGCATTATGCTCCTCCTTCACTAGACCATTTGTAAGGGAAGAGGGTACCACTGCTGGACCTGATAGGTACCTACCTGTCGGGCACCACAGCCCTGCGCAGCTTCCACGGTGTCTCACGGGCAGGGGCCAACAATTTCTGAAAGACTGCCCTTGTACTTAAAAAGCAGCGGTCTTCGCTCAGGGGCTCTTCAGGCCGGGGATCGGGGTCCTCTCCGAGAATCGCTCGGTGCTGCCTGAGGTTCCGCCATCCCAGGAACCGTCGAGGCTCTCCCAGGAAACAGTCCTCGAGAAGAGCTCCGAGACCCCAGCCGGGGCTAAAGGGCCAGTCTCCCCCTGACTGGGGCTGCCCACGGCCTGTCCCCAGGCCAGGGGAACCGCCCCAAGGTACACAACACGCCACGGCACGACGCAGGGCCGGGCAGCGGCTGCCCTCACGCTGCCGGGGCTCTGGGAGCCACCCCTCACAGCCTCTGCCTCCCCTCAGTGCTTCCCGCTCCTCCCTCCCGCTCCTCCCTCAGGGCTCGCCTCTCCTCAGCCCGGGCTCCGATTGGCTGCCAGAGCCGCCAGGCAAACGGAGCCCCACCCCCTGCCGGCTGGCTGGGGCTCGCTGCCATGGCAACCGTGCAACCGCCTGACCAGGCAGGGCGGGCGCCGCCATCTTAGGAGTCGTGGGCGGGCTGGGGGCGTCTCGGGGCCTGAGGGGGGGACCTGGCCTGTGTGCCCGGGGCGCCCCTGCCCGCCCCTGCCTTTGCTCGCTCCCTGTGCCTCACCACCTCGTCTTCCCTTTTCTTTGCGGTGTCGAACGCCCGAGAAGCCCGACAGGCTCAGGAAGGCGGCCAGTCACTTGCACAAGAAGCAATAGGGCCGGATGCTCCTGGAATGCTACTTGTTGCAGCTTTGTGCCTGGGTATCACTGTGAGATCAGGCTAACAGGATGAAGGCTTTGTTCCTCGTCCCTTCTGTTGAGAGAGGGGTTTTGCCTCTCGGCAGAAGCTATCCCCAGGCTCTCGGCATATTTAAGCAAACTAAATGCAGCTACAGCCTCTTCTTTGTCTGAGACCGGATCGCAGCTGATGAGGAAGTAACGGGACCAGCAAACCCTTTCTGGCTGCAGCAGCTTGGGCCCGGCTGCCCTGGCCCTGGGGCAGGAGGAGCTGCCTGAAGACCCCCAGGGATGGCACGGAGGGGCTGCGGGCCTCCCGGGGGCTGTCTTGTGCCTTGGATGTCCCATCTGTGGGGCTGAGCCCTCTGTGCCCCCAGGAGCTGCTGTGCCCTTCAGAGGGGCTGGGGCTGTGGTGGCAGTGCCCAGAGCCCTGCAGCAGCCTGCTCCGGACACTGCCCTGGGGCCAGCCCAGCATGAGCTGCTGGACTGCGCTGGGCAGAGGGCAGGGAGGTGGGCATGTTAGCGTTCATGAAAACACATAATCCACAAAGTGATTATACGAAGGTGCTTTATTAGGCGCCGCAAGTTAGGGGCAAGCCTGCCCAAATCTAACTTTGTCCGATTTGTTCACTCAGTTCTCTTTTATCTCCTAAAATATTACATATGCATTAGGTTTCACAACTCATCTATGCATATTCATTTCCTAGCTCCGCCTAGCCCCGCTTCGTATGCTAATTATCTTATCAGTCCTTCTGCGCTTGCGTACTACTCTCTGGTGGTCGTCCGGGTGGTCGTCGGGATGAAGTAAGATGTCTTATCAGAGTTGAACTTTTTAACCTTTCCTTCTCACGCATGCTCTCTGAGCCCTTGGTCTCAGTCCAAACCGCAAGGTTGGTTTGATCCAGTTCCCAGGGTCCAAGAAGCCCCAGTTATCCAGATGTCTTGCAAATTGAGCATTCTTTTAATCCTCCTTACTCCTCATCATGAATTGGTGCATTCTCATGTTACCCTTGCACATATCTCATATGTACCCTTGCACCTTTCTTCCAAGCGCAGCCTCGGAACAGTACATCCCAAATGTAACATATTAAACAATATTGTATTATTTCTTCTTCTATTACTAACATTTCCCCCCTTTGAAAGCATTTCACTCCTTTCGAGGAGTGGTTTTCTGCTAGGGGAAATGACCCAGGTGTGAAGAAGTGTGTGTGCCAGGTGAGGGAGGGAACCCCAGGGATCCCTTCAGGCTGTTTCCCAGCAGGTTCCCCTGCAGCCCCAGGGCCATGGGCAGGGAGCCTGGTGGGGGGCAGAGCAAGGGAGGCCTTGGGCTGGGCCTCTGCTGCTGAGCTGGGCCGGGCTCCTGGGCCCAAGGGGAGCTCCTGGCAAGCGGGCAGCGCTGCAGAGAGCCAGCTCTGCCCAGGAGCAGCTCCTCTGCCCAGCGCAGCAGGGCTGGGGGCACTGCCTGCAGCTGGCACGGGTAGGGGAGAGAAGGGAGAGGGAGGTTACCGGCTGAGTGGAATATGAGAATACTGAGAGCTGAGAGGAGGAGAAATCTTCATAGCACATAACAGGGTAAGCCTCCTTCTGCAGTGCAGTGCACAGGAGTATCAGGGAAGATTTCCAGACCCAGAACTTCCCACAGAAGATCTGGCTGGTTGCACTTGGTATTTCTTTAGTGTGGAGAAGCACAAGCTCCATTGCTAAGGTTCCCTGCTGCAGGGTGAACGTGCAGGCCTCCGAGGGCTCCCTTGTTGCAGGCCAGCTGCAGGCTGTGAATCCTGGGGTGCAGGCAGGGGTGCCCGGGGCTGTGGTGCAGAGCAGGGTCCCTGCTGTGCCCCAGGGGCTGTGTGCCGGGGCAGGGCCTCTGCCGCCTGCCAGGCTCAGCACTCAGCCTGCCCGGGGAGCTGCCCAGGGCGCTGCGCGGAGAAGCTGCGGGTGGAAGGAGCCCCCCCGGCAGGGCAGGGTCCTGCTGCTGGCGGGAGGCTGCTGCCTGGGGCAGCCTGCTCACAGCTCCATTGTACGACAAGGGCATTTCCCAAGCAATTTTTTCTAAGCAAACAAGGTCAAAATAGGGATTTTCTGCCCTCTTTTCAATTGCCTACTCTACTGGACAGGAGGGGAAGCAGGAAGAAGTGGAAGAGGAGCTGTGAGTTTGAGCACATTGCTGAGACTCCTGAACTGTAACTCTGAGGATCAGTATGTTTGTGAGCTGCCCCAAATGTACCTTCAGCCTCTCCTCTTCATATTGAAAGCGACAGCATCAACTTTGCTGAACCCAGCAGGGCTTTCTGACAGGTCCTTTTGCACCTGCAAAGATGCACATGCACCTAGGCAGTCTCTTGCATACAGGCAGGTTTCTGAAGGGCAACGATTACTGCACACAGATTTGGTTGAGGCTGTGAGCAGAAACAGGAATAAGACATGAGACAGGGAAACAACTCCCAGAAATAAAACCTTCAGGCATCAGGGATATGATCAAGGAATGAGGGGAAAGTTAATCAGAAATCTTGTCAGAGGGAGAATTCATCAGAAAACTCCATATTTTTTCCATTCAGTGCAGACCCCTTCCTCTGAACATGCCCCCTTGCCTCCTCTCCCACCCAGAAAACCCTCTGCCCTCACGCCCATGGGTCCAAGGCATGGGGCATGTCTTCTGCAGCCAGAGCTCCAGCAGAGCAGAGGTGCATCTCTCCAGCCATGCGCCCATTTCCACCTGTGCTGCAACTGCAGAGGGGGTCAGCTGCCTGGGGGTCGTGGGCAATGCAATTTTTGAGGCTGGGGATGTTAGCGTTCATGAAGACACATAATCCACAAAGTGATTATATGAAGGTGCTTTATTAGGCGCCGGAAGTTAGGGGCATGCCTGCCCAAATCTAACTTCGTCTGATTTGTTCTCTTAGTTCTCTTTTATCCCCTAAGATATTACATATGCATTAGGTTTCACAACTCATCTATGCATATTCATTTCCTAGCTCCGCCTAGCCTCGCTTCGTATGCTAGTTATCTTATCAGTCCTTCTACGCTTGCGTATTACTCTCTGGTGGTCGTCCGGGTGGTCGTCGGGATGAAGTAAGATGTCTTCATCAGAGTTGAACTTTTTAACCTTTCTTTTTCACGCATGCTCTCTGAGCCCTCGGTCTCAGTCCAAACCGCAAGGTTGGTTTGATCCAGTTCCCAGGGTCCAAGAGGCCCCAGTTATCTAGATGTCTTGCAAACTGAGCGTTCTTTTAATCCTCCTTACTCCTCATCATGAATCGGTGCATTCTCATGTTACCCTTGCACATATATTTTGTATCTTCCAAGCGCAGCCTCGGAACAGTACATCGCAAATGTAACATATTAAACAATATTGTATTATTTCTTCTTCTATTACTAACATTTCCCCCCTTTGAAAGCATTTCACTCCTTTCGAGGAGGGCAAATGCTTTCACTAACTAACTAAAATATTTTACACTCAGTGCTCACCAATAATATAATCACGGAAAATTACATCATTAAGAATCAAGGAAATTACAAAGATTAGGATTGTCACAACATTTCATAAGTCCGCCACTTCTGCTTTATGTTACGTTCACCCTTCTGGTTGGGTTCACTTGATCTGAAACTGATCTTGTCTATTCGGTTTTCATTCCATTTCACCTCCTGGGTTCCTCAGATTCTTTCTCTGAAATCCAAAGTTGTTAGATGCCGGTGGAGGATATTGAGGATGTGGTTCCATTTGCCGAGCAATAGTTTGCATCACTGTCCGGTTCCAGGTTGTCTTCCTTAGAACCAGACTTTTCAGCATTATAAATGTTAACCAAATTAGTACCCCTACAATCACCAATATAATTATTGTCTCCAGTAAGGACTTAACCCAATTACTAATATTCCATCCACTAAAAATTTTATCCAACCAGCTTGTTGTCATATCTTTCTCTTCCTGTTCTGCATCTTGTTCCACTCGAGCCAGTTGTTCTATGTCATGTTCTACATCAATAGTCACATTTGGAATGTGGATGCAGCAATGATCAATACGATCTTTTAGAAATCCACATACTCCATGTTCCTTTAATAACAGTGTATCTAATGCTAATCGATTCTGTAGCACCATTTTAGCTGTAGCTTGTAGTTGGATATTAAGGTCTCTAAAGCCTTCTTTCGTGGCTCTCGTGCGCCTACTCACTTGTCCTGTAAGTTTATAAATCATTTCCCTATTTCGATAAGTAGCTACCTTTGCAAATAGAGATTCTAATGCCCAATTGAATTTTACTCCATCCGAGGGTTCATGCCATATATCTTCATCTGCCCCTTCTTCTAAACTTCTTTTTGCCCTACTAATTTGTAGGGTTTCCAACTTTCCCTTAAAAGGAGACTTTTTCCATATTGGACGCAGTGTGGGGAGGGAGTCCTAGAGTTATTTCTTTTACTTCCCCATCTATCGGTGGGTGTGTAGTCCAAGTTCCATTACTGGCTGCCCATACAAATTGTCCTGGACTTTGTATGGTACTATAGCTACAATCCACTGCGACTTGACTAGCCTGGCTATTTCTTTCCGAATTGTACTTAATTCCTCGGCAAGCACATCCTGCCCTAAGAGCTATCAATACCGGAAGTAAGTGCTCAACATCTTCATTATTACTGTCGCAAGTATATTTCTTCTCACAAGTCCACCAAGCTACCTTTGTTGACTCTTGTCTACCACTCCTATCAACCCGGCTTACTGTATAAAACTGATCAGTTCCATTCTGCTTTCCCTGCCATTTAATACACCATGATGTATTCCCTCCATACTGGAATTTCTGCAATAAACTTACTGTCCAATCACTATCCCACCCTTTCATTCCTTTTGGCTTATTTTTCTCTTGACATTCCCAAACAATCTTTTCTCTAACTCCTTCTACTACACGTAGTTCGTCGTAATGACACTGTCCCACATTCTTAAATCTGCCTATCGTTATGAAATGATAGTTCTTCTTTTCACATTCAGACCTCGATGTTGGGGGGCTCAGTTTCCTGTAGTATTGTGTAACATTTATCCTCTCTAAAACTTTCACTTCTTTACATTGAATTGTTTCATTTCCTTTTACTTGGGGCAGTGGGAGGTGGTTATACCCCACTCAAGCGGGTCCCCTGTTGCTTTTGGAATGGGCATACAAGCAGTAATTCTATCAGTTCCTTTCATTATGGCAAAATCTTTAATCAATCCTACCAGTAAATTCTCTGATGGTTGCCTGTGTGGGATCTGTACCACTTGTGTCCATGGCACCTGGCCCTCTCTTTTTCTTCTAGATCCTTTTCAGTGGGCTACCAATATTCCTTTATCCAATTTCGGATATACCAATATTTCTCTTATCCCGTAATCTGTGCTATTTTCACGTGTTACCATGCACCGGTAGTTTCCTTTGTTGACTTTAGTAACACTAAACAGGGTTCAGGTGGTAGCTCCTCTCAGTTGTTGGCCCAGTTCTATGGGTTTACTTACGTACGCCTTCCCCTTCCATCCAGCCTTCAGTCCTGTATTGTCCCTGGTTGTGTCTACGTATATTTCCTGGCTCTGTCTGGAGTCATTTATTTTTCCCCACACCACCTGTAGAGAGCTAATTGTTATTGGTTTATCGTTGTGCATTCCACATTCCAAAGTAACATTTTCTCCTCTGAATATTTCCTCTTTCTTATATTTTTCTGGTATTTCTAGGAACTCAATTACAAGGTATTTACACAAAACAATTACTGTTATCGATACTGTTGTTAAGAACCCCAACATCGTATGGTTATACGCGCCTCATCTGTAGTTTTGTATCTCCGATTGCTCGCACTGACCAAAATTCAGGAACCTTTTTCACCCGAGTATAATGAATCCAAGCATCCACCCCTTCTACCTTTACAGCTGTAAAAGTAGTCAATAATACTTGATAAGGTCCGGCCCACCGTTCTCTCAGGGGTTCTTCATTCCAGTTTTTAATGTACACTCGGTCACCTGGCTGAATGTCGTGGATAGGATTTTCCAGTGCCAACGGTCGCTTCCACACCAGAACACTTTGAAGTTGAGCTAAAGTTTTACCAAGAGACAATACATAATTATAAACATCCTGGTTCCCTGTTATATGCATGTTAGGATTTGGTTCTGGGGATTCATAAGGCTTTCCATACATTATCTCGTATGGGCTTACTGACATTCCACTCCTTGGCTTTATCCTTATTCTCAGTAAAGCTATAGGGAAAGCTTGTGGCCATTGTATTTTGGCTTCCTGGCAGATTTTACTGATCTGTCCCTTTAGAGTTTGGTTCGTCCTTTCTACCTGTCCACTAGATTGGGGTCTCCATGCAGTATGTAAATTCCAAGAAATTCCTAATAGTCGACTTACGTCTTTAACCACAGATGAAACAAAGTGCGGCCCCCTATCCGAGGATATTCCTAATGGTACCCCAAACCTCGGAATGATTTCCCGCAGTAACCATTTTACTGTCTCTTTAGCTTGATTGGTGCGACAGGGAAGGGCTTCCGGCCATCCGGAAAAGGTGTCAACCCCTACTAACAAATACCTATATCCCCCGGTCCTAGGTAACTCTACAAAATCAACTTGCCAGTAATCTCCTGGTTCTATTCCTACTCTAACTCTTCCCATTTCAGCATGTTTTCTTGCTACTGGATTATTTTTCAGACAAATCTCACACTTTGACATTACTGATTTTGCCATTGTTAACATGTGTGTAGAGATGATGCTACGTTTTAAAAATGTTACCATTGCCTCTGCACCCCAGTGACATTCATTATGTCTCGTCTGAAGTATTTCTCGCATCACCAAGGGGGGTATTACTACCTGGCCCATAGCAGTTACATACCATCCATCAGAGTTCTTTCGGGCCTTTAGGAGATTTGCTAATTTCTCATCCTCTGGTGAATATCTTGGTTCCTTGGGAAGATTAAGACAAGCGGGGCCTACCTTGAGTGGTACCAAAGCCATTACATTCCACACCTCCCGAGCAATTTGTCGAGCTGCTCGATCTGCCAGCCGATTCCCTTCTGATATTTTTGAGGTTCCTCCTTGATGAGCTTTACAGTGCATAATAGCCACTTGGTTTGGTTTTTGTACCGCATTTATCAAATTTAACACCTCCTTGCGTACTAATCTCTGATGGTCGTCCGGGTGGTCGTCGGGATGAAGTAAGATGTCTTCATCAGAGTTGAACTTTTTAACCTTTCCTTCTCACGCATGCTCTCTGAGCCCTTGGTCTCAGTCCAAACCGCAAGGTTGGTTTGATCCAGTTCCCAGAGTCCAAGAAGCCCCAGTTATCCAGATGTCTTGCAAATTGAGCATTCTTCTAATCCGCCTTACAACTCATCATGAATCGGTGCATTCTCTCATGTTACCCTTGCACATATATTTTGTATCTTCCAAGCGCAGCCTCGGAACAGTACATCGCAAATGTAACATATTAAACAATATTGTATTATTTCTTCTTCTATTACTAACACAGGGAGGTGGGAATGGTTCTCTTCTCCCAAGCCCCACGTGACAAGACAAGAGCAAAAACCCTTAAGTTGCGCCAGGGGAGGTTTAGGTTGGTTATTAGGAAAAATTTCTTCACCAAAAGGGTTGCTCTGGTGGGTTTATGTGGCAAGGTTTTGGTAGCAGGGGGCCATAGGGGTGGCTTCTGTAAGAAGAATCTAGAAGCTGCCCCATGTCAGATAAAGGCCCTGCTGCTGACCAGAGCCGAGCCAATAACCTATGTTGTTTGCACCTCTGTGAGAGCATATTTAAGGAAGTGGGAAAAAAATAACAAAAAAGGCTGCTTCACAGGGAGAGAGAGAGGAGTGAGAAACAGCCTTGCAGGCACTTACATCAGCGAAGAAGGAGGGGGACAGGTGCTCCGGGTGCCAGAGCAGAAGTCCCCTGCAGCATGAGAAGAGGCCCCTGGTGGAGCAGGCTGTCCCCCTGCAGCCCATGGGTCCCACACGGAGCAGATCTCCACGCTGCAGCCCCCCCGTGGAGGAGCCCCCGGTGGAGCAGGTGGATGTGGCCTGGAGGAGGCTGCGGCCCATGGAGAGCCCCCGCAGGAGCAGGCCCCGGGCCGGAGCTGCAGCCCGTGGACAGGAGCCCATGCAGGAGCAGGGGGGCTGGGGGGAGCTGCCGCCCACCCGTGGGGGACCCGTGCTGGAGCAGTTTGCTCCTGGGGGATGGATGGACCCCGTGGTACGGAGCCATGTGGGAGCTGTTCTTGAAGAGCTGCTGCCTGCGGGCAGCCCCCGCAGGCTCAGTTCGGGAAGGACGGCATCCCGTGGGAGGGACCCCACGTGGAGCAGGGGCAGGGGGCTATCTCCCCGTCCTTATCTCAACCCTTGAGCCCTTTGCATCGCATTTGCTCCCCCTTTCTCTTTGAGGAAGGGGAGTGAGAGAGTGGCCGTGGTGGAACTCGGCTGCCCACCCGATTAAAACCACCGCAGCTGCAAAGTACTGGAAAATTTTTCAGAAGAAACAAGGTGTTTAACAAGGAAAAATATAGTTTCCTTTTTAAGGCTTCCTGGATAATTGGGCTTATTTCATATTCCCAACTCGGAGGAAGAGAATTGTTGAGTTCACCTTCTTTTTTCTTACACGGAAATAAAAAGTCAACAGCTCTGGAAGTAAGGGGAACGTATCACAATCAAGCTCCTTTTGTCTGTAATCCTTGCTGAAGGACAAGATTTATCCCACACCTTCCACGGATGTATGGTAGCAGAGAATCATTTTTGAACTACTCTAATTCAAGTCAACTTGGGGATAGTGGCACTTCTCTAATTGTTTCTGAGACATAGGCATTAGCAACAGAGAGTGTTCTGTTGTCATTGCAAGGCGCCTACGGTGATGACTTCAGAAACAGAACTGAGTGATGTCACCATGGCAATTTGGGAGCAGCTGCCTCTGTGCAAGTTTAGCTAGGAGGGACAGAGAAGCGTGCTGGATGTGATGAAACCACGTGAGGATTTGTGGATCCCACCTTGAGGTGCACAGAGAGGGCCCATGCCCTTCTGTAAGTGGTTTGATGCTTGGCTGAGGCAAAAAATGTGTTTTTATTGTGAATGCTTCGTTTTAGTATTCTGTAGTTTGTGTAAAGTCCTTTCACAAGCATTACGTTTGGTACTTTTGCTCAGTGATGTAGCTGCACAGAGTGACAGATGCAATGTATGGGTGAGGGCCTCTGCACGTTCTCTTTTTCCTACACACCATCAACAAATAAGGGTGGACAAATAAGAGTGTGCTGTGCTCCTGCCATACGCCTCAAGTACTAAAGCATAAACAAGAGACTTAAAAGTACCCCTGTCACATTAAAATTCAGGACAGCAATGTACTTCATCAAATGGGCTGACCTGTTGAGCGTCTCAGGATGTGGTGTATGAAGATGCACTCCATCTGCTTCCAGATTAGCACTTGCAGTGAGCAAGCTGCCTGACCTTAACATTTTTCATTTCATTTTTCACCTCAGTTTTGCTGGTTCTCCGTGATTCATTCTTGGTCTAGAAAGAAAAAACCAAAAAAAAACAAAAAACAAAAAAGTGAACTCAGATCAAAATAAAAGGATTTCCTTCTCATTAATTACATGTTCTTAACTTGACAGATTTGGTTATTGACTAAGAAGGCAAATATCTGGCCAGATATGGCCAAATATCTGGCCAAATGAAACAAGCAGCTAGCTTGCTGGAGACATTGTCTGGGAAACAGTGAAAACACTTGCAGACAAAAACATATCAAAGGACTAACGCTTTGAGCTTAATTCTAAACAAACATCATAAACTCAAAACTCTTGTTTGTCTTCCTAACAGGCTGGTATAGTAACATGTCACATTGGATGACTTTGCAGCATAGATGTCAGGAATGCAGCTTGGGATCACCTCCTTCTACTTAGAGTTTAGTTTGAAGGGATGAGCAAGTAATTTTTCCTGGGTTGATGGAAATCTGTTCTAAAGTCTGTTTTCTAACACTCTCATAGATACTTCTCTGTCCATCGCTCTGTCCTGCCAACTCTGCTGTGAGTGTGAAGTTGTGGCAAGAGGGATTTCCTCTTCCTAATTTGACCTGGTGGACACCAACTTTCCTACTAAATTGCCGATGTTGCTGAGGAGGCAGCAGTATCAAAGCCCTGTTGATGAAGACATAACAAGCTTGGGGAGGCTTTGGCATTTCTGTACAATGCTGCTCCCTGATTGTGACCCAAGACTCAGATTCTGAATGAAGCAAAGCAAGCTAGAAGAAAACTGTATGTCCTGGTAATTTTTTATTTTGTTTTATTTTATATTTTCATTCTTCACCTGTAAGAAAATCTAAATCTTTAAACCATTTGTTTGAAACCACGGTTTTATGGAAATGATTTTGGGTGTGCTCCTTCACCTTCTTTGGAACCTGTTTAACCTCGCTTCACTTATAGGAGACCTATGCTCAAATTTATGCTTACCGTGATAAAGCAGTATCCTTTTGGTATTCTTTTCTTTGATGATTGCACGTGAGGCTGAAAAGAGTTTTCAGTATGATTCTTCTTTTCCTTTGCAGTCTCCAAAACTCTGTATTATAGCTGATCTTCATCTCTGATCTGAAAAGCTTCACAGGCCAGAAGAGAATTGAGATGAAGAAGGAAATAGAGAATGCTGATGAATATTTCCAATTACCACCCGTAAGTTTTGTGAAAGACTCAGGTGCATTTCTGTAGTGGTAGAAAGTTAATAAAATCATGATCATGCACTTGAAGGCAAGTAATGGTATAAAAATGAAGAATGCAAGGCCCTGGTTAAAGACAATCTTTAGGCTGCTTCCAGATCAACACTTTATTTGCTTATTCCACAACCTCATCTCCACTTGCTTAGAAGCTGTGAAGATTGGAAGTACACTCAGTGTTTTTCATCCACTCTGTGTAAAATTATAAGAATTTTCACTGGCTATAAAAGCAAAAAAGACTAACAGACCCTCCTCTGGGGCTTCAGAATGCTCCTAAGATCACCCAGACTGGATAAGTAGAGATGCTCCACTATAGGTGCATATAGATGCACTACAGATGCTGGCAGAGATGCTCTAGCGTAGACGTGACGCACTTTGACAGCATCTTTTCTCTGACAGCAACTTACGTCTTGGTTCTTCACATCAAACCAGAGCAGTTTCTTTGCCTTCACAACCTGCAGACTGACCTCTCGTGTGTACCTGTGGTGGATTGAAGGTAATGCTTGTAATGTTTCTAACACACCCTGATGCTGTATTCACTTTAACTTTTAGAAAAGAGAGCAAGAAGCTTCACAGCAGTTTCTTAGGTGCCTGTCTGTCTGTCTATCTATCTGTCAATCTATCTACCTATATGCATATTTATTTAATTATTTATTTACTTATTTAAAGACATCTTTTGTTCACTAACATGAATCCTCTGACTGTTACTAATGTACGGCACATACCGTGACAGTATAATAGTGTATAAATACCCTTCATCTCATCCTTGCTATTGTTACTGTATTTTAAAAATAATTGTGCACATAATTACCCGCTTTTACCCTGTTTTAAAAAAATACCTACTTACTCGATTATAAAATCCTATAAAAAGGGGTGAACTCAAAAGGAAAGAGAAGCCAATTTTCATTACATTTCTAAACTAAACAGCTAATCCTGATAGATTCACTCCCTTTCAAATAGAACACTCAAGAAATAAAACAGTAAAAATTCACATAATACTTCTTTTATAACAAGATTGCATTGCACAATAGTTCTTTGCCTAACCCTGCAGTTACCCCACAGGCACTGCAATTGCTTACTTGGTCTTCTCCTTTACTTGTTTTCAAGGTTTACTTTTCTAACCAATCCTTAATGTTACAACATTGGATTTATTTACCTCCTTCGATATCAAGAGAATAAAGCATTTGCTTCAGAGGACAGCACTTTGATGCTTTATGGGGCTAATGACCAACGTTCTCAAAGCACTTTTCATCCGTGATTTAGATATTTCTCCATCTTTCCGTCTTCCTTTAGAACTCTTAATTGAAGTATTAGGTGAAGAAGAACACTGAAACCAGCTGAAGCCATAGCAGACATAGTAAGGACATGCTTCTGTTAGGAAGTAATTCAGAGTGATTCCATGGTGTATTTTAGACGGATTTACTCTGGTCCTCTGGACTAAGCATCCCCAAGGGCTATTTCAAAGCTCTCTGAATGATCTGTCATTATCTCTTACACTGTAGTCTCCATTAGGAAAGGGTAAACATTCATTGCCCATGTGGAAAGGAACTGCTCAGTTAGTCGTTTCTAACCAAAATCTCTTGACTGTGTTCTATTTACAGAAGCCACTTGGCTAGCCAAGCTAAATCATTGAAAATGGAAGTAGTGGAACTACTTCAAAACCGTGCTTCTGCTTCTAAGCAAAACTGCACTGTAGGTGGGGACACAGCAAGAGGATGTGTCCAAGGCAGGGTGGAATTGAAAGTCACCTGTCTGAGCCACAGAAAGAAGTCAGCGATTCCCAGTTTGAGACTCTTGCTTGACTAGTGACCCAGCAGCTGCAACGCTTATGATTACCGCTGATGGATTCCCATGAATCAGGCAGTGATATAAGCTACGAGAATGACTGAAGCGATTTGAAGTGACGGTTCTCCCTCTTCGGCATTCAAGTTTGTGAAAGAAAGGGGAAGAGAGGAGAAGAAGAGAGGAGAGGAGGAGAAGAGAGGACAAGAGGGGAGGGAAGGGGAGGGAAGGGGAGGGGAGGGGTTGGGAGGGCAGGGCAGGGCAGGGCAGGGGAGGGCAGGGGAGGGCAGGGCAGGGAAGGAGAGGACAGGGCAGGGGAGGGCAGGGCAGGGGAGGGGAGGGCCGTGTAGGGGAGTATAGGGGAGTGTAGGGGAATATAGGGGAGTGTAGGGGAGAGGAGTGTAGGGAGGGGTAGTATAGGGGAATATAGGGGAGTGTAGGGGAGGGGAGTGCTGGGGAGAGGAGTGTAGGGGAGGGTATTGTAGGGGAGGGGAGTGTAGGGGAGAGGAGTATAGGGGAGGGGAGCGTAGGGGAGTATTGGGGAGTGTAGGGGAGGGGAGTGTAGGGCAGGGGAGTGTAAGGGAGGGGGGGGAGGGGAGGGGAAGGGAGGGAAGGGAGGTGGAAGGAATGGGAGGGGCGGGGGGTGCTACCCTAAATAAAATGGCCAAATAAATGACATTTTGGATCTGGAGCCAAATATTTATGTTGCCATTCATTCCACAACCTGATTTATCACTGCAATGTGCGTATTGCACAGTGCCATTAAAGGTTTGGCATGCACAGAGGGGGCTGAGTATTTTCAGAAATAACTTTCCTTAATAACTGAATCAAGACTTCTGCTGTAATGCAAAAGATCAGGCAATTGATTAACATAGGGATGGCAGCTGAGCAGGGGAAACATCTTCAAAACTTCCAAACATTTCCTTTATACAGAACTACAGCTCCTTCTTCTCTGCTCACCGGTTATGAAAGTTTCTCTCACCTGCTTAGTAAGCAGAAGCAGTAAAATGGGATTTAGAGGATCCGGCTAGAGCAGAAGCGCCACTTAGAGGAAGCAATCAATTTATAGGTAGTGCAGTGTTTGAAGAGAGTTTAAGCGGCTTTCCAAGGAACATATACTAGTGCAAAGCAACCGATTTATCTGACTCTCCAATGAAAGAAAAGGAAGTGCAAAGCAGCAAATGCTTGGGAGAGGGAAAAAGAGGTGCATCTCAGCTGTCTGGGGGGAAGAAGGCAGTCAGCTCTTAACAGATTATTTGCCATCTGATTTGTTTCTCAAAGGCGTAACATTTAGTTAAGACAGTGGCAGTTTACTACCTGTGGTGCTGATAGAGGTTAAACAAAAGACACAAGGGCAGCAAAATCCCTCACTCGCTTCTCACACAAGGACAAAACTGTTATGGGAGAGAAATGCAGGTTACTTTCTCAAATCTCACAGCACTTTTTGACACCATTGGCTACGGGTTACCTCTTAAGTATTTGAAGATTTCAGTAGGGCTGACTGATTTAGATGTGGATAGGTTTAAATCACACTTGTCAATGTGCTATTAATGTCGAACCACAGCCATTTCTTCCCTAGACCTCTTAATATGCTAGGCAGTCCCAGGAAGCGTAAAACTTTGACCCGTGCTCTCCAGCATTTGCGTACTGCACTTTCTGTAGGTTCCTTATTCTCTAATCAGAATTCTGACAATCTCCTCAACAGCATACAGATACAAAATGCACAGACCCAGTGTTGTGGTTTAACCCGGCTGGCAGCTAAACACCACACAGCCGTTCGCTCACCCTCCCCCCTCCCTCTCTGGGATGGGGGAGAGAAACGGGAAAGTGAAGCCGGTGAGTTGAGATAAAGACAGTTTATTAAGACAGGAATATAATAATAACAATAATAATAATAATAGTGATAATGATAATAGTATTAATAATAATAATGTGTAAGAAAACAAGTGATGCACAATGCAATTGCTCACCACCCGCTGACCGATGCCCAGCCTTTCCCCGAGCAGCCGGCCCCCCACCCCGGCCAGCCACCCCTATATATTGTTCAGCATGACGTCAGATGGTATGGAATACCCCTTTGGCCAGTTTGGGTCAGCTGTCCTGGGTCTGTCCCCTCCCAGCTCCTGCTGCACCCCCAGCCTGCTCGCTGGCAGGACAGAGCGAGAAGCCGAAAAGTCCTTGGCCTGGTGTAAACACTGCTCTGCAACAATTAAAACATCAGCATGTTATCAGCGCTCTTCTCATCCTAATCCAAAACATAGCACCCTACCAGCTAGAATGAGGAAAAATTAACTCTGTCCTAACTGGAACCAGGACACCCAGATAAAACAGGCTCCCATCCGCTTGTATGATTGTCAGACATGCATTCTTTTATATTAACTGCTCTTTTCTTACTCCCTTCAGATGAAACATAAATAACTTCAGCTGACTTCTAAACTCTACAGACAGCTCTGGTGGTGCTGTGTGATGGAATGTGATTTTTCCTTACAAGCCACCAATTATTTCCATGTCTTTTCTGGACCTTGGGATCTCTTTTGGGAGCTACATTACTCAGAGAAATACAAGAAGGCTGAGATCACCACTGCCTCAACATAATGCAAAGTTTAAGGCCTTTAGGACAGCCAGTTTGCAAATGAATGCAGCCCCATCTTCTCAGCATTTTGAGACAGATGACTACCCAACACTGAACTGTCTCAAGGTTTCAAACTGAGACAGCTTTGTAGAAATAATAGAAAAATTTCATTACAATTGGCCTAGCATGGAATTTATTCTTAAAAAGTTTGGTAGAATATACTTGTAGACTTCAAAACTAGTACATCATCATTTGAGCACTCCTTCGTCTACACGATCTTCTCCAGAAATACCAAACTTTTAGTCCTGGTAGTTAGAGCTAATCAGTCATATTAGCTAATCAAATTCCCTGATCAGTCACTTGAAGTCTGTTGATGACATCTGTTCTGAGCTCTACAGCATTGGTCAGCTACTGACTTGCGGAAGTCAGACTCTATCTAGAACCTCACAATGGTTATAAAGCAGGTCTGTTTATTCGGCGCTGCGCACCCACGCCGGGCACAAGGGGGATAGCTCCACCTAACTTGCGCACCAACAGTTGCAGGGAGTCCTATCTGGAGCTTTCTCTGGACTCGCCGCGGATAGATAGACTTCAGAGCTTAAGATGTTACTTTGATTTCCATTTTCCCTTGTTCCAAAGAAACTTTTGCATCCAATTTTTCCGGCACGTCCCTTCCTAAGAAGGGCCTAAGCAAATTGGGTAAGTAGAAAAACGGATGGATTCCCATCATTTTTTCCCCAATTCCAATCTTGAGCACTGAGAAAAAAAAAAAAAAAAAAAAAAAGCCTTTTCCTTTTGGCCAGTTGCTCTGGTAGAACTAAGCATTAGTATACATTCTCCGTAGAACTAAGCATTTATCCCGGGATGTTCAGTTTTTCGACACTGTATAAGCCTTCCTGCTCTCACTCCCCTCCGTTTTTCATTTCTTTTCCTCCTAAGACACCCGTGAAAAACTTAAGAAACCTCCTGGTCAATAACTTTCTTCAGACAGCGTCAATGATATCACAGCAACCCAGACTTATTTAACTTTTTCTTTAAAACAGCTAACACAGATTCTGTATCATTCTCACGCAGACCAGTCCCCAGCTTGATCATCTGAATTGAATTTGTTTTATATTAACCAGATTTTCTTATCATTTTTATTACAGCAGATGAAAAAAGCGCTCACGCTTTTGCTGGCTTTCCATCACATCTGATTGACTGAGGCACCCTGATTCCCTGTCTTTATTTGCTTTCTGCAGAATTCTCCCATCTCTTTTGGTTCAAGTTCGACTGGCAAAACGCTTTTCACTGGTTACTACACTTAGCTGCTATACATCTTTGTTTCTTAAGATAACTGTTTTCATATTTTACAATAGAACGTTGCCATGATCTATTTTGTAAGGTCTAGAAAAAAGACCCCCCCTTCCCACAGCCCCCACCCCACCCAGAAAAAAAAAAAAAAAAAAAAAAAGATGCTTAGTCCTTTAACATAAAATACTTATTCATTTGGCTGGATGGAGGAAGTTAAACACGGTTTATATTCTATCCATGTAGACTGCACTCAGGAAAAGTTTATGTAAAATTCTGCTGACAAATGCAGAATCCAGCTTGCCTGCTCTAGGAAGCGGAACAGACCCACAGCGGACACGAGAATGTACTGTCAGAACAATTAGGAAATAAAATCTATCGTGATCTAAGTTACTGACAACTGTCAAATTAATTCACTTTGTTCTTATTCAGCTTGGAGGAAACGGGCACAGAAATTACTCATTTACCCTAAGTACATCTCTGTCACCTTCTTCTCATCTCCAACACGATTCTCATTTTCAGATTGACCTCAGTGTCAACTGTGAGTCTATGTTAAGTGTCATGCACCAAGTGTCACAGGCAACTGTGCTCTGACCAACACTACCTGTGCTGGACAAGCTATGGAGAGCAGAAGTATTTCTGTAGTGGTCCTAGGAGAACCCCAGTTCCTTCGGATGCAGCTCTTCTTAGAACACTAAAGAAAATCTATTCCTCAAAGGCTGCATCTCTGTTAGATGCTGGGATGGAGCAAGAATGTAGTTTTACAATAAAACTCCAGTAATCACATTTATTCCATCCAGTTGCAGTTTCACAGAGGATTAGTGCTACATGAATGAATGTTCTCTCTAAAGAAACAGAAATTAAAGATCTGTTTCAGGTGCAAGATCAATGTATTGCAACCCCGAAAGGGGATATAAAAACCCAAACTAATCACCTGTTCTTCGGATAGATTTGAATCAAAGTTTGCAGGCGTTTTTGTCCAATGGCTCCAAACGAATCTAGTCCAAAGCTCCTAGATGCTGGAACCACATGATGAATATGTAAGGCCTTTAGCCTTAGCTGCTTTGATCTACTGATCTTCTCCAATTGGACTACATTGCTTGTTGCTATACCTCCAAGGGAACACAACACAGTTTGGATAAATTCACAGTCTAGAAAGAGCTCCAGCAGGAACATGGGTCTCCCTTGCTACCATCATCACAGAAGGTGTGGCAGCCACAGGGCCACTTCATTCATTCACTCACAGAGCACCAATAACAAATACTCCTTGCTGTAATATTCATTTGTTGCAAAACTACATTCTTGCTCCATCTCCACACCTAATATAGATGCAGCCTTCGATGAATAGACTTTCTTCAGTGTTCCAGTAAAAGTCATTGCTTATTAAGTTTAACTGCCTTTGAAAAAATAATACTCGGAGGTCTGTACAATTGGCAGCACAGGGGTTGACCCATATATCATCAAGGGTCTGTCTGGAACGGTACGAGCTGGTAATAGTTTTGTTTCAGATGTGTTTCAGCTATGCCCATTGCCTACCACAGAAGCAGGAGAAAATGCCTCTTTACTGTTCTACATGTCCAACGCTCAATTTGAATTCTTCTTGAAGTTAGGGCTTCCAACAATCCAAACCAGATGCCCAGCCTCCCAATCTAATGCATGAGCAGAGGGGCTCTCTGAAACACCAGTACAGACTAGGTGAGAAATACCTTGAAAGCAGCCCTGTGGAGAAGGACGTGGGGGTACTGGTCGATGAGAAGCTCAACAGGAGCCAGCAATATGCACTTGCAACCCAGAAATCCAACTGTATCCTGGGCTGCATCAAAAGCAGAGTGGCCAGCAGGGCGAGAGAGGTGATTCTCCCCCTCTGCTCTGCCCTCCAGAGTCCGGGGGATGGAATAGCAGGGCTCCCAGCACAAGAGAGACCCGGACCTGCACTTGGTCCAGAGCAGAGCCACAAAAATGATCATCAGAGGTATGGAGTACCTCTCCTATGAAGACAGGCTGAGGATAGACTCAGGTAAGGAAGAGATTTTTACTGTGAGGGTGAGGAGACACTGGAAGAGGTCGCCCAAAGAAGCTGTGGATGCCCCATTCCTGGAAGTGTCCAAGGCTAGGACAGATGGGGCATTGAGCAACCTCGTCTGGTGGGAGGTGTTCCTGCCCATGGCAGGGGGGTTGGAACTTGATGATCTTTAAGATTCCTTCCATCCCAAACCGGTCTATGATTCTATATGCTAGGGAATAGCCCTTTGGCCAGTTTGCCTCAGATGTCCTGGCTGTGTTGCCTCCCAGCTTTTTTGCAACCACAGCCTCCTCACTGGCAGGGCAATGTGAAAAAAAAAATAAAAAAAAAACGGAAAAGGCCTTAAAACTGTGCAAGCCCTTCTCAGCAATAACTAAAACAATGGAGTGAAGCCAAGATTGCTCTGATAGCATTCTTCATGATCCAGTACAGACCGATACCACCCAGCATGGTCCTGCACGGCCGCTGGAACCCAGCCCAGTGCCCAGGGTTCCCAGCCCAGGGGGTTGGTCTCCGCCCAGGCCGGTCTGCGCCCAGGCTCAGGGACACCGCCGCCAGTTTCCCCTTTGCAGGTTCAAGCAGTAACGAAGCTGAGCACCTGTGCCAGGGACACCCAGGGAGGACACTGATACAGCCGGCCACACAGACAACCACAGACAAGGCGCTGCTTGCAACAGCACCCACACACAGGCCTCACGTAACACACAGGCACAGACAGCCGAGTCCCCTCCTGCCCTGGGGCTGGCAGAGACAGCAGGTCACTGCTGCAGGCACACACACGGCACTCTCGGGGTTCACAAGCACATACACACCCGCACACCTGGCCCTGAGAGTCCTTTCACATGCCCTCAGATTCCCCATGCCTCTGCCTGCTCCTCGTCCCCATGGGCCTCCCCTCCAGGTCTGCCACGGAGCTCCCCTAGCTAGGAGGGAGCTATGGGGACGTGGGCTGAGACACAGACTTCTGCCCTGGAAATGCGCGCAACTGGCAGCGATGAGCATCATGACGGGAAGCCACACTTAAGACAGCGCAGGCATAGCAATGGGAGCCTTGGAAAGAGCTCTCCTTTCAACCCACATTCCTCTTTCAAAGCAGAGATCCAGCTTATGCGTACTCAAGTCTAGGGTGGATGAAGTGACACAAGCAGTCTGTTTGGGAAGAGCCCCGGTGCTCTTTATTTTCCATTCAGGGGTGGAAAGCGGGAGAGCTTCCCAGCCCCTTTGCTCAGAGCTCCGCTGCTGCCGCCGTCGCCATTCCCAGCACCTTCCCCTCCACTGCGGTACCAGCATCTAGCGCTAGGGAGTCAAAAGAAAAAAGAGGATGAGCAGGTTGTGTACAGGCTGAACACAGAGAAATACTGCAGGCTTAGCTCGGGCCGTGCACGTAGGGGTCTGCTTCCCAGGAAGCTTCAAGGCTGCCGAGAAGTGAGACAGATGCCTCGTGCCCGAGCTCACGACAGGGTCCCCAGGGGTGCAGCTCACCAGCCTGGGGCTGGGTCAGGTGGAGCGGAGGACCCTGGGTATTCTGCACAGGTATTCCCCCTCAGGGCAAGGTGTCCTGGCGTCAGCGCTCTCCAAAGGAAGGACAGCCTCTCGGCTTTGGAAAGGGGAGAGGCAGCCATCCAGGGGACCCCTCTGTTTTCAGACAGGACTTTCACATCCCACATGGGAAAGCCTGTTCTGGGTGCCCAGCCGCTCCCCGTCAGGTGTCAGGGAGCTCCAGTCCCAAAGTCTCCAGAGTCTCCAAAGCCTGCGTCCGTCTCGGGAGGGGTGTCGGAGACGTGCCCTCTTTCTCCCAGTGCTGCCCCCAGGGGAAGGATGGGCCTTGCAGCAGCGGGAAGCACCATCCCTTTTTGGAGATACTTACCGGGGGAGCTGCTGCTGCTGCTGCTCTTGCCGCAGCCGGTTTGCCTCCGCAACATTTCTGAATACACTTTGTTGATGGCGATGCGGCTCCAACCTTTCCAAAACTTGGAGTGCTCGTGGGGAAAGGCGGCTGCAACAACAGGAGAAAGGGATCCCTCAGCCTCTGTCAGACACCCCTTCTGCCTCTCCCCTCATCCATGTTATACATTAGTTTTGGTAGAAATCATTCCCGACACATCGTGGGTAAGGTAGATCGAATTTCTATTTATTTGAGCAACTCAGCAAGCAGCGATAAGTAAAACAGCGCTGGGCGGCCGGGGAGTCTCCTGCTCCGCCAACGGCGCGCACCTAAGCCCGCCAGAGTCTCCATTTATAGCCTAGTAGTTCCGGGTTTAGTGGCACATCCTGGTGTCTTCTTACGACTGCGAGGCCTGTTGCTAGGGGGTCTTCGTCAGTCCTCTGGTGGTCGTGGGGATGAAGATCGTTGTCTTCCTCTGCGTCGGGGTCGTGACTTTGCTGCTGATATGTGTGTTCTCATGTGAGGGGGAATGCCATTTTGCCCTTTTTTGGAGCTGGTTTCTACTGCAATTGTTAACTTAACAGGAAATTCCTATACTTGTTTTTTTCCTTCAACAGGACATTGGGGGTATAAGCAGTTAACCATTGAAAACCTTCCCATCAGCAATATTTAATGAACAAACAAGGCTTTACCCATTACAATCCAGACCCTGCACCCATGCGGTGCCACGTGCACCCACCCTTTCAACCTGTGGTGAGTTTTAGGCCTTGGCGGTAACCAAGGTCATGCCCGCTTTAGGAGGAATCAAAGGGTGTCACAGGCAACCCCAGGACTCAGGGACCAGGCTCCTGGACATGTCCTGACATCACTCAAGAGCTACTCCAGTGCCCCACGACGGGAACGGAGCCGGCACACACTTACTCAGGCTGGAGTCTCTCCAGCTTGCCTGCTGCTCCCAACTCCTCTGCTGGGGCAGGGTTCTCAGCCTTCCTCCACCTCTTCCTGACCTTGCTCCTGGGCTGGGCTGGAGGATGGGGAGTCCGAGCATGTTGGCTGTTGAATCGCTGCAAGGAGAAGTCCCTCTCATCAAACAGGACTGGACGTACAGCTGCTCTTTCCCAGAGGACCTCTTGAAAGGACCCTGCAGCAGGACCTGCGAACCAGGCGACTCGGCGCTGCCAGCCCACGTCTGGCTGCTGCTTTTATCCCTCACTTTCTGCTGACAACCTCTCCCTCACAGGGAGGAGCAGCAAAAGCCCTGACCTGCGGCCTCGTGCCCGTCCTGCTCCCACCACCCTGGGACCTGCCGCCCTCGGAGCCCGGGCAGAGAGGATCGCCGCTGTTCTCAGCGGTGTTGATCACTGCCAGTACCTGGGGTATCTGTTGGTCCTCCCCCTCAGACCAGGCTTCCCATGCAGCCATGGCTGCCTGGGCTTGCTCTTGTAGCTTTTGGTACGTGGGCCATGAGCTGTCTGTTTGGTCCCACTGTGAAGACAGGTTCCAGACATCCTGGAGGAAAAAAACAAAAAAAACAAAAAAAACAACAAAACAAACACAACAGCAGACAGGATTGGTCTCAGCTGTCCCTCAGGCCTAACCCACACTCCTGCCCCCTCGCCTCAGCCGGTCTGTCAGCAGTGCTTCGACCCTCAAGGATGAGGGGCCCTGAAGCTAGGCCAGGCTCCTCAACTCGTGACAAACACAGCTGAACAGCCCGCGGTGACCAAAGCCCTCTGCCATCAACGACTCAGAAAGGCCTTGCTCCTTTTCCATGGCCCCTGGTCAAAATGAAGTGGCTCATGGCAACACGGGAGGCAGTAAGAGGCAGGGAAGGTGTGCGGGACGCCACCTTCCGTCTCCTGAGGAAGAGATGAAGGAGGTAACAAATGTGAAGACGAACGCATCCCAAGGGACCTGCTCGGGATCGCTCCACACAGAGGCTTTTGTACAGGCCCAAACAGCACAGTCATTGCAGCAAGGCAGAGCAGGTACCTGCAGCGCTCTCCTGGAGGCTTCAGGAGCAGGGAGCGCAGTGGTGGTGGACTTGGCTTGAGGAGCTGTTTCCTGCCTGTCTGCCTTCTTCGTCCCGGGGGAGCTGCCTGGACACGGGGGGAGCACGCTGCAAACAGACGCCGGGAGGAGGCTGCATGAGCCCAGGGAAATTCGGTCTCCAGTCCGCGCTCGCAAGCTGCGTCAGCCTCTGCAGCAGACGGCACTTCCGCAGCGAGCGGGCATATTGGACTGGCCGTGTTCACTTCAGCGGAGACAGAGAGAGCCAAACGCGAAGCTGTGGCACCACCTGCCTTCAGGAAGGCTCGGGATGCCCGTATCCAGGCCCTTTTTGGTGGAAGAAGGAGGGGAGCGGTGTCTTGTGCAAGGACAGGATCCGAGAGACACCATTATGGCCCACCCGGGCTTTACTTCAGCTTCTCCTCTGTGGCCCTGAAACACGGTGCGCTTATGGGTGGAAAACAGGTTATCGCTGGGGAGCCAGCGGAGCCATTGGAGAAAGCCGTCAGGTAAGGAGGCCAGTCATGCCATCTCCCTACCTCAGCACTCTCTTGTGCCTGCCACAACGTTTGGGATAGCGTTTGAAAAAAATGCCTGAAAGAAACTTTTCCATCTGGTATCACAGCTCCTTAGGCTGGAAGAAACAGCAGGGGAGATGGGGCCACGGCAATCCTAAGACACGGTGAGACATGTTAGAATGAAGGCAGGGGACGTTTGCTCCCACAGACAAGAAGATGGGCTCTGCTGCAATGTGGGGGGGCTCCTGAAGGGAGAAGAGCTTCTGCAACAAGGCTCTGCGTTCAGCTCCCCCAAGGATCGGGGCCCTGCTGGAAAATGAAGCTGGTGTGCCAGTCTCAGGCAAACGTGCTGCACGCTTGCCATCCGTTGAGAGAGCGGCCTCCGCTGGGACGTGTGTCAGGAGCCACCCTGCGGCTGGTGGGTCCAAAGGGGACATCTCTCCAGTGTGGCTGCAAGGGGCTCCTTCCTCCTTTCCCCCAGGGGTCTCACCTGGTAGAAGGCTTCTTCTCCACATCTTGCTGCCTTGTGCCTGGCTCCCAGCTTGTCAGGATGGGGAGGGAAAGCTACTTCCTCCTCTGCAGCAGGTTGCCAGGATGGCACTCTGAAACTAGGAAAGGAGGAAGCTCTTCCGAGCAGCTGCGTGGGCACTGCCTTTTAACCTGGTTCAAGTCAGCCAGCACGGGACAGGGACCACCCCCAGACAGCAGGGACCTGTTCCCTTACCTCTTCTGATCCTGCGCTCTCCTGCAGCTTCCTCCTGCGAGGTGGTGGAAACTTTGGCCTCCGGCCTTCTCCTCACAGTCAGATGAAACCTGGAAAACAAACGATGACACGGGCTTGAAGAAGGCTGGCCTCCTACCCGTTGCAGCTTGCTGGCAGTAATCCTCCTGGTGTCGCACAAGGCATGGCATCCCTTTTCCGTCATGTCCATGCATGGGGTTTGTTGTCAGTCTTCCCGCAGCACCACAGAAGGTAGCCTAAATTCCCCTCCACATGCAGGCAATTCTCTCTGACGGGAATCGCGGCAGCACGGGCACAAGAATGGCAGAATATGGAGGCTGTACAGTAACACTGCCAGGCTTTTTGCAGGGGCAAGCATCCAGACGCTCAGAAGAAACTCTCTTTGCTCGTGGAGAGAGCAGCTAAGGGGGCAAGCGTGGGGAAAGGCATTTGACTGGCCTGCCATGTTCGGGCTGGCCAATAGCAGTCAGATTGCTCACCCTTTGCTAGGATTCCCAAAGAAATGGAAGTAGCCCCCAAAACCTCACCAACTTACGCTGTGGAGCAGTGCAACCAGGCCCGCGGCGCTCTCCGGACGTTTGACGCAGTCTAGATAAGACTTCACGCACAGAAAACCATCTTCGCGTGGCAGAACTCCAATGTCCCTGACGGCAAAGGGGACGTGCTCCTTGTTCCTCACGAGGAAGCAGTACAAGAGGATGGTCTCTTGCACGCAGTTCTTCGCCACGTGCAGCGGGAAGGAGGTGGCTCGCGATAGCTGCACGTACTTCAGCGGCTCAATCTTGACACCATCTGCAAGGAGAAGCAACATCCTCAGCGACACGGCAAGCCCAAGTTGCTTGCAACATTCAGAACAAGTTCCCAGAGAAAGGGTCGCTAAGAGAAAGAGCTCCTGGGGCACGGTTTCTTTTGGGGGAACTCAAGCTGTACCCTGACCGTTGGAGACAATCCTCTACTTCTCCCAGGCCTTTCCAAAGAGCAGGGAGAACAAACCGTTCCGGACATGGGGCAGGAAGAGGGGGGCTGCTGCCTTCTCACCAGGGAGGAGCTCAGTGGGACAGTAGATCTCCTCCAGCCACAACTCATCGATGTCCAGCTGGAAGAAAGGTCTTCGAACCAAGAGCAGCCCTTCTTTGCCATGGAACTGCTCTCGGACAACACCAAAGGTCCCGAGTCCCGCAACCCAAACGCCCTGCACACAGAAAAGACAGAAAGGCCGATGAGGGAGTTCTTGAGAGACGGGAAAAGGGATGGCTGTCAGAGCAGGGGGACACTGCTCTGTGCCCTGCCCACTCCTGAGGGACAACGGGGCAAGGTGGGGCACTTTGGAAAGCTTTGCAAAAGAGCCGCATCCTCAGTTTCTTTCGTCTCCCCCCTCACAGCATTTGCCAACATCCCTTGGCTAGAGAAGCGCCCAGAGGTTTCCAGCACACGGATTAGACCTGGCACTGATTCCCAGCAATTGTCCTAGGCACGGACCCAGGATATTCCCCCCTCTCTCTGCTCGCCCTCCCCACTCAGACCGCAGGGAAGAGGGAAGCCCTAGGGTGTGCCAAACACCTGAGAGGCAGAGCACATCTGGCCTTGGTTTCTCTCCCAGCTGGCCAAGAAGCTGCTCCGGGCACCCTGGGCAGTCTCAGTGCACCGCCATGCTGCTCGGGCAGGGATTGCCTCATGCAGGGCCCACGACACCGGCCCACCTTATCCCGCTTCAGCTCTTTCGGAATGTAGTCGCATACAGCATCCCAGATAGCCTCAGTCCCTGGAAAGCAAGGAAAAGACACCTCAGGCTCCAGGCCAGCCAGCTCACAACCTCTTGGCAAGCACCTCACCCAGGCGATGACACATGCAGGCATACACAAGCACCCCAGAAAAACACCACGCACGCATTCCTGGGACATTCCTGAGAGGCCTGTGGGAGCTGCAGGCCACACCTAACAAATTTGACTAACAAATACTTCAGCCCCCCTTTTCTAGGCAGTCCGGTAAAGTCTATCTGCCAATACTCTCCAGGCGCCTGCCCCTCAGCAGTGGAGTTTTGCATGTTTATCGGATTATTTCTCCAACATATGTCACACCTTTCGGTGACCGACCTAATAGTCTCCACCATAGTCCTGCGTATAAATGACTTCTTTAAATGCTTTAGCAAATGTTCTGTTGCCCCAGCGCACAGCATTATGCTCCTCCTTCACTAGACCATTTGTAAGGGAAGAGGGTACCACTGCTGGACCTGATAGGTACCTACCTGTCGGGCACCACAGCCCTGCGCAGCTTCCACGGTGTCTCACGGGCAGGGGCCAACAATTTCTGAAAGACTGCCCTTGTACTTAAAAAGCAGCGGTCTTCGCTCAGGGGCTCTTCAGGCCGGGGATCGGGGTCCTCTCCGAGAATCGCTCGGTGCTGCCTGAGGTTCCGCCATCCCAGGAACCGTCGAGGCTCTCCCAGGAAACAGTCCTCGAGAAGAGCTCCGAGACCCCAGCCGGGGCTAAAGGGCCAGTCTCCCCCTGACTGGGGCTGCCCACGGCCTGTCCCCAGGCCAGGGGAACCGCCCCAAGGTACACAACACGCCACGGCACGACGCAGGGCCGGGCAGCGGCTGCCCTCACGCTGCCGGGGCTCTGGGAGCCACCCCTCACAGCCTCTGCCTCCCCTCAGTGCTTCCCGCTCCTCCCTCCCGCTCCTCCCTCAGGGCTCGCCTCTCCTCAGCCCGGGCTCCGATTGGCTGCCAGAGCCGCCAGGCAAACGGAGCCCCACCCCCTGCCGGCTGGCTGGGGCTCGCTGCCATGGCAACCGTGCAACCGCCTGACCAGGCAGGGCGGGCGCCGCCATCTTAGGAGTCGTGGGCGGGCTGGGGGCGTCTCGGGGCCTGAGGGGGGGACCTGGCCTGTGTGCCCGGGGCGCCCCTGCCCGCCCCTGCCTTTGCTCGCTCCCTGTGCCTCACCACCTCGTCTTCCCTTTTCTTTGCGGTGTCGAACGCCCGAGAAGCCCGACAGGCTCAGGAAGGCGGCCATTCAGTTGCACAAGAAGCAATAGGGCCGGATGCTCCTGGAATGCTACTTGTTGCAGCTTTGTGCCTGGGTATCACTGTGAGATCAGGCTAACAGGATGAAGGCTTTGTTCCTCGTCCCTTCTGTTGAGAGAGGGGTTTTGCCTCTCGGCAGAAGCTATCCCCAGGCTCTCGGCATATTTAAGCAAACTAAATGCAGCTACAGCCTCTTCTTTGTCTGAGACCGGATCGCAGCTGATGAGGAAGTAACGGGACCAGCAAACCCTTTCTGGCTGCAGCAGCTTGGGCCCGGCTGCCCTGGCCCTGGGGCAGGAGGAGCTGCCTGAAGACCCCCAGGGATGGCACGGAGGGGCTGCGGGCCTCCCGGGGGCTGTCTTGTGCCTTGGATGTCCCATCTGTGGGGCTGAGCCCTCTGTGCCCCCAGGAGCTGCTGTGCCCTTCAGAGGGGCTGGGGCTGTGGTGGCAGTGCCCAGAGCCCTGCAGCAGCCTGCTCCGGACACTGCCCTGGGGCCAGCCCGGCCTGAGCTGCTGGACTGCGCTGGGCAGAGGGCAGGGAGGTGGGCATGTTAGCGTTCATGAAAACACATAATCCACAAAGTGATTATACGAAGGTGCTTTATTAGGCGCCGCAAGTTAGGGGCAAGCCTGCCCAAATCTAACTTTGTCCGATTTGTTCACTCAGTTCTCTTTTATCTCCTAAAATATTACATATGCATTAGGTTTCACAACTCATCTATGCATATTCATTTCCTAGCTCCGCCTAGCCCCGCTTCGTATGCTTCGTATCTTATCAGTCCTTCTGCGCTTGCGTATTACTCTCGGGTGGTCGTCGGGATGAAGTAAGATGTCTTATTGTTAGCGTTCATGAAAACACATAATCCACAAAGTGATTACATGAAGGTGCTTTATTAGGCGCCGGAAGTTAGGGGCAAGCCTGCCCAAATCTAACTTCGTTTGATTTGTTCTCTTAGTTCTCTTTTATCTCCTAAGATACTACATATGCATTAGGTTTCACAACTCATCTATGCATATTCATTTCCTAACTCCGCCTAGCCTCGCTTCGTATGCTAGTTATCTTATCAGTCCTTCTGCGCTTGCGTACTACTCTCTGGTGGTCGTCCGGGTGGTCGTCGGGATGAAGTAAGATGTCTTATCAGAGTTGAACTTTTTAACCTTTCCTTCTCACGCATGCTCTCTGAGCCCTTGGTCTCAGTCCAAACCGCAAGGTTGGTTTGATCCAGTTCCCAGGGTCCAAGAAGCCCCAGTTATCCAGATGTCTTGCAAATTGAGCATTCTTTTAATCCTCCTTACTCCTCATCATGAATTGGTGCATTCTCATGTTACCCTTGCACATATCTCATATGTACCCTTGCACCTTTCTTCCAAGCGCAGCCTCGGAACAGTACATCGCAAATGTAACATATTAAACAATATTGTATTATTTCTTCTTCTATTACTAACATTTCCCCCCTTTGAAAGCATTTCACTCCTTTCGAGGAGTGGTTTTCTGCTAGGGGAAATGACCCAGGTGTGAAGAAGTGTGTGTGCCAGGTGAGGGAGGGAACCCCAGGGATCCCTTCAGGCTGTTTCCCAGCAGGTTCCCCTGCAGCCCCAGGGCCATGGGCAGGGAGCCTGGTGGGGGGCAGAGCAAGGGAGGCCTTGGGCTGGGCCTCTGCTGCTGAGCTGGGCCGGGCTCCTGGGCCCAAGGGGAGCTCCTGGCAAGCGGGCAGCGCTGCAGAGAGCCAGCTCTGCCCAGGAGCAGCTCCTCTGCCCAGCGCAGCAGGGCTGGGGGCACTGCCTGCAGCTGGCACGGGTAGGGGAGAGAAGGGAGAGGGAGGTTACCGGCTGAGTGGAATATGAGAATACTGAGAGCTGAGAGGAGGAGAAATCTTCATAGCACATAACAGGGTAAGCCTCCTTCTGCAGTGCAGTGCACAGGAGTATCAGGGAAGATTTCCAGACCCAGAACTTCCCACAGAAGATCTGGCTGGTTGCACTTGGTATCTCTTTAGTGTGGAGAAGCACAAGCTCCATTGCTAAGGTTCCCTGCTGCAGGGTGAACGTGCAGGCCTCCGAGGGCTCCCTTGTTGCAGGCCAGCTGCAGGCTGTGAATCCTGGGGTGCAGGCAGGGGTGCCCGGGGCTGTGGTGCAGAGCAGGGTCCCTGCTGTGCCCCAGGGGCTGTGTGCCGGGGCAGGGCCTCTGCCGCCTGCCAGGCTCAGCACTCAGCCTGCCCGGGGAGCTGCCCAGGGCGCTGCGCGGAGAAGCTGCGGGTGGAAGGAGCCCCCCCGGCAGGGCAGGGTCCTGCTGCTGGCGGGAGGCTGCTGCCTGGGGCAGCCTGCTCACAGCTCCATTGTACGACAAGGGCATTTCCCAAGCAATTTTTTCTAAGCAAACAAGGTCAAAATAGGGATTTTCTGCCCTCTTTTCAATTGCCTACTCTACTGGACAGGAGGGGAAGCAGGAAGAAGTGGAAGAGGAGCTGTGAGTTTGAGCACATTGCTGAGACTCCTGAACTGTAACTCTGAGGATCAGTATGTTTGTGAGCTGCCCCAAATGTACCTTCAGCCTCTCCTCTTCATATTGAAAGCGACAGCATCAACTTTGCTGAACCCAGCAGGGCTTTCTGACAGGTCCTTTTGCACCTGCAAAGATGCACATGCACCTAGGCAGTCTCTTGCATACAGGCAGGTTTCTGAAGGGCAACGATTACTGCACACAGATTTGGTTGAGGCTGTGAGCAGAAACAGGAATAAGACATGAGACAGGGAAACAACTCCCAGAAATAAAACCTTCAGGCATCAGGGATATGATCAAGGAATGAGGGGAAAGTTAATCAGAAATCTTGTCAGAGGGAGAATTCATCAGAAAACTCCATATTTTTTCCATTCAGTGCAGACCCCTTCCTCTGAACATGCCCCCTTGCCTCCTCTCCCACCCAGAAAACCCTCTGCCCTCACGCCCATGGGTCCAAGGCATGGGGCATGTCTTCTGCAGCCAGAGCTCCAGCAGAGCAGAGGTGCATCTCTCCAGCCATGCGCCCATTTCCACCTGTGCTGCAACTGCAGAGGGGGTCAGCTGCCTGGGGGTCGTGGGCAATGCAGTTTTTGAGGCTGGGGATGTTAGCGTTCATGAAGACACATAATCCACAAAGTGATTATATGAAGGTGCTTTATTAGGCGCCGGAAGTTAGGGGCATGCCTGCCCAAATCTAACTTCGTCTGATTTGTTCTCTTAGTTCTCTTTTATCCCCTAAGATATTACATATGCATTAGGTTTCACAACTCATCTATGCATATTCATTTCCTAGCTCCGCCTAGCCTTGCTTCGTATGCTAGTTATCTTATCAGTCCTTCTGCGCTTGCGTATTACTCTCTGGTGGTCGTCCGGGTGGTCGTCGGGATGAAGTAAGATGTCTTCATCAGAGTTGAACTTTTTAACCTTTCCTTTTCACGCATGCTCTCTGAGCCCTCGGTCTCAGTCCAAACCGCAAGGTTGGTTTGATCCAGTTCCCAGGGTCCAAGAGGCCCCAGTTATCCAGATGTCTTGCAAACTGAGCGTTCTTTTAATCCTCCTTACTCCTCATCATGAATTGGTGCATTCTCATGTTACCCTTGCACATATATTTTGTATCTTCCAAGCGCAGCCTCGGAACAGTACATCGCAAATGTAACATATTAAACAATATTGTATTATTTCTTCTTCTATTACTAACATTTCCCCCCTTTGAAAGCATTTCACTCCTTTCGAGGAGGGCAAATGCTTTCACTAACTAACTAAAATATTTTACACTCAGTGCTCACCAATAATATAATCACGGAAAATTACATCATTAAGAATCAAGGAAATTACAAAGATTAGGATTGTCACAACATTTCATAAGTCCACCACTTCTGCTTTATGTTACGTTCACCCTTCTGGTTGGGTTCACTTGATCTGAAACTGATCTTGTCTATTCGGTTTTCATTCCATTTCACCTCCTGGGTTCCTCAGATTCTTTCTCTGAAATCCAAAGTTGTTAGATGCCGGTGGAGGATATTGAGGATGTGGTTCCATTTGCCGAGCAATAGTTTGCATCACTGTCCGGTTCCAGGTTGTCTTCCTTAGAACCAGACTTTTCAGCATTATAAATGTTAACCAAATTAGTACCCCTACAATCACCAATATAATTATTGTCTCCAGTAAGGACTTAACCCAATTACTAATATTCCATCCACTAAAAATGTTATCCAACCAGCTTGTTGTCATATCTTTCTCTTCCTGTTCTGCATCTTGTTCCACTCGAGCCAGTTGTTCTATGTCATGTTCTACATCAATAGTCACATTTGGAATGTGGATGCAGCAATGATCAATACGATCTTTTAGAAATCCACATACTCCATGTTCCTTTAATAACAGTGTATCTAATGCTAATCGATTCTGTAGCACCATTTTAGCTGTAGCTTGTAGTTGGATATTAAGGTCTCTAAAGCCTTCTTTCGTGGCTCTCGTGCGCCTACTCACTTGTCCTGTAAGTTTATAAATCATTTCCCTATTTCGATAAGTAGCTACCTTTGCAAATAGAGATTCTAATGCCCAATTGAATTTTACTCCATCCGAGGGTTCATGCCATATATCTTCATCTGCCCCTTCTTCTAAACTTCTTTTTGCCCTACTAATTTGTAGGGTTTCCAACTTTCCCTTAAAAGGAGACTTTTTCCATATTGGACGCAGTGTGGGGAGGGAGTCCTAGAGTTATTTCTTTTACTTCCCCATCTATCGGTGGGTGTGTAGTCCAAGTTCCATTACTGGCTGCCCATACAAATTGTCCTGGACTTTGTATGGTACTATAGCTACAATCCACTGCGACTTGACTAGCCTGGCTATTTCTTTCCGAATTGTACTTAATTCCTCGGCAAGCACATCCTGCCCTAAGAGCTATCAATACCGGAAGTAAGTGCTCAACATCTTCATTATTGCTGTCGCAAGTATATTTCTTCTCACAAGTCCACCAAGCTACCTTTGTTGACTCTTGTCTACCACTCCTATCAACCCGGCTTACTGTATAAAACTGATCAGTTCCATTCTGCTTTCCCTGCCATTTAATACACCATGATGTATTCCCTCCATACTGGAATTTCTGCAATAAACTTACTGTCCAATCACTATCCCACCCTTTCATTCCTTTTGGCTTATTTTTCTCTTGACATTCCCAAACAATCTTTTCTCTAACTCCTTCTACTACACGTAGTTCGTCGTAATGACACTGTCCCACATTCTTAAATCTGCCTATCGTTATGAAATGATAGTTCTTCTTTTCACATTCAGACCTCGATGTTGGGGGGCTCAGTTTCCTGTAGTATTGTGTAACATTTATCCTCTCTAAAACTTTCACTTCTTTACATTGAATTGTTTCATTTCCTTTTACTTGGGGCAGTGGGAGGTGGTTATACCCCACTCAAGCGGGTCCCCTGTTGCTTTTGGAATGGGCATACAAGCAGTAATTCTATCAGTTCCTTTCATTATGGCAAAATCTTTAATCAATCCTACCAGTAAATTCTCTGATGGTTGCCTGTGTGGGATCTGTACCACTTGTGTCCATGGCACCTGGCCCTCTCTTTTTCTTCTAGATCCTTTTCAGTGGGCTACCAATATTCCTTTATCCAATTTCGGATATACCAATATTTCTCTTATCCCGTAATCTGTGCTATTTTCACGTGTTACCATGCACCGGTAGTTTCCTTTGTTGACTTTAGTAACACTAAACAGGGTTCAGGTGGTAGCTCCTCTCAGTTGTTGGCCCAATTCTATGGGTTTACTTACGTACGCCTTCCCCTTCCATCCAGCCTTCAGTCCTGTATTGTCCCTGGTTGTGTCTACGTATATTTCCTGGCTCTGTCTGGAGTCATTTATTTTTCCCCACACCACCTGTAGAGAGCTAATTGTTATTGGTTTATCGTTGTGCATTCCACATTCCAAAGTAACATTTTCTCCTCTGAATATTTCCTCTTTCTTATATTTTTCTGGTATTTCTAGGAACTCAATTACAAGGTATTTACACAAAACAATTACTGTTATCGATACTGTTGTTAAGAACCCCAACATCGTACGGTTATACGCGCCTCATCTGTAGTTTTGTATCTCCGATTGCTCGCACTGACCAAAATTCGGGAACCTTTTTCACCCGAGTATAATGAATCCAAGCATCCACCCCTTCTACCTTTACAGCTGTAAAAGTAGTCAATAATACTTGATAAGGTCCGGCCCACCGTTCTCTCAGGGGTTCTTCATTCCAGTTTTTAATGTACACTCGGTCACCTGGCTGAATGTCGTGGATAGGATTTTCCAGTGCCAACGGTCGCTTCCACACCAGAACACTTTGAAGTTGAGCTAAAGTTTTACCAAGAGACAATACATAATTATAAACATCCTGGTTCCCTGTTATATGCATGTTAGGATTTGGTTCTGGGGATTCATAAGGCTTTCCATACATTATCTCGTATGGGCTTACTGACATTCCACTCCTTGGCTTTATCCTTATTCTCAGTAAAGCTATAGGGAAAGCTTGTGGCCATTGTATTTTGGCTTCCTGGCAGATTTTACTGATCTGTCCCTTTAGAGTTTGGTTCATCCTTTCTACCTGTCCCCTAGATTGGGGTCTCCATGCAGTATGTAAATTCCAAGAAATTCCTAATAGTCGACTTACGTCTTTAACCACAGATGAAACAAAGTGCGGACCCCTATCCGAGGATATTCCTAATGGTACCCCAAACCTCGGAATGATTTCCCGCAGTAACCATTTTACTGTCTCTTTAGCTTGATTGGTGCGACAGGGAAGGGCTTCCGGCCATCCGGAAAAGGTGTCAACCCCTACTAACAAATACCTATATCCCCCGGTCCTAGGTAACTCTACAAAATCAACTTGCCAGTAATCTCCTGGTTCTATTCCTACTCTAACTCTTCCCATTTCAGCATGTTTTCTTGCTACTGGATTATTTTTCAGACAAATCTCACACTTTGACATTACTGATTTTGCCATTGTTAACATGTGTGTAGAGATGATGCTACGTTTTAAAAATGTTACCATTGCCTCTGCACCCCAGTGACATTCATTATGTCTCATCTGAAGTATTTCTCGCATCACCAAGGGGGGTATTACTACCTGGCCCATAGCAGTTACATACCATCCATCAGAGTTCTTTCGGGCCTTTAGGAGATTTGCTAATTTCTCATCCTCTGGTGAATATCTTGGTTCCTTGGGAAGATTAAGACAAGTGGGGCCTACCTTGAGTGGTACCAAAGCCATTACATTCCACACCTCCCGAGCAATTTGTCGAGCTGCTCGATCTGCCAGCCGATTCCCTTCTGATATTTTTGAGGTTCCTCCTTGATGAGCTTTACAGTGCATAATAGCCACTTGGTTTGGTTTTTGTACCGCATTTATCAAATTTAACACCTCCTCTTGATATCTTATATTGGCTCCTTGTGAGGACAACAGCCCTCTTTCTTTCCATAATGCTCCATGAACATGGACTACTCCAAAAGCATACTTTGAATCTGTCCAAATATTTACCATCTTCCCTTTACTCAGTTCCAGTGCTCGAGTCAGGGCTATCAGTTCCGCTCGCTGTGCTGATGTTCCAGGTGGTAAAGGTTTTGCTTCGATCACTGTCTTCAGGGTTGTTACTGCATACCCTGCATATCGTGTTCCGTTCTCCACAAAACTACTACCATCAGTAAGAAGTTCCCAGTCATACCTTTCAAGGGGTACATCCTTCAAATCCTCGCGGCTCGCATGGGTATGTTCAATTATTTCCACACAGTTGTGTTCCAACGGTCCTTCTTCTGGAACAGTTCCTAGAAATACTGCTGAATTTAACAGGTTAGTCGTTTTCAAGGTTACGTCATCTTGTTCAGTTAGTATTGCCTGATATTTCATCATTCGGCTGGGTGATAACCAGTGGCCCCCCTTTTGTTCTAAAACAGTTGTTACCATATGTGGTACAAAAACTTCAATATGTTTTCCCATTTGAAGGCAAATAATTTTCTACTATCTTTATCAAGAGGTATGCAAAAGAAGGCATCCTTTAAATCTATCACAGTAAACCATTTATATATCTCTCTCACAGATGTTAACAATGTGTAAGGATTAGCCACTACCGGGTAAATGTCCGTTGTTATTTCATTTATTGCTCTAAGATCTCGTACCAATCTATATTCGCCATTCCGCTTCTTTACTGGAAAAATTGGAGTATTGTATTCCGATTTACATTCTTCCAAAATCTGATATTTGAGAAATTTGTCAATAATTTTCACTGTCCCCTGCCTAGCTTCTATCTTAAGTGGATATTGTTTGATTCGAACAGGTTTGGCTCTTTCCTATAATTCCACCTTTACCAGTTGTGCCAGTTTCGACTTCCCTGGTACATCTGTTTCCCATACTGTTGGTATAACTGCATTTTCTACTTCTCTTGGAATATTAACAAAGGGTTTATCTTTGATCATTAGGATTTGTCCTACTTTGGACTCAGGTACCTTCATTATTAATTCTCCATCCTCAAAGGTTATTGTTGCATCTAATTTAGCTAATAGATCTCGTCCCAAGAGTGGAATCGGGCATTCTGGTACATACAAAAAATCATAGTTTAGTTCCTTACCCCCAAAACGCAAATCAAGGGGTTATAAGAATGGCCGTTCCTCCTCCTTCCCTGTGGCTCCAATTATTGTAGTTGTCTTAGTTCCTAATCGTCCTTTTAAACTATTTAACACTGAATATGTTGTTCCTATTACATTTACAGACTAATTAACACAGAGAAAGAAGCTCCTGTAACCAACAACAACAAAAAATTCAAGCCTCTCTCTTCGTTTCCTAGCTTTATTTCAACTAGTGGACCTGCTAGGGTAGATGCCCCAGGTCCCCGTCATTTCTGACTGTTGTAAGTTTATCCTGCAGCCTAAGACAAATTCTTTCTGATATCAGGGGCCGATTGCCCTAGAAAGAGGCTAGCCAATTGCCTCTGTTTGTTTTCTGAAGCCAGGTCCAAATTTTCTGTCTTTTTTTTTTTTTCCATTGCATTTCAAAGTTGGTCCAAAAATTCAAAAATTCCATAGGGTTTTCTTTTGGACCTTGTTGGAACAGATTCTCAATTCCTAATTTAAACAGATTTTGGTATTTACATAATTTCCGGGGTGGTAAGGGTCTCAGTGGGGAGGGGGGGGGTCGGTCAGGGGAATGCAATGGTTGAAAGTTCCCTGAGCGGTCCCGTTGGCAATCTGAGCTCACACATGAACTCAGGTTGTTTTAAGAGTTAGCTGCTTTTCTGTTTCCATGACAAATCTCTCCCGGACCCATCATGGTCCCTCTGCCCCAGAGGGCTCACACCGTGATTTCGAGATCTCAGCCTCGGGTTGAGGCGGAACTATTAACATTCCTACATCCTCTTCCCCTGCTCATTCAACTTCAAAGAGCTCTGTTAAATACTACATGCCACACAACCTTTAACACCTTCAACAACCCTTTTAACACTTCCTTTATCTTCCTCCAGCCTGTACTTTTCTAATGCCAACACCAAAGGCTCAGTCAGGGGCCAACTTAATTCCATACCTTTTCCCTCCAAGATGCTGAAACAACATACCAGTATACAACATTTCATCCTATTTTCCTTCTCTCCTCACAAACAACATTAATTGCAAGACACTGTTATAGTCGATTGACCCATAAAGTGGCCATTTAGTTTATACAGTGGCCACCATTGATTGCAATACTTAGTGGAAATCCTCTTGCTTTCCGCGCCCCCCCCACTCCCCGTTCCGACAATATCCTTGCAATGTGCCAATATACACCCAAGGAGGCTTTCTTTAAAACGTCTTTGTTTTGGATATTACCCATTTCCTTGATTTCCCATTCCCTTTTATTTATTTATATTAATTACTGTCCCTTGTTACAATTTCCACGCAAACCTTTTTATTGCAGGTTTTTACTGTGTTTTCCTAATCTTCTCAAATGTCCCAATTCTCTAGGATTAGACTCCACATACAAACTTCACTATTTCAGATTATTAATGAGCCCCGTTCCAATCATAAATCCACAGGACTTCGGAAAAACACCTGAAGCACTCAGCCTTCCGTCTTCTAGACAAACAATACCACCTTTTCCACAAAATTTACATTTCAGCAAGGCCGAATTTCAAGCCGAATGCTAATTTTTCTCATGCACTTTGTTAGTAAGCCTACACAAAACAAGGAATCACTCCTGTGTATCCATCAAGACGGGGGTTTAAAAGGTATTGAGGCCTAAATAAATTCGCTCTCCCCCTTCTTACCAAATTCCCAGGGCTCAAGCCCGAACCACCAAAGAAGTGACTCTCCGTTCTACCGCTTTGATAATCAGTCAGCCCCCTTCCCCTGATACTTGGGAAACCGACCAAACACCACCGCAAATATACCGAAACTTTTAAACTGTTACTTAGATAATGCTCCCACCTTCCTCCTTGTCACACTCAAAACATTTAAGAACGAAATAGGATTACAAGATGCACCGCCGGGCCCGTATATTGGGCACCACCAATCAACATTTGGATAAAGCAGCACTTCTTTTCGGTCTGTCATGCGCTTCGTTCGTCTCCGGCTGCTCCCCTCGCGGAGAATACGGAACCGCGGATCGGAACTCCGCACTCGCTTCGCAGCGATGCTGCGTCTCACTCACAACACAATCACGCAATCACACAGAGAGGCCCCTTGCACTTCTTGCTCACAAAATAACATTAATTGTAAGATAGCATTGTACTGTAAGGTTCCGTTTTCTGGCCAACTTTCTTGATCTTCTAGTTCGTACTGTGGCCACCAAACATTACAGTAATCAACCAGTTTACCCTTTCGTAACTCCTGCCCGAAACACCCCTCCTTCCAGTGTGCTAGTAAACAGCCCAAAGGGGAGGATCGCGGTACTGAAGCATTACCGCCCAGAATACTTTTAAGTTTTTCCATTATCAGCTATAGCTTTTACCGAACCGAACCAGATGCTGAGCCTGCAGCAAAACCAGACCACTGATGCCGAACCTGCAGCGCTTTCGCGACTGTCTGATGGACGGCGCCTAGGCTTACCACGGGAATTCCCTAGCCCAACCGTCCGTGGCTTTCGCCGCGTCTGACCGGCAGGCTCCCAGACCAGATCGGTACCGATTACCAGAAAGCACCTTTTTCTTACCCTTTCAGAGGTACGTTGTGAGCAGCGGGGGTCGGTCGCGGCCGATGGCTCCCCGAGAAACTCCTCGGTGCCGGCTGGAGCGTGATCAGTTCGCGAGCCGCCTCAGCAGTGAACACGAGGTCCCATCTGGGTCGCCAAAATGTTAGCGTTCATGAAAACACATGATCCACAGAGTGATTATATGAAGGTGCTTTATTAGGCGCCGAAAGTTAGGGGCATGCCTGCCCAAATCTAACTTCGTCTGATTTGTTCTCTTAGTTCTCTTTTATCTCCTAAGATACTACATATGCATTAGGTTTCACAACTCATCTATGCATATTCATTTCCTAGCTCCACCTAGCCTCGCTTCGTATGCTAGTTATCTTATCAGTCCTTCTGCGCTTGCGTACTACTCTCTGGTGGTCGTCCGGGTGGTCGTCGGGATGAAGTAAGATGTCTTCATCAGAGTTGAACTTTTTAACCTTTCCTTCTCACGCATGCTCTCTGAGCCCTTGGTCTCAGTCCAAACCGCAAGGTTGGTTTGATCCAGTTCCCAGAGTCCAAGAAGCCCCAGTTATCCAGATGTCTTGCAAATTGAGCATTCTTCTAATCCGCCTTACAACTCATCATGAATCGGTGCATTCTCTCATGTTACCCTTACACATATATTTTGTATCTTCCAAGCGCAGCCTCGGAACAGTACATCGCAAATGTAACATATTAAACAATATTGTATTATTTCTTCTTCTATTACTAACACAGGGAGGTGGGAATGGTTCTCTTCTCCCAAGCCCCACGTGACAAGACAAGAGCAAAAACCCTTAAGTTGCGCCAGGGGAGGTTTAGGTTGGTTATTAGGAAAAATTTCTTCACCAAAAGGGTTGCTCTGGTGGGTTTATGTGGCAAGGTTTTGGTAGCAGGGGGCCATAGGGGTGGCTTCTGTAAGAAGAATCTAGAAGCTGCCCCATGTCAGATAAAGGCCCTGCTGCTGACCAGAGCCGAGCCAATAACCTATGTTGTTTGCACCTCTGTGAGAGCATATTTAAGGAAGTGGGAAAAAAATAACAAAAAAGGCTGCTTCACAGGGAGAGAGAGAGGAGTGAGAAACAGCCTTGCAGGCACTTACATCAGCGAAGAAGGAGGGGGACAGGTGCTCCGGGTGCCAGAGCAGAAGTCCCCTGCAGCATGAGAAGAGGCCCCTGGTGGAGCAGGCTGTCCCCCTGCAGCCCATGGGTCCCACACGGAGCAGATCTCCACGCTGCAGCCCCCCCGTGGAGGAGCCCCCGGTGGAGCAGGTGGATGTGGCCTGGAGGAGGCTGCGGCCCATGGAGAGCCCCCGCAGGAGCAGGCCCCGGGCCGGAGCTGCAGCCCGTGGACAGGAGCCCATGCAGGAGCAGGGGGGCTGGGGGGAGCTGCCGCCCACCCGTGGGGGACCCGTGCTGGAGCAGTTTGCTCCTGGGGGATGGATGGACCCCGTGGTACGGAGCCATGTGGGAGCTGTTCTTGAAGAGCTGCTGCCTGCGGGCAGCCCCCGCAGGCTCAGTTCGGGAAGGACGGCATCCCGTGGGAGGGACCCCACGTGGAGCAGGGGCAGGGGGCTATCTCCCCGTCCTTATCTCAACCCTTGAGCCCTTTGCATCGCATTTGCTCCCCCTTTCTCTTTGAGGAAGGGGAGTGAGAGAGTGGCCGTGGTGGAACTCGGCTGCCCACCCGATTAAAACCACCGCAGCTGCAAAGTACTGGAAAATTTTTCAGAAGAAACAAGGTGTTTAACAAGGAAAAATATAGTTTCCTTTTTAAGGCTTCCTGGATAATTGGGCTTATTTCATATTCCCAACTCGGAGGAAGAGAATTGTTGAGTTCACCTTCTTTTTTCTTACACGGAAATAAAAAGTCAACAGCTCTGGAAGTAAGGGGAACGTATCACAATCAAGCTCCTTTTGTCTGTAATCCTTGCTGAAGGACAAGATTTATCCCACACCTTCCACGGATGTATGGTAGCAGAGAATCATTTTTGAACTACTCTAATTCAAGTCAACTTGGGGATAGTGGCACTTCTCTAATTGTTTCTGAGACATACGCATTAGCAACAGAGAGTGTTCTGTTGTCATTGCAAGGCGCCTACGGTGATGACTTCAGAAACAGAACTGAGTGATGTCACCATGGCAATTTGGGAGCAGCTGCCTCTGTGCAAGTTTAGCTAGGAGGGACAGAGAAGCGTGCTGGATGTGATGAAACCACGTGAGGATTTGTGGATCCCACCTTGAGGTGCACAGAGAGGGCCCATGCCCTTCTGTAAGTGGTTTGATGCTTGGCTGAGGCAAAAAATGTGTTTTTATTGTGAATGCTTCGTTTTAGTATTCTGTAGTTTGTGTAAAGTCCTTTCACAAGCATTACGTTTGGTACTTTTGCTCAGTGATGTAGCTGCACAGAGTGACAGATGCAATGTATGGGTGAGGGCCTCTGCACGTTCTCTTTTTCCTACACACCATCAACAAATAAGGGTGGACAAATAAGAGTGTGCTGTGCTCCTGCCATACGCCTCAAGTACTAAAGCATAAACAAGAGACTTAAAAGTACCCCTGTCACATTAAAATTCAGGACAGCAATGTACTTCATCAAATGGGCTGACCTGTTGAGCGTCTCAGGATGTGGTGTATGAAGATGCACTCCATCTGCTTCCAGATTAGCACTTGCAGTGAGCAAGCTGCCTGACCTTAACATTTTTCATTTCATTTTTCACCTCAGTTTTGCTGGTTCTCCGTGATTCATTCTTGGTCTAGAAAGAAAAAACCAAAAAAAAACAAAAAACAAAAAAGTGAACTCAGATCAAAATAAAAGGATTTCCTTCTCATTAATTACATGTTCTTAACTTGACAGATTTGGTTATTGACTAAGAAGGCAAATATCTGGCCAGATATGGCCAAATATCTGGCCAAATGAAACAAGCAGCTAGCTTGCTGGAGACATTGTCTGGGAAACAGTGAAAACACTTGCAGACAAAAACATATCAAAGGACTAACGCTTTGAGCTTAATTCTAAGCAAACATCATAAACTCAAAACTCTTGTTTGTCTTCCTAACAGGCTGGTATAGTAACATGTCACATTGGATGACTTTGCAGCATAGATGTCAGGAATGCAGCTTGGGATCACCTCCTTCTACTTAGAGTTTAGTTTGAAGGGATGAGCAAGTAATTTTTCCTGGGTTGATGGAAATCTGTTCTAAAGTCTGTTTTCTAACACTCTCATAGATACTTCTCTGTCCATCGCTCTGTCCTGCCAACTCTGCTGTGAGTGTGAAGTTGTGGCAAGAGGGATTTCCTCTTCCTAATTTGACCTGGTGGACACCAACTTTCCTACTAAATTGCCGATGTTGCTGAGGAGGCAGCAGTATCAAAGCCCTGTTGATGAAGATATAACAAGCTTGGGGAGGCTTTGGCATTTCTGTACAATGCTGCTCCCTGATTGTGACCCAAGACTCAGATTCTGAATGAAGCAAAGCAAGCTAGAAGAAAACTGTATGTCCTGGTAATTTTTTATTTTGTTTTATTTTATATTTTCATTCTTCACCTGTAAGAAAATCTAAATCTTTAAACCATTTGTTTGAAACCACGGTTTTATGGAAATGATTTTGGGTGTGCTCCTTCACCTTCTTTGGAACCTGTTTAACCTCGCTTCACTTATAGGAGACCTATGCTCAAATTTATGCTTACCGTGATAAAGCAGTATCCTTTTGGTATTCTTTTCTTTGATGATTGCACGTGAGGCTGAAAAGAGTTTTCAGTATGATTCTTCTTTTCCTTTGCAGTCTCCAAAACTCTGTATTATAGCTGATCTTCATCTCTGATCTGAAAAGCTTCACAGGCCAGAAGAGAATTGAGATGAAGAAGGAAATAGAGAATGCTGATGAATATTTCCAATTACCACCCGTAAGTTTTGTGAAAGACTCAGGTGCATTTCTGTAGTGGTAGAAAGTTAATAAAATCATGATCGTGCACTTGAAGGCAAGTAATGGTATAAAAATGAAGAATGCAAGGCCCTGGTTAAAGACAATCTTTAGGCTGCTTCCAGATCAACACTTTATTTGCTTATTCCGCAACCTCATCTCCACTTGCTTAGAAGCTGTGAAGATTGGAAGTACACTCAGTGTTTTTCATCCACTCTGTGTAAAATTATAAGAATTTTCACTGGCTATAAAAGCAAAAAAGACAAACAGACCCTCCTCTGGGGCTTCAGAATGCTCCTAAGATCACCCAGACTGGATAAGTAGAGATGCTCCACTATAGGTGCATATAGATGCACTACAGATGCTGGCAGAGATGCTCTAGCGTAGACGTGACGCACTTTGACAGCATCTTTTCTCTGACAGCAACTTACGTCTTGGTTCTTCACATCAAACCAGAGCAGTTTCTTTGCCTTCACAACCTGCAGACTGACCTCTCGTGTGTACCTGTGGTGGATTGAAGGTAATGCTTGTAATGTTTCTAACACACCCTGATGCTGTATTCACTTTAACTTTTAGAAAAGAGAGCAAGAAGCTTCACAGCAGTTTCTTAGGTGCCTGTCTGTCTGTCTATCTATCTGTCAATCTATCTACCTATATGCATATTTATTTAATTATTTATTTACTTATTTAAAGACATCTTTTGTTCACTAACATGAATCCTCTGACTGTTACTAATGTACGGCACATACCGTGACAGTATAATAGTGTATAAATACCCTTCATCTCATCCTTGCTATTGTTACTGTATTTTAAAAATAATTGTGCACATAATTACCCGCTTTTACCCTGTTTTAAAAAAATACCTACTTACTCGATTATAAAATCCTATAAAAAGGGGTGAACTCAAAAGGAAAGAGAAGCCAATTTTCATTACATTTCTAAACTAAACAGCTAATCCTGATAGATTCACTCCCTTTCAAATAGAACACTCAAGAAATAAAACAGTAAAAATTCACATAATACTTCTTTTATAACAAGATTGCATTGCACAATAGTTCTTTGCCTAACCCTGCAGTTACCCCACAGGCACTGCAATTGCTTACTTGGTCTTCTCCTTTACTTGTTTTCAAGGTTTACTTTTCTAACCAATCCTTAATGTTACAACATTGGATTTATTTACCTCCTTCGATATCAAGAGAATAAAGCATTTGCTTCAGAGGACAGCACTTTGATGCTTTATGGGGCTAATGACCAACGTTCTCAAAGCACTTTTCATCCGTGATTTAGATATTTCTCCATCTTTCCGTCTTCCTTTAGAACTCTTAATTGAAGTATTAGGTGAAGAAGAACACTGAAACCAGCTGAAGCCATAGCAGACATAGTAAGGACATGCTTCTGTTAGGAAGTAACTCAGAGTGATTCCATGGTGTATTTTAGACGGATTTACTCTGGTCCTCTGGACTAAGCATCCCCAAGGGCTATTTCAAAGCTCTCTGAATGATCTGTCATTATCTCTTACACTGTAGTCTCCATTAGGAAAGGGTAAACATTCATTGCCCATGTGGAAAGGAACTGCTCAGTTAGTTGTTTCTAACCAAAATCTCTTGACTGTGTTCTATTTACAGAAGCCACTTGGCTAGCCAAGCTAAATCATTGAAAATGGAAGTAGTGGAACTACTTCAAAACCGTGCTTCTGCTTCTAAGCAAAACTGCACTGTAGGTGGGGACACAGCAAGAGGACGTGTCCAAGGCAGGGTGGAATTGAAAGTCACCTGTCTGAGCCACAGAAAGAAGTCAGCGATTCCCAGTTTGAGACTCTTGCTTGACTAGTGACCCAGCAGCTGCAACGCTTATGATTACCGCTGATGGATTCCCATGAATCAGGCAGTGATATAAGCTACGAGAATGACTGAAGTGATTTGAAGTGACGGTTCTCCCTCTTCGGCATTCAAGTTTGTGAAAGAAAGGGGAAGAGAGGAGAAGAAGAGAGGAGAGGAGGAGAAGAGAGGACAAGAGGGGAGGGAAGGGGAGGGAAGGGGAGGGGAGGGGAGGGGAGGGCAGGGCAGGGCAGGGGAGGGGAGGGCAGGGGAGGGGAGGGCCGTGTAGGGGAGTATAGGGGAGCGTAGGGGAGAGGAGTGTAGGGAGGGGTAGTATAGGGGAATATAGGGGAGTGTAGGGGAGGGTATTGTAGGGGAGGGGAGTGTAGGGGAGAGGAGTATAGGGGAGGGGAGCGTAGGGGAGTATTGGGGAGTGTAGGGGAGGGGAGTGTAGGGCAGGGGAGTGTAAGGGGGGGGGAGGGGAGGGGAGGGGAGTGTAGGGGAGGGGAGGGGAGGGAAGGGAGGTGGAAGGAATGGGAGGGGCGGGGGGTGCTACCCTAAATAAAATGGCCAAATAAATGACATTTTGGATCTGGAGCCAAATATTTATGTTGCCATTCATTCCACAACCTGATTTATCACTGCAATGTGCGTATTGCACAGTGCCATTAAAGGTTTGGCATGCACAGAGGGGGCTGAGTATTTTCAGAAATAACTTTCCTTAATAACTGAATCAAGACTTCTGCTGTAATGCAAAAGATCAGGCAATTGATTAACATAGGGATGGCAGCTGAGCAGGGGAAACATCTTCAAAACTTCCAAACATTTCCTTTATACAGAACTACAGCTCCTTCTTCTCTGCTCACCGGTTATGAAAGTTTCTCTCACCTGCTTAGTAAGCAGAAGCAGTAAAATGGGATTTAGAGGATCCGGCTAGAGCAGAAGCGCCACTTAGAGGAAGCAATCAATTTATAGGTAGTGCAGTGTTTGAAGAGAGTTTAAGCGGCTTTCCAAGGAACATATACTAGTGCAAAGCAACCGATTTATCTGACTCTCCAATGAAAGAAAAGGAAGTGCAAAGCAGCAAGTGCTTGGGAGAGGGAAAAAGAGGTGCATCTCAGCTGTCTGGGGGGAAGAAGGCAGTCAGCTCTTAACAGATTATTTGCCATCTGATTTGTTTCTCAAAGGCGTAACATTTAGTTAAGACAGTGGCAGTTTACTACCTGTGGTGCTGATAGAGGTTAAACAAAAGACACAAGGGCAGCAAAATCCCTCACTCGCTTCTCACACAAGGACAAAACTGTTATGGGAGAGAAATGCAGGTTACTTTCTCAAATCTCACAGCACTTTTTGACACCATTGGCTACGGGTTACCTCTTAAGTATTTGAAGATTTCAGTAGGGCTGACTGATTTAGATGTGGATAGGTTTAAATCACACTTGTCAATGTGCTATTAATGTCGAACCACAGCCATTTCTTCCCTAGACCTCTTAATATGCTAGGCAGTCCCAGGAAGCGTAAAACTTTGACCCGTGCTCTCCAGCATTTGCGTACTGCACTTTCTGTAGGTTCCTTATTCTCTAATCAGAATTCTGACAATCTCCTCAACAGCATACAGATACAAAATGCACAGACCCAGTGTTGTGGTTTAACCCGGCTGGCAGCTAAACACCACACAGCCGTTCGCTCACCCTCCCCCCTCCCTCTCTGGGATGGGGGAGAGAAACGGGAAAGTGAAGCCGGTGAGTTGAGATAAAGACAGTTTATTAAGACAGGAATATAATAATAACAATAATAATAATAATAGTGATAATGATAATAGTATTAATAATAATAATGTGTAAGAAAACAAGTGATGCACAATGCAATTGCTCACCACCCGCTGACCGATGCCCAGCCTTTCCCCGAGCAGCCGGCCCCCCACCCCGGCCAGCCACCCCTATATATTGTTCAGCATGACGTCAGATGGTATGGAATACCCCTTTGGCCAGTTTGGGTCAGCTGTCCTGGGTCTGTCCCCTCCCAGCTCCTGCTGCACCCCCAGCCTGCTCGCTGGCAGGACAGAGCGAGAAGCCGAAAAGTCCTTGGCCTGGTGTAAACACTGCTCTGCAACAATTAAAACATCAGCATGTTATCAGCGCTCTTCTCATCCTAATCCAAAACATAGCACCCTACCAGCTAGAATGAGGAAAAATTAACTCTGTCCTAACTGGAACCAGGACACCCAGATAAAACAGGCTCCCATCCGCTTGTATGATTGTCAGACATGCATTCTTTTATATTAACTGCTCTTTTCTTACTCCCTTCAGATGAAACATAAATAACTTCAGCTGACTTCTAAACTCTACAGACAGCTCTGGTGGTGCTGTGTGATGGAATGTGATTTTTCCTTACAAGCCACCAATTATTTCCATGTCTTTTCTGGACCTTGGGATCTCTTTTGGGAGCTACATTACTCAGAGAAATACAAGAAGGCTGAGATCACCACTGCCTCAACATAATGCAAAGTTTAAGGCCTTTAGGACAGCCAGTTTGCAAATGAATGCAGCCCCATCTTCTCAGCATTTTGAGACAGACGACTACCCAACACTGAACTGTCTCAAGGTTTCAAACTGAGACAGCTTTGTAGAAATAATAGAAAAATTTCATTACAATTGGCCTAGCATGGAATTTATTCTTAAAAAGTTTGGTAGAATATACTTGTAGACTTCAAAACTAGTACATCATCATTTGAGCACTCCTTCGTCTACACGATCTTCTCCAGAAATACCAAACTTTTAGTCCTGGTAGTTAGAGCTAATCAGTCATATTAGCTAATCAAATTCCCTGATCAGTCACTTGAAGTCTGTTGATGACATCTGTTCTGAGCTCTACAGCATTGGTCAGCTACTGACTTGCGGAAGTCAGACTCTATCTAGAACCTCACAATGGTTATAAAGCAGGTCTGTTTATTCGGCGCTGCGCACCCACGCCGGGCACAAGGGGGATAGCTCCACCTAACTTGCGCACCAACAGTTGCAGGGAGTCCTATCTGGAGCTTTCTCTGGACTCGCCGCGGATAGATAGACTTCAGAGCTTAAGATGTTACTTTGATTTCCATTTTCCCTTGTTCCAAAGAAACTTTTGCATCCAATTTTTCCGGCACGTCCCTTCCTAAGAAGGGCCTAAGCAAATTGGGTAAGTAGAAAAACGGATGGATTCCCATCATTTTTTCCCCAATTCCAATCTTGAGCACTGAGAAAAAAAAAAAAAAAAAAAAAAGCCTTTTCCTTTTGGCCAGTTGCTCTGGTAGAACTAAGCATTAGTATACATTCTCCGTAGAACTAAGCATTTATCCCGGGATGTTCAGTTTTTCGACACTGTATAAGCCTTCCTGCTCTCACTCCCCTCCGTTTTTCATTTCTTTTCCTCCTAAGACACCCGTGAAAAACTTAAGAAACCTCCTGGTCAATAACTTTCTTCAGACAGCGTCAATGATATCACAGCAACCCAGACTTATTTAACTTTTTCTTTAAAACAGCTAACACAGATTCTGTATCATTCTCACGCAGACCAGTCCCCAGCTTGATCATCTGAATTGAATTTGTTTTATATTAAACAGATTTTCTTATCATTTTTATTACAGCAGATGAAAAAAGCGCTCACGCTTTTGCTGGCTTTCCATCACATCTGATTGACTGAGGCACCCTGATTCCCTGTCTTTATTTGCTTTCTGCAGAATTCTCCCATCTCTTTTGGTTCAAGTTCGACTGGCAAAACGCTTTTCACTGGTTACTACACTTAGCTGCTATACATCTTTGTTTCTTAAGATAACTGTTTTCATATTTTACAATAGAACGTTGCCATGATCTATTTTGTAAGGTCTAGAAAAAAGACCCCCCCTTCCCACAGCCCCCACCCCACCCAGAAAAAAAAAAAAAAAAAAAAAAAAGATGCTTAGTCCTTTAACATAAAATACTTATTCATTTGGCTGGATGGAGGAAGTTAAACACGGTTTATATTCTATCCATGTAGACTGCACTCAGGAAAAGTTTATGTAAAATTCTGCTGACAAATGCAGAATCCAGCTTGCCTGCTCTAGGAAGCGGAACAGACCCACAGCGGACACGAGAATGTACTGTCAGAACAATTAGGAAATAAAATCTATCGTGATCTAAGTTACTGACAACTGTCAAATTAATTCACTTTGTTCTTATTCAGCTTGGAGGAAACGGGCACAGAAATTACTCATTTACCCTAAGTACATCTCTGTCACCTTCTTCTCATCTCCAACACGATTCTCATTTTCAGATTGACCTCAGTGTCAACTGTGAGTCTATGTTAAGTGTCATGCACCAAGTGTCACAGGCAACTGTGCTCTGACCAACACTACCTGTGCTGGACAAGCTATGGAGAGCAGAAGTATTTCTGTAGTGGTCCTAGGAGAACCCCAGTTCCTTCGGATGCAGCTCTTCTTAGAACACTAAAGAAAATCTATTCCTCAAAGGCTGCATCTCTGTTAGATGCTGGGATGGAGCAAGAATGTAGTTTTACAATAAAACTCCAGTAATCACATTTATTCCATCCAGTTGCAGTTTCACAGAGGATTAGTGCTACATGAATGAATGTTCTCTCTAAAGAAACAGAAATTAAAGATCTGTTTCAGGTGCAAGATCAATGTATTGCAACCCCGAAAGGGGATATAAAAACCCAAACTAATCACCTGTTCTTCGGATAGATTTGAATCAAAGTTTGCAGGCGTTTTTGTCCAATGGCTCCAAACGAATCTAGTCCAAAGCTCCTAGATGCTGGAACCACATGATGAATATGTAAGGCCTTTAGCCTTAGCTGCTTTGATCTACTGATCTTCTCCAATTGGACTACATTGCTTGTTGCTATACCTCCAAGGGAACACAACACAGTTTGGATAAATTCACAGTCTAGAAAGAGCTCCAGCAGGAACATGGGTCTCCCTTGCTACCATCATCACAGAAGGTGTGGCAGCCACAGGGCCACTTCATTCATTCACTCACAGAGCACCAATAACAAATACTCCTTGCTGTAATATTCATTTGTTGCAAAACTACATTCTTGCTCCATCTCCACACCTAATATAGATGCAGCCTTCGATGAATAGACTTTCTTCAGTGTTCCAGTAAAAGTCATTGCTTATTAAGTTTAACTGCCTTTGAAAAAATAATACTCGGAGGTCTGTACAATTGGCAGCACAGGGGTTGACCCATATATCATCAAGGGTCTGTCTGGAACGGTACGAGCTGGTAATAGTTTTGTTTCAGATGTGTTTCAGCTATGCCCATTGCCTACCACAGAAGCAGGAGAAAATGCCTCTTTACTGTTCTACATGTCCAACGCTCAATTTGAATTCTTCTTGAAGTTAGGGCTTCCAACAATCCAAACCAGATGCCCAGCCTCCCAATCTAATGCATGAGCAGAGGGGCTCTCTGAAACACCAGTACAGACTAGGTGAGAAATACCTTGAAAGCAGCCCTGTGGAGAAGGACGTGGGGGTACTGGTCGATGAGAAGCTCAACAGGAGCCAGCAATATGCACTTGCAACCCAGAAATCCAACTGTATCCTGGGCTGCATCAAAAGCAGAGTGGCCAGCAGGGCGAGAGAGGTGATTCTCCCCCTCTGCTCTGCCCTCCAGAGTCCGGGGGATGGAATAGCAGGGCTCCCAGCACAAGAGAGACCCGGACCTGCACTTGGTCCAGAGCAGAGCCACAAAAATGATCATCAGAGGTATGGAGTACCTCTCCTATGAAGACAGGCTGAGGATAGACTCAGGTAAGGAAGAGATTTTTACTGTGAGGGTGAGGAGACACTGGAAGAGGTCGCCCAAAGAAGCTGTGGATGCCCCATTCCTGGAAGTGTCCAAGGCTAGGACAGATGGGGCATTGAGCAACCTCGTCTGGTGGGAGGTGTTCCTGCCCATGGCAGGGGGGTTGGAACTTGATGATCTTTAAGATTCCTTCCATCCCAAACCGGTCTATGATTCTATATGCTAGGGAATAGCCCTTTGGCCAGTTTGCCTCAGATGTCCTGGCTGTGTTGCCTCCCAGCTTTTTTGCAACCACAGCCTCCTCACTGGCAGGGCAATGTGAAAAAAAAAATAAAAAAAAAACGGAAAAGGCCTTAAAACTGTGCAAGCCCTTCTCAGCAATAACTAAAACAATGGAGTGAAGCCAAGATTGCTCTGATAGCATTCTTCATGATCCAGTACAGACCGATACCACCCAGCATGGTCCTGCACGGCCGCTGGAACCCAGCCCAGTGCCCAGGGTCCCCAGCCCAGGGGGTTGGTCTCCGCCCAGGCCGGTCTGCGCCCAGGCTCAGGGACACCGCCGCCAGTTTCCCCTTTGCAGGTTCAAGCAGTAACGAAGCTGAGCACCTGTGCCAGGGACACCCAGGGAGGACACTGATACAGCCGGCCACACAGACAACCACAGACAAGGCGCTGCTTGCAACAGCACCCACACACAGGCCTCACGTAACACACAGGCACAGACAGCCGAGTCCCCTCCTGCCCTGGGGCTGGCAGAGACAGCAGGTCACTGCTGCAGGCACACACACGGCACTCTCGGGGTTCACAAGCACATACACACCCGCACACCTGGCCCTGAGAGTCCTTTCACATGCCCTCAGATTCCCCATGCCTCTGCCTGCTCCTCGTCCCCATGGGCCTCCCCTCCAGGTCTGCCACGGAGCTCCCCTAGCTAGGAGGGAGCTATGGGGACGTGGGCTGAGACACAGACTTCTGCCCTGGAAATGCGCGCAACTGGCAGCGATGAGCATCATGACGGGAAGCCACACTTAAGACAGCGCAGGCATAGCAATGGGAGCCTTGGAAAGAGCTCTCCTTTCAACCCACATTCCTCTTTCAAAGCAGAGATCCAGCTTATGCGTACTCAAGTCTAGGGTGGATGAAGTGACACAAGCAGTCTGTTTGGGAAGAGCCCCGGTGCTCTTTATTTTCCATTCAGGGGTGGAAAGCGGGAGAGCTTCCCAGCCCCTTTGCTCAGAGCTCCGCTGCTGCCGCCGTCGCCATTCCCAGCACCTTCCCCTCCACTGCGGTACCAGCATCTAGCGCTAGGGAGTCAAAAGAAAAAAGAGGATGAGCAGGTTGTGTACAGGCTGAACACAGAGAAATACTGCAGGCTTAGCTCGGGCCGTGCACGTAGGGGTCTGCTTCCCAGGAAGCTTCAAGGCTGCCGAGAAGTGAGACAGATGCCTCGTGCCCGAGCTCACGACAGGGTCCCCAGGGGTGCAGCTCACCAGCCTGGGGCTGGGTCAGGTGGAGCGGAGGACCCTGGGTATTCTGCACAGGTATTCCCCCTCAGGGCAAGGTGTCCTGGCGTCAGCGCTCTCCAAAGGAAGGACAGCCTCTCGGCTTTGGAAAGGGGAGAGGCAGCCATCCAGGGGACCCCTCTGTTTTCAGACAGGACTTTCACATCCCACATGGGAAAGCCTGTTCTGGGTGCCCAGCCGCTCCCCGTCAGGTGTCAGGGAGCTCCAGTCCCAAAGTCTCCAGAGTCTCCAAAGCCTGCGTCCGTCTCGGGAGGGGTGTCGGAGACGTGCCCTCTTTCTCCCAGTGCTGCCCCCAGGGGAAGGATGGGCCTTGCAGCAGCGGGAAGCACCATCCCTTTTTGGAGATACTTACCGGGGGAGCTGCTGCTGCTGCTGCTCTTGCCGCAGCCGGTTTGCCTCCGCAACATTTCTGAATACACTTTGTTGATGGCGATGCGGCTCCAACCTTTCCAAAACTTGGAGTGCTCGTGGGGAAAGGCGGCTGCAACAACAGGAGAAAGGGATCCCTCAGCCTCTGTCAGACACCCCTTCTGCCTCTCCCCTCATCCATGTTATACATTAGTTTTGGTAGAAATCATTCCCGACACATCGTGGGTAAGGTAGATCGAATTTCTATTTATTTGAGCAACTCAGCAAGCAGCGATAAGTAAAACAGCGCTGGGCGGCCGGGGAGTCTCCTGCTCCGCCAACGGCGCGCACCTAAGCCCGCCAGAGTCTCCATTTATAGCCTAGTAGTTCCGGGTTTAGTGGCACATCCTGGTGTCTTCTTACGACTGCGAGGCCTGTTGCTAGGGGGTCTTCGTCAGTCCTCTGGTGGTCGTGGGGATGAAGATCGTTGTCTTCCTCTGCGTCGGGGTCGTGACTTTGCTGCTGATATGTGTGTTCTCATGTGAGGGGGAATGCCATTTTGCCCTTTTTTGGAGCTGGTTTCTACTGCAATTGTTAACTTAACAGGAAATTCCTATACTTGTTTTTTTCCTTCAACAGGACATTGGGGGTATAAGCAGTTAACCATTGAAAACCTTCCCATCAGCAATATTTAATGAACAAACAAGGCTTTACCCATTACAATCCAGACCCTGCACCCATGCGGTGCCACGTGCACCCACCCTTTCAACCTGTGATGAGTTTTAGGCCTTGGCGGTAACCAAGGTCATGCCCGCTTTAGGAGGAATCAAAGGGTGTCACAGGCAACCCCAGGACTCAGGGACCAGGCTCCTGGACATGTCCTGACATCACTCAAGAGCTACTCCAGTGCCCCACGACGGGAACGGAGCCGGCACACACTTACTCAGGCTGGAGTCTCTCCAGCTTGCCTGCTGCTCCCAACTCCTCTGCTGGGGCAGGGTTCTCAGCCTTCCTCCACCTCTTCCTGACCTTGCTCCTGGGCTGGGCTGGAGGATGGGGAGTCCGAGCATGTTGGCTGTTGAATCGCTGCAAGGAGAAGTCCCTCTCATCAAACAGGACTGGACGTACAGCTGCTCTTTCCCAGAGGACCTCTTGAAAGGACCCTGCAGCAGGACCTGCGAACCAGGCGACTCGGCGCTGCCAGCCCACGTCTGGCTGCTGCTTTTATCCCTCACTTTCTGCTGACAACCTCTCCCTCACAGGGAGGAGCAGCAAAAGCCCTGACCTGCGGCCTCGTGCCCGTCCTGCTCCCACCACCCTGGGACCTGCCGCCCTCGGAGCCCGGGCAGAGAGGATCGCCGCTGTTCTCAGCGGTGTTGATCACTGCCAGTACCTGGGGTATCTGTTGGTCCTCCCCCTCAGACCAGGCTTCCCATGCAGCCATGGCTGCCTGGGCTTGCTCTTGTAGCTTTTGGTACGTGGGCCATGAGCTGTCTGTTTGGTCCCACTGTGAAGACAGGTTCCAGACATCCTGGAGGAAAAAAACAAAAAAAACAAAAAAAACAACAAAACAAACACAACAGCAGACAGGATTGGTCTCAGCTGTCCCTCAGGCCTAACCCACACTCCTGCCCCCTCGCCTCAGCCGGTCTGTCAGCAGTGCTTCGACCCTCAAGGATGAGGGGCCCTGAAGCTAGGCCAGGCTCCTCAACTCGTGACAAACACAGCTGAACAGCCCGCGGTGACCAAAGCCCTCTGCCATCAACGACTCAGAAAGGCCTTGCTCCTTTTCCATGGCCCCTGGTCAAAATGAAGTGGCTCATGGCAACACGGGAGGCAGTAAGAGGCAGGGAAGGTGTGCGGGACGCCACCTTCCGTCTCCTGAGGAAGAGATGAAGGAGGTAACAAATGTGAAGACGAACGCATCCCAAGGGACCTGCTCGGGATCGCTCCACACAGAGGCTTTTGTACAGGCCCAAACAGCACAGTCATTGCAGCAAGGCAGAGCAGGTACCTGCAGCGCTCTCCTGGAGGCTTCAGGAGCAGGGAGCGCAGTGGTGGTGGACTTGGCTTGAGGAGCTGTTTCCTGCCTGTCTGCCTTCTTCGTCCCGGGGGAGCTGCCTGGACACGGGGGGAGCACGCTGCAAACAGACGCCGGGAGGAGGCTGCATGAGCCCAGGGAAATTCGGTCTCCAGTCCGCGCTCGCAAGCTGCGTCAGCCTCTGCAGCAGACGGCACTTCCGCAGCGAGCGGGCATATTGGACTGGCCGTGTTCACTTCAGCGGAGACAGAGAGAGCCAAACGCGAAGCTGTGGCACCACCTGCCTTCAGGAAGGCTCGGGATGCCCGTATCCAGGCCCTTTTTGGTGGAAGAAGGAGGGGAGCGGTGTCTTGTGCAAGGACAGGATCCGAGAGACACCATTATGGCCCACCCGGGCTTTACTTCAGCTTCTCCTCTGTGGCCCTGAAACACGGTGCGCTTATGGGTGGAAAACAGGTTATCGCTGGGGAGCCAGCGGAGCCATTGGAGAAAGCCGTCAGGTAAGGAGGCCAGTCATGCCATCTCCCTACCTCAGCACTCTCTTGTGCCTGCCACAACGTTTGGGATAGCGTTTGAAAAAAATGCCTGAAAGAAACTTTTCCATCTGGTATCACAGCTCCTTAGGCTGGAAGAAACAGCAGGGGAGATGGGGCCACGGCAATCCTAAGACACGGTGAGACATGTTAGAATGAAGGCAGGGGACGTTTGCTCCCACAGACAAGAAGATGGGCTCTGCTGCAATGTGGGGGGGCTCCTGAAGGGAGAAGAGCTTCTGCAACAAGGCTCTGCGTTCAGCTCCCCCAAGGATCGGGGCCCTGCTGGAAAATGAAGCTGGTGTGCCAGTCTCAGGCAAACGTGCTGCACGCTTGCCATCCGTTGAGAGAGCGGCCTCCGCTGGGACGTGTGTCAGGAGCCACCCTGCGGCTGGTGGGTCCAAAGGGGACATCTCTCCAGTGTGGCTGCAAGGGGCTCCTTCCTCCTTTCCCCCAGGGGTCTCACCTGGTAGAAGGCTTCTTCTCCACATCTTGCTGCCTTGTGCCTGGCTCCCAGCTTGTCAGGATGGGGAGGGAAAGCTACTTCCTCCTCTGCAGCAGGTTGCCAGGATGGCACTCTGAAACTAGGAAAGGAGGAAGCTCTTCCGAGCAGCTGCGTGGGCACTGCCTTTTAACCTGGTTCAAGTCAGCCAGCACGGGACAGGGACCACCCCCAGACAGCAGGGACCTGTTCCCTTACCTCTTCTGATCCTGCGCTCTCCTGCAGCTTCCTCCTGCGAGGTGGTGGAAACTTTGGCCTCCGGCCTTCTCCTCACAGTCAGATGAAACCTGGAAAACAAACGATGACACGGGCTTGAAGAAGGCTGGCCTCCTACCCGTTGCAGCTTGCTGGCAGTAATCCTCCTGGTGTCGCACAAGGCATGGCATCCCTTTTCCGTCATGTCCATGCATGGGGTTTGTTGTCAGTCTTCCCGCAGCACCACAGAAGGTAGCCTAAATTCCCCTCCACATGCAGGCAATTCTCTCTGACGGGAATCGCGGCAGCACGGGCACAAGAATGGCAGAATATGGAGGCTGTACAGTAACACTGCCAGGCTTTTTGCAGGGGCAAGCATCCAGACGCTCAGAAGAAACTCTCTTTGCTCGTGGAGAGAGCAGCTAAGGGGGCAAGCGTGGGGAAAGGCATTTGACTGGCCTGCCATGTCCGGGCTGGCCAATAGCAGTCAGGTTGCTCACCCTTTGCTAGGATTCCCAAAGAAATGGAAGTAGCCCCCAAAACCTCACCAACTTACGCTGTGGAGCAGTGCAACCAGGCCCGCGGCGCTCTCCGGACGTTTGACGCAGTCTAGATAAGACTTCACGCACAGAAAACCATCTTCGCGTGGCAGAACTCCAATGTCCCTGACGGCAAAGGGGACGTGCTCCTTGTTCCTCACGAGGAAGCAGTACAAGAGGATGGTCTCTTGCACGCAGTTCTTCGCCACGTGCAGCGGGAAGGAGGTGGCTCGCGATAGCTGCACGTACTTCAGCGGCTCAATCTTGACACCATCTGCAAGGAGAAGCAACATCCTCAGCGACACGGCAAGCCCAAGTTGCTTGCAACATTCAGAACAAGTTCCCAGAGAAAGGGTCGCTAAGAGAAAGAGCTCCTGGGGCACGGTTTCTTTTGGGGGAACTCAAGCTGTACCCTGACCGTTGGAGACAATCCTCTACTTCTCCCAGGCCTTTCCAAAGAGCAGGGAGAACAAACCGTTCCGGACATGGGGCAGGAAGAGGGGGGCTGCTGCCTTCTCACCAGGGAGGAGCTCAGTGGGACAGTAGATCTCCTCCAGCCACAACTCATCGATGTCCAGCTGGAAGAAAGGTCTTCGAACCAAGAGCAGCCCTTCTTTGCCATGGAACTGCTCTCGGACAACACCAAAGGTCCCGAGTCCCGCAACCCAAACGCCCTGCACACAGAAAAGACAGAAAGGCCGATGAGGGAGTTCTTGAGAGACGGGAAAAGGGATGGCTGTCAGAGCAGGGGGACACTGCTCTGTGCCCTGCCCACTCCTGAGGGACAACGGGGCAAGGTGGGGCACTTTGGAAAGCTTTGCAAAAGAGCCGCATCCTCAGTTTCTTTCGTCTCCCCCCTCACAGCATTTGCCAACATCCCTTGGCTAGAGAAGCGCCCAGAGGTTTCCAGCACACGGATTAGACCTGGCACTGATTCCCAGCAATTGTCCTAGGCACGGACCCAGGATATTCCCCCCTCTCTCTGCTCGCCCTCCCCACTCAGACCGCAGGGAAGAGGGAAGCCCTAGGGTGTGCCAAACACCTGAGAGGCAGAGCACATCTGGCCTTGGTTTCTCTCCCAGCTGGCCAAGAAGCTGCTCCGGGCACCCTGGGCAGTCTCAGTGCACCGCCATGCTGCTCGGGCAGGGATTGCCTCATGCAGGGCCCACGACACCGGCCCACCTTATCCCGCTTCAGCTCTTTCGGAATGTAGTCGCATACAGCATCCCAGATAGCCTCAGTCCCTGGAAAGCAAGGAAAAGACACCTCAGGCTCCAGGCCAGCCAGCTCACAACCTCTTGGCAAGCACCTCACCCAGGCGATGACACATGCAGGCATACACAAGCACCCCAGAAAAACACCACGCACGCATTCCTGGGACATTCCTGAGAGGCCTGTGGGAGCTGCAGGCCACACCTAACAAATTTGACTAACAAATACTTCAGCCCCCCTTTTCTAGGCAGTCCGGTAAAGTCTATCTGCCAATACTCTCCAGGCGCCTGCCCCTCAGCAGTGGAGTTTTGCATGTTTATCGGATTATTTCTCCAACATATGTCACACCTTTCGGTGACCGACCTAATAGTCTCCACCATAGTCCTGCGTATAAATGACTTCTTTAAATGCTTTAGCAAATGTTCTGTTGCCCCAGCGCACAGCATTATGCTCCTCCTTCACTAGACCATTTGTAAGGGAAGAGGGTACCACTGCTGGACCTGATAGGTACCTACCTGTCGGGCACCACAGCCCTGCGCAGCTTCCACGGTGTCTCACGGGCAGGGGCCAACAATTTCTGAAAGACTGCCCTTGTACTTAAAAAG